>NC_088381.1:34380000-35076666 GCF_037993035.2 Macaca fascicularis | reverse complement strand
TGCATTCAAGTCAAAATCTGAGAAGTGTCGGGATGATTCAGACTGTGCAAGGGAAGGAATATGTAATGGCTTCACAGCTCTCTGCCCAGCATCTGACCCTAAACCAAACTTCACAGACTGTAATAGGCATACACAAGTGTGCATTAATGGGGTAAGCATTTAACTATATGTTTTTAAATTTAATTTTAGAAAACTTGTTTCTCAGAAGAATTATTGATGCTTAAAGCTACATAGTTAAAGTAATTAATCTTGGTCTCTGTTTAAGTAATATCCCTATCTATTCCCTTACAAAACTATGAGTATATTATGTAGCATTCAATTAACTACTAATTTGTTTTTCATCTTCCCATGTACATGTGGTTGATATTCTCTAGAGAAACATAGTTGTACAACTCGGCATGTGACTTGTCTATAATATTTAAGTTTTATAAAACAATATTTCAGTAGCCTAAATAAAAGAACTCTTTGGTCATCTTCTCTGAATTTGAAACCTTTAAAGCTTTTGTGGCTGAATATCACTTTGCTCTACATGAAGAAAATTTAATTTGTCTTGCTTTATAGAAGAGCCATAATAACCAACATAAAATCGATTCTCATCTAATCTATTTCTCTGCTTTTATTTCATTTTTTAAAGTTGCCATTCCTTTAAAAGATTTACTGTCTTACTTGTATTTACTGTTTTTCAGTTTTTTTCAAATGTATTTAGGTAATTCAGTTTTGATACTCAACTCTGTTTGTTTTTCACTTTTATATCCATTTAAATATTTTGACATTGGAAGTTTATACTTGGCTGTCTATTACTATAAACAATAGGTTTGACTGTATAGGGATTAAATAAATTGTCTTTTATTTTTCTTCTAGCAATGTGCAGGTTCTATCTGTGAGAAATATGGCTTAGAGGAGTGTACGTGTGCCAGTTCTGATGGCAAAGATGATAAAGAATTATGCCATGTATGCTGTATGAAGAAAAGTAAGGCTTTTAAAAGTACAAGAGTATAAAATTTGCCTCAAACTATTATTTTCTCCTAAATTTTAAGTGTTAAACTTTGACCTGTAGTTTGGCCAGATAGTTTCCAGCTCAATCTGTCCTCTTGAGGAGATTATAAATGTAACATAGCATTGTGTCTCTATCATTATGGTCTCTACGATGTTTTAAAAATCATAAACTAGACAAAACATTGCCAGCTTTACAGTAATAATTTACATAAACACTGTTAGACTTTAAGTCATTGTGGACACTAAATCAAGACTTTGCTGGTTGCTTGTTGACATTGTAACATTTAATGTGAATTACTAATGGCATTACCCAGCCTAACTAGAGAAGGTCTATATAATACGTTATGGTAATGATTTCAGACATTTTTTTTTCCCTCTTTATATTTCCCCAACTGGAAATCTGATCTTCAACTTATATTTGAATCTGATCTTCAGCTTATATTTGGCATTTCTTTTCCAGTGGACCCATCAACTTGTGCCAGTACAGGGTCTGTGCAGTGGAGTAGGCACTTCAGTGGTCGAACCATCACCCTGCAGCCTGGATCCCCTTGCAACGATTTTAGAGGTTACTGTGATGTTTTCATGCGGTGCAGATTAGTAGATGCTGATGGTCCTCTAGCTAGGCTTAAAAAAGCCATTTTTAGTCCAGAGCTCTATGAAAACATTGCTGAATGGATCGTGGTAAGTATAGTTTTTATTTACAAAGAAAACTTAAAGTGGTTTCATCTTAATTTTACTTGGCCAGAAGTCATCAAAGTTATGAGAAAACAACTTAACTATTTATATTAGAATGACTTTATATGAATATTTCTGGTTATTATTTCCTTCTGAAGTGATCAGAATAATGTGTATCATTCATAGATTGCTTGGTAGGTGATGGGAGTCATTCTGTTTTACTGCGTTCCTTAGTCCATCTCCTGGATGGGTTACTTCTTTTGGTGCATATAGGGCATTTTTATGGGACTTTAAAAAGTTTTTTTGTTGTTGTTGTTTTTCAAGACAACTTATTTGCCCAAATCATGGACTAATTGGTGATTTTTCCTGATCTTTCAGTATAATCTCTGCGTCTTCATCTTGTTTGTAATAGGAAATGTTGAACAGAGTAAGATCAGATCCACAGCCTTTTGTAGATCTACTAATGATTATGGACGTTCATCCAGTAGTAATCCACTGAATGCTTATTTTTAAGCCCACTTATCTCCAAGTTGTACAAACATGGAATTACCTGATGTTTTCTTAAAAGATTGTCAAGAATGACTGTCTCAGCTTACTTAACTGTTCATGCTTTAAAAGTGATTACATTAAAATATCTATAGGAAGCTTGCAGATGATATATTTGAGAATGTGCTATAATTGAACTGAAAGTAGTTTGCTTTGGAAATTGACTTATAACTCAGATTCCCCTTTCTCAGATTATTTGTGTGTGTGTGTGTGTGTGTGTGTGTGTGTGTGTGTGTGTGTGTATGTGTGTTCAGGACTATGGATGCCTTAAAGCACAAAAGATGTTGTTTGGGATGTCACTCTTTTTTGATACTCTTCTAATAACATTCTAGAGTAAAAATTTTATAGTTACCTCCAGCATTTAAAATGATGTTTACCATTCCTAGGACACTTTAGGATATGTGGTTTTTAGATATGTAATAATCATGGAGTAGAAGGATTGTTGAAATTGGATTTAGGAGATCTTCGTAGGTTTCAAACCAAATACTTGAGCAGTTGACTTAACTTAGGTTTCCTTAAAACATGTTACTCTCTTTTTTTTTTTAATTCCTGTGCTTATTGCATAGTAAGTTCTAGTAAATACCTGTCAAACTGAACTTCTCTTCTGGTACAATGGTATAGTGGAAAGAGCACAGGTTTGAGAATCACATAAGGATTCAAATAATCTTTCTGGCATTTATCAATTCTATGACTTCAAGCAACTTACCTTTCTTGGCCCTTCTTTATTTTCAACTCAGCTTTTTTTTTTTCCCCCTGATTATATCTAATAAGAAAAGTTGAAATTTGGTATACTTGTCTACTATAGAGGACAGTGTATGCAGAAAAGGAAAGGGGATCTCAGAATTACGTTCTACTGAGTATATATTGTGCTAGATACTTTGGATTTTTGGGGTACTAAATCATATCATCTAAACATAGTATTTTTTCACTTTTCTCTGTTAGCTCTAATTTTGACTCATTACATTATTTAGAATTTCAAGTGCTCATTTATTTTCACTTTAAAAATATCTAACAGACATGATCTTCTAAGGATTTTTAAGACCTTTTCTCCTCGTATTTTAGATGTGAGGATTAATGAAATGTTTCACAATGAATTGGCAACATGAAGTCTTTTCTTGTGCTCTAGAACTAATTAATCAGACACTTTCACGTTTATAGACATTGACTTTAAGTGTGTGTAGGGTAGAACATACCTTTATTTTATATCATCGTTGACAGTCATATGCCAGTCTTCCGAATAGCATGCTCATAATGTGTGAAGAATACCGCTAGGCTGTTGGTGCATTTGTGGGCATTAACCACATCAAGCAGTAAGATAATAAACATCCACTTCTTTGCAAGTTACTTGTCTCATTTGCTTATGTGCATAGTTTACTTGCATACCAGGGTTTATCATGTTAGCGAAGTGCCCTTGCAGTTAGTAATACAGATTATCAGGATGCTGTGGTGTAAGAAGCTGTGAAAGAAGTGAGGGGTTAGTTTCACTACTTTCCTTTCCAGTGGTGTCTGGTGGCCTTTTGTCTTCTTTCTGTGGTACACTATGGCAGCTTTTCTCCTCATGCAGGGTAGAGTAAGAAGAACTTTAACAGCCGGGCGCGGTGGCTCACACCTGTAATCCCAGCACTTTGGGAGGCCGAGGTGGGCGGATCACAAGGTCAGGAGATTGAGACCACGATGAAACCCTGTCTCTACTAAAAATACAAAAAATTAGCCGGGCGCGGTGGCAGGCGCCTGTAGTCCCAGCTACTCAGGAGGGTGAGGCAGGAGAATGGCGTGAACCCGGGAGGCGGAGCTTGCAGTGAGCCGAGATCGCGCCACTGTCTGGGCGACAGCGTGAGACTCCGTCTCAAAAAAAAAAAAAAAAAGAAGAACTTTAACAATTTAGAACTTCAGTGCATGGGTTATTGACTGCTGCTACTGGTACCATGGAAGCGATACTTTCTTTTTTGTGTTGACAACTATGTTTTGATTTTTCCAAATATATTTACTGTATTTGCTGAGTGCCTGATGTGTGTCTGGACAGGAGAAAATGATAAACATCCTTTGGACTTATCAAAGAGTCATCTAATTCTTGAAACGTTTAAGAGCATTCATCAGTGAATCTGTTGAGACCTTGTTTCGGCATCTCCTTTTCTTTAATTAGGGATTGAGGGCAGTGGTAATTCATTTCCAGTTTCTTCTGTAGTTAATGTGTTCTGATTTTCTGTATCTTTCATGTTAGGTTTGACATTGTAGAAAACCACCTCTTACCTTGACTTTTTTTTTCAAATTTATTGTTGTGTTTCCCCTCCTTTTAAAAATCATTGCCTGATAATTTTGTGGCATTTTTCTTTTTAATTTGTATGGATTTATCAGGAGTTTGTATTTTTTTATTGCTAGTTTTTCAAGAGTCAAACACCTTCTCATTTTAAAATTAATTTCCACTGTCATATTTTGCTATAATTTTATGCATCTAAGTATTAAGTGTCTGGTATTCTTTATGAATGAAAGATTTAGAGCACTGTTTCCCAAATGCTTAACAGAACACTAGTCCCATTAGATGTTCTAAGGCTTCAATGGTCAAATGAATCTGGAAAACACTGCTCCATACTATAGACCTTTCTTGGAGATTCGTGAAAAGATTATAAGAAGTCCTGCAATAAATAAATATTTTAAACTTCATTTTCCAAACTTACCTAACCCTAGAACCTTTTATCGTGAAAAGACTTAAGTCATAAATATCCTTAGATGTCATTTGGGAAAATATTGATTAATAGCGGTAGTTCTCAATCCTGGTTGTATACCAGAATCACCCTGGGGTTTGGACTAATTAAATCAGAATCTCTTGGGTTTAAGTATCTGGGTCTTACAAAACTCTCCAGTTAATTCTGATGAAGAGCCAGGGTTAAGAACCACTCATCTAGAATGGGGTTGGCAAACTATGGCCCATGGGCCAAATCTAGCCCATGCCAATTTCTGTGTGGCTCAGAAGCTAAGAACAGTTTTTACGTTTTTAAATGATTGAAAAAAAAATTTTAAATTATCAAAATAACAGTCTTTTAAAAATCATATGAAATTCAAATTTCTGTATTGTTAAACAACATTTTATTGTAAAATGGCCACACCCATTTGTTTACACATTGTCTGTGGCTGCTTTGGCACTTTGAGTGGCTGCAATAGTGACTGTATGACCCCACCAAACCTAAAATGTTTATCTGGGCTTTTATGGGAAATACTTGCCAACTCCTGATTGGGAGTGATGATCTCAAAGTGTAGGCCTGAGAAGTAGCATCAGCATCCCCTGGGAACTTCATAGAAATGCAAATTCTCAGGTTCCATTCCAGACCCACTGAGTCAGTGGTTGAGGGTGCATGCTAATAGTTTGTCTGCCTTTTTTTCAGTCTCTGCGATATGATGACTCCTTTTTAAAAAGATTTGTAACAGAAATTTTCCATTTTGTCATCCTGATATGTTGAAAATAGAAGGTGGTTTTCATTGCTTTGTGGAACAGGCCACATAGATAGCATAGCACTTATGAAACTTTAACAACAAAGATATAATATTATTGGAGGGTTTTTAGCATATAGTGAGGACACAGTATACATCTGCTAGATGAGTGAAGCGGATTTCTCAAATGTAATAATTTATATGGAAAAGAGTAAAAATTGTGCATATTAACTTTGAAACTGGAATGTTTTCGGGTTCCTGTTAGTGAGATTTTATGTTACTTGCCCTGGCTGAGCTTGAAGTAACCAAAAGTTTAGTAGCAAGTTGCTTTCTGCTTGGCAGATTGCCGTTGCTGCTGCTGCTAGTGGTGGTGGTGGGAGTTTGAAGGATAGGAGGAGTGTATGGTCAAAGTCCAGACTGCCCCTATAGGGATGACATAATCAGTATCATGACAAGGAACTGTGGGCCCCACATGGTCTTGTGACCCATGGAAACTCAAGAATGCATTTGCTGAGAGTGAGCATTGTTCATCACTGGAGTATTCATTGAAAGGAGTATATGGTTGACTTTCTAGAGGTCTTTAAGAACAGTAGATTATCTTATGTCTGAAGAGACTTGAGTGCATGTGTTCCCTGTCCTCGCTCGTGCACTTTTTTTAGATGATACTTGCTTTATCGTTTTGTTACCATACAGGTTTTTTTCTTTTTGTTTATATTTAGATTATCATATTAAATACTATTGTAATTAAGACATAATAAATTAGACTTTAATTTTGACTTTTTACTTTATTATTGGCTATGTTTAAGTGCCTGTATTAAACATCATCTCTCTGTTTCTTATGTAGAATTATTTTCTGAGTTGAAAAACTTCTTGAGTTTTTGAAAAATGGTTGGATGTCTTCTCTTTGTCCCTAAAGTTTTGCTTAACACCCTTGTCTCTGAGATATAAGACCCTGGCAGTCAGTTTACACTCAGTAAATGTTCATTGAATGAATGACAGCTCCCCTTTCATTCAGACTAACAGGTGGGCAATTTGTGATCTTTTCTTTTGAGAGAAATGCATATTTTATATTTACTAGCCTAGTTAGTATTCCTTTCCCTGATTTTATAGTATGTTTAAAGGAGATAGCATGCAATTTAGCATTTAACTCATTCTTTTTTAAAAAAAAACTATCAAAGGTGGCCGTACTTACTCATGTTTTCAGATACACTGTTGTTTTGTTTAGTTTTTCTTGCTATCTTCTGTCTGTTGCCATGTTCCATTTCACCACACGCTAAATTCACAAAAGCTACTATCATTGCCACTAAAACATCTCGAGCATTGGGCTTGTGATACATAGTTACCTGAAAAAATTTAGAAGAAAGCCAGGAATACTGTGCTAGAAGGACTGGAAGTTCTCAAGGGCTTGAGTGCCATACTTTATTATATATCTGTTGATCTGAACTGGGACTAGGTTCTTTTTACCTTTGTTTTCTACAGTTTTAACCTCTATTAAATATGGGCTTTCTGTCTCCAGTCTGCCTCTCTTACTGCCATAGTGTATACTTCTATGGTGCTTTATTTAAATCTATAGGCCAGGTACGGTAGCTTATACCTTTAATCTTAGCACTTTGGGAGGTTGAGGAGGGAGAATTGCTGGAGAACAGCAGTTGAAGACCAACCTGGACAACCTAGCAAGACCCTGTGTACGCAAATAAATAAATAAATGAATTCGCAGGGTGTGGCAGCATGTACCTTGTAGTCCCAGCTACTCAGGAGGTTCACCACAGCCCAGGGGGCAAGGCTGCAGTGAGCCATGATTGCACCATTGCATTCCAGCCTGGGCGACAGAGCAAGACCCTGTCTTTTAAAAGAAAAGAAAACAAAACAAAACAAAAAAAACAAACCAAAGTGTGTAGGTACTAAAAAGACTATCATTAAATATATCCAAACCAGTTTTACTGTCCTATCTCTGTTGTAATGGCCTTGTCACATTATTTGTATGTGTAGGCAATCTAGAAATAATAAATGAGCTGTTAGATATGTTTCAAGGTCAGTATTTAAATACTGACTTACTTGTAATAACTAGTTCAACAGGTATTGTGTTTGTTGGCTAGGTACTGAGGTAATAGGATATAAGTCCAGGGAGCTCACAGGTCAGTTTGGGATAGAGAACACGGGCCAGAGAAACGTATCTTCAGTCTGTATGCTGTTTTCACAGAACTAGGAGAACCTATTAGGAAAAGCCTTTAAGGCGGTAACGCCAGAACTAAGTTCTTTTTTTATTTATTTTTGAAATGGAGTCTCACTCAGCCACCTAGGCTGGAGTGCAGTGGCGTAATCTCAGCTCACTGCAACCACCATCTCCCAGCTTCAAGCGGTTCTCCTGTCTCAGCCTCCCAAGTAGCTGGGATTACAGGCACCTGCCATCAGGCTTGGCTAATTTTTGTATTTTAGTACAGATGGGGTTTCACCATGTTGGCCAGGCTGGTCTTGAACACCTGACCTCAGGTGATCCACCCGCCCCAGCTTCCCACAGTGCTAGGATTACAGACGTGAGCCACCATGCCTGGCCAAGCTAAGTTCTTAAGAATTAGTAGAAGTAGAGAGTACAGAAATATTTTATGGGGATAGAGCCTGTGAAAAAGTCACAGAAGTATGAATTTTGCAAAACAAACATTTTTTTTTTCTACTTTTTTTTCTTTTGAAAAGTTTGATGATTATTTCTTTAATTGACAAACTAATACATTCAAAAGTAGGCCTTTCCCCCCGGACCCCCAGTCTTTCCAGGATGGATTTCTTGTGTATTCTTCGAAACTGTCTATACCACTCTAAGGATATATACTTTTAAAAAGGTGGAATCATACACACTTTGCTGTACTTTATCATGTGCTCAAGTTTTTGCTTTTGCTGCTTTTCCTGTCTCCTACATAATGGTCTGTCTTGGAAATCTTTGGTGGGAAGCATTCAAAGAAGGGTTTGACACAAAGGAGTAACATGGTCAGTTCCATATTTTAGGTAGCCATAACACTGATGGCCATATTTTCATAAAAATGAAAGTAAAGATGAAGGAAGGAAATATATTCAAGATGATAATGACTTTAGGAATAGATCTGTATCTCCTGTACCCAACTTGCCCATCAACCTGAGAAAGCTAGTGGGAAAACTCTTAAGCCTTTGCACTCATGAATTGGCTCACATTAGAGGTGTTGCTACTTCCCTACCAGGTGTTTGGAAATGTACGGTTGTTGTCAGAGTAACTGAAGGGGCTCTACAGGCATTTGATGGATGGGGGCCAGAGATGCTAAACTGCATTACTCAAAATGGTCCCATAGTGTTTTGACAGACTGAGAGTGGCCTTCTACCCTGTCTTAACGATAAGTAGCAGGTCTGTTATTTGAGGATGAATAAAAACAAAAAACAATAGGAGTCTATGGAATATCTATATAATAAAGGAATGGGAACATCATCCTAAAGACTAACAAGGAGAGCAGAACTCTGAACATGATTTTTATAGGAAAAAAAAAAATCTGACAGTCTCAAGAAGTGGCTTTTAAAAAGTAGATTGTAAAGTTTTAATTTCCAAGGCAGATTCAGCCCTGTCAGCATGTTTTTTACAGTCTACACATTGTTTTAAGAAATTTCTCACAAGTTTGCCAGCATTTAAAAATAGATTTTAAATAAAAATTCCAATATATTGCTTCTCTTGAAAAATCAGATCTTTAAGCAGTAAGGTTGAATTGCATTCCACCTTACCTGCCATGTAAGCTTTTTAGTTTGCAGTCCCTGCAATAACAAGCAATGGTCGGGACAACCATGATACAGTTTTTACAGATTGAACAATAAACATGAAAATAAAGAGAAGGAAGGTGTTTGTGGGACTCTTCTGTACAGAAATTTAATCTGGGCCGGGCGCGGTGGCTCACGCCTGTAATCCCAGCACTTTGGGAGGCCGAGGCGGGCGGATCACAAGGTCAGGAGATCGAGACCACGGTGAAACCCCGTCTCTACTAAAAATACAAAAAATTAGCCGGGCGCGGTTGTGGGCGCCTGTAGTCCCAGCTACTCGGGAGGCTGAGGCAGGAGAATGGCGTGAACCTGGGAGGCGGAGCTTGCAGTAAGCCGAGATAGCGCCACTGCACTCCAGCCTGGGCGACAGAGCGAGACTCCGTCTCAAAAAAAAAAAAAAAAAAAAAAAGAAATTTAATCTGAGAATTAAACAAGACTGAGAAATGACAAGTATAAATCATTCCAAGTTTGATTTTAAAATTGAATATATATATATAAGTATGTGTGTGTGTGTGTGTGTGTATGTATGTATGTATATATCTCCCTTTTTTGTTCCCTCTCCTTTTTTTGAAGCAGTTAATTCCTAAAGCCATTAGGTGAGCCCAAGCAAGGTAGGCATCCACGCCACACTCAGTGGCACAGAGCAGAGTGTTGGAACCTGACCAGGTTCAGAAGGTGTGGGATGGGGAAGACTACCAGTATGGGGTTTCAGAGCCCAAGCAGAGTGAGAAGTGCACCCCTGTGGAGGAATGACTGGCATGGGATGTCAAGAGTGCAAGTAGGATGAGGAAGGTGTCTACATAGGAGGGTTAGGACTAAAAGAAACCAGGGCTTTTTGGAGAAATGGCAGATTCCAAGGCTGGAGTAGGAAAAGAACAAGATAAATCTGGAACTTCTTGTTCGGCCAGAAAGTAAGAAAGGGCTCAAAGAATGATGAGGACATGTTCAAAAAACACAATAATGTCTATAAAATAGGAAACCATGAGGGAATAAGTAAATGAATACATTGAAAGTTTGATGAAGAACAGGATATTTACATACTTCCGAATTATGTCCCTCCAAAATATTCATTGTCTACAAAAGAGAAACAAGAATCATGGTAAAATTTGGCAGATAATACCTTAAGCCAGTGATTAAGTTAACATCAGCAGTAATGAAATAAAAATCACGTGTTACCTGATAGGATGCAGTGAGAACACAGCATCTGTGATATTCTTACCAAAGACGTGTGACCTGAATTTGATCACAGAGAAACACCAGAGAAACCCAAATTGAAGGACATTCCCATACAAAATAACTGCCCTGTAATCTTCAAAAGTATCAAGGTCATAAAAAACAAGGAAAGACTGGAATATTTCCAAATCAAAGGAGAGTAAAGAAACATGGTGGCTAAATATAGCACACGATTCTGAACTGGATGGTATTGGGACAAATGGCAAAACCTGAATGGGGTCTGAGGATTAAATGTTAGTAATATATCAGCCCTGATTTCCTGATTTTGGTGATTGTCTTGTTATCTAGGAAGCCACCGTTATGTTGTAGAAATTATATGCCAAAATGTTCAGGAGTAACAGCATGGTGCTAGCAACTTACTCTGAGGTGCTTCCAGATTTTTAAAAGGTTTTTGTTTTTGTTTGTTTGTTTGTTTGAGGTGGAGTCTCATTCTGTGGCCCAGGCTGGAGTGCAGTGGCACAGTCTCGGCTCACCGCAACCTCTGCCTTCCGGGTTCAAGCGATTCTCCCTGCTCAGCCTCCTAAGTAGCTGGGATTACAGGCACCCGCCATCATGCGTGGCTAATTTTTGTGTTTTTAGTAGAGACCAGGTTTCACCACGTTGGCCCGGCTGGTCTCGAACTCCTGACCTCAGGTGATCCACCCGCCCCAGCCTCCCAAAGTGCTGGGAGCCACCGTGCCCGGCCTCAGGTTTTAAAAAGGTTTTTGAATTGTACTTGCAACTTTTCTTTAAGTTTGAGTTCAAAATAAAACAAATTTTTAGAAAGTAGGAAAGGCTTTATGTACACACAGAAAAAGTGGCTTGGGATATTTTGCCACAACGTGCCTTTTAATTTTAGCATTACTCTCATTAATGCTAAAATTAGCATCAGTATTACTTTAATTACATAAAGACTGCTGGAAAAAGTAAACAGTGTAGAAATGGTACCCAGTTTAAGTCCCTAAGTCATAGAAACAATCAGTAGTAACTATATATGTGTTACAATGATCTGTGTTAAATAAATGTAAAGGTTCAGTTTTAAAGTTGTAAATATTTTGTATGATGTTTATTAGTACATGTCTTAAAACAAAGTTTGAATATTTGGAATTGCAAAATATAATTTGAGACTAGACACATTAATTTTCCTATAAATTTATCAATAATTTTTGAAGGTTTTTCTGTTTGGCTAATTTATTTGTTTAATATAGTTGAGTTTAAAAGTGAAGTTTTGGTTTCTTCTAAGACTGGATGAACTTTGCCTGTTGCTAAAATATATATCTTCTTCCACCTTTCATATTTAAAATTAAAGATAGTTAATCTATAAACTAATGAATAAAATAAAGATATTATATATAATATAATGAAAACTAGTGTACATAAAAAGTAATTTCATAACTAGTCCGAGTCTCAGATTCCAAATGAAATAGAAGAGGAAAAGGGTGTCTCAAAAGAGATAGAATTTCAGTGTTAACTTTGATAATTAGAAAGCAATATAGGTTAAAGAGTAATTTTAAAATCTGTTCACTAGCAGAATTTAAAGCAAGTTACATGCTTTCTAAGCCATGGAAAATATAAACGCAAACAAAACATAGTCTGTAAGAGTAAGAGGAGATCCTTTTGTAGTTCATAAGTGTGATGATTGGCTTTGCACACTCTTATGTAAGATGTGCCTCCCTCAGACCTTGTTAGGGCATTGTCACATTAGCCATTTGAGGGAGAAAAAAGAGTAAGGGGAAAACACAAAGGAAATATAAACCAGAAAATATTTAATAATGTGGGAAAATACAATATAACTATATGCAAGATGACCCCAGTTTTGTATTTGTGTTCATGTGTATGACAAATGTCATTATATGTAGAAAAGAGACTGAAAAAAATCAGATTGAGCAGTTTCCTCTATGAGATGAAATTATGGGTGATTTCCATTTTCTCCTTTAAACTTTTTTTTTTTAATTTAAACAATATACATGTGCAAATATCTAACATATGTATACAACTCCTAAACAAATTTTCTTTAAAAATTACAATATACTGTGTTCTATTCTATCTTTTAAATACTATAAAAGATATTCTAAAATATTTTGTAGATTTTTTCAGTGGAAAAATCTGTTTATTTCTAGGCTCATTGGTGGGCAGTATTACTTATGGGAATTGCTCTGATCATGCTAATGGCTGGATTTATTAAGATATGCAGTGTTCACACTCCAAGTAGTAATCCAAAGTTGCCTCCTCCTAAACCACTTCCAGGTAAGAATATTTGAGCAAGATACATGTTTATGTAACTCAGAATTGTTTAGCAGGTAGAATTGAATTATAAATGAGTCTTTAGTAACTAATGTTATAGTACTTTCTCCTTAAGAATGGGATTATTGGATGAATGATTTAGTTGATATTTGTGTGATTTTTGTCAATCCAGTCTGGCCAGTGACTGCTAAGTTAATGCTAATTTATCTGAATGTCTGAATATTTAGAACTAGAAATTTTAAATTTTGCTTGGTATTTGTTTTCTTGGTTATATATATACATATATATATTCTAACTATCTAACATCTATACATACATATACATATATATATTCTAACATCTTGTCATGATTATGGTAAACTACTTTAAAATTATTGATCTTTCTATTCTAATAGTTGTGCTTTTCATATTGTTGTCCTTCCTCCCCTTCCATCTTCCCTTTCTCCCACCCTCCCTTCCTTCTTTTTCTTTTTCTTTCTTTCACTATGTTGCCCAGGCTGTACTTAATCCAGAGCTCAAGCAATCCTCCCCGCCTGAGCCTCCTAAGTAGCTGGGACTGCGGGCACGTGCACTGCACCCAGCTCTCTTACTGTTTTTACTGTTTGTGCTCTTGAAATATTTTCTGGCACATAAGCTTATTTTCCCCCAGGGTGATGCTTATGGGGAAATACAGATCCCAGTCTGTGGGAAAGTCTTAGAGTAGAGGATTCATTCACCAGATAAGCATAGTCAAGTATTCTCCATTCCTGAAAACAACTCTTTAGTTCTGGTCTCCACCTTTTTCCTCTCAGGGAGACATAGCATGAGGAAGGACCCTCTTTAGATGAGCTGTGGGCATTGGAAGGAGAAAAGGATAGGAAATAAACCCTTCGTATTGTTTAGTCCCCTCTGTTTATCCCTCCCCCTCTCCAAGGTATTTGTAGCTATTCTCTACAGGTGTGGGGACAGACATTGTCTCAGGGCAGCGGCAGGGGAGAACCAGAGCTAAATGACAGCAGTTCCCTCTCCTGCCGCTCTCAGACTTCTCATAAAGTGTCTTGCCTCAGGCAAATCCACTACCTTACACAAAGTAGTTCAAAACTAGATTTCTTATGCTTTTTCCCTGTTTTCCCTCAGTTGTTCACCTGCATTTACCTGTCTGGAGCAAGATGGCCAATACTCGTGCTAGGACAGTATCTTAGTGAGAATTAGAGAAAATTTGATTTTTACGTCATTGCTTTTCTTAAATGCACAATGTTAGTTAGCACTCTGGAACTTACGTTAGTATTTAAGGAAGTTCTAAGGGCCACATGACACTTTTTAGATACTGTTACCAATTGTCTCATTCAGTGAAACATTTTATGTGTATATTAATTTCATTTTAAATAGCACCTTTAAAAGCTTAGAAAACTAGCTGTCATTTATTGAACTCTCACAAAAAGCATTAAACATTTTTATATGAATTATATAATCTTTACAACAGGCTATATACATTAATTATCATCCCTGTTTTACAGTGTAGGCATCTGAGTCTCAGGTTAAGGCGTTTGCTCAAAGACACTTAGTAATTCCCTCATATGGATTCCATCCACAGAATCTGTGATATTAATCTAGATTAATCTAATACATGTGGCTGTTGAGCACTGAAATGTTGCTAGTTTCCATTGAAATGTGCTGTTTTAATTAAGATACATGCCAGAGTTTGAAGATTTAGTATAAAAAATGAAATATTTTGTTAGTAATTTTTTATATTGATTACATATTGAAATAACACTTTGGCTATGTTAATTTAAATAAAATAAAAAATATTATTAAAATTATTTCACCTTTTAAACTTTTTTGTTATGGCTGTCAGAAGCTTTTAAATTACATTGGTGGCCCATATTATTGGACCAGCACTGAACTAAAACCTTTCTTACTGAAACAGCAGCTTTGCTTTTAAAGATTGAAAAGCTCATGATAAATAAATCTGTTTTGCTTTTGTTTGTGGCTCACAGGCACTTTAAAGAGGAGGAGACCTCCACAGCCCATTCAGCAACCCCAGCGTCAGCGGCCCCGAGAGAGTTATCAAATGGGACACATGAGACGCTAACTGCAGCTTTTGCCTTGGTTCTTCCTAGTGCCTACAATGGGAAAACTTCACTCCAAAGAGAAACCTATTAAGTCATCATCTCCAAACTAAACCCTCACAAGTAACAGTTGAAGAAAAAGTGGCAAGAGATCATGTCCTCAGACCAGGTGGAATTACTTAAATTTTAAAGCCTGAAAATTCCAATTTGGGGGTGGGAGGTGGAAAAGGAACCCAATTTTCTTATGAACAGATATTTTTAACTTAATGGCACAAAGTCTTAGAATATTATTATGTGCCCCGTGTTCCCTGTTCTTCGTTGCTGCATTTTCTCCACTTGCAGGCAAACTTGGCTCTCAATAAACTTTTACCACAAATTGAAATACATATATTTTTTTCAACTGCCAATCAAGGCTAGGAGGCTCGACCACCTCAACATTGGAGACATCACTTGCCAATGTACATACCTTGTTATATGCAGACATGTATTTCTTATGTACACTGTACTTCTGTGTGCAATTGTAAACAGAAATTGCAATATGGATGTTTCTTTGTATTATAAAATTTTTCCGCTCTTTATGAAAAATTACTGTTTAATTGACATACTCAGGATAACAGAGAATGGTGGTATTCAGTGGTCCAGGATTCTGTAATGCTTTACACAGGCAGTTTTGAAATGAAAATCAATTTACCTTTTTCTTATGATGGAGTTGGTTTTGATACTCATTTTTTTCTTTATCACATGGCTGCTACGGGCACAAGTGACTATGCTGAAGAACACAGTTAAGTGTTGTGCAAACTGGACATAGCAGCATATACTACTTCAAAGTTCATGATGTAGATGTCTGGTTTCTGCTTACGTCTTTTAAACTTTCTAATTCAATTCCATTTTTCAATTGATAGGTGAAATTTTATTCATGCTTTGATAGAAATTATGTCAATGAAATGATTCTTTTTATTTGTAGCCTACTTATTTGTGTTTTTCATATATCTGAAATATGCTAATTATGTTTTCTGTCTGATATGGAAAAGAAAAGCTGTGTCTTGGCCGGGCGCGGTGGCTCAAGCCTGTAATCCCAGCACTTTGGGAGGCCGAGACGGGCGGATCACGAGGTCAGGAGATCGAGACCATCCTGGCTAACATGGTGAAACCCCGTCTCTACTAAAAAATACAAAAAAAACTAGCCGGGCGAGGTGGCGGGCGCCTGTAGTCCCAGCTACTCGGGAGGCTGAGGCAGGAGAATGGCGTAAACCCGGGAGGTGGAGCTTGCATTGAGCTGAGATCCGGCCACTGCACTCCAGCCTGGGAGACAGAGCGAAACTCCGCCTCAAAAAAAAAAAAAAAAAAAAAGAAAAGCTGTGTCTTTATCAAAATATTTGAAGAGTTTTTTCAGCATATCATCACTGATCATTGGTAACCACTAAAGATGAGTAATTTGCTTAAGTAGTAGTTAAAATTGTAGATAGGCCTTCTGACATTTTTTTTCCTAAAATTTTTAACAGCATTGAAGGTGTAACAGCACAATGTCCCATTCCAAATTTATTTTTGAAACAGATGTAAATAATTGGCATTTTAAAGAAAGAGAAAGCAAAAACATTTAATGTATTAACAGGCTTATTGCTATGCAGGAAATAGAAGGGGCATTACAAAAACTGAAGCTTGTGACATATTTATTGCTTCTGTTTTCCAACTACATCACTTCAATTAGAAGTAAAGCTATGATTTTCCTGACTTCACATAGGAGGCAAATTTAGAGAAAGTTGTAAAGATTTCTATGTTTTGGGTTTTTTTTTTTTTCCTTTTTTTTTAAGAGTATAAGGTTTACACAATCATTCTCATAATGTGACGCAAGCCAGCAAGGCCAAAAATGCTAGAGAAAATAATGGGATCTCTTCCTTGTAAACTTGTACAGTATGTGGTGACTTTTTCAAAATACAGCTTTTTGTACATGATTTAGAGACAAATTTTGTACATGAAACCCCAGATAGACTATAAATAATTCTAAACAAACAAGTAGGTAGATATGTATGTAATTGCTTTTAAATCATTTAAATGCCTTTGTTTTTGGACTGTGCAAAGGTTGGAAGTGGGTTTGCATTTCTAAAATGGTGACTTTTATTCTGCAAGAGTTCTTAGTAACTTCTTGAGTGGTAGACTTTGGAACATGTAAATTTTTTGCTTGTAATGTTATCCTGTGGTAGGGTTTTGGCAGGTACATACACTGCCCTATTTTATTTTGAGTCTAAGTTAAATGTTTTCTGAAAAGAGATACATGCACTGAACTCTTTCCACTGCGAAACAAGATGTGGTAAAATAAAAGGATCAAGAAAAATGAGATCTAATACTACTGTCAGTTTTAATGTCCACTGTGTTTTATACAGTATCTTTTTTTGTTCACTTTGGAAATTTTTACTAAAAATTGCAAAAAATAAAGTATTGTGCAAAGATGTAAGGTTTTTTGAAACTTGAAATGCATTAATAAATAGACTTGATTAAATCAACTTGAAGGTTCTATACTCTTTGAACTTGTGAGAACGATCACAGGAAGCTTCCCACAAGGCAGGTTTTCTTACAGTTGTCTCTTCCTGCAAAAGTATAGATTATCTTTATCTTAACACCCAACTAATCTCAACTGCATTACGTTGTTTCTAATCAATATTCAGTGCTTGTCTTGGTGGAAGAGGTGAGTCATTTTGAAAACTTATGGTCTTGTTTATATGTGTTTTTCAAAGTTTTTAATGCTAAGTACCTCATTTATTTTAAAAAGCCTGGTTTAATGATAAGTCTATTTAAAATTTTGAGCCAGCATTTTTCTGTTCATAGCAAATGTGGAGAGAATTGACATTTCAGTGTTATCTAGAAAAGGAATTGTAAGCCCATAATAGTTCCCTGCATGGGGTAATCTGCTTCAAATTCTTTTTTCTGTCAAGGTTAGCTATACTTGTTGAATGAGTAAATATGTAATACTTTGTGAATTACTTTGTTAATTTAGGAGCATCAAATGTATATTATGTTTAGTTATTTATGAAACTCTCAATATTGATTAATTTGGGTAATTATAAATTAGTTATTTTTACTTACAATCGAATGCTTAAATTCTGTTTACAGTCCGTCCTCTCTCCCTCCCTCTCTCCCTCCCCAGTTTTACAAATTCAGACACCAATTCACAGACAAAATCAGAAATAAGATAAATTTATTAACTGCTTCTGGATTTAGCATTCCCTGTAGTGTCAGCCAATGTCATGTGGTTTGGGGAAGCATTTATTTAAGTAAATGACAACTTTCTCTGATCAGTCTTGTTTTGTGAGGTGTCTTCAACACTTTGTGCTTTGGGTACTTTGTTTTTGTCACAGTCTTAGAATAGTGAAATCTGATTTGTCCAAGCTGAGCAAACTACTCGACCCTAAGTCCTTGTATTTGTCCCTGTAGTAAGACCTAATTATTATTATTTCTCAAAGCTATCCTTGGCAGCAGTGAAATTTCAGGGGCTTGTGCATGAGAATATTTTCCTATTAAGTATTTCTAATTGAAAGTATCAGAATGTCAAGCATTACAAACCTGGACAGTTCACTTTCAGGAGTACCAGAAGAGATATTCATTATCCATATTTAAAGGGTTAAGGTCTCCCAAAACCAGGGTGCAAGCCAGATGTAGTTTTAAAGCAGCTGCCAGGGACAGTTCATCTTTAGAGAAGTCACTAAAGTTGTAACAAATTTTAGTTTCCCTAAAACCACTTTGACCTTCTTAGAAACTAGAAGGATGTTTGGTTTGCCCCGCAGAAGACAACTTCAGTTTCAGCATCTCTCGTGTTATGTTCTTGATTAAAAACAACTTCCATTTGATATACTTTTCCCTTTATTGCCTGTTTAGTTTTTTCACTATTATTTCTGTATTCAACTCTTTATATGATTAGGATGCAAATTTAGCCCTTCTGTTTTATATTGCTATATTGTTTGTGTGTCTTAGATATATACATACATGTACTATTTTCAGTAGAAATTCGTGTATTTTATAATTGATAAGCTCTTCCGAGCATCTCTTGTCCTATAAAAAGCAACAGGATGCTAGGTAAAATGGAGCGTTGAGCAAAATACTGATTAGTAAGAAAGAAATGTACAAGGAGAGCCTGGGAAACGTTCTTTTGTACCAGATCAGAAAGATTCAGGAGGCACCTTAGAAGTTACCACTGGCCAAAGCTGAGATAACTTTAGCATCGGCAAGGATAGTATCTGCAAGAGATTGAAACTCATAGGATTATGTTGAACTCCATGAGTTAATAATGGTAGTGGACAGAATTATAGTCACTGTTGGGATATGATTTTAAAGACATTCCAGGTGATAAGAGAAATGATAGAATTAGGATATCACCATTTTACCCCCCAACAATTAATGGATCTAGACAATAATCACCAGTGACTGCTAACCTCACAAAGAGAGCAATCAGATTTTGTGCCTCCTAATGGAAGGACATATACTACCTGTGAAGCAGTTCTGCCAAAAGTCACATCTGATCATGATGAAGCCTCTGGATCTAACTATCCCTTCATTAGAAATAAGGGGACAGAGGGACAAATAATATACAAGGGACTCAATCAGCAAAATCCACACTCTGGAAAACTATAAGACAAATGGCCCTGCTGCTTCAACAACAGAAATGCAAAGAGAAAAGACAACGATGGGTTAAAGGAGACTTAAGAGATATATCTATCAAGACAATTTATGGACTTAATTTGGATACTGATTTGAACAAACTGTTGAGACCATTGGAAAAATGTGAAAAGTGGATATTTGATATTAAGGTTTTTAATTATCTTTGGGTGTGATGATGGTATTGTTACTTTTTTTAAAGGACCCCTTTTAGAGATGCAAATTGAAACACTTAAAAATGAAATATGTATAAGTTTTTGTTTAAAAATAAGGATTGAAGTTGGCTAGTGTGTTTGGATATAGTTGAAACAGGATTGGCTGTGAGCTGATAATTATTGAAGCTGGGTGATAGGCACTTGGGGATTTATTATACTATTTTCTCTACCTGTGTTTATATTTGAAATTTTTCATAAAAGTTTTTAAAATGTGGCCGGGCATGATGGCTCCCGCCTGTAATCCCAACACTTTGGGAGGCCAAGGTGGGAGGATCACTTGAACTCAGGAGTTAGAGACCAGCCTGGGCAAAATAGTGAGACTCTACATCTCAAAGAAAAAAAAAAGTGTTTTAAATGTGAATCAAATTCATATAGAAGCTGATTCGTTACTGTTTTTATTTTAGCAGTACTTCATGATAATGACCTGTATTCATAATGATTTTCATAATGATTGTTTTAGTGGAATTAAACTTGAACCAGTCAAGCTAACATAATTAATTATATTCTGCTCCAGTTACAATGAATAATTAATTGATTTCAACTGCTAGGGTAAACTCTTGAAGCTATCAGTCATCCAGCAATCTTAGCAAGCAGGCCATTGGTTCCCTGTTTGCTTTCTCTCTCTCTCTCTCTCTCTCTGTCTGTCTGTTGTAGGGCTTGCTAACTACTTAAGTAAAATATTTGTTTTCTGTTAAACATGTCAGGGAGTATGGTCAGCTTAACCACATTAAGCCTGTGTGTCCCAAGTTGGAGTAAATGTTAAGTAACTCAGTACAATAAACTAGATTCTTCTACCCTTTCTTGTTTAAATGATCATGTTCCCTGGAGGTGGAAATAGATCTTTAAAAAGATATCCTGTGGTTGTTTGTTCTCAGTGTAAAAAAATGAGAATAATTTGATAGAGTGTAGGTTGTCTTATATAAAAAGTGCTTCCATTTGCATGAATTTTAGAAAAATCACTTTGGAAAAATGAAGGCTATGTGGTTATAGTGAACACATTAGGCAATTTTATTCTTTATTTAAAATGAATATTTTATTATTTTCTTCCCTTGCCCTTTGGGTATGGGAGTTAGCCTTAGTATTTCTAAATACAACAGGCCAGTTTTTATAAATTAAGGTGTTGATATATTCTTAATTATTTAGTTTTGTGATTGTGGTTAGTTTTCATTTTTCTTTTTTTTTTCTTTTTTTTTTTTTTTGAGACAGAGTCTCGCTCTGTCGCCCGGGCTGGAGTGCAGTGGCCGGATCTCAGCTCACTGCAAGCTCCGCCTCCCGGGTTCACGCCATTCTCCTGCCTCAGCCTCCCGAGTAGCTGGGACTACAGGTGCCCACCACCGCGCCCGGCTAATTTTTTGTATTTTTTAGTAGAGACGGGGTTTCACCGTGTTAACCAGGATGGTCTCGATCTCCTGACCTCGTGATCCGCCCGTCTCGGCCTCCCAAATTGCTGGGATTACAGGCTTGAGCCACCGCGCCCGGCCAGTTTTCATTTTTCTTAAGCACCTACTAGTAGCATCTGTAATTAAGTGAACTGACCTATTAACGGTTTTCCTCTTTCTCCTCTTTTCCTCCTCCTCGAAATATCAGAGCACGTTTGGAATTCTTTGGCTCTTACGGTGTGCATTTGCTGATATGCATTGACCAGTTACCTTACTCACGGGGTAGATACTTCTTATGCACTTGATTGTGCCAGGGCCTTGGCTAGATGATAAGAATATAGTAGTGAACTTAACAGTGTCCCTGCCCTGGTGAAGCTTATGGTCTTGTAGGTGAGACAGATACCAGATAATCATGTGAATAAATGTACAATTCCAGCTGTGCTACATGCCGAGGGGGAGGTTTTTGGTGATCCAAGAGCTGATAATGCAGAGATAGGACTGAGAAAGGAGGGTGGGACGTTGTTACAGCTGATAATGCAGAGATAGGACTGAGAAAGGAGGGTGGGACGTCAGGAAGGTCAGAGAATTCCTTGTGAAAGTGATGCTTGAGTCAAAATCTGATGGATGAAGAGAGTTTAAATAGATTACATCGAATTTTTAATAATGTCGATTGGTGACATACTGGGCAATGATAGCTGATTTTTCTTTGGGGAAAGGTATATCAGCTAGTCATTCAGATTCCTTTATTTTTTAATGATTTTTCATTTTTTTGCTTTGCATTGTATTCATTTGCTGAAGAGCTGGTTTGTACTTTGGCAGATGTCATACTTGGTTATTCTCCTTAGGATACTGGCCTAACAGTCTGGGAGTTGTCAAAGGCACTTCGCTTTTCAGACCTGGGCCTCTGTATCATGACTATCGTAAATTTAGAATTAAGACCCCTCCTCACCTCCTACCAGGATGAATGAGGTGTCCCTGTGATCTGCTGCTGCCTGGAATTCTCTACATCTTTCTCTCATAGCACACACCATATTACAATATAATCCTGCCTCATCTAAGCCCAACTTTTGAGAGAATCATTTACACTCAGTGGCTACTTCAGCTCCCATTCACTTGTCAGCCTGCTGCAGTTTTTCACAGCCCCCAAAGGACTGCAGTCCATGCCTTCAGGGAGCTCAGACTTTAGCGGAAGGAAAAAAACCAGCAGGTACAGTACAGAGGGGTTTGTGTTGGAAACTCTACAAGCACAGGATGCCTGGTAGCTCAGAGGAAGTGCATGTCGAGCATGGTAGGTAGGTAGTGGGTAGAGCCAAGATGACTTCCCGGAGGAGAAAAGCTGGAGCTGAATTTTGGAGTTACGGTAAAAGTTTGCTGTAACTAGTTCAAGTTGCTGTCGCAAGCTTTTAGAAATGATGTAACCATGGGGCAGTTGACCGTCGCCGTGTTCCTTGCTATTTTCATGACTCTGGTTGTGCTTTTCCTTTTCCCTGGGTTGCCCTTGTCCATCTTGATTCCTCTGCAGGACTGGGCTTTATTAATCTCCACTTCCTTGAGCTCGGCTATAGTGGGTTTTCAATAAACATTTGTTTTGTTGTGTGCTTTGTAAATAGGCAATGAAGCTGATTTCACAAGATAGGCACAAAAGTTAGTTTCATTACAACACATTACCAACAGCTGTATTTCTAACTTTTAACATATCTCATTCTAAATCCTGTGACAGCACAGCCTCCTTCCCTCATCCCTGGAGATAAATTTTCTTTCAAAATCTAATATGCACTGTATAGAATATAAAACATACCCACCATGTTTTGCACAAATGGAAAAGGCGTAACTTAGCTTTGGGGCATGTAAGTAGCAACTCCTGATAGAAGAAAAAATGTATTCAGAAAGCTCAAATTATAAATAAAATGGGAGGCCCTAGATTTGTGTTTGTGGATGACTGTTTTCTTTAGCTAAATCATTGATGTAGTGTTTATTTGACTATTTCATAATGAAAGGTGGAAGTTAAAAGTTTTGAAGATATTTTCCTGCAGTAAACTTCCAGATTAACCTTTTCCAGTTTTTCACAGAATTCTAGTTTTTTTTTTTTTTTTAAATAACAAATAGGTTTTTAGAAAACATTAAGAAAAAAACAGGAGGTATAAATTCCAGGATCAAATGGAAATGCTGAGTTACACGGGTTTTTATTTTGTTTCATTGATTGATTTTTTTAAAAATGAGGTACTTCGTAGAGCCTCTAATATGCTAGCACTGATTGTGATCTGTAAAGGCATTCTATAATATGCAGTGCTCCCAAACTAGTAGACTCTTCTTGCTCTTTTCTCCCCTAAAGAGTCTGAGTTCTGCAGAACACGCTGGGTGTTAACTGCTTAGATAGCTGGTACTGTAGTGTTCCCTGACAGGGACAGGTTCTCCTTACCTAAGGAATTCTCACCGGGCTTGGACATCCACATCTGTTATGACACTTGGCACTGACAGTGGGGTTGCAGAGATTCTCAGGCTGGTTAGCCTACTCCCTCACCCTTACAAGCAACTCTGCTCTCTGTGGCACTCATCAGAATTGCTTGGCACAGTGGTCTCCAACTTTTTTTTTTTTTTTTTGAGATAGGTTTTCTGTAGACCAGGCTGGAGTGCAGTGGCACCATCATGGCCCACTGGAGCCTCCACCCTCTGGGCTCAAGCAAACCTCCCATAGCTGGGATTACAGGCACATGCCACCACGCCCAGCTAAAATTAAAAAAATTTGTAGAAACGGTGGTCTTGCTATTTTGCCCAGGCTGATCTCAAACTCCTGGCCTCAAGCGGTCCTCCCACCTCCCAAAGGGCGTGAACCATCGCATCCAGCTGGTCTCCAAGTTTTTTGATCTTGTATCTTATACTTAAAAACTTGAGTACACACTCCTAATATGGAAATATTTATAAATAATATGTGTTATTGCACTATGATTATGTTTTAAAGTATGCCACAATTTTAAGGGATAAGATAAAAATTAATGGAAATCATAGTATTTCTTCCCACATTCCAGTAGGCATTTTGCACTCCCTAGTGTGTACACAATCCACTTTGTAAGCCTCTGGCTTTTGAGATAGAATCTACTTACAAGCCAACTAGCTGTCACCCTCCCTCTGTTCCTGGGTTAAGTTTGCTTTCCAGTGAAACACTCTGCAGCCACTGAAGAATGCAGGCCACCTGCAGGTATTTGCTTCTAAAGAATTCCAAGAAGTACTAAGTGGAAGAAGCAAGTATTAATATATATGTATGGTCTGATTTCATGTGTGAAATTTTTTTACATTTGTAAAAATGTATAATTTATTCAGAGAAAATCTCTAGATTGATACATTAAAAGCTGTTAAGTTATTTCTGAGCACTGGGATTAAGGGCCTTGGGAGAGTAAGAAGATCTTTATTTTTTACTTTATACCCTTCTGCACTGCTTGAATTTTTAATGAACGAGATTCTTTTTATAATAAGTAATTTTTAAAATCACTAAGTATATTACGATATCAACTATGTTACAATGCATTGCCAATGTTGATTGTTGAAGTTGGGTGATGGGCATGTTGGGTTTCATTATATTCTTCTCTACTTTTATGTGTATTTGAATATTTCCGTAATAAAAATTTTAAATAAAAAATGCATTGCAAAAGAGTCTAGAAATACACTATATAGTTAACAGTGGTTATCTTAAGGGTGGGAGGATAGAAGGAGGGTTGAATAGAACTTCAGATACCTTCTACCTCAAACGTGTTATAATGGGAAAACCACTGATACACACACACACACACACACACACACACACACACACACACACTGCAGAGCCACCAGTACAAAGAGTTTCATATGTAGGAGGGAGTAGAAAAAAATTATTTGATTTCCTAGATAAATGTTAGTTCCTAGAGGAATCTACAAAATAAATGTGCAAGTCAAGTGTTTAATATGTAAGGCTTGGCTGTTCCATATTAAAAAAATTTTTTTTTTGAGACGAAGTCTCACTCTGTTGCCCAAGCTGGAGTGCAGTGGCATGATCTTGGCTCACTGCAACCTCCACCTCCTGAGTTCAACCGATTCTCCTGCCTCAGCCTCCCAAGTAGCTGGGACTACAGGCCTGCACCACCATGCCCGGCTAATTTTTGTATTTTTAGTAGAGACGAGGTTTCACTATGTTGGCCAGGCTGGTCTTGAACACCTGACCTTGTGATCCGCCCACCTCGGCCTCCCAAGGTGCTGGGATTACAGGCTTGAGCCACTGTGCCCGGCCCCATATTAAGATCTTAAGGCTTGTTTTATAAAAAGGATTTTTGGCCTTGTTATATAATCAAACAAAGGTTGAAACTCCACGGCATCACCACATGCGTCTGCACAGTCTCAGCGGCAGCAGGGAGGGCACAGCTAGTGGTCTGCCTGAATAATTTGCACTTTTATCTGGTTACCAAGCTCCATAACATGAAAAGAGAGTGTCTTAAAGTACAGTACCTAATTATAGCTCTCACATGGGGTCCAACAGAGTTAATATGTAAAGGATGTTTTCTATTGCTGACTACAATGGTAGGCTGCATTCATGGACACATAGCATCTATAAAGAGGGAAATGATGGTCCGTTAGCTGTGTGACCTTGTAAAAGCTAAGCTCTAGGTACTTCATCTGTGAAACAAGGATAATAGTATTAGCCACCTCAGGGCACTGTGATGTGGATTAAAGGACAATGTATGTAAGGCGCCTTGCATATGGTGAACACTCACCATATGTCAACTATTCTTGTTTTCATGTGAAAAACTGCTTACTGAACTGGAACATTTAGCTTGCAAGCAGGTGTCCCCTATTTTATGTGTCTTATCCTCAGACAGACATGTGGTTAGGGATCCTTGGTCTATGGTTAATCTCATTACCCTTGCCAAAGTTTAGGAATGGTCATGTCACCTAACTTTGGCTAGTTAAGATAAGAGGAGCTGTCTCCTGCATGATGTCTACTGTTCATTCTCTGGATGTTACCGTGTCTGAGTGTGCTGCCTGCAGTTGCAGTGGGCAACTTGCTAACAGCCTGAGGATGAAGCCAACATCAAGGATGGTGGAGCAGAGAGAAGGAAAAACACTGCATCTTCATGACATTACCCAAGCAGCCCAGCCAGCTCTTCATGAGGCCCACTCTACCTTGGAACTTCCTTTTGTGTGAGATTTAAAAACAAAACCAAACCAACCAAACAACCCTCATTGTTTAAGCCAGTTTGAGTTAGCTTCCAAAGACATCATGATTGATTGAACCTGCACCAGACAGGATTTGAGGTAGAGGTGGTGCATTTATTCAGTGATATTTATTGAGCACTTTGGAATGCAAAAATAGAGACATCAAGAAGTTCCGAGACATGAGGAACTGGGGGTTCTCGAATGATAGCAGCTTGAACTCTTTTTCTACTAGCAGTTTAACCCATCTGCCTTTCCTGAGAAAAGCAGCTGCTGGGGCTTGCAGAGGGCAGATAAGGCCTGGGATGTGAATGAGGCTTCTGGCCACAGCAGAAGCCTGTCAGAGAGCTGGGGCAAGACTGTCTTCCTGCCTGGGAACCATATCAGAGAACCCTTGGGAGGGGATTCAGGGGAAGGTCCTCGTGAGTGTATGGGCCTCCCTGCTTCTTGAGGAGCTGGCCAGATGGGTTGAGTTGCCTTCACTGCTATGAAGGTGTCTGAGAGAGGTGAGGAGACTAGAAAGGGGGCAGAGATGCTTCCTCCAAGTCCCTTGCCAGAGGACTGGCAACCCATATGCTGCTAAGCTTGAGCCTGGGAGACTGATACTGCTGTTCCTTCTATCGGGCTGAGAATGCTGTCTCTTAAGGTACCTCAGTATCTGGAACAGAGCACCAGTGAACAAACCAAGGAAAAGAAGATTCCTAATGGTGTCCAGTAGCGAGGACAATTAACAAGCAGAACCCTCAGTATAGAAATAGCTGCTGGCATAGATAACTTGAACCAAAGAATAAGAAAGGGAGATATAAGTGCAACACAATAAAACTGATTTTCTGGAACCAAAAATGTTCCAGATTTTGAACCAGAGTTTTCAAGAGATAAATTGAAGGAGAAAGTGGTCGCTGTTGATGTCTGAATTAGTGTCAGAGAAAGATACATCTGAAAGTATAGAGCAAGATTACAAAGTAAAAATCCAGAATGGAGGTGAAGGATGTAATAGAAGAGAGATGTGACCAAAAATATCTAAAAGGTTTCTGAGATGAAGAGAGAGACTTGCCTCTCAGAGTTCCAGGAGCTGGGCGTGGCCATGCCTACAATCCCAGCATTCAGGGAGACAAAAATGGGAGGATAACTTGAGGCCAGGAGTTTGAGACCAGCCTGGGTAACAAAGTGAGATCCTGTCTCTGAAAAAAACAAAAACAACAACATAAAAGAGTTCCAGGAAGGAATGATCATCGGAAGACATGCTTCTAGGCATATTATATCTCTGAGCTACAAGAATAGAGAAAAATCTTAAAAGTTTCTACAGGGAAGAACAAGTTACTCCTAAAGAAGAAGGAGTCATCCTGGCAATGGACTGCTTACTTACAACACTGGAAGCAACAGTATGGAAAATGGCCAACCACTGAGGGAAAAGGACTATGTGGAAATTAACCTAGGCAGACCTGCAGTTCAGCTCTCCAGTACCTTCAGTTCACTCTTAAAAATGTGTCCAAGAATATGTTACCAGTTCCTTTTACTTGGTGATAAAATAAACTGTCAAAGTCTCCAGCAGAGTTGGGAAGGACCAGAAGAATATAAAATCTTAGAATAATAGTAAAGGGGATCATCACCCAAATCAAAATGTATTACCAGCTCCTGGATACTAAAGGCCAGAGAAGCTCATCCCTCTGAATGTTACCGGGTCCTCCACTCAGTAAAAGTCTATTCTTTCCCTGAGTTGATCACATCACCATCTGCCTTGACGACTCTTCTAAAAACAGTCTGGTGCTAAAAATAATAAGTGAATCTCAGCAAATCTGGGCATCGGAGGTGGGTGGGAAGGAGGGAAATGTTCCAAAGTTCTCATCTGGGTAGTAGCTGTGCAACTGGTAGGGGAAGTGAAAGTATTCTAAAGTTTGGAATGGGTAGTGGAAGCAGTGGACAAACAGTATTTGGTGGGAGAAGTATGTGTCTGGTTTTATATAATGGTAAAGAAATATGTATCTGATTATAAGCAACAGGAAAGGGAAAGTAGCTGGAAGTAGAATGAAAATCTACAAGAGAAGTCGTATCAACAAGATGGAAAAGGGAACTATCAATTTGATCAATCTGCAAAAATAAGACTAGGTAAAAGGAGAAAATAATTAGTAAAGTAAGGCAATAAATAAATAAGATAGTAACAGTCCAATCATTTCACTAAATGTAAATGGAATAGATTTTCTTATTAGAAGTCAGAGACACTTAAGTTGAGTTAAAAATATCAATAAGCCAGCTATACTCTATCTAGAAGAAAAATATCTAAAATTTTTAAAGAAACAAAGTATAAAGAAAAGTTGAAAATAAAGAGATGAACAAAGATACCAAGAAAATATAGTGAAAAAGAAAATAGGATTAGCAAAATTAATTGTCAGACAAGGAGGAATTAAAGATTAGAGCTCTAAAGGAGGAATGTTATCTAACAATATAAGGCACATTTTGTGAAGCAGAATTAACATTAGTAAACTTATGTGTACCAAACAACGTAAATACAAACATAATTAGATCAAAATGGAGATTTTAAAACACTTTTAAGAATCATATCTAATATACGAAAAATAAGGCTATATTAGAATAATATAATCAACATACTTAGCTTAATAGATATATAATCTTAAATTTCTCAAGTAAAACATAGAATATTTTCACATACCCAACAGAATGTTATAAAAATTGACTATGTACTTGATCACAAAGAAAGGCTTAGCAAATATAGAAATGACAGATTTTTGTAGCAACATTCAATGAAACTAGAAATAAATAATTTAAAAGTGATCAGAATAGCCTATTTATAAATTGAAGAATACTTCCTAGGTAATCTTTGGAGCAAAGAGCAATATAAAGCTAATACTAAAAAACTACAGTGAAAAGAATGCTTTATATTAATATCTGTCTATTACAGCCTTACATGTTATTATCGTTAAAGAAGAATGACTAAAAATAAAAGTACTAGTTGCTTTTCTATGGAACAAGTTCTATGGAAAGAACAAAATAAAGCAAAAGAAAACATGAAGAAGGAATTAATATAAACAGAACTGGGACTATGGAGAGGCAAGCGAGATGCCTAGGGCACAAACTTTAAGAAAACAAGGTTGTGCAAGTGCCAGCCCTGGCACCCAGGCGCCCCACTCCTTAGGAAGCACTCGATTTCACAGACACATTAAGGGAGCGGCTGGCACTTGTACAGTATCGCTTCCTTGAATTGTGTGACCTATGTGCCTTGCTTCTGTCACCCTAGTTCTGGCTGACTGGAAAAGTAAAAGCTTCTCTCCTGGGAAGAAAAAAGCATTTTCTTCTTTTTCTTCTTCCTCTTCTCCCTCCTCTTCCTCCTCCTCCTACTTTTTCTTGCTTCCCCTTCTTTCCTTCCCCTTCTTTCTTCTTTCTTCATTCCTTCCTCCTTCCTCTTTCTCTTTTCTTCCTCCTCCTCTTCTTTTTTTTTTAAATTAACAAAACTCATAAAAACCTAGATGTAATTTATACTTATTATTGTGATCTTTGAATTTCACTACTTTTATCACAGCCTAGAAGATAGTGGAGTCAAAAGAGGTCTTACAAAAATAACTTTACTGTTACCCACTAAATGTTTGTTTTAGAAATTCATTTTTTAAAAAGTGCTTTAGACCTCTTACCTTGTTTCATATTCCTAAATCAATTGGCCTATTTTATGGGCCCACACATGTCATTGTATGTCATTATTGAAAAATATAAATAGTAATAAGACTATCTGTACATCTTATTTCGTTTCGAATGTCAGGGTAGGCCGGGTGCGGTGGCTCATGCCTGTAATCCCAGTACTTTGGGAGGCTGAAGTGGAAGGATCACTTGAGATCAGGAGTTTGAGACCAGCCTGGGCAACATGGCAAAACTCGGTCTCTACTGAAAATACAAAAATTAGGCCAGGTGCAGTGGCTCAAGCCTCTAATCCTAGCACTTTGGGAGGCCGAGGCGGGTGGATCACTTGAGGTCGGGAGTTTGAGACCAGCCTGACCAACGTGGAGAAACCCCATCTCTACTAAAAATACAAAATTAGCCGAGCGTGGTGGCGCATACCTATAATCCCAGCTACTTGGGAGGCTGAGGCAGGAGAATCTCTTGAACCCGGGAGGCAGAGTTTGCAGTGAGCTGAGATTGCGCCAGGCACTCCAGTCTGGGAAACAAGACTGAAACTCCATCTCAAAAAAAAAAAAAAAGAATATACAAAAATTAGCCAGGTGTGGTGATGTGCACCTGTAGTCCCAGCTACTGGGGAGGCTGAGGCAAGATAACTGCTTGAACCTAGGCAGAGGTTGCAGTGTGCCAAGATTGTGTCATTGCAATCCAGCCTGGGTGACAGAGCTAGACTCCAAGAAAAAAGAAGCATAAAAAGAATGTCAGGGTATAAGGTAGAAAACAGACAAACGTGGGTTATTTGGTGATCATCAACCAGTCAAGGAATGAACCTACCAATTACCCAAGAATTGAACAAACTTGAAGTTATTCTAAATGTGCTTTCTAAATGGATACCATTTAAATATACTCTTAAGGAGATTATTGCTAGAAATTAGGAGGATTATTATCATTCTCCAACATAGTTTCTCTCGACAGTTAACGTTGAACTATTTAGCTTTTGAGTTTTTTTCCTTTTGTGGATTATATCGAGATTTAAGGTTGGATAGAGCATTACGTAGCATTTCTGTAGTTTATCTTGTTTTCTGTGATAAATGTGTCCATTGCTTCAACTACACTAGGAAGAATTATTAGAATTTCAGAGTTTGCTTTTGGATTTTTGTCTGTGCTTTAAGGTTATGTCTTCATTTAATCATTATTGTGCTCTTATATAACTTTGTGTCTCTCTTGCTTGAAGATATTTCACAAAAATAATTTTAATAAATGTTATATGCAAAAGGCAAGTAAAAGCTGAAAATCTAAGAATATTACATGCAAAAGCACAAGGACCAGATGGTTTCACAGCTGAGTTTTAAAAAGATTTTTTAAAAAAAGATCATCACAATATTATCTAAACTATTCAAGGCCATAGATAAAAGCTGTAGAATATCAAAAGCATGAAATGATAGACCCCCTAAAAAAGGTGTGGATCAATTTCATTTATGAGGCCGGGCGAGGTGGCTCATGCTTGTAATCAGCACTCTGGGAAGCAGAGGTGGGCGGATCACTTGAGGCCAGGAGTTCGAGACCAGCATGGCCAACATGGCAAAACCCCATCTCTACTAAAAATACAAAAATTAGCTGGGTGTTGTGACCGGTGCCTGTAATGCCAGCTACTCGGGAGGTTGAGGCAAGAGAATCGCTTGAAGCCAGGAGGCAGAGGTTGCAGTGAGCTAAGATTGTGCCACAGTACTCCAGCCTGGGTGACAGAGCAGGACTCTCCAAAAACAAAAATTTCACTTACGAAAAGGCAAAATTCTAAATAAAATCAAGGAAAGTCCAGCAAACTTACGGAAAAAAAAAAAAACATGGTAAGCAAGGAAGGTTTACTCCATGAATGCAAATGTGGGCTGGGCGCGGTGGCTCACGCCTGTAATCCCAGCACTTTGGGAGGCCACGGTGGGCAGATCACGAGGTCAAGAGATCGAGACCATCCTGGCCAACATGGTGAAACCCAGTCTCTACTAAAAATACAAAAATTAGCCAGGTATGGTGGTGGGTACCTGCACTCCTACCTGCTCGGGAGGCTGAGGCAGGAGAATCGCTTGAACCTGGGAGGGCGGAGGTTTCAGTGAACAGAGATCGTGCCACTGCACTCCAGCCTGGACAGCAGAGCAAGACTCTATCTCAAAAAAAAAAAAAAAGAATGCAAATGTGACTCAATATTAGGAAGTCTATCAACATAATGTAATCTATGAATAAAGAAGGAAGAGGCCAGGCATAGTGGCTCATAGCTGTAATCCCAGCACTTTGGGAGGCTGACACAGGTGGATCACTTGAGGTCAACTTGGGTTGCCAGTAAGGTGAAAAAAAAAATGAAATAATATAAACTGTGGTTGTTGGTGATGAAGTGGTTGTACAATGTAAAATTCTACTATAAAACAGAACAAACAGAATTAATATCATTAATTTGATAAGGTGGAGAAATATAGAATAAATAACCAAAAGCTGTTCTTTATGTTAGTAATAAGCCCCATGAGATAGAAATGGAATGGAGTTAAGGGTTCCATCACACTCTTGACAAAAAGCTAAAATACTTAGGGGGAAAAAATATGAACTTTTATTGAAGGATATGAAACAAGATCCAAACAAATGAAAAACATACAATGTCTCTCTGGATGAGAAGATCTCACATAGTAAAAATGTTGGCTCTCTTTGTACTAATTTCTATATTTCACGTGCCTCCTAATTAGTATATTTACAGAGATTTTAGGGAAATTACTGTAAAGTCCATATGAAAGACTAGATGCTTGAAATCAATTAAGTGTGATTAGAATAGAAATAAAGAGAAACAGAAATAAAGAGATCAATGTGGCAAAATAGAGAATTAAGAAATAGTTCACATGTACTTTAAATTTATGATACAAGTGGGATCTCAATTCAGCATGAAAAAGTTTAATAAATAAAGTTGGCTCCACTTGTATCCACATAGAAGAAAATTAAGTCGTCATTCCATCTCACACTATATACAAAAATAAATTTCAGATGGATTAAGGCTTTTAAGGGACAAAACCAAAAGTCTCAGAAGAAAATATTTATTTTCAACAATTTGCATTTCAATGGTGACTTTAAGTCAGAAATTCCATACAATAGAAATGTTAGATTTTTTTTTTGACCTCAAAGAAATTACTGTACAGCAAAGAATACTATAACTAAAATCAAGGCTGGGTGTGGTGGCTCATGCCTGTAATCCCAGCACTTTGGGTAGCCTAGGTGGGCGGATCACTTAAGGACAGGAATTTGAGACCAGCCTGAGCAACATGGTGAAACCCCATCTCTACCAAAAATACAAACATTAGCCATAAGTGGTGGCGCATGCCTGTAATCCCAGCTACTCGGAAGGCTGAGGCAGGAGAATCACCCTGAACCTGGGAGGTAGGTTTCAGTGAGCTGAGATCATGCCATTGCACTCCAGCTTGGGAGATGGAGCAAGACTCTGTTTCAATAAAATAATAAAATAAAATAAAATAACCCAGAGCTAAAATCAATAGAGGAATTAACTTAGAAAGTTATTTGCAAAGAAGCTGAAAGATAAAAGGTTACTATATGTCATAAAACATGTAGTTCTTACAAGCTGGCAAGAAACAGAAGCATTCTAAAAGAAAGTGGGATTTGAACAATTAATTCACAGTAAAGCAAATTCAGTAAACCTATGGAAAGATTCTCAAACTCAGCAGTAGGCAGGGAAATGTAAAGTCACAATGAAGTCACCACTTGCACCCATCAGACTAGCAAAAACTAAAATGAACAATAAATATTTCTGCCTTGGAAAGAGGTAGGGAGTGGGGAATAGGTGTTCATACACTGCTGGTGGAACCGCAAATTGTGATAATGTTTTAGGAAAGCAATATGGCAACATCCATTCAATTTAAAAATATATATCATTTGGCTTAAAAAATTCTACTACTATCCCAGCCCTTTGGGAGGCCGAGGCAGGCGGATCACCTGAGGTCCGGAGTTCGAGACCAGCCTGACTAACATGGTGAAACCCCGTCTCTACTAAAAATACAAAAAAAAAAATTAGCCAGGTGCGGTGGTGGCGCCTGTAGTCCCAGCTATTCGGGAGGCTAAGGCAGGAGAATTGCTTGAACCCAGAAGGTGGAGGTTGCAGTGAGCAGAGATCATGCCTCTGCACTGCAGCCTGGACAACAAGAGCAAGACTCCGTCTCAAAAAAAAAAAATTTTATACTACTAGAAATATTTCCCACAAATGGGTATATAAGAATGCATGTATAAGGATGTTAAATGAAGCATTTTGCAAAAAGGCAAAAAGCTGGAGAAAAGTAAAGGCACATCAGTATGAGACTGACAATAAATTAAGGTTATCTCCACAATGGGGAATATTATGCAATCATCAAAAATAGTGAGGCTGGGCACTGTGGCTCACACCTGTAACCCAAGCATTTTGTTTGAGGTCAGGAGTCTGAGGTTGCAGGGAGCTGTGATAGGGCCCCTGAACTCCAGTCTGGACAACAGAGTGGAGTTCTAAAAAATTAAGAAAAAATTTAAAAATAGTAAGATCCATATCAATTGACCCAGAAATATTTCAGGTCATATTGTTGAGTAAGGAAATCAATTTGCTGAAAAGAATGTTTGTGAAACACTAACAAGTCCCTTCTCTTCGGGAATGTGTGTATATGTTAGTGTATGTAACTATAGAAACATTTCAGAGTTACACTCCTAGTTATGAACATGGGTCGGGGACAGGGCATTGACCCAAGTAAAAAGAGTAGGAAAAAGATTGCACTAACCCCTCCAGCATGTGTAATTCTATTTATCTAAAAAACATTGTATTATAGCACACAGAATTAGAAAAAAGATCCGTATCTTTTGACATGTAGGGATACTAATAAGTCACTAAGAAAAAAAAAAGAAAAGCAAAACCAGAAACAAAAACCAAGTTGAGCAAGTTGCAGAGTATTGTGTATGTGTATATACACATACACATACATACATACTATGGTTCCATTTTGGTGAAAACAAGCAAACAAAAGCCTTGAGTGTGGATAAATGCTTGTATGTGTTTGAAAGAATAACGTCGTCAGGCTGTTACCAGTCTTCACTTCGGGTCGCTGGGGTGGGGAAGAAGGTGGGTGCAGGGAGATGGATGACCAGTTTTCTCTTTATATACCTTTGCATTGTGGCACATGCTGCTTTTATACTCTTATAAAATATCTTTAAAATGAGAAACATAAAATAACCACATAGCAAAACCTAAAAATACATTACAGCTTTTGCCGTCAAGGGGCTCACAGTCTCCTGCAGACCGTCTTCAGATAGCTGACCTGTTTGATTTGCTCTCTATGGCTTCCAGGGAAGAAAGCGAGGGAAGAAAGCGAGGGGAGAAGTTACGGCAAGGTAGGGGAAGCTCTTTCCCTGGTGGTGCTGGACCACGCCTGCGATATTCTTTCGAGAGGAAGGTGTTGGCGTCCATCAGTGTTGCCCCACTTTTCTGAAGAGATGAATTAGCCCAGGTACTTGTTGAAAAGAACAATCTTTAGGATCTGTCCTTGACTTGCTGAATTCAAATCTCCAGGGGAGGAGTCTGGGAAGCTTTATTTTTTAGTGCCCAGGTGATTCATATCATCAGGGAAAGTTGGGAAACACCGGTCTACATTGATGCTGCTCAGCGTGGCCGGGGGACCAGCTGCAAGGGCATCGCCTGAGAGTTTGTTAGGAATGCCTGCTCTCAGGCTCTGCCCCAGACCTACAGTGTCAGAAATGCCAATGAAGAAGGTGCCTGTGCACAGAATGAGTTGAGAGGTATGTTGTAGATGACCCTTATGGTTATTCTCTAATTCTATCTTATTTGGTAGGAAGATAGCTCCAAGACCCTAGAAAATTCTTTTTGTGATACACCTGTTTGAAAAGTAAAAAGGTAATCAAGGAATACAAAGGGATTTTGATGAACTGACTGAGGCAGAAACTGAGTTAACGTAAGTGGAGGCCAGCAGAGCCAAGAGATGAGGGAGGGAGGGAGTCAACCGCTACGCCAACTTGGCTTTGTTTCTAAGCTGAATGAGGAAGCAGAGAACTCTATCTTGGACAGGTATGGTAGTCGAAGCTTCTGATTTAATCAAGAGACAAAAAATACAGATAAGAAGAGATAACTGTCACTTATTAACTCAACAAGCATTTACGGGATGCCAACTCTCTGCCAGGTGATGGGCTGCGCACTGGGAATAATGCAGTGAACCAGAGCCTCTCCCTGACTTCACCAAGCTTCAAGGCCAGTAGGGGAGAAAGGCCGTAAAGAAACCGTTTCACAGATCAGGCCTAGGGCTAGAGAAAAGGTAGTGAAGCACTTGCCTTGGGTGCAAAAATGTAAGGGGACTCCAAAAACTCAGTTATCAACATAATTTTTAATGCAAAATTTTAAAAAATGGAAATGAATGCAAAAATCTATGATACATAAAACATAAAAATTTTGCTGTCATGGTGGTTCACATCTGTAATCCCAGTGACTTGGGAAGCTGAGGCAGGAAGATTGCTTGTGTCCAGGAGGTCGAGGCTGCAGTGAGCTCTGATTGGGCCACTGCACTCCAGCCTGGGTGACAGCAAGATCAGGCTGGGTGCAGTGGCTCACTCCTGTAATCCCAGCACTTTGGGAAGCTAAGGAGGGTGGATTGCTTGAACCCAGGAGTTCAAGACTAGCCTGGGCAACCCTTGTCTTTACAGAAAATACAAAAATTTTCTGGGTGTGGTGGCATGCACCTGTAGTCCTAGCTACTTGGGAGGCTAAGGTGGGAGGATCCCTTGAGCTCAGGAGGTTGAGGCTGCAGTGAGCTGTGATCATGTTACTGCACTCCAGTCTGGGTAGCAGAGTGAGACCCTATCTCAAAAATAAATATATAAATAAAGACAGGTTCACTATTACTGATTTTTCCTTTTGCCTCAGGCTCCAATATGGCTCTGCATGGCATGGCCACAAATCATTTCACAAGGAGAATAAAAAAACATTGACTATGGATGGCAGGGGGAGCTGCTTGAAGCTTGGGTAGGATGAGATAATTGTTAAATGATCCCCGAAGCAGTAACACCTAACTTGGAGCTGCAAGTGTGCAACGCAGGAGAAGTTGGAGTGTAAGCAACAGAATGGGGCAAGGAGAGAGCTTTGTGCTTTTGAAGGAACCAAGGTGGCCAGTGTTGTCTAGACCTGTGGTTCTCAAACTTAGTGCCTATTAGAATCACCTGGGGAGCATTCAACAGCCTCAGTCTCTGGGCCCTGCCCCAGTCCAATTAAGTCAAAAATCTCTAGGTGTGGGGCTGAGGCACGGCTAGTTTTTAAAGCTCCTCAGGCATTTCTAAAGTGCACGCTAAGCCTGGGCAACATAGTGAGACCCTTGTCTCTACAATACATTTAGAAATTAGACGGATGTGGCAGTGTGCACCTGTAGTCCCAGCTACTCGGGAGGATGAGGTGGGAGAGTTGTTTGAGCCACAGGAGGTCAAGGCTGCAATGACTGTGATTGCACCACTGCATTCCAGCCTGGGTGACAGAGTGAGACTTTGTCTCCAATAAATATATAAATAAATAAAAATAAAAAATAAAGTGCAGGCTGGGTGGAGTCTCTGTGGGTGGAGCTGGACAATGGCCTAGTAAGTGACAGAGAGAGAATAATGGGAGGCAAGACTGGGGAGAAAACTAGGGGCTTCATTGGGGGCCTTGAAGGCCAGGGTAATTATTTTGGATTTTTTCCAAAAAATGTGGGACGTCATTGGGAAGGTTTTATGCAGGAAAATGATATACCTTTTTTTTTTTTTTTTTTTTTTTTTTTTTTTTAAGGTCACTCTGGTCGCTGTGCGGGAAGGGATTGAGAGGGAGGAGGGGGTCTGGGGGATGAGTTGGGAAGTTGTTGCAAACGTCTGGGTAAGTGATAGTTCGGCTTGCGCTGGGTTGATGGCAGTAGAGGTGGGGGGATATAGACACGCTTAAGAAATAAGAGTAGAATTCGTGGGATATGGTGATTGTTGGATTGTGAGGGGCCAAAGGGAAGGACACATAATAGATGACTGCCCAGAGTCCAGCACCAGCAACTGGGTGAGGTAATGACATTCAAGGAGATAGACAACAGAGAGAATGGGGACGAGCAGGTTCCAGGGGCAAGAAACATCATGCATTCATTTTTGGACGCAGGGAGAGATGACACAGGGGGAGCTGTTGAATGGACAATTGCATAATATATGGAAATATGGGTCTGGAGAGAAGGTCCAGGCTGGAGTTCTACAGTGAGAACAGTCGGCCTATGTGTTTGGTCAGAAATAAAGCCATAGCAGTGGGTGAGATTGCCTATAAAGAGAGAACCATGCCAGCAGAGAAGGAGGCCTGGGATCCCCTGGAATGGCTGAGTGGAGGACAGGGAGCAGCGTGGAGGCTGGGAGGAGGCTGGGAGGTTTGAGGGGAATCAGCGGGGCACAAATAACTAAGGGCCAAGTGGATGGTGGAGAGCATCGCTTATGTGACTGCCAGGCACTCAGAAGAGAGAAAGATCTCCGTGGTCTGGCTGGGCTAGGAGGCAACTGGTGAAAATAACTGGGCCTGAGTAGATAAATAGGACTAAGTTAGGCAGAGCAATTGCAGAGGAGAAAAGAAAAGGAGGAAGGGATAAGAGAAGGGAAGGCATGAGATGTGTTGGGAGCCATTAATCATGTGCAGATCATTGGGATTCAAGTAGAAGTATGTATTATAAGAAAAGTTCAGCCAGTAAATGATCCCTTTTGGGATTGATTTTCTTCAGTCTTCGTCTTGCTTGTCTATTTCCCATCCTGCTCTGACTTTCCTCTAGTCCAGCCTCTGTGGGAGTGCAAACACAGCACTGAGCAGCTTTACCCCTTGCTCTGCCGCCCCACAAATATGTACTGCAATCCAAGCTTTTGTGGTATTTGCTGCCGACATGACTCAAGGTGAACATTGAGGACAGGGAGCTTTGCGATGCAGCGGAGTGCGTTCGTTTTAATGTTGAATGGAGTGCTTGTTTCCTTCTCTCTGACTTGCTCACCTCGAAGAGCCCAGCTGCAGTGTAATCGACATTCCATTTCTTTCCCAGTGCTCTCTTACAAGCAGAAGCACAAATTAGCTTTTGCCTAAAAGGCAAGATGCTAGTGTTATCTTTCCTGAGTGGGCTCATAAATGCAGATTCTATGGAGAGAGGTGTGTATAATCAGTTCACGAGCCAGCATTTTGCATGTGCAACGAACAGATGTGGCTGCATTATTCAGTTTCCCAATTTGACTTCCCTACTCGAATATACTTAAGAAAATGTGATGTCGATGAACACATCCCTCCAAGTGAAAATAATCCACTGACAACAGAATTGGCAACCAGATTTGGACACGCCAAGAGGAGTTTCAAATGTTCCAGTTACCCACTTGTCACGTTGGATGCTTGTTGAATTCTCTGCCCAAAATGTTACCATGTATTGTGGCACTTCAAGTTTTCTTACTAAAGATGAAATAATTTCTAATTATATTGCTTGTGAAACTATATTACTTTTGAAGCATATCACACTATAGTAGAAACATGTTTGTTTAACTCTGCCCTTTATTTTCCCTGTTTTTATTTTCACATTGTGAAAGGTGGCATTCATACTAAAAAGTGCATGAAATGTAGATATATAGAACGGTTAAATCAGTGAACGTGTAAGTGCCCACCACCTGGAGTAAGAAGTAGACTGTTGCTGGCACCTGGAACTCCAGGGTGCCCTTCCTCTTTCCTGGGATTATCACAGCCTTGCTTTTGTGATAATGATTTTATTGTTTTGTTTCCTTTTTTTTTTTTTTTTTTTTTTTTTACGGAGTCTCACTCTATTGCTGGAGTGCAGTGTCGTGATCTCAGATCACTGCAACCTCCGCCTCCCAGGTTCAAGGGATTCTCATGCCTCAGCTTCCCAAGTAACTGGGATTACAGGTGTGCGCCACCATGCCCAGCTAATTTTTGTATTTTTAGTAGAGACAGCGTTTCACCATGTTGGCCAGGCTGGTCTTGAACTCCTGACCTCAAGTGATCTGCCTGCCTCAGCCTCCCAAAGTGCTGGGATTACAGGTGCTTATCCATCCCTAGCAATATAGGTGGGTTTTGTTTGTATCATACTATACCATATTTTGTGTCTTTGTGCAAATGCAAAATGCATGAGTGCTTCCTTAAATGTTGCTCCCTAGATGCCTCGCTGCCTCACGCTGGCCCCCGCCCTGTTCTTTTGTGTGTGTAGCTTTGGCTCATCTTTCTTACGGCAACAGTCCATTAGCAAGACTATACCCCAGTTCATTTCTGCATTGTACTGGCAGACATTTGGGCTGTTTCTGGTTGTGGTGATTTCAAGGCTCACATACATGTCTTCTGGAATACATATGCATGGACTCTGTTGCATATATGGCAAAGAGTGTTTCCCTGTTGTTTTTCAAAAGTGGTATTTTAAATTCCTTCTGGATCATTAATGATAAAACCTGGCAATCCAATGCAAGCATTTTATTGTAAACCTTAGTCTTTTAGATATAATGGGAAATGTTGTTCATTTTAGTATCTATCCATTTTAGACACACGCTCACACACATTCCCTAAAAGTGGGGTCAAATACTTTTGCAGGTAAGATTAGCATTCAGGACAGAATGCTTCATTTGGAAACACTGACCAGCTGTTCTTCCTATCCCACCACCCCATACGTTTTAGATTTCTGGGTCTTTCAAAGGGAAATAAAAGTGAATCATGCAAGATAATTTTAAATTGATTAGTCAGAGGTAGACATCTTTCCAGGATTTTTGTTTTCATGAGCCCCAGTTTACCCTGCTTTGGTGAAGAGAATATGAATTATGGGCTGTATATAGCTGAGCCTAAGTGCATGTTAGGTTAGGTTGTTTAATGTGCGTAACATGTTCCTCCTCTCTGAATTATGTAAAACACATATCTAACTGATTACCATATTTAGTGTCCATTGTCACCATGTGCTTTGTGATGGAATTTGCTGGTCAAACATTATTATTTCACTTATTGGACAGTTTGAAATTTGACATCTAACTCTCTCAGTCAGTTCCGGCTTCTATAGCAAATTGCCATAGACTGGATGGCTTAAACAAGAAACCTTTATTTCTCACAGTTCTGGAAGCTGAGAAGTCCAAGATAAAGGTGGCAGCAGATCTGGTAGTCCACTTCCAGGTGAGAGTCTACTGCCTGGCTTGCATAATTGCCTTCTCATATCTGCATATGGCAGAGAGTTCTGATCCTTTATCCCCTATAAGGGCACTAATCCACTTACGAGGGCTCCACCCTCATGACCTAATCACCTCCCAAAGGCCCCACCTCCAAACACCATCACATTGGGGATTAGATTTCAGCATATGAATTTTGGGGTGACTGAAACATTCAGTCCATAGCAAATTCTTTGAGACATTCTGGGTTTTTAAAATTAGCTTTTGTTGCAAGCATTAGTAAGATACAATAATTATATTTATTTAATTTGTAATTTCATAATTAAAATGACCAACTGTCCAGCTTTCGCTGTTATCACTAGTAGTTTTAGTAGAATTCTTTTTTTTTTTTTTTTGAGATGGAGTCTGGCTCTGTCGCCCAGGCTGGAGTGCAGTGGCACCATCTTGGCTCACTGCAAGCTCCGCCTCCCGGGTTCACGCCATTCTCCCGCCTCAGCCTCCCAAGTAGCTGGGACTACAGGCACTCGCCAACACGCCCGGCTAATTTTTTTGTATTTTTAGTAGAGACGGGGTTTCACCGTGGTCTCAATCTCCTGACCTCATGATCCACCCGCCTTGGCCTCCCAAAGTGCTGGGATTACAGGCGTGAGCCACTGCGCCCGGCATTTTAGTAGAATTCTACTTGTAAGTGTTTGGTTCTGTGCAATCATTATATGATTTGTATAACTATTAGAATAATTTTAATTTTTTTCTTCTTCTATGAACTGTATTGTCTTAAAGGGTATGCATTTTGGTATACACAACTAGTGGTGATTAATTAGAATTTTGCTTTATTGAAGCACTAGTTACCTAATAAAAAGGATCTTTCTAGCATGGTTCAAAAACTGGTCAGAATAAACTAGCAAGGACATGAGGGAAACTTGACTTAATTATAAAAGACATTGTAAATTAGAACAACAGATCTAAACCGGCTCTTGCATTTGTACTTATTTGCATATATTAACATTTAACCAGAGATAAAATTGGGAAATTTTTGGTTGTACTAATACTGGAAAATAGTTATATCATTTTGAAAAGCTCAGTTTACGAGAGTGAAACATTACCCCCCTTAAATCTAAATTTTATTCAAGCTTTATGTGAGATTCTTTATGTAATTTTGGCTTCTAAATAAGGCAACCATTCCAGATAAGGAGTAAGATTCATTTATTCTTTCCACTGGGTCTTCAATAAATCTCATATGATCTTTTGCTTTGATGTTTTAGACTTTATTTCACATTTCACGAAGATTTTTTCCTGGGTTGGGCGAAGTTGTAGATCATCTGTGTTTTCTGAACAAAATGTCATTCTGAATAGAAAACAGAAAGCAAACACAGCATTAAGTTTTAGGTGGAGCTTATTGAAGTGTTTCATCCTTTATCAAATTCCACTCAATTTGTGTAAAGCATGTGATGTCTTTTTAAAAATGAGATTCTTGGCCGGGCGCGGTGGCTCAAGCCTGTAATCCCAGCACTTTGGGAGGCCGAGACGGGCGGATCACGAGGTCAGGAGATCGAGACCATCCTGGCTAACACGGTGAAACCCCGTCTCTACTAAAAAATACAAAAAACTAGCCGGGCGAGGTGGCGGGCGCCTGTAGTCCCAGCTACTCGGGGGGCTGAGGCAGGAGAATGGTCTAAACCCGGGAGGCGGAGCTTGCAGTGAGCTGAGATCCAGCCACTGTACCCCAGCCTGGGCGACAGAGCAAGACTCTGTCTCAAAAAAAAAAAAAAAATGAGATTCTTATGTTCGCAAATATTTTTGTAACTTCAGAGAAAAACAAAACCCAAGTCAGTGACAGCAATCAGAATAAGACTTCCTGGGGTTCTACCCTGGGGTGATTTCAGTTCTGTAAGAAGGAAAGTCCTGGGGCAGCCCTCCTTTGTTCTCTGGTATGACAGCTCACCAAAGATTTGAGGGTGACTATTGTTTCCTTGACCATATTTGCCTTGACTTCAGGACAAACATTTCTAGTTCCTCAACCCTTCCTCCTAAGGCCGGCCTACCTCCCCAGCCTTCCCTCTGTGGGCAAGCTCCAGTTTGTCAGTGCTGTTCTTAAAGGTCCATGGCATGAGGTCACTGTCATCGGTTTCTGCCTGGCTCAGCCCTGTAAGCCCTGCCCCTTCCTCTTATTGGAGCTGACATTGTCCACTAAAGAGGACACCACCATGTGTTTTGGAAACAACAACTAGACTGCTTCGGCCATTGGCCTGGCCCGAGATACCATTTTGTGTTACTAATTCCAATTGCATCTGTTAAATATATATCTATAGGTATATCTGTAGAAAAATTCTAGTTTATTATTTCTTTTTTCTTTGAATTGCATCTAAGGTCAAGTCTTTACTAAACTGAACTTTTAAAATTTAAAAATACTATGAATAATTTGTGATTGCATTCTTGAAAATTCAAATGGTAAAGGAATAAATGAAGCCAAATAGTAAAGAACCTCTTTGCCATCGGCCTTCACTAACATCACTCCCCTCTCTACATTTATGGTTTGGTTTATGCATTTCCAGACTTGTTCCTATGCATTTACACATATACTGAGTGGGATCATATTGTATATGTTTTCCTGCAATTTTTCCTTGGTACCAGAAAATGGCACTCAGAAACCTGCTCATATTAGTATGTAGAAGTCTATTTCACTATTTTTCATCTGTTGCATGACATTCCATTTTAAGGATGTACCACAATGCATTTTCCTACTGTTAGATATTAAGATTTTCTCAAGAATTTACTGTTTTCTTATTATGTATACTATTTATTTAATAGTACTGCAACAGACATTCTGTACATATGTATTCATATATAGCCTTTGTGCATATTTTGATTATGTGCACAAATACTCCAGAAAGACCATAAGATACCTAGAAATAAAATTCTGGCTCAAAGTAGTATGCATATTTAAAATTGTGACAATGTACATTTCGTGAGACCAAGGACTCTGTCTGTTCACTATTTTTTTTTTTTTTTTGAGACGGACTCTTGCTCTGTCACCAGGCTGGAGTGCAGTGGCGTGATCTCAGCTCACCGCAGTCTCCGCCTCCCGGGTTCAAGCGATTCCTCTGCCTCAGCCTTCCAAGTAGCTGGGATTATAGGCATGCGCCACCACGCCCGGCTAATTTTTTGTATTTTAGTAAATGGGGTTTCACTATGTTGGCCAAGATGGTCTCGATCTCCTGACCTCGTGATCCATCTGCCTTGGGCTCCCAAAGGGCTGGGATTACAGGCGTGAGCCACCGCGCCCGGCCTGTCTGTTCACTATTATACATCTGGTGTCCACAACAGTGTCTGGCATAAGGTAGGTACTCACTAAACGTTAGTTGTTGAATGAAATTCCCCTACAAAATGCCTGTAATTTACACTCTCACTATTAGTGTATGAGAATGCCCGTTTCTCCACATCTTTACTAACTCTGGATGTTGTCTATTTTTGAATTCCTGCCAAACTAATGAGTAACCAGTGATAATTTCATTGATTTTTATTTTGCATTTATGTGAGTACTGTGGAAATTAAATGTCTTCTCATTAGTTTTAGCCAGTTATTATACTTGGTCTTGCTGTACGGCCAATAGTCCCTTCTTCCTCTTCACCATCTCCACAACCCTACTCATCCCTGGCTTTGTGCGTTTGGGGGAAGAAAACCCCCTTCCACTGAATTTCTTCCATGGAGGCACAGAGCAAGTTACCTAACCCACTCCTTTTCCCCCTTGCACTTAGCAGCGATATTAAGAGTGTAGAGTCTCATCTTTCCATCCCGATTCTGGGATCTGGGTCTGCAAAAGGCACTAAAAAATTGGTAGTTGTTATTAGTGTCATGAAATGTATATTATGATTCTCATTTATCACTAAACAACTGAGTCTTGAAGAGTGAAGTTATTGCTTGAGGCTACACAGATTGTGAGCGGTGAAGTTAAAATGTGAGTTTAGGACTGGCTGACACTGGAGTCCATCTGATCCTGCCAGCCATATTGCTTTGCCGGCTGCCTGTCTCCCTGGGAACACCTCTTGGCCTCCTCAAAGCGTGCTGCAGCACAGCCCCAAGTGTACCGGTCTGAACTTTCTTCTTATGCTTCCTGGGTTGTGTAATGCTGGACTCTCACTATTCAAAGTGTGGTCCGTGGACCCGCAGCAAGAGCATCGCCTGGTCGCTTGTTAGAAATGCAGAACATCAGGTTCACCCCAGACTCACTAAAGCAGAACCTGCATTTTAACAGGATTCCCAGATGCTTTGTACGCTCGTGAAAGTTGGAGAAGCCCTAGGGTGGACCACACTGTTAGTAAAATTAATTCATCTTATTTTCCCGATTAGGTCCTGGAGTTTATTTCTACCAAGAGCCACAACTCAGATTTTTTTTTTATGTGTGTTCTCCAATAGTACCTGGTACTGTGTAGACACAGAGGAGGCACTCACTCAATATTTACAACCTAAAAAAAATTATAGCTCCCATAACTGCCATGCCCTGACGCTTTTTTAGCAGTAACTCCTACAGCCCTAAGGATGGGTTTGATACATATATATGTTAATGTCCAGCACTGCAACTCTGCTAGATTAGACTGAGAAAATTCAGATTAATGGAACCAAAACTAATGGAAGAAAGAACTGTTGGAAACAGCACACCCTCAACAAATGGGTAATAAATCGAACAAATCCCAGTCAAATCTGGACTGGGACAATTTTGAGCACTGTCCCCAAGCTGTGTAACTTCTGTGAGCCTCAGGTTCCTAACCTGCACAGCCAATACTACCCATTTCAGGGTCACAGCGAAGATCACATGAGATGAATGCCATGGAGCACCTGGTTCAATGCCCACCATGTGTGGGAGCCCCGGAAGCGCCAGGCCCCTCCCTCTCCTCGTTTCTTCTTCCGTACCACATGGGTGTGCCCCAGTGGAGAGGGTAGTGTTGTCCTTTGGACAACCTTTCAGGTCGAGCCACATGGGATTGTCAGGGTGAGCAGCCACCAAAACTGACGAATTACTCTCCAGCTAAGAGCACGTGGGCAGGGTCGGAGCTCAGAAGCAGCACTGCTCCAATGGGCCACAGAGTCATGTGAGAAGAGCTCAGTGCAGAAGAGGAACGAGCAGTTTAATCTTCCCAGATTGATCATGTTGGGAGATCTGTTGGCAGACGGCAGAGTATGCTCTTAGAAACTGCCAGGATTTTGCACCCTAGGGAGATAAAATCTCAGAGTGTGGTTGTGTAAGGGACTCGGGGGCAGACATCTGCCACAGGCTGGCTCCTGGCACTGAAACCCAGGGGGTGAGGGAAGAGGGTAGTTCAGAGGTTAGAAGCCTGCTGTTTTCCGCCTCTATGAAGACAAGCCAAAGAGAAACATGGCCTTTGCGACAAGGAAGGTGGGAGAGGAGAGACTGTGTCCTGAATAGAGAAGGGCGGAGAGAGGAGAGGGCCCAGGGACGCCTGGAATTCTGCCATGGAGAACCACGGATGACAGAAAAGCACAGTCGCTATGGCAGGATGTGCTGGTGGGCAGCCCTTTGCTCTGCTGTGAGGACTTCAGGAGCGCTGGAGGGTCCTTCCTTTTCTTTTGTTTTTTGAGATGGAGTCTCTCTCTGTGCAGTGCTGCGATCTCGGCTCACTGCGACCGCCACCTCCTGGGTTCAACCAATTCTCCTGCCTCAGTCCCCTGAGTAGCTGGGACTACCAGCGTGTGCCACCATGCCCAGCTAATTTTTGCATTTTTATAGAGACAGGGTTTCACCATGTTGGCCAGGCTGGTCTTGAACTCCTGACCTCAGGTGATCCACCCACCTAGGCCTCCCAAAGTGCTGGGATTACAGGTGTGAGCCACCACGCCCAGCCCCGTCCTTCCTTTTCTTTGCTCCCCACCCCAACTCCTCCATATCCCTGGAGACTTTGGGGCCACGGGAGATGTTAAATCAAACACAACAGCATTTCTTAAGGGTGACCCATTGTTCCACATTGGAATTTCTTAGGGCTGTTATTCAATAACAGGCATCCTAGACCCCTTCCCAAGCCCACCATGAATCTGCAGATAGGTCCAGGAATTCTGCAAGTGTGTTTGGCTTCCCAGTGATTCTTTGGCATCTGACATTTGAAAGATACCACCACAGAGAGGGAGATACACTGAGATTTTTGAGATTGTGAGCTGTTAAAAGCGTTTCTTTGGGCAAACAACAAAAAAGAGATGTTGCATCTAGCACAGCACCTTGGAGCGGCAGCGCTGACATCACCTGGTGATTCACCTGCCCTGAAGCTTGAGAAGCCTCGGGCTGGTGTGGCGGTTCTCAGGCTCCAGGGGCAGGCAGCGTTAGCCACGGGCAGTGGGGAGACGCTGGTGTGGGATTCAAAGACCTGGGTGCGAATCCTTGTCCTGGCACCTACGGCTGTGTAAAGTTGGGATAGTCACTTCACCTTTCTGAGCTTCTATACTCCATCACTAGGGCCTAATAATACTCACTGCACATGATGAACGTGAGTATTAAATTGTGAAACTGCCTGGCACAAGCGGGTGCTTCATAGACGTTAGCAGGAGATTAAATCAGCGGTCACCTTTGCTGGGTTTCTCCCGCTTTGACTCTGATCGTCTTCAGAACGAGGCCTGGGTGGCGGGGCCCTGTGCTCCATGGGATGATGGTCTGGACTGTGTTCCAGACATTGGCCCACACTGCACTGCTTTCCCACTTGAACTTGATCATGATCAGCTCACCGATATCCACATCCAGCGTGATAAGAAAGGAATATGTTTTATTACTAGCAATTCCTTTGCCCCTTGAACACACAAAGAAAATCAGACACAATCAGTTTAGTTGTAACAGCGAAGTGACGGTCACACACATTCAGGATGTGTTATGTTTCCCTGAATGACTTGGGATTTTTGCTGCATTTCCCAAACTAGCGTTCAACAGACTATTGATAGAGCTAGCAGTAGGTGTGCCAGGATAAAAAAGAGATTTCCAGATAATAAAATTGGGAAAACTATACTATTTTCTGTGTTAACACATCAAAAGGGCTCTGAGAAGTCCCGCTATAACAAACCTAGTTAACTTTCTCTAGCTTAGCTTTTAGGAAGAAGCTGCCTTGGAGACAGAGGGGCTTTGGCAATGGCGTCCGGACAGTTCAACTTTCTGTAGGTTTAACATAGTATGCCTACACCATGCACTCTCTCCCACATAATGCTCCTCCCCCCATATAAATAGAAACCTCTATTAAAACAGTGAGGCATAACAGTAGTAGAAAAACTCCACATAAAAAGGATGCACCGATTTAGAGCAAGATTTAAATGCAGACTCTGAGGTATCATTATCAGCTTTAGTCACTAATCTCCAAGACATTAAAATATCCCAACGTTGACAGAATAGCGAGATGCCCTTTCTGCTCTTGAGAACTATCCCCTGGGAGAGATTTTTGGCTGTGCAGAGGCAGTGCTGGATTTAGGGCAAGGCAGATGGATGGAGGGGTCCCTTGTGTGGCTTGGCATAGCTCTTCCTGAGTGTGCTGTTAAGAATTGTTTAGGAATCCCCTTGCCCTGCCAGGTTGTGAGCATCCAGAGGCTAGGGTCCTCTGTATCCTTAGGTAGGTGTTGGACAGAGCACCAACAAATGCTTGCTGAATGACTGAATCAGTGTGATGATCAGAGATCCAAAGCTGGGGGCAATTTTCGGGAAGCTCAGGACCATCCCTGGAGTGGGTGAGAGGCTACTGTCACTTCCCAGGGAGAGTCCACACTGAGGGCGGAAAGGCCAGAGAGGCTGGGGAGCCTCAGAGTGAGCAGGTGGGTAACAGGGTGAAGGACAGATGGGGAGGCTGGCAGAGCAGGCTGATTGAAATTGGAAATCTGTGCCAAGTCAAAAGATACCACTTTAATTTCTGGGTTATGAACTCACTGGAAAGGCTCTTGGGACCTTCTTGGGAACGCCTGCTCTGCCCCTCACCACTCGCCTCTGTACTGCAGGCCCTGGTGGGGCCACCTCCAGTTTCCCTGTCTGTTCAGTCCACAGTGCATAACATTGAGCAGGTGGTGGGACCTGGAGAGGCTGAGGAGGGACTTGAGGGTCTGGGCTTGGGTGAATGTCCTGTCTGACCAGGATGGCTATGTGGGATGGGCTGTGTTTACTAAAGGGGTTGTTTCTGAAGCACCAAATATTTATTTATGTTCACAAAAAGAACCAAACACTAACAGTTGATTTGTGGACCAAGAGTTTTCCGCTTTAGACAAGAGCTAGCTCAGGTAGTACCTGGCACCTACCACAGTGCCCTGCACGGTGATTGGTGCTCAAATGCTCAAGCCTGTGTAAACTAAAAATAAAACTCTAAGCCCCCCAACCATCTGAATGGACCTCTTCTCTCAGTCAAGGGCATTCCAAAGTTAACCTGAAAAACAAGTTCAAGGCCATGGTGGGAAGGGGAGGTGGGACATGCCTCATTGTACTCTCCTCCCTTTGGAATTCAGGCACAACTGACCAGCATTAACATTAAAACTCAGATTTTAAGACTGATGAAGCAGACTTTTTGTAGCAATAAGATACCAAATTCCAGCCAGAGTCTAGTATAGCATCACCTGACAGACAGTAGGCCCTGAAAGAAATTAAATGATTTTACCCTAAAATATATTTCTTTGATGTGTTTTGAAAGGGCCCTGAACAGCTGTCTCTTGGGGGGAAACTCCACATTCTGTAGAGAATTCCCTTCCCTTTCCAGGTCTTTTCACTGATCCAGGAGAGAATTAACTAAGTCTGGCACCTTTTTAAGTCTGATAAGAAACATTTACAATCAATTCTCTCTGAAGCCTGCTACCTGGAGGCTTCATCTGCATAATAAGAACCTTGGTCTCCGCAACCCCTTATCTTAATCCAGACACTCTCTTCTATTGATTCTAGATCTTTAGATAAACTCGTTCAACCAATGCCAATCAGAAAATCTTTGAATGCGCCCGTGACCTGGAAGTTCCCCTGCACCCCCAACCCCAAACCACTTTGAGTTGTCCCGCCTTTCTGGACCAAACCAGTGTACATCTTACAAGTACTGATTGATGTCTTGTATCTTCCTGTAATGTATAAAACCAAGCTGTAGCCTGACCACCTTGGATACAGGTCACCAGCACCTCCTGAGGCTGTGTCATGGGCATGTCTTTAACCTTGGCAAAATAAACTTCTAAATTGATTGAGACGTGTCTCAGATACTTTTTGGTTTACATCTGGAATAAAGTAGTAGTAGCTGGCCTGACTCTTGAAAATTACAGAGTCCATTTATACCCTTGCAAGAAAAATAAGCGCGTCATCATCCTAGGGGGCTACACCTCCTACTCACAGAGTGATGGCAATTTTCTGCATTTTCTCTTTTGTTCCGAGTAGTGACATGGTAAAAGTTGTTTGTATTGGCGTCTCAGTTTGGTTGATGAACTGGATCTTGAACTGGTAATGATAAACTAGAGAGAGGGAGAGAGAAAGAGAGAGAATGTAAGCAGGACTTTTCAATTTAAAAATCTCTTATTTCTTTTTTTTTTTTTTTTTTTTGGGACGGAGTCTCGCTCTGTCGCCCAGGCTGAAGTGCAGTGGCTGGATCTCGGCTCACTGCAAGCTCTGCCTCAGCCTCCCGAGTAGCTGGGACTACAGGCGCCCGCCACCTCGTCCAGCTAGTTTTTTGTACTTTTTAGCAGAGACGGGGTTTCACCATGTTAGCCAGGATGGTCTCGATCTCCTGACCTCGTGATCTGCCCGTCTCGGCCTCCCAAAGTGCTGAGATTACAGGCTTGAGCCACCACGCCCGGCCAAAAAATCTCTTATTTCTTAAAATTTAAACATGTAGAGGGAAAAGTCTGGATAGGTATCAAAATGTTACCAACATTTTTTTTTTGCTCCTGAATGGTGGTTTATCTTCTTGTTTTTCCTTCTGTGTATTTCCTAAATGTCTACACAGGACTTATGTTGTGTTTGTAATGTAATAATGATAAATATTCACCAACAAAAGGTGGCAGAATAGGAGTATAGGATATCTGGCATTCTCATTGATTTCTAGGTGCAAGTTCTGTTGTAATATTTCATGTGTTTGGCGAGGGCCTCCTTCTGTAAATCAAAGAATATATGCCTTTTAGGCATTTGACGAGGCAAGAGGGAACACGCTGCCATTTTACACTATTGCTGCTGTCTGGTGGGGTGTGTCTCAGGGTGGGGCAGAGCTCCAGCTAAGAAATATATGCCCTAGTGACCAAATATTTATATTCTGGGACAGTTCCTGGAAACAAGCTCTGTGAGGTTCAATGAGTGTATTTCCTAATAGAAATAACATAACTCTAGTTCCAGAACTTGGGCCTAGAAGCTTTCCGTTTTATCAAATGTCCAGAATGTCCTCCTACTGATGGATTGGTTGGAAGAGGATAATTTATTTTATTCTTCTTTACCGAATACAGTCTACATTTAGTTATCGAAAGCAAATGGCTTACTATTAGACAGGTATTGTTAAACACATTGCATCATTAAATGTTAAATACATTTTTGCATTGTTGAATACATTGCAACATCTCATATCCTTATCACAACCCTATGATGTAGGCATTGTTATTATCACCCCTGTTTTATAAATAAGAAAACTGGAGCTCAGATAGATGAAAGTGACTTGCTCAAGGTCAAATAGCAGCATCTGTGCTCTTAGCCTCCCTTACCCTAGATGGTGTTGGCTTAGCTTGCATGGTGGCACAGCTATGGAGCTGTTTCGAAAATTATCCTACCTCATTCCAAAATGGCTGATTACTGCTTGGACTTCTTTCTCTTGTCTCCCTATTCTCCCCAGTGGATTCCCCAGGGTTGGATACAGGGTCCAGCTTCCAGACCAGGATTGGCTTTTGTTTTGTTTTGAGTTTTCTTTTTTTTTTTTGAGACAGGGTCTCTCTCTGTCACTCAGGCTGGGGTGCAGTGCCACCTCGGCTTACTGCAGCCTTGACCTCCTGAGCTCTCTTGTCGCCATATTCTCTAAGTATCTACAGTGTTCTAGCTCCAAGATTGCAAACAGGCTTAATATGGAATGTTAATTCCATTTGATTGATAATAGCTGCCTAGAGCCCTGTGTTGAGATGGATTCTGAGGCCATGTCCAGGCTTGTGGCAAGATGAGTGTCTGGCTTGGGCAAAGGATAAGGGATTTATGGAATGCTTGCTGTGTATTTTCCTTTCCTATTTAGACAGTGGTTAATCCACGAATCCTAACAGTGCCTTGCACACAGTAGGTGCTTAATAAACTTTTGTGGGATGAATGAACTGATGGTTTGCTTGGGGGTGACATATCACAATGCACATTAACATCTAACAACATGGAAATCACCCGTGAGGATTCAAGACCTGAGTTTCAAGCTTCGTCGTAGGAGAATGTTAAAAAATTAGATCATGGTAACTAGCCACTTGACCATCCATTCCTTGTACCCAGCATGTGGAAGTTCATCTCTTCATCGATCAATCTACTAACTCTTAAGTGGTACCATTTCTGCTGGAGGTTGGTAGCTATACAGCAAGCCCAGCAGAGGGTATTGCCAATGCTGTATTGCTAACACATCAGCTCCAGTGTCCTGGTATGCCGGTATTGCTGAGTTTCTAGATTACACAATCCTATCCTTGGCGTAAACTAATCTTCCCATTTGGATTTTGTGTTTAATTTGCTTATGTGAGTGGGGATATCTCTTGGGTTTACCAAAGGGGTTATCTCTGAAGCACCAAATGTTTATTTATGTTCACAACAAGAGGCAAATACTAAGAGTTGATTTGTTGGCCAAGAGCTTTCTGCTTTAGGTAAGAGCTCGCTCAGGTAGTATCTGGTACCTACTACAGTACCCTATGCACCAGTGGTCCCTAGCCTTTTGGGCACCAGGGATGGGTTTCATGGAAGACGGTTTTTCCATGGGGCAGGGAGGATGGTAGGGGCAGGGAGGATGGCTTTAGGATGAAACTGTTCCACCTCAGATCATCAGGCATTAGATTCTCATAAGGAGTGCACAACCTAGATCCCTAGCATGTGCAGTTTACAATAGGGTTTGTGCTCCTGTGAGAATCTTATGCCGCCACTGCTCTGACAGGAGGCGGAGCTCAGGTGGTAATGTGTGCTCGCCTGCCACTCACCTCTGGCTGTGAGGCCCGGATCCTAATGGCCCACAGTCTGTGGCTCAGGGGTTGAGGATCCCTGCTGTAACACAATAGATGCTCAAATCCCAAGCCTGGAATAAGGTAATTTGATGCCCTCAAGACAGCAAAACAGGCTGTGGGTGAGAAGTAAGAAAAAAGCTGGCTGGGCGCGGTGCCTCACACCTGTAATCCCAGCACTTTGGGAGGCTGAGGTAGGCCGATCATGAAGTCAAGAGATTGGAACCATCCTGGCCAACTTGGTGAAACCCCATTTCTACTAAAAATACAAAAATTAGCTGGGCGTGGTGGCAGGCACCTGTAGTCACAGCTACTCGGGAGGCTGAGGTAGGAGAATTGCTTGAACCTGGGAGGTGGAGGTTGCAATGAGCCGAGATTGCACCACTGCACTCCAGCCTGGGTGACAGAGCAAGACTCTGTTTCAAAAAAAAAAAAGAAAAGAACTACAGGCGCAAGTCCTGGGAAAGGTCCCTAAACTCTTGGGTGGCACCACTGGAGAGAGGGACTTAGCCCGTCACCCCAGAAGCCTCTGGAGACGTCTTACACTATTTGGGGGTTGTCAAGGAAACTCCGTAACAAGTGAACAGTCTTATAAAGTCAAACTGAGACAAAAAGGACAGTTCTTTCCAAAGACAGTTTCCAAAGAAAGAACTTTCCAAAGTAGGGGAGGGGGTAAGATGTGGGAGGACCGGCCTTGGGTTAACCTCCTTATGAGTAGTCAGGACATCTTCCAGAGAACTCAAGGAACACTCACAGTAACCGATCTTCAATTCAGTTTAATATGATATGTATTAATTGGAAGTTAACTGTGTGTTCAGCCCAGTGTTAAATGCAAGTAAAAGCATATAATGGCAGTATGCATAGTAATAACATTGGCTAATATCTATTTTGGCTTTTGCCAGGTGCTTTGCATCTGTCATCTCACTTAACCCTCAGACAAATGATACTATTATTATCTCATTTTAGAGAAGAGGAGACTGAAGCACAGAGAAGTTAAGTGACTTTTCTGGGATCACACAGCTGGTAAGTCGTATATGGCTGGGGCGTCAGCTCTCGCAACCTGACTCCAGAACTTAAACTTCTACATGTTTATACCCAGGACCACTAGCTTTATATACTCTAAGAAAAAAGCTGAATTGTAGAAAGAGATTGAAGTTAAAAAATGTCATAACATTTGTTTAAAAATAAACTAAAAACACCTGAAATATTCAGTAATAGAGGGATGGCTATGAACTAATAACAGCAATTATGATAACTACCATTTAGCTCTTCACCATGTCCCAGACATTGAGCTAATAGTTTCACAAAATTATCTCATTTCTCTTTACAACAACTTTATAAGATGCCTACTTTATCTTCCCTCCCACATCATTTTACAAAGGAAGAAGCTGAAGCTCAGAAAAAGTTAAGTAGCTTGTCGTTGTCACGTGGCTAATAACTGATGAAGCCGCAATTAGAAGTTAGTCTGCTGATTCTCAGTTCATCGTCCCCAACATGTGATTTACTCTTATGAAGCCATTAAAAACTATTTTTGGAATGATTTCAATGCTTATGAAAGAAGTGAAGAAGAAAACAAAAACAAAAAAACACAGGCTATGACATTGTCTAGTGTGAGACCAACTCTGCAAAACAGAATGTGTAGAAGTAGGGGAATTCACAAAAAATATTAACAGTGCTTATCTCTGGAGAGGGCACAGTGGTCATTTTTATTCTCTTCTTTATGTTCTTCTGCAAGTTTCATGTTTTCTGCAGTAAACATGTGTTCTAATTGGAATCCTATTGGAAAAAGAAAGAGCTTTTACAAGTATTGAAAAAGAAGAAAAAGAGCACTAGAAGCTGCAGTCCTTTGTGGCCTCTGCCTTGTCTCATGGGCATCTGTGTCCATGTCTTATCTCCCCAAAGGCAGTCTCAGAACCACAGTATTGCTTGGATCTCCACAAGGGCACAGCACACACTAGGCATCCAAGGAGTACTTAACAGGCTCTCTGAGTGAAGAATGACATGGACATACAACTGCATTAAAGACACCAAGAATGAGAAAATAGCTTCCGTTTGTTGAGATCCTACTATGCATCAAGCTGCATACTAAGTGTTTTACATACATCATTTTTGTCCACATAACAAGTTAAATAATGATGCCCTGCTGCGTAGTGTCCATCTGCTCCCTCTACCCCCGCTGTCCTCATCCACTCTGCCCTCCACTGCTCAGCTCTGAGCCCCAGGATGGGATCCCTTAGGCTGCATCTGCCGGGCTCCCTCATTGATTGGTTTCTGGTTGGGTGTGACCACTGGAGGGAGAGGCACTAGCAGGAGATCAGGGCGGAGAAGAGCTCTGGAGCCTGACTGTGCAGTCACTGCCCTCCCACGATTGGCAGCAGCCCCTCCTCCACGGCTCCGGTTCTCCCACGGCCAGTCCCTTCCCTGGCTCCATCCATCCTGCTGTTAGAGGCAGGGAGCAGCCTCAGTCCTTGTTGGTTTCCTTAACACTGTCCACCCCTCTGTAAGGAGTCCCACTTGCTTTCTTCAACTGATCTAGGCCAGTGGAGTCCTGTTTTCTGCTGAGACCTAGACTGATGCAGTGTTAATTATCCTGGTGAATATAAATAAGGAAGTGGAGGTTTGGAGACCTATAGTTATCCAGATAGTTCAGTGGAGCAGGATTAAAAGCCAGGTCCGTCTAATTCCAAAAGACCCTTTCTATATTGCCTGCTGTTTTGGTTCTGCAAGCTGAGTCTGTCCCTTGAAAGCAAATGGCGAACAGCTCCCGAAGAAAAGTTGTGGTTCAACACCTGCTTCCAATGAAGCCACCGAGACCAAGTGCCTGCCTGCTCTGACCCCTTGACATCCATCCTGGGCTATCGCTGCCGCAGAGGATGCTCTCCTGTCCCCTAAACGTCTGGTCCCCGAGCCAGGGAAAATGTTTCATGCCCTTGTCTTGGCGATACACTTTTTCTTCCCTTTTCCTTAAGTTGTGAGTAGGAGGAGATTGATTTCTGCATTTGAGATGCTATGGTTCCACGATTTTAGGAGAAGGTACTGTGTAAAACCCAGGAGTCAGCTTTAGAGGATACAAAGTCCCCTTTAGCTTGCACATCCTATGAATGAGAATTGCCTATCTCCGCAACATGTGTCCCCAGAGTAGCACCTCTTCAGGAGGGTGGAACCTGCCAAGGTGTGTGGGCTGTGAGGAGCCAAGCCAGCATGCTTTCTGAGGCTCACGAGGGAACGGGCTGTGGACAGAACCTGCACTGATGGCTGAGGCACCCTTGAGTTTGCAGGAGCACTCCTGAGAACCTCCATGTCTGCACAGGGAATCTTGTGTGACGGCACTTTTTTGGAGAAATCTTTAAATGAAATTAACTTTAAATATAAATGAGTCTTTCATGCTGAGAACTAGTTCCTACTGAGAACTAGCTCCTCCTCCTCCTCCTCCTCCTTCTTCCTCCTCCTCTTTTGTAGAGATGAGGTCTCCCTATGCTGCTGAGGCTGGTCTCAAAATCCTAGGCTCACACCATCCTCCTTGGCCTCCCAAAGTGTTGGGATTACAGGTGTGAGCCACCACACCCGGTCCTAATCATTTACTTTTATTTGGATTTTTTTGTAAGTGTTTTTCTTTAAAAATAAAAAAAAAAGAAAGAAAAGAAAAGACAATTTGCCTGTCATTCTACCCTGCCACCCCCAGCATAATGATGCTATTACAAAGATTAAGGAAAAAAGTTGAGTGATTTTGCTCACTTTACCTTATGACATGTTTAATATGGACATTAAAAAATGATTTGGGGAAAATGCTTTTGATCCTGTGACTGCAAAGAGACCAGTACAACATACTCCCAAGTTTTGGCAGCAGAAATTATTTCAGGTCTTAAAGATGAAAGGCATGAAATAGTCCATTGACCTCGAATGTGACCAGGGAAACTCCATCTAGAGCAGAAATCTGAGGCCTCGGGAGAGGATTCCTCACTAGGAAGAATCCTGGATTGTAACCCTGTGTGGACCCTGCTGGTGCCATTTAATAAAGAAAAACTTATATTTCTTTTCACAAGATCAGGTTATTGAATTTATGAAAAGAGAATGTATTTCTCTCTATGTTCTGCCTCCCAGAAACAATGATTCTGAATCATTAGATGTGGGCTCTGGGAGATATTATGACTCTCTTTGCAAACATCAAAGAGGGCTTTTTTTTTCCCCCCCCGCAGTGTATGGATTTCTCTCATGGAGATGGTAGGAATGAGACCTCTTGTGTTTTCTCCAAGCTCAGAGGGCTTGTTCCTAGACCCGAAATGCCTCTAACTCAGAGGGAAGCTGAAGGTCACAGGACTGAGGGACCCAGGATGGTGTTGTCCAGGGTGTTGCTGCACAAAGAAAGCAGCCGGTGCCAGCAACGCTGAATGAAAGTGAATTAACTCAGGGCAGGTGCAAGTGAAGAAGAAAAAGGGAAAGCGATTTTGTAAACCTTTGTTTATAATACCTGTATGTGTATGTATTTTCATGGCCACATTTGGGTTTAACAGTACAGTCCCATTTAAGTGATGCCCTGATGTCATGAGACTGGATGCTTGCCCCTTTCTTTTTTAAATTAAACTGAACTTTTTTGAAACAGGATCTCACTCTGTCACCCAGGCTAGAGTGCAGTGGCACCATCATGGCTCACTGTAGCCTTGACCTTCTGGGCTTAAGCAATCCTCCTGCAGTCTCCCAAGTAGCTGGGACTGCAGACATGCGCCACTCTATCTAGCTAAGTTTTAATTCTTTTGTAGAGATGGGGTCTTGCTTTGTTGCCCAAGCTCGTCTTGAACGCCTGGGCTCAAGTGATCCTCCCACCTTGGCCTCCCACAGTGTTGGGACTTACAGGCGTGAGCCACCATGCCTGGCCAACGCCTGCCCCTTCTGTGGGGGGTCTGTTGCTGTCTGTGAGTGGTGGAGATTGGGGAGTGTCTGTGTGTGGCCAGGACTGTTGTGCTGACTGGCGTCCTGTTGCCAGCTCTTTGTGCTGTGGGTGGAATGAGGGTCCTCAACGGGTAGGCAGAGCCCAGGGGGTTTGAGTCCTGTCTGCCGCCTGCTACCTTGTGATCTTGAGACCACATAGCCTCTCGGGGGCTCGATTTCTTCATCTGTGAATGCGGATTAAAAACTCTCTTGTAGTGTCGCTGTAAGAGTGTGATAAGATGGTGATGAAAAAATGCCTGTATTCCAGAAGGTGTTAATCGGGTGTGACCTACTTCCTTCCTTCACACTGAACTGACCAGGGCAGGTTTTCAGACCCACCTGCAGGTCCCAGGCTAGTGGTTCATCCCCATGTCTGTTCTCACCTCTTCCTTGGTGCCCACATAGATTTTGTCATTATGTCAAGGTCACAAAAGTGGTTGGCAGCAAGGCCAAGATTCTTGACACTCCTTATCCCAACCCCAAGCCTGTGCTGTCTACGACACCTGCCCCTCCCGCCCACCCCCCGCTTCTTCTGGAATTCTCCCTGAAGTCAGTGGAAACCTTCCAAAGAAGAAGCTGAGACAAGCCAAAAACAGACTGCCCGAGTCACAGTTTGGCTCGTCATCTCGCCGACCAGCAGGAAAGGGTGCTCTCATGGCTGCCGTGCGCAACAGAAGCAAGTGCCCCTCAGCCCCCACCCAGGGAGTCTTGAGTGCAGGGGGAAAGGGCAGCATGGGGAGGACAGGAGAAGAGGCGAGGAGATACAGAAGAGGGAGTGTGGAAGGAGGGCAGAGAGGAGGAGGCGGGACACACAGCTGGAATGCCGCAGGAGGGAGAGGCACTCAGTGGAGGGGCCTTGGTCCTACGCCCGAGGCCAAGGGCAGTGAAAGGAGCAAAGGCTGGGATTCAGTGCGGTGCTTCCTGCTCACAAATTGTATGACTTTGCCCTGACCGTGTGTGTGTGTGTGTGTGTGTGTGTGTGTGTGTGTGTGTGTGTGTCTGTCTGTCTGTCTGTCTCGGGGTTGCTGTGAGGCTCCAATGGGAAATGAGCTAATGTGTACAACACATCCAGCCCAGTGCCCGGGCAGAGCGCCCCCCGAGGGCCCCTTCCCTCCTCTCCACCCGGTTACCTCATCTGACTGCTCTGAGGATGAAATGAGACCAGGCGCTGGTGAAACAGGATTTACTCCGTACAGATCCGTTTCCCTCCCCCTCCCTTAAAAACAGGCTCCCAAACTGGTAAAGGTTCCTTGTGAGAGAGTGAGAATGGAAGTGGGCGATAAATTGCCTGGTTTCGCTCAGCGACTGTTTCCCAATTCTCTCTCGCTACTGCTGTACTCTCGCAGTGTTTACCCGAGTTCTGGCGTACGGTTGTAGAAAATAGATCCTTTGATGGTTTTGTCGAAATATCTTGGGAGCCAGAGGAATTCAGGCCAAGTTAGTCATCTTTTGTGAAACTACAATCAGGAGGCGATGTTTATCTTGCCCAACCAGACCCTGCACTAAAATATACAGTACAATTAGATGTTTTTGAAAAATAGGCCTTGTGGTTTCTCTGTAGGCCCAGGTTGGGCAAGTCTGCTCTCTTAAGAGTGTAATATGTATTCATCAAAATGCTGGAGGTGGCTGGTGACATAGGCTTTGGGGGCCCAGGTCGGTTGTGATCATGGTTGTGATGGGCAGGGAGTGGTGTAGCTGCGGTGGCCTAGATTAAATTCTTCGTCCCAGCACCACCAATAGACCCCTCGGCAGCGATGGAAATGTTTTATTTCTGTGCTCTCTGATGCGGTAGCCACGTCTTCGAGCACTTGAAAGGTGGCTTGTGTGACTGACAAACTGAATTTTTGGTTCCATTTAATTTAAAGTAACTTAGATTTGGATTTAAATAGCCACATATGGTTTGTGGCTACCATATTGGACAACATAGCATTATACAGATAGCAGTATCCCATGAGCAGCTGCTTCAAGCAGGCGAGTCTCACATGGGTGCACTTTCCAGCCATGCCCAGGGCGGCTTGATGTGACCACAGAGACGTTACTCTCCACTAGCAAGTGAAACTGGGTTGAGCGGGTGAGGACTTTGCTCACTGGAGGGGCTGAAGCAGAACTGGGGAGAATTTATAGGGGAACAGAAAAGGAGAGGTTGTGGGCTGGGCGCGGTGACTCACACCTGTAATTCCAGCACTTTGGGAGGCCCAGGCGGGTGGATCACCTGAGGTCAGGAGTTAGAGACCAGCCTGGCCAACACGGTGAAACCCTGCCTCTACTAAAAATACAAAAATTGGCCGGGCGCGGTGGCTCAAGCCTGTAATCCCAGCACTTTGGGAGGCCGAGACGGGCGGATCACTAGGTCAGGAGATCGAGACCATCCTGGCGAACACGGTGAAACCCCGTCTCTACTAAAAAATACAAAAAACTAGCCGGGTGAGGCGGCGGGCGCCTGTAGTCCCAGCTACTCGGGAGGCTGAGGCAGGAGAATGGCGTAAACCCGGGGGACGGAGCTTGCAGTGAGCTGAGATCCGGCCACTGCACTCCAGCCCCGGCGACAGAGCCAGACTCCGTCTCAAAAAAAAAAAAAAAAAAAAAAAAATACAAAAATTAGCTGGGCGTGGTGGTGCACGCCAGTAATCCCAGCTACTTAGGAGGCTGAGGCAGGAGAATCACTTGAACCCTGGAGGTGGAGGTTGCAGTGAGCCAAAATCACGCCACTGCCCTCCAGCCTGGACGACAGAGTGAGACTCGGTCTCAAAAAAAAAAAGTAAGAAAGAAAAGGAGAGGGTGTGGCGCAAGCCACAGTTCATCACTGGAACCTCCATCCGGGCTGGGGCTTTCGGTTCCTGACCAGTTTCAGGCAGTCCTGCCTTTAGCCTCCTCCTCACTGGATGTTCCCAGGAGCAAGATAAGTAGTCGGTAATAAAGAGACACAAATGTGGTCTCCAAGGGGCTCATCTCGGGTTGGTCTCCACCGAGCACCCTGAAGGTAGGACTGTGTTTGAAGAATGCACAGATGGATGAGTACATTGGTTTTGGTAGCTGGTGGGTGAGGTAATCATGCCCTAATGGAATTCTTTGGTCTTCCTTAATAGGAAAGGGATCCTTGTGAGTTCACACCAGCAGGGGATGGTGGTCGGGCACTGGGGCTGTTGGAAAATGGGAGACGCTCGGCCTGGCTGATGCCTACTGCTCTTGTTTCCCCTTCTTCCTTCTTTTGAGGCTTCCCTTCCCCATCTCCAAGCCCCCAGTAGATGTCCTAGGGCTGGACCAAGCCTCTCATTTCAAATGAAGTGCCCAGTTTGGCCCTGAACGATGAAAAATGACCTCTTTTCTTCCCAGCTGATTTCAAGGAGAATGCAATCTCCTCACCCTTCTCTTCCATACCCCCTCTCACCCCCACATGCAGACCAGTGGCAGGTTACAGAGGAGGTAAAAATCACTCCGCTCACTGTTTGGAGGTCCCGGGTCTAAATGCCAGGTCTGCCAAGAGCTTTTTGTCTCTGGACCAGTGATTTTCCCCGTCTAGGCCTTGGTTTCCCCACCTGAAAAACGGCAGGGTTGAACTGCTCCTCATGATGCAAACATTCCATGATTAAAATAGATCCAATGAAATGTGATTATCTAAGAGGCTTAATCACTCCAGGAGGCATTGCCATTTAAAAGAGGAGCTGGTTAACCCAAATGAGTCTCTAATTGTCAGCCTGCAGCGGAGGAGCTCCCCGAAGCAGGAGGACTTCCAAATTCCCTCACCTGCGTGCTGCCATCTCCTCCAGCCCTAAGGGACAGCCAGCGGAGGGATCCTTTGGCCTGAAAGATCCCGCCGTCACACCAACTATTCTTCAGATGCTATGAGCACCCACAAGACATTTCTGTCATTCCTAGACCTGCTTGGCTCACAGGAGGGAAACCTGGCTGGGGAGCAGAAGTTCAGATACACAGAGAAATCCTGTGCCTCAAAACTAAGCTGCCTGGGAGTTTGAACTCACTCCTGAGAGTCAGGCGGCCCTGTTCCAGGTCTCCTTACAGCCACACAGCTGTGGGTGCCCCACGCGACTTTTGCTTTCCTCCTCTTTAGAATGGGATAATAACCAGCTCTGCCATCCTCGCCTGGCTGTTGTGAGAACCACAAGGAGTCGATGGCTGCATCAAATGTTTTGTGTAAAATGCTCTCTGAAAGCAAAGCGGTGGCGACAGCCCGTTCACATTCTCCAGATACAAATATCTGCGTGGTAATAGTCAAACAGCACATCAGATTGCCTCTCCCAGCGCTGGAGAGGCTGTGCGATGAAACAGTAAGATGCTAAATCACTCCCGAGCTGTTTGAAGGATTAGGCAGAAATGTTAATGGCAACAGATGTCGGCTTGTTCCCTCCAGGAGGATTTAGGTTTCAATGGAGCAGTTCTCTGCTGGCCTCAGCCTAAGATGTGGCCACAACGCTTTCTACAATCTTCCATTCAACCCAGAGAGCTGCCCGGCCCACTTTCTGCCCTGAGGTTAAAAACCTGGCTGGGAAACACTGGAAGCTGAATCTTGTCTTGGGAGTGCCGCAGGGTGAATATCGTATCCTATCAGATCAACTGATTCAAATCTTAGAAGGAATGAAATGCAGTCTAGAATCCAGTTTTTTTCACAGGGGCCCTGAATAGAGATGAAAGAACTGGGTTCTAGGCTGTGTTTGGAGGCGCCTCAAGTCCCTGTACAGTGAGATCTGGGTGGCCCAGGTAAACTGCGCGTGGCCGTGCAGATCTAACATTCTAGGGGAGCATGAAAATGGATAGAGAGGCCAACCCAAGGGTCGTTTCAGAAATTATCAAGGTTTCTCCTCTTAGCCCTTGGCAGCAAGGTGGCCACACTCTTGGGACAGGAGAAAGGCTGTGTCAACGTCGCTGTCTGGAGCCTGCACAGTTTCGGAAACACTGAAGCACCTCCAGGAAAAGAACCAAGGGAACTTCTGAGCCCTGTGGACAGGGGACTGCATCCTGCCCTTCTGAAGGCTCCCCGGCTCCACACTCACCTTTGAAGGGGGACTGGGCTCGCGTCACGAGGAAGAGCTTCTTGCTCTTGCTCCGGGGCTCCTGGCGGACGTGGTAGCCCAGCGTGTTGCAGCGGCCCTTCTTGCAGCTCAGGCACAGGCCCTGGCTGAAGCTGTCCATGTCGCTGCACAGGTAGGCCACGCTCTGCGTGCCGGCATGCAGCAAGGAGTCGATGAAAAGGTGCACAGATCGCTCGTGGGAGCATTTTATGGTCTGGGTGATGGCTGGAACACAGGGCAAGAAGGATGTTATCACCTTAACCCAAAGCAGCCTCAACTCAGAGGCTCACCTTGGTTCTCAGCCCACAGGAGGTTAGAAGGAGCACTCAGAACAGGCAGGGGTGGGCTTGTCAAGGCAGACTCCCTAATAACAGCGGGATGTGGCAACTGACCGAAACTAAGGAAAGCAGACTCTCTGAGTCATGTAGTGTCAGGCAAAATCCCAGGCACTGCCGGGATCCTGAGAGCACTCCTCTATGACAGCGTGTTACAGTGGGCGTTTTAATAGGCACCCAAGTCACTAAGGAAAGATCAAATTCATTAAGAGCGCAGGTTAGTGTAATTTATTATAGAAATATTTCGAGCCGGGCGCGGTGGCTCACGCCTGTAATCCCAGCACTTTGGGAGGCCGAGGCGGGCGGATCACAAGGTCAGGAGATCGAGACCACGGTGAAACCCCGTCTCTACTAAAAATACAAAAAAATTAGCCGGGCGCGGTTGTGGGCGCCTGTAGTCCCAGCTACTCGGGAGGCTGAGGCAGGAGAATGGCGTGAACCCGGGAGGCGGAGCTTGCAGTGAGCTGAGATCCGGCCACTGCACTGCAGCCTGGGCGGCAGAGCGAGACTCCGTCTCAAAAAAAAAAAAAAAAAAAAAAAAGAAATATTTCTATCTTAAATGAGATAATTTAAAATGCCCAGGTGCTGATGCCTGGAGGGTGGGTTTTCTGGAACAGGCTTGCGTGGGACACCTTTTCTCTTAATATAACCAGATACATGAGACAATCTCGTGGCACTCTGATGGTCTGGAGAATGCTGAGGCCTCCCGACAATGTCTACCTTGTGTCCCAAAGCAGCCATTGCATCCCGTAGGTAACGGGCCTGTGAAACCAGCACAAGAACTGGATTTGGAAGGACACTGCCCAGTAACCAGGTCTGGACAGGCCTCACCTCCAAAACAAGCTTATGAGGTTGATCTACCAAGAATTTGACCCTTTTTTTTTTTTTGACTCTCCAAACTTTAATCTAATCTGTAGTAAATAATTCTCAAGGGATGTTGAGGAACCACCACAAGATATGTGAAACATTTGCTGTAAAGGGACAGCACAGGTGACTTTGCCAAAAGCTATTTCCCCAGGTGTCTGGAGGTTAAATGCCAAGATTAGTTATCGCAGTCCGTGGACGCTAGCAGCTGCATTCCTGGGGCACCTACTAGGAGACTGTGTATGCCGCGTGCCCTCTGCTCCTCCACTGCCTGCATCTTCACCGCAGCTCCTCGAGGCAGCTGTTATCAAGGAGAAAACTCAGCTTCCAAGACATCCACTAACTCACTCAAGCTCATCCACCCAGGAGATGGTGAGGGTGAAACCGCAGTTATCCAGTGAGCCCCTGTGCAGCTGTGGCTGGGAGAACTACCCCAGGAACCCTTTCAAACACAGAGGTGAAGACAACTGAGGAAAACCACCCCAAGCTTGGGCAAGCTGAATACCTACATTTGGTTCCATCACTTTGAAGTTTAGCACAAAAGAGCAATGGTAATGATTGGTCAGGAATGTGTTTACCAGGCAAATAAAGCCCATACACCATTCTGGTGGTCTGCACCGAGCTTTGTGGGGATGAAGTTTGGGATGAGGGCTGGATAGTCAGCTGGGAACTGCTGGTGGCTGGAGGGGAGGTGATGGGGTGGGGGAGGTGGGAGGGATGTAAGCAATGATAAGGGCAAGTTCCCGGAAGGCTCTCTCAGGCCTGTGCGGTGGAAGGCTGGGAGTCCAGCCAAAATGAGATGATGTGGAGTGTGAAGGTCATTCTGATATTGGAGAGGTGAGGGTGGTGTCATCACAAGAGAGTGTGTTCTCAGCTGAGTGTCGCATGATCAGGGTGAGGTGGCTTGTGGGGGTGGAGGGCTCTAGTTGGCTTGGAGTGATTGGCATGTCTTAATCAGGATGATATTTTATAATAGCAAGAAATTTCGAATGCCCCTGGAATGTGCTGCTTCTGCTGACATTTTTGTTCTTTAATCCTGTGCATATTGTCAATGTGCATGGTAATATTTCGGTTTTAGGACTTGAGAGAGAAGTGGGATCACAACCCAGATAACAGCACATTCTGTGTCTGCCCTGAGGTAAAGGGCGTAACAAGGACGTATTTGAAGCTGAATTTCCCATCGGGAGAATCTGAGAAATTTCCCCAATTAAACTGATGGGGTGGGATGAAGAGTGAGACCTTCATCAAGAAGCCACAGCCTATTAAGTGGATTTTCATGTGGTTCAGAATAGAGGCAGTCCCTGGAATGAGGAAACGTCCGGAGAAGGAAGAATAACCACAGGCGTCTGGACTCAACTCTCGGAAGAGCTGGTATCCCGGGAGAGGCTTTGCCTGGGCACATAGGGCCGGGATGAGAAGTGGAGGTTCTTGTTGGTGCCCTCCGCTCATCCTTAGGGCGTGGCCTTGGCCTGTTGCCAGGAGTGGCCTGCTGGGGGATGGGCACCCTTGCCGACTCCCATATTCTTTCTCTCTAGGTGGGCTTGGTGGCCATACACCCTGGACCCTATCCTTGCTGAATTCTTCCCTGAGTCCCACATGTTGGTAGATTCTGCTGAATTCCAGAGGCCCCATTGAAATGTAGGCCGGTGCTCCCGGCCCATGACTTCGTTCTCACCATTGAGCCCGTGCTTGGCAATATGTCTGTAGAGCTCTAGGAAGTGGCAGCCAGGCTGGAAGGAGCCCCCGTTGGGATAGAAGTCATAGTGCCCTATGGGCTGTTTGATGCCCACGCTCAGGCCCATGTGCTCCCGGGTAAAGGTATGAATGGCATCCACAAAATTGGCGTCATCTGGAGAAAGACGATTGCTGGGGGAGCTTCCCTCAAACAAAGGTCCCGCGGCATCCAACCCTAATTGGAAAGCAGGGGTAAGGGTTAGATGGGAGCAAGGAGAGGAGAAGAGAAATGTGCTCTTTAGCTTTTGGATATTATTATACATTAATGAACTAGCAGGAAGAAGAAACACCTCGGGCATAATCCTTCTCTGGACAACCTTGCCATAACCTTTTCTCAGTAAAACCACAGTAATTCATGGTGCCAACAATGACACACAGGCTGGGCATTAGCTAGTGGGGGAAAGAGGTTTGCAGAAACTATCCAGTGGTAGACACAAGGTTATGATGCCTGAGGCCAGGAGGCCTGGACAACATCGTGAAACCTCATCTCTAAAAAAAAAGAATACAAAAATTAGGTGGGTGTGGTGGCATGTGCCTGTCATTTCAGCTACTCAGGAGGCTGTGGCAGGAGGATTGCTTGAGCTCAGGAGTTTGAGATTGCAGTGAACCGTGATTACACCACAGTGACCCAGTCTCGGCAACAGAGGGAGATCCTATCTCAAAAAGAAAAAAAAGGAATAAGGTTATGAGGGAATGCTTGATTTTTTTTTGTTGTTGTTGTTTTTTGTTTTTTTTTTTTTTGAGATGGAGTGTCGCTCTGTTGCCCAGGCTGGAGTGCAGTGGCCGCATCTCAGCTCACTGCAAGCTCCGCCTCCCGGGTCTACGCCATTCTCCTGCCTCAGCCTCCCGAGTAGCTGGGACTACAGGCGCCCGCCACCTCACCCGGCTAGTTTTTTGTATTTTTTAGTAGAGACGGGGTTTCACCGTATTAGCCAGGCTGGTCTCGATCTCCTGACCTAGTGATCCACCCGTCTCGGCCTCCCAAAGTGCTGGGATTACAGGCTTGAGCCACCGCGCCCGGCTGGGAATGCTTGATTTACTTAAGCAAATCGATTTTGAGTACCTCTCAAGCTACTTTCAAGACCATCTGTTTGCATACAAAAAAAGCCAATATGCTCATTATAAGCAGTTCCAATCTACCTATCAAAGAATGAAATTTATTTGCCTGTATGTCATCAATAATTTCCCTAAACAAGCTGATTTTTCTCCTATAGTGTCATTTCATTAGAACGTCCAGAACAGCCACGGGACACCACTGTATGGGGTGAAAATGTTGTGTGCAAGTAGGGTAGCTCAAGCTCTGGGCCTCAAATGACAGATGTCTGTGCATGAAGTAAGGTGGCAGCTCCTGGCTGACTGTGGTTGGGGAGTATTTATGCACTCAAAGTTTTTGCCTGTCTTTCTTCCTCTGCCTTCTCTGGAGGACCCTCTGGTGTCCCACCCTAGCCTTGGCTTCCTTCCCTACTCGGGGGCAAAGGAATTGAGAGTAGGCTATGAGATCACCCGTTCTCCAGCTCTACCCACAGTGACAAATGAAAAATGTCCTTGGCCGGGCGCGGTGGCTCATGCCTGGTAATCCCAGCACAAGGCTGAGTCTGGCAGATCACCTGAGGTCAGGAGTTGGAGACCAATCTGGCCAACATAGCAAAACCCCGTTTCTACTAAAAATACAAAAATTAGCCGGGCGTGGTGGTGGGCATCTGTAGTCCCAGCTACTTGGGAAGCTGAGGTAGGAGAATCTCTTGAACCCGGGAGGTGGAGGCTGCAGTGAGTCAAGATCATGCCACTGCACTGTAGCCTGGGCAACAGAATCAGACAGAATCAGACTCTGTCTTAAAAAAAAAAAAAAAAAAAGAGAAAAAGAAAAATGTCCTGATATGATTTCTATTCCTTTCTTCATCAGGCTGATGACAAGATGGCAAGAGGGTGTTGAGCCTTCCTGCTGTCTCTGAGGTGGGTGGGACTTGCTGATACGCCTAATGTGACCCACAGCACCAGTTGGATGGAGAGGGTTCTGGGCCTCTGGGCCTGAGGCTGCCTCGCTGGGTGTGGACTCTGCCCTCTGGCCCTGCTTCTTCGGTGGGAGGGCTGCTCTCCCCAGGCTACTGTGGGTTAAATCCATAGGGGCCACACGCCCGTCTGTGACCAGGCTTCCCCAGTCACCAGCAAGATGAACAAAAAAGCATGAGGAAATGAGCTCTCATCATCACAAAAGTATTCCGTTTTAATGTCTGTCATTATCCCCATTCTTTCTCGTGTTAAAAGAAATTCTTTTATAAAGAAATGGTGATGGTAGATAGTAGCTGTTTGTAAACACGTCCTCATGGCCGGCTGTGGTGGCTCACACCTGAAATCCTAGCACTTTGGGAGGCTGAGATGGTGGATCACCTGAGGTCAGGAGTTCGAGACCAGCGTGACCAACATGGTGAAACCCCATCTCTACTAAAAATACAAAAAATTTAGCCAGGTATGGCTTAGCTACTTGGGAGATTAAGGCAGGAGAATCGCTTGAACCCGGGAGACAGAGGTTGCAGTGAGCCAAGATCGCGCCACTGCATTCCAGCCTGGTCAACAAGAGCGAAACTCTATCTCAAAAACAAAACAAAACAAAACAAAACAAAAAAAACAGTCCTCACTTGATAAAATATAAAATTGCAACAACTCTGTTATTCATCTAAAACGCTCTTTGTTTTGGCCTGTGAAATATTGTTTGAGCCTGCTGGGTCTTGAAGGATGAGTATGAGTTTGGGTGGGTGGGTGGTGGGCAAAGCAAGCAGTGCATGCAAAGGCCCAGAGGCACAACAGGCCATGGTGTGTTCGTGAAGTGGAGAAAAAACTTGTGTCGCTGAAGCCTAGAGCTATGGGAAGGGATCAGCAGGATGAGAGGCTGGGGCGCTCTGGGGCTTCCACACTGAGAAGGGCCTTGCCTGTGCCTCCTGGGTTTTTATACTTGTGGTAACAGTGGGCCTCAGACTTGGACTGGGGAACAGTTTGACCAGGTGTGTGGTTTTGGATCTCAATCCCTGTCAGTGTGAAGAGTGGGGCTGGTGTCACGGAAGTCTGGGAGGAAGGCCTTCCTTGCACATGTGCAGACCTTATTGGATATCTTGGGCCATTTCTGAGTGGGTATGAAGTTTGGGGTGAAGTTTTTGATGCAGAGCTCCCTCCCTCAACCCAAATGGGTCCCAGAATAAAACACACACGTTTCACAAATGTGGAACCGGAGGCACTAAAGTGGCTGATGAATGACAGCAAATTAAGGCTGTAATTCTTCACTCCTTAACTCGCCCAAATTGGACTTTGTAAATTATAGATTAAAAAATAAGACTCTTGCTAGAAAAGTCCATGTTTTAGTCCCATTTGGCACACCTACATGAGGCATTCATTTGAGGACAGGCAATAGGAATCGAGGCTGTAATTTGCTCTGAATTCTCTGGCACAGCAATCCATGACATTGGTCATGTTTGAGAGAATGTTACAAGTCCTCTCGTGAGCTCTGATCCCTTGCAGTAAGAGTTGGGGTGTTTTAATGATGCGCCTGTTGGAAAAGCAGGTCCTTGTTGGACGCCCCCATGCAGTGGAATCAGTGTGTGAGTTATTAGGCATGGTTACCTGTGATTCTCCCAATCTTGCGCGTTCCACCGATGGAACTGCCGGCAAATCCTGACACGTGTGCACCCAGGCTGTACCCAATTAGGTGAACATGGCTTCGAGAGAATTGAACAGATTCCTGGAAGACAGCAGCGGGATGGGGGCAGGAGAAGAGCTGCCTAGATGAAAGCCTTTTGCGGTCCAGTGTGTTGTGGCACCCACCCTGTTCTTCGTGGCTGCTCGGAAATGAGGTGCCTTATTCACACTCCAAACTGAAACTAGTCTGTCACCTGGCTGACTCTCCAGGGACTCAGGTACCTGTAACCTTGCCTGGTAGCTGCGGCCTCCTGCCTGCCTGTCTTCCACTGGACACTAATGCCCTACAGAAGTGATCCCACTCATTTGTATGGGGGCCTGATAGCTTACAGGGTGTGTTTGTATCCCTTAGCATATCCAAGGGGGTGAGCATAAGAGGAATAGTGGATGAGGAGAGGGGAGAAGATGGTTCTGCGAAATAGGGGTTCAAGGGAGGCATCTGAGAGAGACCTGGGGTCTGGCGTCAGTCCCGTGCCTTCTCATTCCCGTGAGCTGAGCATTAGTGCTTCTCCTGCTTGGACTGCTGTTGGAGACCAGCTTAATTCATTCACTCACAGAGGAAGGGAAAGGAGGGAAGGCAGGTGAAGGAAGGATGGGGCAGGTTGGTACCTCCAGCCACCGGAGAAGAGCCGCGACCTCCTTGCCCACGAGGCGGGTATTGCGGACAGCGATGGTGTAGTGGTGGTGGGCCAGGGTGATCCAGTCCACTAGCCCCACGTTCACTGGCTGGGCCGGCTGAGACTTCAGCGCGGCCACCATCTGCCAGATCCAGTTTTCTAGTAAGCCGTCCACCTGAGGAGGGCACAGAGGGAGGGTCACACTCGTTTCCTTTCTCCCCGCTCACCCTTCTTCCTTCTCCAGCTCTTGGATAATGCTGGCTCCTTCCCCACAAGAGGAAGGGCTTGCTACGAGGTTTCTCAGCCATGCATAGTTGACATTTTGGGCCAGAGAATTCCTTGTTGTGGGGGCTGTCCTGTGCATTGTACGATGTTTAGCATCATTCCTGGCCTTCACTAACTGGATGCCAGCAACACCCACCCACTGTTCCAGGTTTTGAAAACCAAAAATGTCTCCAGATTTTTCCCAACATTCCCCCCTCCGTAAATGATTATCTTAATGCTTTTCTACTTTGGGACTTTCTAAACCTTGAAACAGTGGAGAAATATGTGTAAATCAGGTCCTGGAAGCTGACCTGTCCCTTCGGGCCATTTGTATGCTTCCTCGTGCGTGAGGCTGCCCCACCTCACCCCTAAACCCACAGTGCTGGTTCTGCCCTGCAGACTACATGATGCTGGACTTAGCGGGATAGGCACTGTAAGTCTGACACAGTAGGAACTAAAAAATGTTTACAGATAATTGTTCTGTGTGTGTGCCTTGTTTGAGAACCAATTTGCAGGGCACTCCTAATGGTTTCACAGAGCAAAGACGCTTGTGCTGGGTCTTAAAGGATCCATAGGAGTCCAGTAAGAAGAATATGGGTGGGGGCTAGGCGAGGTGCCTCATGCTTGTAATCCTAGCACTTTGGGAGGCCAAGGCAGGGGGATTGCTTGAGCCTAGGAGCTTGAGACCAGCCTGGGGAACATGGTGAAACCCATCTCTACAAAAAATACAAAAGTTAGCCAGGCATGATGGTGCATGACTTTAGTCCCAGCTACTCCAGAGTCTGAGGTGGGAGGATGGCTTGAGCCTAGGAGGTTGAGTCTACAGTGAGCTGAGATCACACTGCCCTCCAGCCTGGGCGATAGAGTGAGACCCTATCTCAACAAAACAAAACAAAGAAACAAAAAGAATACTGGTGGGCAGGTGAATGTGGTAGTGGTGAGGTCTAGGGCATTCCGGGCAGAAGGAACAGTGCGTGCAGAGGCACAGAATTGTGAAAGGGCAGTGTGGTTTGTCAGGGGAGGGGAGAAAAGTTGGTGAGGTGAAGGATAGACAATAGGAGGTGAAGGCTTGACAATAGGGGGTGAAGCTGGAGAGCTCCACTGAGGGCCTGTCACGCCATTCCAGGGTAAGACACATTCCTTTACTAGATGTTTACCAAGTGCCTTCTATGTGCATGGAGCATCTTGGGTTCAAATCTAGGCTCTCCCAGTTACTAGCTGAGTAACCTTGGGCAAGTTATTTAACTTCTCTGTGACTCAGTTTCCTCACCTGGAAAATGGAGTTAATAATGCTCTCCTTCCAGGATTGTTATGAAGGAGAAATGCATTAATAGATCTAAAGCACTTAGAGCAGTGTCTGGAGCATAGTAAGGACTCAGCAAATGTTCGTTACTGCAGTTGTTGTTGTTATTAATATCAGTAGTAATAGGAGGAGGAGACATATAGTAGGTTGGACAGAATTTTGATAAGGAAGAGTGCATGTTGGTAAAAGGATCCTGGTAAGAGGCTCCTGTGGTCTTCATGTTGCCTTTATAAACAAGACTCATTCATTTGATCTTTAATTCAGTTAACAAACATTCTGGAGCACTGATTACATAATGGATACTGACCCACAGTAGTCAATGAGATGAGACTAGGACAGAATCCTTCCCAGGAAGAAGCTTACAGCTAGCAGAGCAGAGAAACACAGATAATTAGAAAGCCGAGCTGCAGAGCAGTGCTGGAGAGTGCTCAGGGCCGCACTGGAAGACCCACTGACACTGAATGCCCCTGCGGGAGTGCTGGGATGAAGGCAGCAATGGCTTGCAGGAGGACCTGTTTGGGACTGTGTCTTACAGGAAAAGAGGAGGAGAAAGAATGCTCTAGGCAGAGGGCACAGACTGAGCCAAGACCAAGAAGAGAGAAGGCAGGCGCATGGGGTGTGGAGGAAGCTATTAATACAAGCAGTTGGAAGTTGCTGGAACGTCATGTGGGAGGCAGGGAGAGGTGAGGGGAGGCAGGTGATGGAAGGGTTCATTTTGCCTTCCAGGGTAGGATAGATGGGGGTTTCGAGTACTTTTCAACTAGATGGCGGGGAAAGGTTTCTAAGTCATGAAACAGACACCAAAATCTCTGGAGGGTTCAAATTGTGAACTATGCTTGAAATCATGGGTGGGCTAGACACTGGGGAAGCAGGATTTCCTCTTGGCAACAAGTCCTCAGACGGTTTGACTTCACCTATTGCCAACAATATCCTTTCTCTCCTTCTTCCATAGTAATAGAATTTTTAGCATCACCAAAAGGCTACACTTTCTTTAAGAGCCTATACTTTTCAGCCACCTTTCCACTTAGATACGGTCAATGGATGTAACTGGGAGAATTTCACAGAGGCTCTGGGACACCTAAAAAACACTCTTTTATACCAAAAGCCATTGAATTGTGTACACTTTAAATGGATAAATGGTGTGCTTTGTAAATTATATCTCACTAAAGCTCTTGTAAAAACCTTGCTTTTGACCCCTTGGCATACATCTTTTACTACATTGTGCTTCCTGGAATAAAGATGTGATGGCTAGTGCTCTAGCTGCCATCTTGGACTATGAGGATGAGGGTCACACCCCAAGATGGCAGAACACTGAGCTGGAAGGAGCTGGGGCCTGGAGGACTTCATTGACCAAAGCCATCTAGCTGGTTTTTGGGTTACATTTATCTTTGGAATATTTTGTGAAATGAAAACAAATGTCTGTTTTCTTTGAACCACTGCTAATTTGAGTCTCTGTTATTTGCAGCTGAACTTAAACCTTGCTGATACAAAATTTCACTGGGAGTCCATTCTTCTGGCTTCCTATGTCCCCCCGTGTAACATGCAGATTCAAGAAGGAGGCTTCCCCCTGCATGGGCTGCAATCCTTTGTGGGCCCCAATGGGCTGTGTGACCTCTTTGAGCCACATTCTATCTGAAACATGGAGATAATTATATTTTCTCACCCTGCTTACTCATGGAATTGAGATAATCAATGAGCTAATGCGTGGGGAAGCACCTGGAAAATTAGAACATGCTTTATAAACATTATGCATGGAGTTGTTATCACCAGCTCCCTATCTTTTTATGAACATTGAATGCACTAGAAAGAAAAAAAGAAAATGTGAAATCGGAGAGAAAAAAGGCACGTCAGCATTTCCTACCGACCACCCGTGGATTATCATCACCAGAGGCCGGGAGGAGTTGAAGCCGCACTCCTGTAACGTGTCCAGATGATTGATTCGAATCTGACAGCCCTGATTGGTTTCTCCAAAGAGCAGGAATCTGGTCTTCGTCTCATGCAGCGTTTTGTTTGTTTCAACAGCTTGAGCTCTTCTTCCAAATGGCTCTGGAATATAAGATTGGGGATGGTGCTTAGCCTGGCATCTGCTCCACCTGCAGCCCTCCGTCTTCTCAAAGGCTGCTTCTACAAGCACAAGCCAAAGAGGTTACTGGGAGATGCTGGAGATCAGAATGAGCCACAACTTTGGGGAGCCCCAAAGGCTGTTTCCAGTGGAATGGCCAAGTGATGGAGGGTGGCCTAGGAGGACCCTAGGACTCCTAGGAGGAGATTGAGATCACCGGATCCTCTATCCTGCATCCCAGTGACCAGCCAATCAGGCACTAGAGTCACCCTCTAGGTCATGAGGAATATAGGCAAGGCAGTTTTGGAGGCTCGGTGGATAAGCACCTCACCCCAAATCACACTGCCAAAAACTGATAGAGATGGGATTTGAACCTAGGTATTGCGGTCTCCAATTTCACCCCTACATCCCTACCTAGGGAGACAGTGAATAGAGCATCTTAGTTGGGTGACACTATGTATTAGCTCCTGTGGCTCAACTTATCCTCACGTGCAGACACATTATATCAGGTAAGCCTTGCAGGGACAAGGTACAGGGGTGAGGGTGGGGTGGGGTTGGGGGAATCGCAGAGGGAGTAGTGGAAGCTGCTTGAGGGAGGGTGTGGCATTCAGGGAGGAATTTTGAGGGAATGTGATGTCGAAAGATGATTGAGTGTATGTGTGTGTTTTGTTGCAGGGGTCGGGGGTGGCTGAGGGAGCAACACGAATCAAGGCTCAGAGGCACGCAATCTTGCATGCATAAAGAGGCAGGAGACAAGGCCAGGCAGGCCAGAGCAAGGAGGGTCCTGGGATGCTGAAGAGTCGGGGCTTCACGCTCCAGATGCCAGGCTGCTGCTAAAGAGTTTGCAGCAGAAAAGAGTAGAGGAATATCCATTCGGAGACTTTCCAAGGCCGTGGGAGGTGGAAAAGGAGAGGAAGATTGTTTTTAAGATCTCACCTTCTGTTGTTTGACTGAAGGGCCTTCCAGCCTCTCTTCTGGGGGATCCTCACCATGACCATGAGCCACTTTGGAGTGGGGGTGGGTGGCCATCCAACTCTGCTAGGCACCCTGACAACTGTCCTGTCTCTGTGGTGGACCAGAGAAGGACACCTCTATGAAGAGGCCTGGTAGAGCCTGAGGAGGTGGCGCGTTTCCATGGCGTGGCATGTCAAGATGAGCGCATCTTTTCTGCCAAGATTAGGAATCAGGCCAAGAGCTGGGAGAGGAAGCTCTCATCCCTTCCTTCTGGTAGAAGGTGGGCTCCTCTGTGGCTGAGGAGCAGACAGAAGGCCATTCTGACCTTTTTGGTCAGTGAACTCAATTCAGCCCAATTACTAAGGACCCTGATCATTCTTTCTGAGCATAAAATCATTCAGGCTTCTCGAATAATATGTCTTGGGCTTTTGGTTTCAGGGGACAGCAGGACCAAGAGATGATGAACCTACAAAGTGCAAGGGGAGGTGTTAATGAAACCAATTTTCCTACCCGAAGGGTATTAACTCAAAAGGTTATTAATTCTCAGCAAAGGGCAATGATTTTTCACTATGATGACAGAATGAAATGCATCATATTTTATTAAAAGGAGATGTGAACAGGAATTTGAATAAGTTTTCTGAGATAATGAAGAAAATTTCTGCCTCCCTGTTTGGCTTTTCTGAGCTTATAGAGGGTCTCAGCTTGTCCTCACTCCTGGAAGCCTGCTTCCAACCTAGCCTCCTGGTTTCACTGGGTGCCCTCCTGATTGTCTAAGTCAGAAGCCGGGGTGTCACCTTGCACTGCTATGCCAGCCTCTCCATCAGTCCAAAGCTTCAGGCTTCCTAAATATCCCTAGAATCCTGTGCCTTAGTTCCCGTGCACACTGTATCTTGCTTGGTTTATTGCGGCAGCCTCCTAACTGGTCTCTCTCTGTTTGGTCTCTCCGTCCTCCTGTACACAGCGGCTCAAATAGTCTAGAACAGAAATGACTATACCTGTTAGTGACTTTCAGCTTCATGGTATTGCAGCCAAGGCCACCACCTGAATGATGATCCCTCATCCCCCACCTCCTCCTCTCTTTTCGTTCTCCTGCTACCAGCAGTTCTCAAATGCCCTTTTGGATGCCAGTACCTTTGCACTTCACCTCCTGCTCTTCTCTGCTGCTCCATTCATTAAAATGGAACTGAGACGTCACAGCCTCCAGGAAGCCTTCTCATCTAGTCAGAGATGATTACTCCTTCTTGCTCTCAGCACCGTACTGCCTCCCTGATCCTAACGCACTTGCCCTGCCGCTGGGTGATTTATTTATCCAGGTGTGTTCTTCCTTCGCCTGTCAGTGAACTCATGGACAGTAGCACTGGGCACAATGGTGGGTACTCAGTAAATGTTAGTGAGCGGTGAGGTGTCCTGCCAGATCCAGATCTCAGATCAAAGGCTGGCACCCAATCTTCAGCCATTTATACATTGGACCTAACATAGCTCATTTTCTTTTATTAAGAGACTGAAACACTACACCTTTCTTCGTTTTAGGATACTCTACACTTTTCTTCGATTTAGCTGCCTCAAATGTTAAGAGGATCATATGAAAATAAAATGGGGATAAAAATAGTGCCTATCTTATGAGGTTGTTATGAGGATTAAACAAGATATTTGTAAAGAGCTCAGAACAATGCCTGACATGTAGTTAGCACCTAGAGAAGAGAGTGTTGTTAGAATAAGTACCAATTGGAGCATCTAGCATCTTGCATTTCTGATCAGTGAAATTCACCCCAGTTGTCCTCGTAGGACCAATTCTGTCTTGTGTATATTTACTCTGGATTTAGCTGTGAGATAAGCTCCAGCCCAGGTGGCTGAGGCTTCGAGGCTGTTGAGGAGACACGACGGAAAAGAGCTGTCCCATGGAAAGCCCTGCAAATAACTGGACTGAACAGGGCCCTCTCTTTTCTCCCTTCCTGGGGGCTTTAGCTCTCTTTAATGTGTGTATGAGCGAGGAAGTTGTGCAGACTGTATAGAGGTGTGTGCTCATTCATTTATTCACTTCCTCAACAGACACTTATTAAGCATGTATTATGCCCCAGGCCCTGGCTAGGTATTGGTTGGAGGCAAAGAGAGCATGTGGCTCCTGTCTTTCAGGAGTCCCCGGCCCCATGGGGGAAGGGGGTGCAAGCATGAAAACCAACTATTAAAAGTGGTTGCTGTGTTGCAGCAGAGGAATGCCCTGAGTAGGGGCTTTAGGGAAGAGGTCAAGAGAAGATAAAGCATCAGTCAGGTCTAGACGGATGAAAGATTCTTTAAGAGCTCATATCCACAAGCAATTGTTAAATAAAGTGGGGCTCTGGTTCCTATACAAATAAGATTGGGTGGACGACATGAGAGTTGAAGGGCTGTTGTGGAGAAGGTAGACTAGAATTATTTTGTGCAACTTCAAGAGTTAGAAACAAACAAAATCAATGGGTGGGCATGACATGGAAGAACATTTTTAACTTGAAGTAGTCGGCAAAAATTCATAGTTGAAGAACTTAGGACAAAGAGAAAGTAAGGGCAGTAACACAATAAAGATAGAAAGGTTAATATTAACACCCAAACATGTACACTATGTGATATTATAAGGCTGCTGAAGATGGGCCACAGATTTTTTTCTGAGCTTCCTGTTGACTGTATCAAAGAGGGAAGCAGGGTCAGTTATAGCATTCCTGGTGGCCAGGTACTCACACTTTCTTGGTCCTGAAACCCAAGATGGTTTCCCTATGTGTTATGGAAAAAGGAGGTTACCAAATATATAGCAGCAAGTTTTATGTGGTTAACTCTGAGAGCCCTGTAATCTTCAGTGAAACAGTAGCCACAGCACCAAATAGCATTTAAGTCACAGCAAGCCTATGAGAGATTCTTCACTATAATTGAGCAGCAGTCCCTATGACTGGGGGAGGCAGGGGCCACTTCAAGTCACACTGAGGGGTGGAAGGAATAGAGCCCTGAAGCCCAAGGGTCTGAGCCTCCATGAGAGCAGAGTCTGTTGCTTAATCCCAGAACACTTAGAACACTTGGGCATCCTAAGGGAAGCCCGTGTCTTCAAGGACTCACTGCTGTGCCCATCCTCATACCTTTACTGCAGTTTCTTCCCACAGCTTTAGCTTTGCACGTCACCAGCTTTTAACCGGGCATCTTTGCCTGGGTACTCTTTGGGCACTATAGACTCAGCAAGGCCAAGCTAAATGTATTTTCCTTCCTCCCAACCCATTCTTCTTCCTTTCTTCCTATGTTTCCTATTGTGGTTCATAACATCATCATTCATCTCTGTGCCCAAGCTAGAAAGCTTAGAGCTCACGCCCTCTCTTGCCTCTCTACTAGGTCACCAAATACTGAGGACTCAGCCTCAGAATTATCTTCTTTCTCTGCCCAGTGGCCTAGTCTAGGTCCTTAGCCTTTTTTTTTCCCTTCAAATTATAGTGTTGCCATAGACTTTTAACTGTTTCATATTTTATTTTGCTTTTTGTAGAATTAAGGGATGCTCATTGTATATATGCTGAAAATATATTTCAGTATAATTTGAAAAATGCTGAAAAAATAAAGAATATTATTTTTAGAAAAAAACCACAAGTAACATTTGGAGTATATCTTCATAATCTTTTCTTACGGAGATATTTGTTCCATAGATATTTATTTGCAGTGTGTATTATTGAGATCATGTTACATAAATGGTTTTAAATCCTTCTTCACTTACCATTATCATTTTCTCATAGCATCAAAATTCTTCAAAACATACTTGGAAAAAGTGCCATAATGTATTTGCTTATTCCACTATTGTTGAAAACTTATGCCGTTTCAAGGTTTTCTTTGCCCTATTATAAACAAGTATCTGATGATAATCTTTATGTATAAATATTTGTCTGAATCTATTAGTATTTTCTTTTTTCTTTTTTTTGAGACGGAGTCTCGCTCTGTCGCCCAGGCTGGAGTGCAGTGGCGCAATCTTGGTTCACTGCAAGCTCCGCCCCCCCAGGTTCAGGCCATTCTCCTGCCTCAGCCTCCGGTGTAGCTGGGACTACAGACGCCCGCAACCACGCCCGGCTAATTTTTTAGTAGAGACGGGGTTTCACCGTGTTAGCCAGGATGGTCTCGATCTCCTGACCTCGTGATCCACCCGTCTCGGCCTCCCAAAGTGCTGGGATTACAGGCTTGAGCCACCGTGCCCAGCCTCTATTAGTATTTTCTTAGAATAGTTTCCTAGAAGTAGAATCAGTTCCTTACGTATAATCCTATTTATATCTCTTTATATATACATATATATTCAAATTGATCTTCAGCATTTTTAAAAGCTAATATATATTGAATGCTTTCTCTGTGCCAGGCACTTTTCCAAAAGTCTTATTTGTATTGACTCATTTAAACCTGGCAACTCTAAGATAAGCTGTGAGGAAAGGATATGCTTTAGTTATGAGTGAAGAAATTGGTTCCATATTGGATGAGCTAGAAGCAGCACATTCTCCAAGCATATCTTCTGAAATTGGAACTTTTCTCATGTCTTCAGAAGAGATAAAGTCATGCCAATGATAAGAATCTGGGGATAATACTGTGGTTTTAGAAGGGGGAATATTAAATTGAGGTAAGTGATCAAATCCACCAAGGGATTCAGCCCCCGTATCCAGGAAAAGGAGTTGATGGACTAGGGAGGCTTGGGGTTGTCCTCTGTATGACAGTAAGTTCCTAGATCAGCAAAACAATCCTTAAAATTAGTCAGAAGGAGAAGCTGGGTCCAGCCATTACATTTCTAATATTATTTCTTGCAGCAAGTGATTTTTCTATTCCTAGTCAACTCCTAGGTTTGAGGGCTCCTGATATTCCATAGAAGAAGAAATTACTTCATTTTCTTTTGGGTAAGGACATCAACAGATGGGTGACTGCAGGCAACTGAGGTGGGCCACCTTCCATGGGAGAGAACCAGGGATTCTACCATAGGAGGCCTGATTGGAGTCAGGATCTGCCTCCCGCCCATGATGCCTGAGCTAGAGGCTGTTGCTCAGCTCAGTGTTTGTTGAGCCCTTTCCATGTATTGGCTGGTGCTGGGCACACAAGTGCATAAGAAATAAGCCTCCGATATTGCTATGCCCCTCACAAGGTTTTTCGTACAACATGCATTATTTAATTTGCTAATGTGTGTGTGGGCTTTTGCTTTGTAAACATCCACTGCTGAAAATATTCCCAGACCTGGCAAGGGTCCTCTGGAAGACCAAAATTTCATGATTGCCCTGAAAACCCTCTAGGCCATGTACTCCGCTCAGGATGGAACAATCCTATGTGATAAATGTAGCCACAGCTCTGTCCCTGGCTGCTGTGGTCAGGCCAATGATTTGTAGCTGGGCAATGTTGGTGGAATGTGCCCATGACCTCGAATAAATAAAACTGCCATGAACATTTGAATGTTTATGTGGACATATGTTTCCATTTCTCTTGAGTAAACACTTAAGCTTGGAGTTTACTGGGTCCTATTTACTGGGTCCTATAGTAAGTGTATATTTGCCTTTAAAGAGCTTGTCAAACTGTTTTCCAAAGTAAGTATTTTTTGTTCTCACCAGCAATCTATGAGGAGTTCTACCGGATTTTGTCAGTCTTTTTAATTTTAGCCATTCTAGAGGGAGAGAAGTGATATTCTGTTGTGTTTTAAATTTGCATTTTTCCCATGACTAATGATGTTAAGCACCTTTTCTTGTACATATGTGCCCTTTGTGTGTCTTCTTTTAAGGATATCTGTTCAATTCTCTTACCCTACCTTGAACCTACACAGGGTGGAATGTGCCCGTGACCTCGGAATTTCTTGCATGATGGAAAGATGGAAACATTCGTGTGGGAATTTAGTCACTGCTGGACCTTTCGGATTCAGCTCCTAGCTGTTGCTGACCTTTGTTTGGAGATAAGCAGATTCCGCCCAAGGCCATGGTGAGGAATGTTTCTCCCACTCCCGCCATCTTGAATTTTGCCCTGACCTGGACACTCTACCCTCTCATTTACTTATTTTCTTGAAAATAATCTGTGTCTCAATTTCTGAATGTGCACAATAGTTACTAATCTTTGTATTTTACTTCACCTCTTATGACACCCTAGCATCACTTCACTATAATATTGAACCTCAATTACCCAAGGTATAAATCACTCCTAAGGAGTGAATGAGGTGCTTTGTAAAGCCATGGTAATTTTTCAGGTTATTAAGATATTGTTTTGAACTCTGAAGAGATTCCTAAGTTTGTCTCAAGTGGGTTTCTTTTCTAGCTATTCTTTACAAATAGCTTTAGGTTCTAAGGCTGCCGAAATTAATTTATTACCTTTTGGAGGTTGCCATCTTCCCACCATTTTTTGCATTCTTGTTTTACCTGTTCTTTGTCGTTACAGTTGCTCTTTATCATTTTTGTTGTCAAATAAGAAAATGAGATACGGGATGGAAGGAAAGCTATTTTCATGTTTGATTTATTCTGTTTTTTTTTTTTTTTTTTTTTTTTTTAAGTCCATTTTGGCGCCATGCTACTGTAGCCTGAGGTCACAATTTCTTCTTTTGTGGATCCCAGGGAACAAAGTAACTAGAGTCTTTTTTCTTGCCAAAAAGTTTTTTTCTTCTAAACTTTTCTCTTAAATTCTCTTAAATTCTACTGCACTTCTGGCTAGAATCAGAATGATTTTTTTCTTTTAAGAAATCTGTTTATGAAAGAGTATGCCGTTCAGAAAGGCTTTCCATTTGTGCTGGGATCCTCTCTGGGGAAAGTGGGGCTTACTTCCCTAAAGTCCTTCCGAGGTCATGGGCACATTCCACCCTGTGTAGGTTCAAGGTAGGGTGAGAGAATTGAACAGATATCCTTGAAAGAAGGTACACAAAGGGCACATATGTACAAGAAAAGGTGCTTAACATCATTAGTCATGGGAAAAATGCAAATTTAAAACACAACAGAATATCACTTCTCTCCCTCTAGAATGGCTAAAATTAAAAAGACTGACAAAATCCGGTAGAACTCCTCATAGATTGCTGATGAGAACAAAAAATACTTACTTTGGAAAACAGTTTGACAAGTTCTTTAAAGGCAAATATACACTTACTATAGGACCCAATAAACTCCAAGCTTAAGTGTTTACTCAAGAGAAATGGAAACATATGTCCACATAAAAATTCAAATGTTCATGGCAGTTTTATTCATAATAACCCCAAACCTGAAACAACCCAAACATCTATCAACTGATAAATGGATAAACAAATTGTGGCATATCCATCCAATGGAATACTACTCAGCAGGAAAAAGGAATGAAGTGCTGACACATGCAAGAACGTGGATACATCTAAAATGCATAAAGCTAAGTGAAGGAAGCTAGATTTAAAAGGTTACAAATTGTGTGATTCCATTTATAGGACATTCTGGAAAAGCAAAACTATTATGATTGAGAGCAGATCAGTGATTTCCTGGGCCCAGGGAATGGGGTGGGGATTAACTAGGAAAGGGCAAAAGGGAATCTCTAAAGAGAGATGGAAATATCCTACATCTTGATGATCATGGTTACTCAAGCACACATTTAAAATGATTGTTGGAATAATGCACTGTAGTTAAGCAATAATGTGGTTTCTCCACATTGTCCTGGATCCAGGACGAGCAGCATAGGCCGCACAGCAGGCCTTCTGTGGTAGTTACTTGTACAAGTCAGGGCTGGGCCTGGCTGCTCCTGGTTTGCAGGCCCGAGAGGATAGGCTGTTTCTGAGTTTTCTGAAGGTTGGGGTCAATTGTCAGAGATAGCTTCAGGACTGACTTTGAACCAAAAGACCGGGTCAGGGAGGGAGCTAGCCCTCGTGGAGCAGGGTGTCAGGGAGACTTGGCAGGTCCCGAAGGTCTTCCCTGGTTCCTTCAAGCTGGGGATGGCCAAGGGTTCCCTGGGGACTACCCTGTGGAGGCAAAGTTGTCCAGCAAGAGGGTTAGAAACACAAGGGGCCTGGAGATCATGCAGCATCACTGCACCCAACCTGCATTTCAAACAACCTTACTTATTGAGGAACAATTCATTTTCCTTCACTTATCAAACAAGCATATAGATAACCCCACCCATCTACACTTCTAGTTCTCTGGAGAGAATCGGTTTTACCACAGCAAGTGGAGAGAATTCCACAGGGAAGCAAACCAAGTCAATATTCAGTTGTCCCGTGCGATATCATCTTTTACAATGTGTTGGAAAATAGCTGGGTGATGCCCTTCTCTGACTCCAACCACTGCTCCCTAAGGATCAGGAACCTTTTATTGGTAGTGATGGTCTAATCTGCCTTCATTATGTCACAGATGAAGAAGCTGGGACCCAGAAAGGCCAGCTGACATGCCCCAAACCATGCATCTAGGTAGCAGCTGAAGCAGAAACACTGGATTTTCCTGACATTCAAGCCGGCATCTTTCTACTGTGCTGGAGGACAGAGGTTCCGACCCTCTTCCCTGCCATGTTCTAGGACTCTTCCTGTCTCTGTAAAACTCAGAGGGCTTACATTCCATGCCTCATAAAGGCCGATGCCTCCAAGTAAGGCCCCTGGTCGGCACAAGAGTAAACAGGTCTTGAATCAGAGAAGACAGTGGACTGGGTCTTGAATCACAGAAGACCGTGGACTGGGGCATCCTCTTGTCTATGGGAAATACCTCCAAACAATTGGGGTGACCAGGGTAATAAAAACAAAGAGTCCCATGACCTTCACCTTTCAAACACCTGGCAGAGCTGCTGTCTGCTGGTCTCATTCTCAGACTAGACTTTTTTTCTTTCCCTTCCAGAGGTAACTCTAGGAGAATCCTTACCCGGCTAAGGGGGCTGTGATGCTGGCATCTGAACACAGTTAGGCCAGGGAGGCTCCCCAGGAGCTGGACAATCACAGGCCCTTCAACTGCTGTTGCCATGAGAGATCGTGGCTTATAGTCAAGTTGCCAAGTGCTGTTTTGATTGGCAAATTAATCCCATTGTGTTCTTGTTCCAAAACTTTATTTGATGTATCATGACTATCTAGCTCCTGGCTTTGGACTTCATTTGACCTTCTCCTTCATTCCTGTATCAGCCATAACTACACAATTGCCAAGTGACGCTTACAAGGAATAGAAGGAGGGGTGGGGGCAGAGGACCTTTGACATCACAGTCAAGGAATCTGGGAATATGGACGTCCTATCTCAGCCCAGAGCCACCTACCTCATGAAGTTAGTGCTGGAGACAAGGATCCTGGGTGCCCTGGCAGGTGGGGACAGGCACTGCTTTAGTATTGGCAGTGATTGTACCTGTAAAAGGAAAACGAGGGACACTCCCTCCTCCAGGTCAGCTGCCAGAAGATGAACTGGGTGCCTTATACTCAGTGTGAAAAGAAGAGAAGATTGCTGCTTCCTTTCCAGTCGGAACCCATGGATGGAAGAGACTCAAGATGGGCCCATGCCCTGAGCGTGGCTTGTTAGTGCATAGCAAGACAGTGCTGTGAAGCAGTTAGGAGCCTGGGCTCTAGCCGGGTATGGTGGTGTGTGCCTGTAGTCCCAGCTACTTGAGAGGTTGAGGTGGGAGGATCACCTGAGCCTGGGAGGTCAAGGCTGCAGTGAGCAGTGATTGTGCCACTACACTCCAGCTGAGGTGACAGAGCCAAACAATGTCTTAGGAAAAAAAAAAGAGGCAGCTGAGCTCTGCAGCCAGATTGCCTGCCTTAAATCCCAGCTCTGCTCCTTCTTAGCTTGTGACCTTGGGCTAGTTACTTAACCTCTCTGTGTCTTAACTATGTAATAAGACTAACAGTAGTACCTACCTTATAGGATTATTATGAGTGACAGATATGTGCCCCTGAGACGTGTTTTTAGGCCAGACTTAATCAGGCAGAAAGAAAAGTGAGAGCGAGAGCAGAGGTGACCTGAGAACGCCTGGCTGTTCTGCAGGAATGTTCCCCTCCCTGGAGCTGGAATCTGGGCAAAGATAAACACTTGCATCATGAGGAAAGCATTAAGCATTAACTTGGCCAAACAGCCCAAGGTTATTCTTTTTTTTTTTTTTTTGGAGATGGGGTTTTGCTCTTGTTGCTCAGGCTGGAGTGCAATGGCGTGGTCTCGGCTCACCGCAACCTTTGCCTCCTGAGTTCAAGTGATTCTCCTGCCTCAGCCTCCCGAGTAGCTGGGATTATAGGCAGTACACTGTGGGTGGGGAGTGTGGGCTGAAGCATGTTGGATGTGCTCTTTGGGGCAGAGGTTTGGGGGCTTCCTGATGAGGAAATGGGCCTGATCTTGTCCCTGAACCTCCCTAGGGCTTCCTCATGTGGGGGCCTGGGACTGAGAGGGTTGGCTCTTGGGTATGCTTTTAGAGACTGAAGGCCCACCCTGATCCCATTCATTCTTTTATTCATTCATCCATCCATTCATTCATTCCACCAAACATTTATTAAGCACCTATTATGTGTCAGGGATTGTGCTTAACATTGTGACACCTAACAGTGAATAAGACAGACCACGCTTTCAAAAAGCTCATGGTCTTACGGTAGAGGCAAGTACATAAACTGTCACACAGTTTGGAAAGTGTTATGTTGGCTAAAGAATAGGAAAGCGCTCACCCAGCCATAAGGTGACCGGTGTAAAGGCAGCCAGATGAACTCCATTGGTGGGTGGTGCCGCCAGCTCCCCAGATAATCTTGGGAATTTTAATCAAAGGCTGTACCTGATGGGAGGGAAGGACTATGAAATACAGGGGGAAGATGAGCTTCAGTGTGGCCAGTATGGTCACCTCTAGACTCACAGAGGCTGAGGTCATGGCTGCAGCATGCACCCTGAGCCCTTCAGCTTTCCTGAGGCCCTTGGTGTCTCTCATCTTCTTTGAGACTTGCTTGACCCTGAGATCTGCAGCACAGCTGTTCCTATCCTAGGAGATGTTAATTTCCTCATGAAGAAATAAGGAAAGGTTCAGTGACTGCCAAGGGTTCAGACAACTGGCTGAAAAAGCAAACCAGGACCAGAATTCGACTTCTCCATACATCTACGTTCTGGGACTATAAAACTTTCCTGGGCATGTGCACTATTTCCCCTAAGATATTCTTTTGGACCTGTACCCTCCCTTCACTACCCATATCTGGAGGCCCAGTTGACTGCTGCCGGCCCACTTCAGACCACGGACAGGTACCCCAGCAATTTCCAGGTTGCCATAGGGAGCAATGGCAGAGGCAGGGTAGTGGAATGGCGGCAGGGGGCACTGGTTTTGGAGCCAGTTGGCTCTGTGTTAGGTTGTTTAATACTTATTAGCTGTATGGCCTTGGGAAGCTTGCTTAACCAGTAGGAGCCTCACCTTCCTTCTTCTAAGTTGGAAATAGGAAGACCGTCTCGTGTGGGTGGTGGTGAGGATGAATGAAAGTTGAAATGTCTAGTCCAGGGCTTGGTGTTCGATGCGTTGTTTCCCTTTCCAAACTTGCCTACGAATCTCTTCCTTCTCATGTCTCAACCCAACGTAGTTCTTTCCAGATATTTGTTGGTACTTATCCACCAAGTCTTTGCCAGCCTATTTGGTACCTCTCTGTGAATTCTGTGCACCTGCTTTAGGTAGCACACTGCCTTAGCTGTGTGGTTTGGCGCGGTGCCTTTGTGCCAAGAAAACGAGGTCCTTCTTTGGAGTGAGGATTTCAGCCTCCCCTCTCCCATTTGGCCAGGTTGTTCTGGGCAGGAGAAATCTGCTGGGCTTAGGTAGCAGCTTTGGAGCCTACTTGGCTGAGTCCCTGCCTCTACCAGCTAGGGTGCTCCAGCTGTGGGGTGCTGTGTCTGAATCAGGCACCTCGAAGAGCCAAACTAGGCTACCGGTTAACACTCTCTGCTAATGAGGAAATCAAAGTCTGACTGCAAAACACACCAGTCAGGGTTCTGCCCTTACACCACTGCTAAGGAAATACTCATCCTCACAGCCTGATATATTACCTAACTTTCCACATTTGTGAGCAGTGGCTCTCAGGTATTCATGTGCTGGAGATGCAGACTCCTGGGCGCCATTCCTAGAGCACCTGATTCAGTAGGTCTGGGAGGCCTGGGAATTTGCATCAACACAGGGTGGCGGATCATTCTGAGAAGAAGTTGCCCAGTGGTGAAGAATGTGAGTTTTGGAACCAGGCTGGGATCTAAAGCTTGGCTCTGCCACTAATGAGCCGCAATTCTGGGCAAGTTTACAGATGGTTTCCTCATGGGGTTGTAAGTAAATGAGATAAAAGTGTAAAGTACCTCCCACAGTGCCTGGTATATAGCAGGTTCTCAATGAATAAAGGTGGCCATGGTGGCATTGGTGGTAGTAGAAGTAGGGATTGATGTTGCTATTATAACATCTTCCTCCTTGAAGGGTTCTTCTGCCCCTGATCAGTAACAAATCATGAGGAGACAGAATATCAGACAGGGTAACTCTTTATGTTGAGGTTATCTGAGATCACCTTCATTTAAACAGATTGGATGGACCAGAAGGTCAGTGCTGAGAATCTTCAGGGCAAAGTCCAAACCTCCAGGAAGACATAGATCTCCTATTTGGCCTTTCTCCAGAACACCGGCCTCAAAGGGGTACACAGACATGGCCTACTGGGACTCTCCCAGAAGGCCTTGCACCCCTGCCTCTGCCTTGTTTGGGGAGCAGGCTGTGCTTGCCTCTTTCCCTGGTTGGATGCCTACAGGCATATGTTGGCCTCCTTGTAGGAGACAAGAGAATAAAACATGACAGTGAGCAAGGAGAGCCCCAGTGACAGAGCTCAGCTTGCCAGTAAATGGCCAGGGGAGCTCGGAACTAAAAAAGACTATGGGGGAAGTTGTGTCCTATTTGATACTAAAACGTACCATAAAGATTCAGTAATTCAAGCTGTGTATATAGCAACATGGATAAAGAAGCAGAATAGAAACCCAGAACTCCCAAATGCATACGTTTGAATTCAGTATTTGATAGAAGTGACTTATTGGCCAGGTTGTTCTGGGCAGTGGAAATCTAATTTCTCCAAGTGCTAGGATAGAGTAAAGATGGACTTTAAAAACAGTATTGGGAGATCTGGAAAAAGATGAAAAGATATAAGTTGGGTCCATCCCTCTCATCATACATCAGGAAAAACTCCAAAGGAATCCAATTTTAAAATGAAATAATAGGAATCATAAAATTACCAGAAAAAAATATGGCCTAATTCCTTCATAACCTTTTGAATAAGAACCTCCCTCTGCGATTCAAAATTCAGAAGCTGTAAAAGGTTGTTAAATTAGACTACATTAAAGCAAACAAAAAACTTCTGTATGACCAACTAAATTAAAAAAAAAAAAGGCCGGGCGCAGTGGCTCACGCTTGTAATCCCAGCTCTTTGGGAGGTGGAGGCGGGCGGATCACGAGGTCAGGAGATCGAGACTATCCTGGCTAACACAGTGAAACCCCGTCTCTACTAAAAATACAAAAAATTAGCTGGGCTTCTTGGCGGGCGCCTGTAGTCCCAGCTACTTGGGAGGCTGAGGCAGGAGAATGGCGTGAACCCGGGGAATGGAGCTTGCAGTGAGCCGAGATTACACCACTGGACTCCAGCCTGGGAGACAAAGCAAGACTCCATCTCAAAAACAAAACAAAACAAAACAAAACCCTAAGTAGAGGCAAAAAATCAACAACAAAGCAAGAAAAAATAATTGCAACTCATAACACAAAGGGCGAATCTCCTTGATATCTATAGAATGCCTAGAAATCAAGGAGAACAAGACCAGCAACCCACAGAACAATGGGCCAACTGAGGACACGAGGAGCCATTTCACAGAGAAAGGAATATGAATGGCCTTTTAACATATGAGAAGATCCTCAACCTCACTCCTAAGAGGAAAAATACAAATTAAAACTATACTGAGACACAAGTCTCACCCCTCAGATTGGTAAACATTAAAAAATGTGACCACACACCTTGAAGGAGACGCTGGCAGGAATGCAAAATGGTGCAACTCCAACGGACAGGGATTTGGCAACAGCTCTGAAAGTTACAAATGCATTTTCTCTTTACTGAGCATTTCCTGCATGGGAATCTACCCTGTGGCTGTATCTGCACACATATGAAATGAAATTAATACAAGGTCATTCACTGCGGGATTGTCTGTAATTGTAAAATACTGGAAACATCCCAAGTGTCCATCTAGAGTCTAGATAGCTGAAATGGGACATATCCCTCAATGAAATACTTTGCAGCTTGACTAAAGAAACACTGTACTGATTTGAAAAGATTTCTAGAACGTACTGCTGAGTGACCAAAGGTGCAGAACGGTATCTAAAGTGTGATACCTTTTGGGGAAGGGTGGGGGCATAAGTAAATAACTCCATATTGGCTTTCAGTTGCATAAAGAAATATTGGAAAGATACAGATGAGATGAATATAAGTGGTTACCCATGGTGGGAGAGGGGGAGGAGGGAATGGATATGGACGTCACGGGAGGGGGGTAAGATGTTGCAAATCTATTCTATTTTATATTCTTTTAATTTATGAGCCATGCGAGTATTTACTTCCTTAAAATAATTTCTTTTCTTTTATTTCTTTATATTTTTAGAGACAAGGTCTGGCTCTGTTGCCTGGGCTGGAGCGCAGTGATCATAGCTCACTGCAGCCTTGAGTGCCTGGACTCACGCGATCCTCCCTCCTCAGCTTCTCAACTAGCTGGGATCCCAGGCATATGCCGCTAGCCCCCTCCACTAGCTAATTATTATTATCTTTTTCCCATAGAGACAGGGCCTCATTGTGTTGCTCAAGTTGGTCTCAAACTCCTGGCCTCAAGTGATCCTCCTGCCTTGGGCTCCCAAAATGTTGGGATCATAGGCGTGAACCTCTGTGCCTGGCCTGAAAAATAATTTTAAATAAAAAAAAAGATCCCAGCTTGTTTCATGCTTGCACTTTCCATGATGTCTATTTCTCTGGATGCCGTTCACCTACCCCTGCAGCCCCTTCATGCCCCAGAGAACTCTGGGAGTAGCTCTCTCACTGTCTGACTGTGGGGCCAAAGGGTCCACTCACCTCACCTGTCTTCTTGGCTGACCTGACTGCCTAGCTAGATGCTGACCTTCTTGCCTTTAGCTGCACCTTCACCTACCTGGGCCCTAGTAGCCCTTGATTTCAGCTATTTAATAGGTCAGGGGGTCATTTTCCTTCTGAGAGTAAAGGTGACCTGAGAGAGGAAAGGTGGCCCCCACAGAGAACTCCCCACATCGGATGCTTCCTCTCTGGCAGAACTGACTCGGCAGATGGCAAAGTACTTGGAGCCACCGGGAACCAAGGTGCAGAGAATTCTGTGGAAGGAAGTTGGCTTGGAGCTTGGAAGCCGGGCAGCAAGGGCTGCTGGAACATGGAGGTGCCCGCTCATTTGGCAGGGGTGCCCAAAGCGAGAGGAAGTGGGGCTCCTTAGTTAGGAAGCTTTGTCAGACATCCCCCTCCTGCCCCAAGGCTTCTCAGAGGCCCTGGAGAGACCGATGCTTCCCCAGCAGCCAGTCCATCTGGGCTGGTGCTCACGCAGCTCTGGGAGCTAGGATATTTTAGATGTGTCAAAAGTGACGAATGTTGGAAAGTGCCACGGGCATCTCTGGGAGCTCACAGTTCACACTGGCAGCTAAGATGTGCCAAGCTTTTTGGAAGAAACTGAACTCTTGGAGGAAACTGAGGAGTCTTTTGCTGTCCCAGATGTGGGTGGCAATGAGACGGGCTCTGCAAGGGGACAGAGCCCCGAAATCAATAAAGATGGGGCTGGGCCGTAGCAATGGCTGAGGTCTTGGCAGAAAGAAGTGGCATTCTGAGAGGCCAGCAGGGGCGGGAAGGAGCAGAAGCATGTGGATTTAGAAGCAGGTAAGCAGGGGCCTGAGGCTGGAGTCAGCAGAGCTTGCAGCCGGCAGCACTGGGGGCTGTGGAGTCGGGCCTGTTCAGTTCCGCTTGCCAGGATGGAACCAGGGCAGCAGTCAGAGCCAGCCTGAGGCTGGAGGTGAGCCCGGGGGCCTTCGCCCACAGGGAGGATGGAACAAGGCTCCAGTGTGTTTGGATTTGAAAACACCCCAGGGAATGTGTTACTAGAATTCAACATCTACCCCGAATATAATGCATCCTAAGAGGAGGTGCCTTGCTGTTCTGTTTGCAGCATGGCCTTGGTTTGTGTGTAGTGTCACTGGTTCTCTGCCTCTGCAGGGAGATGGCTCATCCCATGCTACCCAGCCAGGGAGGTGGCTCATCCCAAGCTGGGGGTGGAGGAGGCTGAGGCAGTGGCTGGGATAGGAGGTGTAGGATCAGGCTTAGGCGAGTCACAGGGAAGGAGGAGGGTCAAGGAGAAGGGATCCTCACTATGGACCAGCGGGGTTCTGGGGTGGTGGGGGTACAGGACCAAGTTGGGCCAGCCCAGCCTGTCTTCTGCTTAATGATGAATGGGGCTGGGGTGTCAGGGATGGATGGAGAAGCTAGCACCAACTCTACCTGCCCCAGGTGTTTTTTGATGAACACACAAACTCTCTTCTGATTATTGTTCTTCACAACCTCCTGCCTCCCTGCAAACTCCCGCAACCAGGAAGGAGAGAGAGAGAGAGAGAGAGAGAGAGAGAGAGAGAGAGAGAGAGATGACAGAGAGTTCCTAGTCATCTTTGTCATCGTCCCCATCATGATTATGATCATCGTCATCCATGCCTGGACTTCTTATATAACCTGCTTAACTTGTTGAGGGCTGAACTTGTCTTTCCACCTCCTACCTCCAACCAGCTTTTCTAACTTCCTCATTCTGCTCACACATTCCTCTCTTCCAGGCACTGGCTCACCCCCACTGAGTCATCTTCCACACCCCCTTCCTCTTTCTTCCCCTCCTACTATCAGCAACTCACTGTAGCATGAACGCCTGCAACTGCTTCCTGGGAGGATCCGCTTCCAGTCCCCTCTGTTCACACGCTCTCCATCCCGCGACACGTGGCTCCGGCCATAGCTGCTCGCAGGACAGGGTGCCTCTGTGCCTTTGCTCCTGCAATTCCTTCTGCTTGGAACCTCTCTCCTCTTCCTACACCTTAGCCCTCAACCTTGGAGGAATCAGAATGTGTGGACAGTTCTCCTGACAGCTGGTCAGGGGAGGGGCCCCTCTCTGTGCTCCCCAGTCCCCTGTTCAGACCTCGAGGGTGGGACTGTTTACTTTTCCATTTCGTGACTGGGCTCTAAGGTGTGCGTGTCTTACGCATCTTTGTGGTCCCAGCACAAGGCCTGCACAAAGGTGGGTTATCTGTTGAATTGATTTAACAGATAATTCATTTTCTGCCCTTCCTAGGGAAGGATTTGTCACAGTGAGCCAATGCCAGAAGGAAGGGGAGAACAGAGGCAGGGACGTGCCCTGCTTCACTTCTTACACCCACAGTACCCTTCCTGTGGTCAGGAGCCACTGGCCACCAACCCAGCACCTCCTGCCTCTGTCTGCCCCCTAGGAATGAGCTGATAGAAAGGCACCAACAGACAACAAGCAAGATCTGGATCTTCTTTGGAATCGTGGATGGTCCTTGTTTCGCCCTCATCCAGACCCCAAACCAGGGTCCTTGTCCCTCTTCCCTTCCTTTTCTGGAATTCCTCATTTATTTCGAGCCTTATAACTCAGTCTTTAAAAATTGCCTTTTCTGATCTCAGACTGTTTCTTGTGATATTAATAGGAGTTATGGGGAAAAAGGAGTTTTGTGGCCAAATAAATTTGGGAAATGTTGTATTAAGCAACATTAATCAGGCTTCCTGCTGGTCCGAGAAAAGAAGCTACTGTGAATTTAATCTCTAGTAGGGGCAGATGATATGCAGTGGCTCTCAACCTCAATTACTTTGAAGCAAGCCGCCCTCACCCTCCGTATTTCCTTTTTTGGCCAAGTATTTCTGGCACTGATGGTCCATAGGACACAACTGAGAAAATTCTGTCTGGGGCAGCTTTCCAATGGGCTTGTATACTGTCGAGCTGGGCTCACACTCACCTCTGTGTGCTGGGGTTTCGAAGGCTAGTCCTCGCTGCTCTCATGGAGGCAAGGCTTTATGTGTAGGGGAGAGGGCTGAGCACTTTAAGAGCAGGAAAGGAGTTTCTAAATAGGCACATCTAATGGTTTAGACATTGTGCTCTAGGATCCCAAGGCCAAGGATCTTGTGGAACTACTTTGGGGGCTGCTATGGGAGATGGGAGAGGACACAGAGGATGAAAGGGTGGGTTCCTGACTGCCCGCCCACCTGGTTTCATCCCAAAGTTGATTTTAGGTTTTATCATTTTCTGCTTGAAGAGTCTGTTTGTAGGAAAGTTTCCATGGCTGACACACATTCAGAGACCAAAAATCTAGACCAATGACTTCATTTAACAGATTAAAAACAAAACCAAAAAACAGCCCAAAACCTGAGGTGCCAAAAAGCTAAAACACACATCAATCAGTCACATAACTAGATGCTGGATGTAGAGTCTGAGTTGCTGGACATGCCATCTAATGCTCTTTCCACACACTCTTGCATTTGTTTATTTCCTTCTGACTCAGCCAGTTTCAAAAGAGAAGAATAAAAGATAGCAAGGAGCAAATAGCAGCAAAGATAATGGGATAAATCCACCAAGAAATAGCGGGAGAAAGGTAAAAGGAAATCCCACCTGCCCCCAATCTGATCTGTTTCACTGCAGTTCTTCTTATGCACCACCTAAAAATGTAAAGAAATGGATGCTAAGAGCAAGGGCTGCTGATGCCAAGAATAACTCCAGAGACACAATACACCACCCCAGTCTCCAGTGAAATGAACTGTTTAATCAGAACTGCACTATTCTGTAAATACTCAGTCTATTGATGAAGAGCTCTGCAAACAGGGGCAGCTCCTAAGCAAGCCTCCAGAGAGAACCCGGAAGGAACTGAAGAAGACAGAGAAAAAGGGCAGATGTGCCTGTCTTGATGGTTGTGGTGGGAGGACTTACATATACACTCTGTTCAATGCATGGGAGGTGAGGCGGAGGGGGCAGCAGAGAAATTCAGAGTAGCTCTCTTAATCCTTCACTTTGCCTGGCTGGCTAGAAGTGTAGTTCTTTCTTTTTTGAGACGGAGTCTCACTCTGTCGCCCAGGCTGGAGTACAATGGCACAATCTGTGCTCACTGCAAGCTCTGCCTCCCGGGTTCACACCATTCTCCTGCCTCAGCCTCCCGAGTACCTGGGACTACAGGCGCCCGCCACCACGCCCGGCTAACTTTTTGGTATTTTTAGTAGAGACAGGGTTTCACTGTATTAGTCAGGATGGTCTCAATCTCCTGACCTAGTGATCTGCCCGCCTTGGCCTCCCGAAGTGCTGGGATTACAGGCGTGAGCCACCGCACCCAGCTGAAGTATAGTTCTTTTAATTATAATACTTATTGAGCACTTCCTGTACACCCTGTGTAGTTTATTAACTTCCCACAAAATGCTCTAAGGTAACCAGAGTCATCTTCAGGGATGAAATTTGAACCCAGGCAATTTGGTTCTACAGTCAACATTCCTTTCTTTTCTTTCTTTCTTTCTTTTTTTTTTTTTTTTTTTTTTGAGACAGAGTCTCGCTTAGTCGCCCAGGCTGGAGTGCAGTGGCCTGATCTCGGCTCACTGCAAGCTCCGCCTCCCGGGTTCACGCCATTCTCCTGCCTCAGCCTCCCGAGTAGCTGGGACTACAGGCGCCCGCCACCTCGCCTGGCTATTTTTTTTTTTTTTTTTGTATTTTTAGTAGAGATGGGGTTTCACCATGTTAGCCAGGATGGTCTCGATCTCCTGACCTTGTGATCCACCCGCCTCGGCCTCCCAAAGTGCTGGGATTACAGGCGTGAGCCACCGCGCCCGGCCCTTCCTTTCTTCCTTTCTTCCTTCCTTTCTTTCTTTCTTTCTTTCTTTCTTTCTTTCTTTCTTTCTTTCTTTCTTTCTTTCTTTCTTTCTTTCTTTCTTTCTTTCTTTCTCTCTCTCTCTTTCTCTCTCTCTTTCTTTCTTTCTTTCTTTCTTTCTTTCTTTCTTTCTTTCTTTCTTTCTTTCTTTCTTTCTTTCTTTCTTTCTTTCTTTCTTTCTTTCTTTCTTTCTTTCTTTCTTTCTTTTTCTTTCCTTTCTTTCTCTTTCTTTCTCGGTGATGAATCCTGTGTATAGCTCTGTGAGTGTTATATCTGTTATGTTTACAACCAGTGTAGCCACCACCAAGATCAAGGCAGAGAGCATTTCTAGTCTCTGAAACGTGTCTCCAGGCAACACCACCGCCAGATGTAACTGTTCTGACTTCCATCACCGGAGATTAGTTTTGCCTGCTCTTGAACTTCCAGTCAGTAGATTCATACAATAGGTGCTCCCTTGGGCCTGGCTCTTCTCGCCCAACACTAAGTGAGGTTCATTCACATTGTTGTATGTGCAGAACCTGCATCTTAACTCCTCTATTCTGCCTCTTAGCACATTAACTAATTCCATGTTACCTTCCAGAAATGTTTCCTCGGAAAGTGGGTTGGATTTTGCAGAGTTGACTGAGCCTGAAGGAGTGCAGTGAGAACACAAAAGGTTAAGTTCAGAGGGTGGCCCAGAAGAGAACTTTTTAGATAACTCCCTGGTGCTGCACAATTCTCTCTCTCACGGCCAACTTTCATGGTCCCAGACTCACTGGTATCAGCACAAGTTCCTCTTTCGATTTTGTTTCTCCTTTTACAGAACTAACGTAATGACTGCTGCTTTCTCAAACACGTGGACAGCATTCTCAGGCATCATTTAGGGCAGTGGATTTCAACTGAGGGGTGAGTTTGCTCTGCTGTTACCTCCCCCCACCTTGGGGCATTTGGCAACATGGCAACACCTGGAGATAGTTTTGGTTGTCAAAACAGGGGGCAAGGGGAGTTCTACTGGCATTAGTGGGTAGAGCCCAGTGATCCTGCCAAACACCCTTCAATGCACTGGACAGCCTCTCATAATAAAAAATTACCCAGCCCGAAATGTCAAGTGTGCTGCGATCAAGAAGCCCTGGTCTAGGGTCAGCACAGGAAGTTGGTGGCTGTTCCCTTTTCTGATACAGTAAGAGAGGAGGCAGGGCGGAATGAAAAGAGCTCTTGACCAAGAGTCAGAAGATCTGGGTTCAGGGCCCCACTTTGCACCAACTAGCTGTCTGACCTTGTTCAGATCACTTAACCTCTGTAAGGCTGATTTCCTCATCTGTCACTTAGGAGCTGTGACGCCTGCCTTTCTTACTTACTTACAGGCTTGTTGTCAGAATCACAAGTGAGAATGTCAGTGGAATCTCTTTGAAATGCTTACATGCTATTATTTTATTTGACTATGACAGCAAATCAAGCTTATATGGGTGTTTTTGTGTCTAATGTCAATGCAAGAATAGTTTTGGCGGAGTTTCTGTTTCCCTGTGTTCAATTTCCAGGGTCATAGCCTCCTTCTCACATTTGTGTGGGAAAGGAGCTCATATACAAAGGGTGTTTCCTGGAACTGTGGGCAGGGCTTCAAACATCCCTGCAATTCTCTAAGCCTGCAGCTCTCCACACTGAAACTTGTGGTCTAGAAATTCTCTTTTAAATTCTTGTGAGACCTCTGAAGGGGTTCGCTTCAGAAAAGCAGGGCCTTTTTAGCACTGAAACTTGGATTTTATTTTGCCACACAAGAGGCTTAGGGCTGTCGCCCCTCCTGGGTGAAGATATGCAGTGTTATGGCAGCGTCAGTCTGATAGAACATTGTTGAACTCAATGTGCTGTGCCACATAGTGGAGAGGGGGCACAATTCTCTATGAGAGGCAGGAGCCCTGGTGCTATGCAAGCTGGCACCAAAGCAACATTGGGCATTTGTTAAAACCTTGGGGAACTTTGCCTTGTGAATACACAGGAGATTGAGGTGAGGCAGTCAACGGTTCTACTCAAATACAGTTGTTGAAGGGAGAGTTAGTAAGGAATAGTGTGGGACATGGATGTTTTGTCATCATATTGTAATCATTAGCAACATAAACAGTATTTGGAATCAAGGGGCAAATTTGCTTTAGACTAAAGACTGTTCTGGTCCCATCTAACAAAGTTTTAAAGCAAGTCTCAAAAGGGTCAAGCTATTCGCAGGTAATTTAACTGAACCCCAAGACAAAGCTAAAGAACGTTTAAAATAATGTAGGAATGCCCAGCACCAATTAGGTAACATTCACAACGTCTGGTATTTAGTCAAAAATTACCCGACATGCAAAGAAGCAGGAAAATACAACCCACAATGAAGAGAAAAATCAATCAATCGAAACCAACCTAGAATTGTTATAGATGGTAAAATTAGTCATCAAGAACATTAAAACAGTTCTTATGAGTATATTTCATTTATTCAAGATGGTAGAAGAAAATGTAAGCATGCTAAGAAGAAATATGGAAGCTCTAAGAAGTCTAAACTGAACTTCTAGAGATTGAAAAATCAATGTCTGAGATATGAAATACATTGGGTGGGATGAATAACAGATTACACACAGCAGAAGAAAAGATTAGTGGACTTGAAGTCACAGCAACAGAAACCAACCATATGAAACATAGAGAAAAAAGACTGAAAATAAATTAACAGAACATCAGGGAGCTGTCGGGCAATTTTAAGAGGCCTCATATATGTGTAATTGAAGATTCCAAAGAAGATAAGAAAGGGGACAGAAAAACGCTTAAAGAAATAATAATGGTGGAAAAATGTCTAAATTTGATGAAAGCACTAAATACATACATCCAAGATGATCAATGATCTCGAAACACACACACACACACACACACACATACACACACACACACACAAATGTGAGGGAAACTATACCAAGGCACAGAATAATCAAATTGCTGAAAACCAGTGATAAAAAAAAAAAAATCTTAAAAGAAGACAGAGGTAAGAAGCCACACTGCATACACAGCAACAAAGATAAGAATTCAACAGACATCTCCCCGAAACAAGGCCTACCAGAAGACAATGGGACAGCACTTCTAAGGTTCAAGCAGAGATGTGCAGCAAATCCCATTGCCTTCGGCTCCTTGTAGGTTGGTAGATGTTGGGACAAAAATCTTATCCTCAAAGCCTAGCCAGGTGTCAGCAAGAAACACAGAGCACTGACACGTGGCAGTCACACAATGATACAACCCTGTGTTCGCGCTTATGAGAGAATAGGAAGTGAGATGAAGTAATGGAAAATTTCACAGTGACACTAAGAAGAGATCTGAGTTCTAGAACACACTGAATACATATTTTCCCTCGAAAGTGTCTTTCCTCTACTGTCTGTCTCCAGCTCTATGAGTGACATCCCCAAGCCATGAACTTTAGGCACCCTTGACCCCTACATTTCTCCTACCCCATTGCCAGTCAGCTCACTGGTTTTTCTCAAAAATGCCTCCATTTACTTTTTTTCCTCCAGATCTAATTCAGGCCCTCATTACGTCTCACAAACTCCCTATTTGACGCTGGGAAAGTTGTATTACTCCTGTGGGTCTGAGTTTGCCCATTTATAGAATAAGGGGATCGGCTGATGATCTCCAAAGGCCCTTTTTGTTTCTTAAATTATGGATTTCAGTGATATATATATATATATCATATATATATATGATATGCATATCATATATATATCATATATATATGATATGCATATCATATATATATATCATATATATATGATATGCATATCATATATATATGATATATATATGATATGCATATCATATATATATATGTAAAGACCTCTTTTGTATCACACTAATGAAGCTTGATTCTGATGTGGTTATATCCAGAGAGGAGGTTATAAGTTATAAATGTGCCCTGCACATAGTAGCTGCTCTATGATATTTGCTGAGTAAAGAAATGAAAGAGTTTAAAGCAAAGCAAACAAACGAAACCCCCATTCCTACTCCAAACAGCTATATTCTGGAGAACAGGATCCAGTTTGTGGTAGGCTGAATAATGACCACCTCCAAATTTGTCCACATCGTAATCCCCAGAACTTAGAATATGTTACCAAAAGGACTTTGCAGATGTGATTAAGGTAAGGATCTTGAGTTAGGGAGATTATCCTGGTTTCTTTGAATGGACCCCATGTAATCCCAAGGGTTCTTATAAGAAAGAAGCAAGAGGGTTAGAATCAGAGAGAGAAATTGGAAGATGCTATGCTGCTGGCTTTAAAGATATGGGATGGGGCCACAAGCCAAGGAATGTAGGTGGCCTCTAGAAGCTGAAAAAGGTGAGGAAATGGATTTTGTCCTCAGAGTGTCCAGAAGAAACACAGTTCTGTCGACACCTTAATTTTAGGACTTTTGACTGCAGAACTGTAAGATAGTGTCAATTTAACGAATTAAATTTGTAGTAATTTGTTAACAGAAGCAATAGGAAACCAATATACAGCCTTATTTCTGCATTAACTTTTTTTGAGATGGAGTGTCACTCTGTCATCCAGGCTGGAGCTCTGTGGCACGATCTTAGCTCACTGCAAACTCTGCCTCCTGGGTTCAAGCTGTTCCCCTCCCTCAGCCTCTCAAGTAGCTGGGATTACAGGTGTGCGCCACCACGCCTGGCTAATTTTTTGTATTTTTAGTAGAGATGGGGTTTCACCGTGTTTGCCAGGCTGGAGTCTCTAACTTCTGACCTCAGGTGATCCTCCTGCCTTGGCCTCCCAAAGTGTTGGGATTACAGACATGAGCCACTGCATTCGGCCTGCATTAACTTTTTATGCTTACTAGGAAAGATGTTTAACTTTTCTGAGTCTCTGGTCTACTTTCAATCAAATAGCATTAAAAATGTCTTCTCTATGAGGTAAGGGTGTAATGACATAGTGCATAATCCTAGTTGAAATAATATAAAATACTCCTTATAATACCAATACTACTACTACTACTACTTCTTCTACTACTACTGGTACTACTGGTACCGCTAACACTTTGCAAATTGCCTTATAGACATTATTTGACTGTAATCGCTAAACAATCTTATGAAGTAGCGATTGCTATCCACCTTCCACAGATGCTAAACCAAGACTTAGAAAGGGCGAGAAGCGTGCTCAGCCACATAGCTAGAAAGTGGAGGAGCTGGAATCCCCATTACAAACAGGTGTTCTGGCTCCGTTAGTTATGCTGGCGATGATAAACTTGATGCCAATGGGGGTTTTTATGATGATGCTTATTACTGTACCACTCTTGTCATTCTCCCCTCATGCCTGTTTCCTTTAACAACATCTGATTGCTTCACTCATCATATTCCAGCCTGTCACCAGCTCGTCACGGAAATGATTGAAATGCTACTAATTCTGCATTATGGCTTTCTGGCTGGGTGAAGTTGGCAAAGGCTGAGGAGATGTTTGTGTATCTAAGAGCAAATGGCCCCAAGGTTTGGAAACGGAAATGCCCCTCCCACCACACCTAAGAGAAATGTGCATGGTGAGGAGTTCTGGGGTTCTCAGTCTCTTGTGAGTAGAGCCAGGATGTAGATGCCCGCTGCTGTGGGGTTTCTCCAGAATTCTCAGCTGCACAACAGTGACCTGAGGGGGTTGCTTTGAGGCAGTGTGGCATGCAACACCTTATCCTTTTATTTGAGGGAACTGCTAAAAGTTTAAGTAGTCAGCTCTCCAGTCCTCATCCTCCTTCTTTCATTTACCTGTTTCCTCTTCCTTTTTCCTCCCATCACGTTGGATTCTGAATGTTTCCCTGTGTTGTTCTTAGGTCTGTTTTTAGGAGACTGGCTTGGCTAACAGGAGTTAGGACCGAAAGGGCTGGCTCTGCATGAGCTCTGCTTTCTGCAGCCCAGAGCAATGGTTTGCTTTGAAGATTGTTGAGAATATTTGGATTAATAAGATTTGTTCTAATATTTCCCCTCATTTCTGATCATCAAAGTGCTCGGAAGGTTTGAGCTGGTGCAGAGTTTCTTCTAGTTTGTCCTTGGGAGCAAGTGTCTGGAACAGGGTTGATTTAAAAATGTTTTCTGACTGAAGCCTTGTTAATGGGGCAGGCTGCAAATTCACATCAAGGGAGTGTCATCTTTCAAAGCAGCTTCTTGGCAGAAGGGGATGTGGAATTTTAGAGAAATCTGAATCTGGTAAGCTTCCATTAAATGAACTCCTTGATTCCAGACTGTGCTGAGCGGAATCTAGGAACCATGGGCCGTGAATGATTGACTTCTTCAGTGGCAGGATGCCTGAGAAAGGTCGAGTGTCCTTTGGGATGAAACATCCATCCGTTTGGAGGAGGATTTTGCTTTTCTGTATTCCTCTGTGTCTCCTTTTCTATGTAGTTTTACTTGTTTGTTTTTGTTTTTGTTGATGCTTTGTGTTTTGCCCAATATAATGGAGATGAAAGGTGGAGGTTTTATACCGGGGTCTGGAGGATGTGGGTGGAACGACCGTCGTCATAGGGCATCATTTTATGGTTGTCAGCCTTCCTCACATTGACTGTAAGTACCTTGAGGACAGGGGCAGGGCTTTACCTTTCATCCCCTTTCCCCGCCTCCTACCTTGTTCCAGTGCCGCTGTTGCTCAAACCATATTTGGCAACTCATCCCAGGGCGCCTTCGTCTGCTGAAGCTCTGACCCAGTGACCAGGCCACTTTAAGATGGGTGGGATAGGTCTGAGACTCCGTCTGCCTTCCTAAAAGACTGCTGGATCTGGAGATGTCACCCTGTGGGCTGTGATTCCCGTGGCTTTTCCAGGTAGTCTCGCAGACCCAGCCGGCCCAGGCCATCCTTCTCACTTTCTCATATTGCTCCTGGTTCAAAGGTCCCATCCCCATTTTTCACATCTATTCCTGCCTCTGATTTGGGTGAACTTTCTCTCTTAAAAAGCAAAAAACAAACAAAAAGCGAAATAAAACATTGTAGAAAACTTAGAGAAAAATGGCCAGGTGCAGTGGCTCATGCCTGTAATCCCAACAGTTCGATAGGCCAAGGCGGGTGCATTACCTGGCGTCAGGAGTTCGAGACCAGCCTGGCAAACATGGTAAAACCCATCTCTACTAAAAATACAAAAATTAGTCAGGCTTGGTGGCTCATGCCTGTAGTCCCAGCTACTGGGGAGGCTGAGGCAGGAGAATCGCTTAAACCTGGGAGACAGACGTTGCAGTGAGCTGAGATCATGCCATTGCACTCCAGCCTGAGGCAACAGATTGAGACTCCATCTCAAAAAAAAAAAAGAAAACTTAGAGAAAATCACCAAAATAACCAAAATTACCTGTATTCCCATAATCAGAGATAACTATTGTATTATGGTTATGATTTCCTTCTAGGTTTTAAAATGCAATGTGTGTCTCCATGTGGATGTTTGAGTTTAATTTTGTGTGTGTGTGTGTGTGTGTATATATATATAATTTAGAATCCTGATTTCATAACTCAATGTTTTGTCTTGAACACTTCCACATGACATCAATAATTGGTAAGAGAGAATCCTAACGTATGGTTGTACCAGAATTATAATATTTGACCAATCCTCTACTGTTGTAACTTAAATTACAACCACTGTTTTTTCCAAATGTAAACCATACTGTGATGCAATCCTATTCATAGACCTTTCTCTACCTCCCAGATTAATTCTCTTTGAATGAATTCCTGGAAATGGGATTACTAGATTAAGTAACATCAACTTTTAAAAGACTCTCAATACCTGTTGCCAGTTGTCAGCGCCAATTTAGCTTTGCTCATGCAAACCCGCATGGTGCCCTTGTCTTCTGGACACAGTGGGTCCTACCAGTCTTATGTATAGCTCTCCCCTGAGAACTTGCCTGGGCCCTAATCCTTGGGATATGGTATTTATCATTCATGTTCCTGCAGCATCTGATGCCATCCCTGGAGAGCCCCAGGTATGGGTATATGCAATGGTAAATGCAGTGGAATGAGTTATTGCCTGCATCTCCTTGAGTTTGGGCCTTGCAGTTAGTGAGGATTCAATTACTCTCCTTTCACCACATTCCCTCCCCAGATCCCCGAGACTGAGAAGAATGGGGAGGAGGACTGAAGGATGCCTTTGAGTTGAATGAACAGCTGAGAAGTCTTAGCTGGAAACACGCCAGAATTACACAAGACTGTGGATAATCATTTAATTTGCATTTTGTACCATTTCATGTAGATGAGAAGAAAAACATAAGACGTAGAGTCAGAAGTCCTGGATTCTAGTTTTGGGTCTTCCAGGCATTAGCTGAGTGATGTTAGGGAAGTCTCTTAAGTTATTCGAGTAAATATACACAATAATAACGACTTCATCTGTAAATATACACAATAATAACGACTTCCAGGTGTGGTTGTTGAGATGCTGAAATGAGATGTCACCACATGTCAGCATTTTGTATACTAAAGTGTTTCCGGAAGGAAGTGCTGTTATCCTCACCAACTCCACGTGGAACAATGCGCATTAGTTAGCAATGTGTCACTCTTGCTGAGAGGTCCTTTCAGAACGTGTAATGGTCTTATGTTTTGCTTACTTGTTTATTATTGTAAATATGGTATTTCATTGAATCTAATATACACAAATAGTATGATATACCATTGCTTAACATACCACTAAAAAGGAAAAAAGCAAGTTGCAAGTTAAAACCTGATGTCTTAGTGATAGTCTTGTGTGGATTGGTCACAATGCCTCTTATTGTTTGGAGATTTCTTTCCTCTGCTTTAGAGTTTCTCCTACTGTTGGTTGCTTTGCTTGCAGCCTGATGGGCAATCCTTTTGCATGTGCACCAGTAAAGCACAGCTTCATATATTGTGATTACGTTTCATAAAACACTTGTTTGTTACTTTGTAAGAAAACATAGGATGACGGTTACTCTAATGATGAATATCAAATTTATGCCTCACCTCTGTCTCTGTGCCTTTTTGTGTGCAAATAATGAGTTAGTCTTGTCAAAAACCTTCTAAGTGGCAATTAAGCTCAAGCCATGCAGTATCACTTAACAATGCATGCAAGTCAACTGAAGTGATGGCAGTAAGAGCCCTTTTTATCAATGTCACAACCATGCCCTAGCCCATAGCATTTGTAAGATATATTCCAAATTCAAAGACATTAAATAGGAACAACAGTGGACCTTACAACTGAAGAAATAAAGTATCTGTTTCCTATACCAGGGAGTTGAGTCCTTGTCAGTTGTGTCTTCCACCCTATGCCCAGCACCTAGCACAATGTTGGCGTTCAGAAGGTACTCAACAAATATGTGTTGAGTAATGGAGAAAACAATACAATTCTGCACATGTACATTTTATTAACAGCGGAACTGGTTAAAGTCTTATGGAATAAAATAGTATGTAAATAGCTTCTTCTTTTTCTAAACTGTTTTATTTTTAACGATCCAACAGATCCAATGGTATAAAAACTTCTTTTTTTTTTTTTTTTTTTTTTTGAGACAGAGTCTTGCTCTGTCGCCCAGGCTGGGGTGCAGTGGCCGGATCTCAGCTCACTGCAAGCTCCGCCTCCCGGGTTTAGACCATTCTTCTGCCTCAGCCTCCCGAGTAGCTGGGACTACAGGCGCCCGCCACCTCGCCTGGCTAGTTTTTTGTATTTTTTAGTAGAGACGGGGTTTCACCGTGTTAGCCAGGATGGTCTCGATCTCCTGACCTCGTGATCTGCCCGTCTCGGCCTCCCAAAGTGCTGGGATTACAGGCTTGAGCCACCGCGCCCGGCCAAAAACTTCTTTTTTATAAAATTTTTTTAAATTTTAAAATGTACAGTTAAATTATTATTGATTGTAGTCACCCTACTGTGTTATCAAATAGTTGGTGATACCAGTTATAAGAACTAAAATTTTGACTGTTAAATATAATAATAGATATCCATTGACAACATTCCTATCATATTATATAATTTTGTATAACACTTGTCTGTTTCCAAACGCAGACATGATATCGCTAGTAATAGGGACAAAAGTGATTCTTGGTCACCAAGCAGGGTAAATTTGGGAGTATAGGAAACAATTTCATCCATGTAAATGATGTGGCAAAACATTGAGTATACAGAGGGTCCTGGCTTCCTGGGGAGTTGGTAAGCCATAGTATGGCTATTATATGTTAAAAAGACATAAAAAAATAAAGATTGTGTATGGGGAGTGAATTTTGCAGGGAAAAATAGAAAAACATATTTATTTACTGAACACCTATTTGTTTAGCACATGGTCATTTAATCCTCACAGCAATCCTTGGAGTGGATAGCATTGCTTCATTTTGCAAATGGGGAACCTGAGACTGAGAGAGAGTAACCTGCCTGTAGCTAGTAGGTAGTTGCTCCAGGATTCCAATCTGAGTCTTCTTGATTCTACAGCGATTGCTTTTCCAACCATTCTATGCTGACTCAGAGAACCTGAGAGTTTCGCAATATCTAATAGGAGTTAACGAACATTTAGGAAGACTGGGGCCGGCCCTGGAATTGAAATGGAGAAGGTGGCACATCATCTGAGGAGGAGTCAAGTTGGTGAACTTGATGGATTCTGTTCTATCTAAACCATTCACAGTGGATTGATGTATTTCCCAATCAACACTGAGGAGAAGGTGTGGATTTGGGTACAGTAACAAGAGAGGATTCTGATGATATGTTCCCACCATTCCCTGCATACATATCCTCTTCATATTTGCTTTATTTGGCTCAGTTTTGTTTCTTCATTCTTTTAGCAGTTGTTAAAAGAGCTACTATATAAGGTTTGCTTTGATATAGGACAAATACATTGGGATGTTGTGAATGAGGGAGCTGTGTGTACAAGTGGTACTCAGCAGAGAGGCTGGGTGAGAAGCCTAGGACATAAGAAAGGAGGATACAGAGAAGAATACTTAAAAAAAAAAAAAAAGTAGCAGGAATGAAGGGTTGAAAAACCCATAGTCCTTGCACCAAGGTCAGGTTGGTTGGTTCTTCCTGCCCAGGCTGGAGAGGGCAGAAGGATGTGAATGGGGAGGAAAAGGTGTCAAAAAGACTGGGACTAATGAGAACCTTGTTGGGAAGTATGTCAGCCATAAGGCACTCTCCCTCAGCCCTCAGCACTGAGTTTGGGGATGAATACATTTTTATTTCAGAGCAAAGTTGATACATCCAAATGTTCCCATATTAACTAATTTGTTCAGTTCAATACTAATAAAGGAATGGGGGGTCGGCCTATAGGAGAGGAAAAGAGCCAGCTAGGAAAGGCATTTTGTATTTTACCAAAGTATGTGGGTTAATGATCTCCCTTCCTCCAAAATGATCACAGTGAGTAAGACTTGCTGAATCCTGTGTTCAGGTCACTTGTCATGAGAGGAACTGGACTGGACTAATATTGCTTTGGGGATGATCGGCTTAATTTGATTATGGGGTGGCAGTTGTTGGGGCTCAGCAACTGTTACCCCAAAATATGGTGCTTTGACATGCTGAAATAAGAACAGCCTCAGGGTCTCTCTGATCTTAACCCCCAACCCCCACCCTTGGCCCCACCCCATCTCTCAATTCTTCATCTCTCCCAAAGCTGTGGACAAAGTTGTTCTATTCACCCCTTATCTGCCTAAAGTCTGGACCTACCAAGGAAGAAAACAATTATCTCTAGTCTCCTCCCTGAGTTTTCATCAACTGAACCCATATCACAGGAAGAAAGACTGAAGTTTGCCAACACACCTGGACAGCGTTTTGTCACAAACCATCATTTTCTATTTTGGTTCCCATTCAGTATTTACCAGTCACTGCCTGCTCTACAGTCCCAACAGACTTTGTCCATGGCCATTGTAAGTTCCCCAAGTCCAGTCATCTCCCCCTAAAAATCATTTACCATCCCTCAAATTTCCACATTTCCCCCAGCACCCCTTCCCCTATGAAAAAGGTTTAATGGGTAATTGTTCTCTATGGATCCTCCAGTGCTACACATGTTAAAATAAATTCGTATGCCTTTTTTTCTTTTTTTCTTTTTTTTCGTATGCCTTTTTTTCTACTCATCTGTCTTCTGCGAGTCAATTTTCAGTGAACTTTCAGAGGGCAAAGGGGAAGCTTTCCCTTAGCCCATACACAGTGCCTGGTGGAGTATGGATTTTAAAGTCGCTAGCCAGCTTCCCTTTCTATATTCCACAATTGTAGAAGCTGAAATTTGTCCTAGAGGCCACTCTCCCCTTATTATAAGAGGGACCACTTTAGTGAGCTCTTTTGGTTTTCCAAAGTAAGGCAAGTACTGATTTGTGTGTGGCCAGGGAAATCTTTGAATGATTTGAATCCTCAAAGAAATAATTCAATCGTAGATATGTCACAAGACCTTATGCAGATGACTGATCACATTCCAAGAACGGGAATTATCCTACTTGTATGTTTAATAATGAGCTAAATCAAATCAGTTTGACTTATCTTCCTTCCTTCCTTCCTTCCTTCCTTCCTTCCTTCCTTCCTTCCTTCCTTCCTTCCTTCCTTTCTTCCTTCTTTCCCTTCATTTTTTCCTCTTTCCTTCTTTCCTTCTTTTTTAAGAAAAACCAAAAAGAAAAGTATATTTCCCTTTTGGTTAGAAATACTATCAAGAGGACAGGGAAAGTTTAGCTGTTGTGAAAACCAATTTTATTTCTTGAGCTGACCCAGACTGGTAAATGTACTTATTGGTGCTCTCCTGGTTTCCCCACTATGATTTGCCTGTGTCCCCACCTAAATCTCATATTGAATTGTAGTTCCTATAGTCCCCACACGTCCTGGGAGGGACCAGGTGAAGATAATTGAATCATGGGGGTGGTTTCCCCAGCTTGTTCTTGTGATAGTGAGTTCTCACGAGATCTGATGATTTTATAAGGGGCTTCCCCCACCCCTTTGCTGGGCACTTCTCCTTGTTACCACCGTGTGAAGGAGGACATGTTTGCTTCCTCTTCTGCCATGATTGTAAGTTTCTTGAGGCCTCCCCAGCCATGCTGAGCTGTGAGTCAATTAAGCCTCTTTCCTTTCTAAATTACCCAGTCTCGGGTGTTTCTCGAGTATGTCTTTATTAGCACTGTGAGAATGGACTAATACACCCTCACACCTGTAGCATCTTCCCCCACCTCAGGGTGGGGGGCAGAGGAAGCCAGCAGGGCTTAGGAGTTAGGAACGCAGCCAACTTTCAATAGAGTGCAATTTGAGCCTGTGTCTTCAGGGAGAACACTGGTGCCTTATTAGGGGAGCCTCTCAGCAGTCTGTATTGTGGAGAAAGAATCTTGTTGCCTGCATGGATATTTCGGAAGCTAGGGCTCTGGGTTTGGAATTGTGAGTGGAGTTGACAGGGGAGGGAGAGGGAACAGGCAGAGTGGCCTGGGCCGCCTTCACTGTGCCTTCTCCTCAGCACCTGCTTTGCCCTGCTCAAAGGCCTCTCTTCTGATCTGGACTGTCCTGGAACAGTGGCCAAGTGCCTTCTGTGGGAGGGTGCCCTTTCAGTCGTGGCAGGAGAACTGAGCCCATTCAGTGTGCCCATGCAAAGATGGCTGGGTGTGGCTGGCTTCTATTTCTGTCCTCCAGCATAGCTGTGGCTTTTGAGATCTATGGAAGGAGCAAAACAACACCCTTGCCGCAAGCATGCCATGGCAGTCTCCTTTCTGGACAGCCTCTCCCCTCTTGGGCTAAGGAGAGCCCTGTTGTGAAGCACAGTGGTGGGAAAGCAGCCCCACAGGTGTGTTTGAGACAAGAACAGGAAGAGGTACTAAAAGTACCCAAGCACAGCCCAGGTGGGGCACACACCACAGAGACAAAGTGGGGGAGGGGCGGCTGCCATCTGCTCTAAGGAAGTTCTTCCAACTTGGTGAGTAAGGATGAGACCCAAGCAGTGGAATTCCTCTATCCAAGGCCCAGGAGCTCTGGCACAAGGAGGCAACAGCCGCCTCCTGTAAGGAGGGAGCTCACAGGGCTGACCAGCAGCCTGCAGCCCCGTCAATGCAATCTGCAGTCCCCTAATGAAAGCAGGATACTCAACTCATGATAGAGGTGATGGTTTTGGTCTTGGAATGTTGGCTTGGGTGGGAACTGGCTTTAGAGATAGTCATTTAGCAACTCGAGCTTGTTCCAAGGAGGGCGACTAAGAGTGACGGAACTGGAAACCGTGTCATTTGAGGATGTGTTAAAAGGAGACTTAGTCCGAAGAAGGAAGGGCTGGTTGAGGTTGGTTGAAACATGAAGGAAACAGATCTTGGTGCAATAAAGGGAGGAGCATGCCAAAGGCAGTAGATGAGTATCTAAACAGTCTATCTTCATACTCATGAAATGTTTGTTCCACCTCACAGGCATCCCTACCAAGCCAGCAGACCATTCACCAGCCCCAACAATACCAACAGCAGCTGTTGAGCAGATTCTATGTGTTGAGCCCTGTTCTCAACTTTTTTTTTGTATATTAAATCATTTGATCTTCACAACAACCCTATAAACTACATGAATCTTTTATTATCCCACTTTTTAAAGACAAGTAAACTGAGACACGGGGATTATCCCATTTGCCTGAGGCCACATGGCTGGTGAGTGGGGGAGCTGGGACCATATGTAGCAGAGGCTGGGGTCAGCATGTGGCCTCCGTCTGCTCCCGCCAGCCCTGCTGTAGCCCAGCAACCTGATGGCTGGCTGTAGAGTGGTAGCCTTTCCCCTTAGGTCCTGGCCTATTTGGGGACTGTCGGCCTCACGTTTATCACATCAAGTTTCAGATGCCTATTCCTTCTCCCTCCCCTGTCAACTCCACTCACAATTCCAAACCCAGTGCTATCACATCAAGTTTCAGATGCCCCAGAAAACTGGGGACCTGTGCTGTCTGGCATAAGGGAATTTCCATTGTCTTTGCCTTCGCGGTTCCTCCAGCTTCTGCATGACTGTGGTTTTTGTAGCTTGGTTTGACTGAAAATAATTGGCCTCATGAGTTCTTTTCTTTCTCTGGCTGTTATTGGCCTCCCCGGTGCTACATAACCGGGAGATTCCTGCTTTGCTACCAGAAGCATGGCAGGCCGTGTAAAATGGGGTACAGCATGCACAGCTGTCCTCGAGGTAGGATAATGGGGCCGCTTGGATTTACACACATCGGGTCGTGTTTAGAGATCTGCTACTCTCCACATGCTGCTGTCTGGTGAAGAGAACACTAGTTTATGAGGATGGCCTTTTATTTGTCTTGTTTCTGACAATAAGGGTAGAAATTTCCTTTCTTCTGATACATTCGAGATTGCTGGGAGGAGAAAAAGAAATCCAAATTTGTTCTTAACCGAAAAGCTACAGAATGAGTTGTTGGAAGCGGGAGAAGGCCAGGTCGATGCTGGGCCTCAGGCTGAACATACCAGTGTGGTTCTCAAGCCACCCTCTGCTTTGTTTTGGCCTGTTGAGTGCTGCTCCTAGCCTTCTGGAACACCCCTTATTCATACAGGGAGGGGTGTGTGGACGTCCAGAAACAGAACTGGCCAAAATGGAAATTTCTTTGTGATTTGGCTTAAAGAGTCACTTGCTTGAGACTCAGAAAACATGTCTTTTCTGAATGGTCCACAGGTGGCCATAATGTATAAAAAAGAGAACTTTAGAATGAGCAGGTGTTACCACTTCTGCCCTGGGCTGCCTGACAACAGCGTGTTTATTTTCCTCTGCTCTGAGAGGTTACAACCCCAGATGGGGCTGGAATGACCCCACGGTCAAGAGGACTTTTATGCTGGTGGGCCTAGAGTCTTGAGGGGGTCTGGAGGGAGCTCGTTCACCCCAGCCGGGATGCCCTGTGGCCCTGCACTCTGGCCCGGTCTGTTGGATGAGACTTGAAACTGGTGTATGGATTTCTGTGGTATACAGGGCTTTCTGAGAATTTTTCTTTCCACTTGGAAAATGATGTCCTGTCATATCTTGAAATGTGTCATGGGCTTGGTATTGTCATTGGCTTTCTTCTGAAAATGTCCATCTGAGGAAACGGGACTGGTGCAGTGTGTGTGTTTGGGGGTGTGTGTGTGGGTGTGTGTGTGAGTGGGTGGGGGTGTGTGTAGGGGTGTGTATGTGTGTGGGTGTGTGTAGGGGTGTATATGTATGGGGGTGTGTGTATGGGGGTGTGTGTGTGTGTGGTGGGGGTGTGTGTGTGTACATACAGAAGTCCACCCTGGTGTGGGCCTTGTGCCTGGAAACTCACAGGCTGCTGGAGACCTGCCTGGCATGCCTACTTCTCCTTGGTTTCTACCACTGCTGTGTCCAGGTGACTTGCCCTCAGACGCTTGCTCTGTGCTCTGTCTCTAGCAGGTGCAGGGCCTACTTAGGCTGGCAGAGACAGCACTCACATTCCCTCTGCCTTTGGGGCCACCCAGGGGCTGGGTGGTGAGGCCCAGTGGAACCCTGCTCCTCACATTCCCTGGAGTGAGCTGGGGAATTGGAAGGTTGACGTGCTGGTGCTGAGACACTCAGAGGGTGCTGCCTGTTCGCATGTGTCCAGTAGGGTGCTGATGTGTGCCAGTATCAGATGCGAGGTGTTGCCCCATGCAGAGCAAGTCCTCACCTCCCAGAGTCCTGCCAATGTACCCCCAGGGTCCCTGTTATCCAGGGGCTGGTGCTGCCCCTAAGGCCTTTCACAAATCACCTCTCCCTGACTCCTAGTGTCCTACCTTGGACTCTGCCCCCTCCACTCCTTCTCCAGCCTCCGAATGGACAACAGGCAAATCCAGTGACAGATTCTGACCAGGGTTTAAGGAACCCACCAAGTTCTCCTACACCAGGAAAACAAATAAAATCTTGGTTCTACCACTTAAGAGGCTGTGTGACTCTGGGAAAGTGAACTTTTCTGCACCTCAGTTTCCCCCCTTTTGACATGGGATTAGCAACACTGAATTGTGAGGGTTGAGATTGTCCATAATAATAATCATGAATTGTCCATCGCTCAGTTGTTATGGAGATAAAATGAGTTAATATTTTTAAAGTGCCTATACATATTACTTATAATATGTATATACTATTATCAATGATGCATGGCACATCTGATAGAAGTGTGTGTTTTTTTAAAAAAAAAAGCCCAGGTGCAATGTTTCAGCACCTCATGGGCTCATCAAATGCCTGTTGAATGATTAGGAAAGCTCTACAGGCTGAGAGTTGCTTGGGGGTGCTGATAACCATGTTCTCTTCATCCTTGTGCCTCCCCAAAGCCTGACAGGCTGTCTGGCATATGGGAGGGCCCTAAAAATTGCTCTTTGACTGTATAAGTGCATGAGTGAATATGACTTACTCATTTTGTACCTTCTCTTCGGCATCGGAAACCTTAGTTGTAGAGAACTTATTTTAATTTGGGAACATATTCCCCCAGTTCTCACACATTAAGGAGATAATGAGAATTCAAAAGGGTGGGGCCTTAACCTAATAGGAATGGTGTTCTTGGAGATGACTTGGAGTTAACCACTGTGACATCTGTGACCTCAAAGCAAGAGCTATGGCAAGTTAAATGATACATTTTCACAAAAACAAGCAAACAAACAAGAGAAAATTACATGGAATTCAATGCAAAATGTGCAAACTAACCCAAGGGTGGGAGCTAAGTAGGGATGCGACACCACCCTTTCCTTGTTTTGAAGGAATATCTACCTAGCACCCACATGTGCCAGGTAAAACTCGGGATGGCAGCTAAGTAAAGATCCTGCTGTCCAGGTGCATCCAATCTGGTGGAGATGGTGGGTTCTGTAGCAGCACAGGCATGGAAATGCTTCCAGAGCAGAGCCAAAGTGCTGAGCAGCTTGCGTGGGAGGAAAGAAAGGGCCGATGAATTAGTGAGGGGCATCTGGGGAATGGCAGAGAAGGAAAGAAAATGAGACGATGTGATGGTGTGCCTGCTTCTTCCTGCCACACTCTGAGAGCTGTAGTGTCACTAAGCCTGTGCAAGGCGCTCTCTCCCTGGCCTTGCCCTCTGGTCACTAAATCACCTTCAGATCCAGCATCAAGCATCTTTAGCTACAGCCTCACCCTTGGCCCATGCATCTCAAGCATCCCATTAAATTCTAGCCTCCCCAGGAGTGTGGGTGAGCTGGGATTTCACTCCTACTCCCTAACATCAAGAGACATAACAGATGTCTGGTTTTTCTTTGCATCCTCAAGTTTTCCTACCTCCTTCAGGGGGCAGAACATTCCTGAAGGGTGGAGAGGCAGAGGCCCCAAGATAGCATCAGTGTCTGTCCTCAGGCCACAGTGTCAGAGCCGGATGAACTGGGTTAGGGTAAGAAAGAAATTTGGGTTTGCTTATTCTAAAAACAATCTTGGTAGGGTAATTTTCTTGTAAGAAAATTGGCTTCTGTAGAGTTTTAAAAATGGTATTGTAAAAAACTGGTAAATATATTCATGGCAAGTTAATGTACTCTTCCTTGTGATTAGGCCCAATCAGATGTCATATTCCAGTTCATCCAGCGCTGATGGAAGTTCTTATAAAAGCTAAAGCTAATTAAGTTTCCCTCTTCTCCCTTTCCACCCTGTCATCAACCATGATTTCTTTGTTCACTGACGCAGATGTTAAAAATACATGGAAAATGTTTCTAAATTCTTTGTCATTTTAGGAGACGATCTGTCATCACCAAAGAAATACTGGGGTGTAGAATCAGAAAACAAAAAGGAACAAACAAAAGAACTTAAGGCATTAAAAAAAAATAGTGTGAGAGGCCTCTAGGTAATGATAACATTGGGACTAGGTAGAGACATTTGAATATACATAAGCTGAGCCACCTGAAATCCCTCCCGGAAAGAGTCTAGGTATATAAGCGAGAGGGCCTGTTAGGAAATCACTGCAATGGTCTGGGAGGAGATGACAAATCCCTGCGAAGCATGCGGCTGTAGAGAGGCAGAGGAAAGGGTGCACAGGAGGCATTTTAAGGTGGAGCCAGCAGGACCCAGAGGCTGATCAAATGAGGGGGTGAAAGGAGAACAGAAGGGTCTGGGCAGCAGATTTGCTAAGCTTTCTCAGTGATGCCCATGAGGAAAGATGGGAGAAATATGGACTGGCTGTGAGAATGGTAAGGCTGTGTCACTAATGGGAGCAATGCACCCAAAGAGTATCAATGAATGGCCTGGTGTGTCTTCCAAGGGGGTGGGAGTTCCTGTGGTTTGACGTGGCTTTGTCTCAGTCAAGAATTTTGTCATTGATTTGGATAATAATACAAAGTATGAGTTCACCACATTTCTGATGTCAAGAAGCTAGAAGAGATATCAGAAACAAAAATCTAGAAGTGTCACAAAGGATGAGAAGCGGGGTGATGGGGGAAGAGGGGGAGAGACTGAATTCGAAAAGATAAAATTGAACAGGGCTACACGTGGATCCCAAATCCATCTGCTCAAGGTCAGGGAGTGGTGGCTTAGTAGCAGCACATATGAAAACACTCAGGGACTTATAATTTTCAACAGGAGTAAATATTGTACAGTATCTTCTCCCAGTCCTCATGTGACTGTAGGCTGTGCTGTCTGAAGCGTGTGTTTTAGAAAAGGAAGGTGACAGTCTCATTCAGTTCTGTGCTGGTTAAGTGGCAATGGATTATTGCATTTGCTTGTGGACACAAGAGCAACATGGAGACATGGGAGTGTGTTCAGACGAGAGCAAGTGTGACAGTGAAGAGGCTACAGTCACTCAATCCCAACGTCGTCATCACTACCATCTGTTAGGCACTTACATCTCATGAAATCATCTCACAGCCTGTGCAGCAGACGTTCCCATTCCCGTCTTAACTACGAGGAAACCGAACCTCGGGATGACATCACTGTAACGTCACTGCTCCTGGTTCCATGGTTTGCATGAGGGAAAACAGATACCTTAAACCCATGCTCTCTCCACCCTTCCTTACTGGGTCTTAAACCTCACCATCTGAGGGACTGTTGAGGGATGTGGGGATCCTTAAGTTTCAATTGGAATCAGACCCTGCTCCGTGCCCCATACCCTGTCTCGGAAGTCCAATTTACTTTGTCCTGTCTCTGCTATACCCTACTCTCCCTACTGCAGCTGGACGCAAGTTCTGGATCTCTTGTACCAAATCAGACTTCCCCAGCTCATGTCTTGTACCGAATTAGACCTCCCTGATTTGTGATCCTGATGTCCACCGGCATTGCGAGGGACTGCTGCCTAGGACACTGTGACCACATCCTGTTTATCATTTAACCTCGCCCCCAGGACACAGTTGGCCTAGACCACTTCTGTTACCCAGCCTCACTTAGACCAGGGCTATACAGTCATGACAATCCAACTTGTTTAGCAAGAAGACAGATTTAGCATTTGGGGTGGCTTCTGAGCTGGACAGGCAGAGCAGGGGCCTGGATAAGAAATGGATCTCCCCAGGAGAGACACAGGGACCAGTTCCTAGGTGCTCAGAGAAACTGGAGCAGAAGAGCTGATCCACTGGGATCAACCTATAGGGTTCAGTGGCTGACTGGACACAGAGTTTCTGAGGAAGAAATGGGATTCTGGATTAGAGATAGAGGAGACTGTTGGTTCTTTTCAGGTTGATGGTAGAAGAATTACTAAAGCCTGCTTCAGGGAAACACAGATCTTCCCTTTCCTGTTACACACTCATTCCTAAAGAATCCCCATTTAGGGCCTGGGAGATTGGACACATAGTTGACAGAGACAAGACGTGTAACCCAGGGGTCTGGTGGTCCCTACTATGTGTGAGTCTGTTTTTGAGCCAGCATAAAGTTAGAGTAGACTCAGCCTCTCTCGGCTCTACCCCCAAAGAATCTGCTGTCCCCAGAGGCATTGTTTAGAGGCAGGTGACACAGTACAGAATTCTTAGGGGTGGTGAAAGAGTTTATAGAGCTGCCACTGAGAACACTTGCCCAGATCAAGATCAGTGTGCATGTTGCCTGGTGTTCTTGCCTGCCCCAGCCTGTCACTGGCGGCACTGTCTCTCCGTCCTTCCCACCCCAGCCTGGCCTCTCTCGTTCCGAGTAATCCTGCTCTGCCTGACACGTGCATTTCCACACTCAGCGAAGTAAGGCCATTGACAAGCCCAGCCTCCTTGGGAGATGGTTTAATGTGCTGCTCTTGCTACTCAGCCATGCCCTGTGGAGTCTTGCTCACTCCTATTTGTATAAACCAGCTCTTAATGTATCTCTTCCAAGCACAGGCAGCATTCTCTCGCTGGCAGTTTTGGTTGTTGTAACTTTCTTTATTTCAGTACTAGAAGCTCAAGTGGGTGTGGGTGGGAGGCCTGAAGTTACTGCAGAGCAAGGATTTGAACCTGAGTTTTGTGACTCCAAATCTAATGCTGCTTCCACAGTATCAGATGGTGTGGGCTCCAGGTCACTGCAGGTCAGGGATTCTGGCTCAGCTGCTGCGGACTGAGCACCAAGTAGGCACTTGGGCCAGGTCAGTGTTTGTCAATATTTTATCATGATTGCCCCCTAAAGAGTCTTTCTAGATATTTTTTTCCCTAATTGTCTACCCATGACGTTTTAACACCAGGGATATACTGCACACCTGTTTGTGTACTGTGTGTGTGTGTATGTATATATATATATGTGTGTGTGTGTGTATGTGTAAATCTCCTTTATAATAAAAATACTTTTTTTTTCATTGCCCACCCCAAGATCCAATTTCACCCTCAGGGGCAATATGGCCCCCATTGATAACTCGTGGTCTCAAAGTGATTCTCAGAGTAAGGGCCTTGAACAGCAGCGGCAACATCACCAGGAATTTGTTAGAAATGCAGATTGTGAGTCCTGCTCTAGACCTACTGAACCACATCCTTGGGAGGTGGGGTCCGGCTGGCTGTGACTTAACAAGCCCTCCAGAGGATCCTGTATTTGAGATAGGGGAGGCTATTGGCTCTTTTCAGTTTGATGGTAGAAGAAGAATTATTAAAGCCCACCTGAGAGAAACACCGATCTTCCCTTTCCTATTAGTCACTCATTCCTAATTGTAATAATGGTCAGGATCCATTCTTTTTGATCCTTCAGCTCTTATTAAACACCTAGTATGTGCGAGGCATGTTGGGCTCTATAAAGATCATATTTTGGCAGGAAAGAGCCAGGTTCTACAGAGCCTGAATCTTAGATACAATTTGGAGGTCCTCTTTATGAAAAAAAAAAATCATGAATACATAATTAGGTGTGTGTTGGGGGAGGGGAGGTTGAAAGGGGCTTGTGCAAGTGAAGGATCTTGACACCTAAGTGCCATTGGCTCCACGGCAAGTCAGCTCACTGCTGAGCCCAGTGGAGGACCCTGAAGGTGGTCGCAGAACAAAGACAGGCAGCTGGGCAGGACTGAGCTCCTGCTAGCCAGGGATGTGAAGGTGTCTGTGATGGAGATAGGTGTGCAGTTGGGGAATAGAGTGGGGAGGGCATCGTGACGACCTGGAGCCTGGGAAAGGCATACCATGGGAGGCATCCTGAGGGCTTTGGAGAGGTGTACCAGTGGAGACAGGAAGGGTTTGGGAGAACTGCGGAGCACATTACTTACAGGAGGGAGGAAGATGAGAGGGTGTTTCCATCTGACGGTTTCAAGGCATTTTCTAGATGCTCCCCATGGCTTGATGAGAGCACAGGCAAGTTCTCCATGACTGGTCATTGAGCATTATTTGCTGCGGAGGGCAGGAGCTGCATTTCCCAAGAAGGTCTTTGGGCTCAGAAACCCCTTCTCCTTGCCCAATAAGCACAGCCTGACTTCCTCCGCTTCCCCATCCATTCCTGAGAATTAGTGGCTGCTGACAGATTGTCCCACCACGGGTGGCAGGGGAGGGGAGGGGTGGTGCATCACCTGCCAGCTTGCTCTGACGGGGGAGCCATTTGTCATTCGGCTGGGGGGTGAAGCGTGAACTGCATTTAGAGATTTGGATTTAGTGCGCACTGACCACTCAGGCCAGCCTTCCTCCGTGGCTCAGCGGCCTTGGAATGAGAGCCGTCTATTATGTCTTCCTCAGTGGCAGCTCTAACAACTGCAGTTTTCCCAATGGACACCTCCAGGGAACCAGTTACTTTTGTAAAAGACAGTGCATTTGTACCTCACTGATTTCATCATGTCCATCGATCAAGATTTACTTTAAGAGGGCCAGGCGCAGTGGCTCATGCCTGTAATCCCAGCACTGTGGGAGGATGAGGCAGGTGGGCCACTTGAGGTCAGGGGTTGGGGACCAGCCTGGCCAACATAGTGAAACCCTATCTCTACTAAAAATACAAAAATTAGCCAGGTGCGGTGGCACATGCCTGTAATCCCTGGAGAGATTGAGCCACTGCACTCCAGCCTGGGTGACAGAGCGAGACTCCATCTTAAAAAAAAAAAAAAAATTTAAGAGGGGGAACAACTTCTATAGCAGGGCTTGGGTTCTCTGTTTAATTCATTTTGTGAGTATTCGCCTAAATTGTTCTAAAGCGTAATTAAGGTATTCAGAGTTAGTCTTCTCTCTGGAGTGATATACAGGAATTGTTTTCAAACAGTCGGACGTCTTCTGTTTTATGAACAGAGGTCTTTATTTGTAGTGTTGGTCTTTCTTTGCCTGCCGGGAAAGCCTGACATCTTTTTCTGTCATTCTTTCTCTTCCTTTTCTCCCTCTCTCCTTCCCTCCCTTGTTCAATGAGCTTTTATTACATGCCAGGCACTTTGCTGAGCACTGGAGCCAAGGATGAATAAGACAAAATGTCCAACTGTAGGTGACTACTTGTAAAGATACAGAAACAAAGAGCCTTAGAGGAACTGGTAAATCCCACAGAATGGATCTCTCAACTTCAGAACTATTGAATTTTGGGCCACATAATTGTGCTGTGAAGGCTGTCTGGTCCATTGTAGGGTGTTTAACAGCACCCCTGGCTTCTCTCGGTAGATGCCAGTAACATCCTTTTCTCCAGCTGTGCCAAGCAAAGATGCCCCCAGATATTGCCAAATGTCCCAGGGGGTGAGGTAGCAAAATCATCCCAGTTGAGAACCACTGAGAACCACTGCCCTAGATCAAACTCCTGATAGGGACGGGAAGGCCTGGGTTTCTGTCCTGGTTCTGCAGCAGGGAGCTGTGTGGCCAGAAGCAACTTAATCTCCTCAAGCTTCCCTTTTCTTATTTGGAAAACAAGAGTTGAGAAAAATCCCTTCTAAATTCCGTGAGTCTTGGAAATTTTGCATTTGTCTGCTATAATATATCAGATCATATGTTCTGGAAAGGTAGGGACAGAGTTTATGCTTGACCCTATGCTTAACATGCCTAGGACAGAAACCTGTAATCAGTTAACAAATACTCGTAGATGCTGACTGTGTGTAAAATAAATAGGACCTGTGATTAAGAAATTTACATTCTTCATGGGGAAAGAAAATCCAGTCCCAAGTCAGCCTGCTTGGGTTCCGGACTGCCTAGGCGTGAATCCGGGCTCTGCCTCATGTGGGCTGGCTGACTTTGAATAAGTTACTTACCCTATCTGAGCCTCAGTTTCCTCATCTGTAAAATGGAGATGATAATAATAGCCACTTCAGGGCTGCTGTGAAGTTTTAATGAGGTAGCACAGTACCTGGCACACAGAGAAAGTACTTGACAAGGGTTAGCTATGGTGCTTGGGAAGATGAGGCTAAATTTGCAGCACAAAGCCATGTTGGTTTCACACCCAATGCCTGGAAACCAAGTCTTGCCAGTGCTCAGAAGGAAAGAGCCCACAGGTAGAGAAACAGATCTATGAGGAGTGTCTACAAAGGTTGTATAGGCTTTGTTTTTGGTGGGGAGTTGCAGGGAAGGCAAGGGAGGAGGCCATAATAGAAGGTCCAGAGGTGCTCAGTAAATAGTGGGGAGAATCATCCAGTCTTTCACAACCAGAACTAAATCGCTCAGAGCAGTGAAGTGACCTACCCAGGCCACACTGCAGTTAAGGATGAGAGTCAGGATCAGCGTCCCAGGTCTTGATTCCTAGTCCAGTGCTCTTGTTGCCTGACCAGCACTGTGGGGATTTTAGAAAGAGGTATTCCCTGGTGAGAAAGTGGTTTGTGTTCTAAATGCCCAGGGTTAAACAGGTCTGTCTTGAGAGCCCTTAGGGTAGGGTAAGGGGGCAGGGGAGGGAAGGACCAGTTGGAAGGTTGAGGTTGGGGTCAATGACATGAGGGCTGAGTGTTTTAGAACCTGTGATATCCCAGAGAAGGACTGGACCGATATTTAATTTTGTATTATCAATCAAAACAGAAGAACCAGGGTTGCTAAGGAAATCAGATGAAGGGAGGACATTCAGATGAAGAAACAGATCATTTCCAAACAAGAATGAGCAAGAACTCCAGATTCCTTATGTGCATTCAGGTAAAAAGCTAATTATAAATCAGATCTACCAGGTCATTAAAAAGATCCCACCCAAGCTGTGTTTTACAACACTTCATTATCTGACACTGGGTGTTGGCAATGTGAAATGTACATGGCACTGATTGATATAGGTGGGCCAGGTCTGTTAGCTCAACAGAATCGGAGTCCTCACAACTGCGTGCTACTGGTACGAGTAATTACACTCAAAACCATGTTGCCTTATATCTGCAGCACACTTCCCTTTATTCAATGCACTTTCATAGGCATCGCCAAGTCCTGACAAGTCTATTATTCTCATTTTCTGTAAGTGCAAACAGCGTAAGTGAGGTTAGATGAGATGACCTGCCCAAGGATCTATGGCTGCAATCTGGGCACCTCCAAATGTGGGCTCACCATGCTCTGTACCTGCTGGAGTAACCATCCTTCAAATGGCCCAAGGGTCCCTGCCTCCTAGGACTTGTACCCTGTGTGGTCCTCTCCCACATTGCACCAGGGCTGGTCTGTGTGACCAATAACATAGCAGAAGTGATGGGTATGTCACTGCTGGGATCGGATTGTGAAAGACTAGGCCTTCCATTGTGGAGCCGCTCTCTCTCTCTGGGGATTCTCTCTCTCTCTTGCTGTGGGAGAAGCTAACCGCCATGTTGTGAGCAGTTTTATGGAGAGACCCCCATGGCAAGGAACCGAGAGGCCTCTGCTCCAGCAGCTGCAAGGATCTGGGGCCTGCAAATCTCTTCATGAGCCTTATTCTCCAGCCTCAGTGCAGTCTTACCTGTGTACTAGGAGGCAAGGTGACCTCCTCCAGAACCCCTACTCACATGTCTTAAAACCTGTCCTCCTACCTGGGTTGTTCTAGTGAATGAAGTTCCCCCACAAGCAATTCATTCCTTTCAGTTACCCGTTGCCATCTTCCTGTGCGTCTCATGAAAACACACCCGGGAGATGTCCATGCTTAAGGAGGTTTCAATTTCTCTTATAGTGAGTCATGTAAATATATAAAAATACTTATATATTTATTATAAGTATATTTTATAATTATATGTAATACTTATATATTTATATATAAATACAAGTATATATTATATATGTATAAGTATGTATATATAAGTATATATTATAATATACTTATGTATTTATATATATTTTTATATATTTATAAAATATTTATATATATTTTTATATATATAAAAAAATTCATGACAGCCCTTTTAGGTCAGGCCAGGGATGAGGGAAGGGACAGTGCTGTGTACCTCTGGTCAGGCAATGGCAGGTTCCCACTAAAGCCCTATGACTCTGACTCTGACTCTCTCTATATATACTTACATGTCATAAGTATGACTCTAATATATATATACTTACATATTTAAATATATAAATATATTAATATATAAAAATTTCACATATACAAATATACACAAAATTTTGTATAAATTTTATTTTGTATATACTTTTATGTCATAAGTGTATGACTAATATAGACTTATATTTTAAATATATAAATATATTAACAATATACAAAATATTTCACACATACAAATATATACAAAATTTTGTATAAATTTTATTTTGTATGCAAAATAAATATATATTTTTATTTCCTCTGTGTGTGTCTTTGTATACACAAAATAAATAAAAGATACATTTTTAAAAGTGTGAGTGGCAGGATCTAATGTGTGCATACTGAGCCAAACACGGGTATGGGCCGGCACATATGGAGTCTTTATTGCTTGTCTGTTTTCCCAGGTTCCCTATGATGGCCCAATTTTGTGACATAATTTCAGTGGAGTGAAAGATTCCACAGCGCCAGCTGCTAGTCCAAATGAGCAAACAGTAGGCAGGCTGCGGTGGAGTGCTGGGGAGAGGAGGTGGCCGGCAGAGAGAAACTCCTTGCCTTGCTAGGCATGTGAGCTTCCTAATCATGTGAAGTCGATTTTGCTGAGTCATCACTGACGAGGGTATGGGTTCTTTTGGTCTGATGATGACGTGAGATAGGGAGAGCCAGGGCAGATGGGAAGCTTCCTAAGTATGAGTTTACTTATGAAGTCAGTTTTCTTCATGACAGCAAGAAAGTTCTGGATCACTGGGAGAACGGAAGAGCCGTGGCACCAGGATTTAGCAGAGATAACATTTAGGAATCCATCAGGAATGGAAGAGCATGTAGAAAACAGGGGCATGCGGGGGAAAATAAGCTTTGATGTGATCCTGCAGATTTGCCCAGGGTCCCCTCTCCTGCTCTTGGCCAGCTGTCTGGAGGAAAAGGCTTTGTGAGTGATGTCTTACTCGGGCACCTGTTTATGGATTTCCGTCCTGTCCCAGGGATATTTGTGTTTAAGGATGGGGTAAAGCTTTAAAACAAACAAAAAACAGAGGAATTTGAGGCACCCAGGTGGAGAACTGTGGGGCAGAGCCCTAGATTTAGTTTTAAAACTCTTCCCCTGGCTTGATTGGCTTGTGGGTTTGGGTGGCCACATTTGCAGAGCTGGGTGGCACAATGGCTAAGAGAACAGGCCTAAATGGGAACTTGGGCTCTTGTGGACTTTGTGGCCTTGAGCAAGTAACTTAGCCTCTTTGAATTGTCCTTGTCTGTAAAATGAAATTCAATGGTAGTTCATACTTAATATATTTGTGGGGGGTTTAGAGTGGGATAATGCTTAGTATAGACTTGCACATAGAATGAAGTTTAGCTATTACAGCTTTATAATATTTTTATGTTATGGCTATATATTATAGTAACATTACAATAATCTCAATTAATTGCAGTAATATTAATATATTACAGCTATGTAATAATACCTAGGAAGCTTCCATGGCCATAGAGAGCATGGTTTAGGTTTCTTCCGCTTGCCTGACCTTTCCTACCTGCCCTTCACAAATGCCAAAGCAGGCCAACTTGAGGATCTGGCAGGAACTGAGGGCAGGGTGGGCCGCAGGCCATCAGGGGAGGGTACTTGTTCTTGTGGGTAGAATGGTTGGGGAGCCTCCCCTGCTGCCAGAATCTGGGTGGCACCTCTGTGCTTGGCAGGGACAGTGCCTCTCTGGGCCTGGGGAAGGCTGTACAATGGGAGCTCTGTTGCTTGCTGGGACCATGTCAAGGTATCCGACTGGCTCAGAAATGCAGCTACGGAGCAGGGACCCCCTGCTCCAGGTCATGTGTGAAAGTGTGGGCAGAGAGAGCTCCAGCCTCCAGGCCTGCTGACATCCCGGGAAGGACCGATAGGAATCATGTGGCAGGCGATGTTTCTGGCTCCCTGAGCTCTCAGTGGGATCAACAGTCCTGTGGTGCCGCAGCCCTCTTAGGTCAGGCCAGGGGTGAGGGAAGGGACAGAGCTGTATACCTCTGGTCAGGCAATGGCAGGTTCCCACTAAAGCCCTACGACTCTGGCTCTTGTCCCAGAAGTTTTACCACACACTGAATAAAAGCAGGATTGTGAAGTTGTTGCTGCCTGAGAGCTGGTTACAAAACTGCCTTGCCCAGCACCAGGCACCAGTATTTGGCAGAGATATAATTCAGGAATCCATCAGGAATTTGGTCTCCGGCGTAGGAGACTGAGGTGGGGAAGGAGAGGGTGGAGAGGGATGGTTTAAACTAACGTTAGCACCTCTTACTGTTTTAAGTAGTCTGCCAGGCAATTGACATTCATTTGGTCTTTTAAACCTGACAACCAAGATAGTATTATAATTATTCCCACTCTACAGGCCAGGAAACTGAGGCTCAGAGAAGCTGAGTGACTTGCCTTGATGACACATTTGGGGAGAGTAGAGTGAGGATTAAAGCCTGCCGCTGTCTGGTTGAAATTCCCAGGCTCCGACCACTCTATGGCACTGCCTGGCTGGACTAAGACTATTTCCCTCTTGTGTTTGGTAGGTGCTGTTATCTCATGAAAGGCCAGTCTAACTGTCTAGCTCTGGAGCTTTCTTTGGCGATGGGGCGGGCATGTGTGCATGGGATGTCTGTCCTCTTAAGGCCAGGCTGTCAGGAGCTAAGAATTCAGACCAGGCTCCCTTTACCTGTTCTTCAAGGGTGCTTTTGTTCCTTGACCTCCAGATTTTAGGAGATAAATTTGAGAATGACTCTGAGGCTATAATCTAGAAATCTAAACCCCTGTGAACTCCATTCCTTCCTGGCTATTTACTGGGCTCTCTCTTTCCTTAGGAGGTGAGCTGTGGCCAGGCTTCCACCTGGGTGTAATTAGAATCCTCCACACTTCTCAGGCTCTGGGCTCTCAGAGACCTGAAATTTTTGCAAGTGCTGCCCTCCTCCCTAATAACTGGTTGGCAGCGGTTCATCAGAGCCGGAAGCGACCAGGTAGCACTTCTTGCTGCCTCCCTTTCCCTGTCCCCTAGGAGACAAATCAGGGGCTCCACCCACTCCCAGCCCTGGGTTCAGAGAGCTGGAGATGATGGGAGAAAACATTTCTCCATATTTCATTGTTGTGTTTTAATTTATATTCACGGGAGAGTGGCAGATTAGAGGTTGTGAAGCTATGAGGGGAAAACAGCTTCTAAAAATAAAAGTGTTGCTGGCGTGATGGGCCAGATTTTGAAGGAGGGCGCCTTGCATTCTCTCCCGAGGTGAGAAGACAACAGGATAATTATCCAGTGAACGGCGCTGGCTCTCAGTGGAGCAGCGGGGCCAAATGTTCGTGATGCCATTTCACCCACTCAGCTACAAAGGGGCATTCAAAAGCCCTGTAAGAAATATGTTCAGATTAGCCAGAGGAGATACGCTCTTTCGGAAAATGAATGGCATCAACATTCTTTCTTTCCTGGCAGAAGTTCTGGCTGTCCTTATGGAGGTGACCACGTCATTTAGGTGACAGGCTAAAAGAAAATTAAGTAGGCTGAGTGTCGCTGGCTCTAGGGCATCTACCCTGGCCTGATACCCTGTGCCTGCCACCTTCCTGACCCCACCCATGTTTAAGTCCTAACTCCATCACTCATGTGACCTTTTAGCCAGTTTCCTAAACTTCTTGAGACTGTTTTAAAAACGTACTGAATAGTAAATCCTATCTCAAACTGGTTTGAGATTAAAAAAGAATTAACTATTGCAAAGAACATAGAATATGCCTAAGGCCCAATGAGTGCTATTTTTCTTCACCATATTAGGTCACAGTGAAAACGCCTTTGTGAAATTATGACAGTTAGAGAAATCTGACATAGTTGACTCCATCTTGCTTTTAACCTTCAAGCTGTCCTTGGTAATTCCGAGGCATAGGCCAAGCTAACTTTGGAGGAAATTTAGTTTGTAGTTTAACCTTACAGCAAGGATAATAGCCACTCCCCAAACTAAACCACGTTTGCAAAACCAGTGAAAGGCCAGAAGGTTAGGATTATGAAAGGGCATGAATTCTGCTAAGATACAGGCAAATTTTCTATCATCCCTTACTGCTCGGGGTCATGTGGCCAGAGGTCACAAGATTTGTGACTTCCCCAGTTGCTCCTATAGATAACATCACTATCGTAGAGCCTAAGATGGGTCTTTGGAGATGTTTTTTAGACTGACTCTATCCGGACTTGAGACTCATGACTCAAGACTTGAGACTCATGACTCAGCCAGCCTTGGGGCCCCCACCCAGAGGCAGACTGAGTGCACGAGGACCATTTTCCACACCCCTGTGATTTCATCCCCAACCAATCAGCAGCACCCATTCTCTAATCCCCTGTGCATCAAACTATCCTTGAAAAACCCTAACTTCTGAGCCTTCAGGGAGACTGACTGGAGTAATAACTGTCTTCTACGTAGCTGGCCTTGTGTTAAACTCTTACGTTACTGCAATAGCATGGTCTTGGTGAACTGGTTTTGTCTATGCAGTGAGTAGGAAGAACCTGTTGGGTAATTACAACAGCTGGAACAGCTATTTAATGGAGTGCTCCTGAACACTGGGAAGCCTGTAAGCTCCCCCGACAAAATGAATCACTAATGGTTGAATTTCAGGCCAGGGGAAAGATAGTTTGGAGAGGTGAAACTTTCTGGTGCTATGCAAATACTACTACGGAGGCAACCACTGTTCAGCTTATTTGTAATGTCAGCACAGCATTGTTGTGAAGAAGAAGAAGGCCCAAAGAGAACCACAATTATTTTTGCAGTTTACAATGCACTTTCAGATGCACATTCTCATTTGGCCCACAAACAGCTTTTTCAAGTAGCCATCAAGACCATCTGCCTTTTGCAGATGACAAAACTAGAAGTCAAGATTAAGTTCATTTAGTGATTAAACCAGAACTCTCAAATCCTGTTTTTCTCCCATCCTGAGATCTAATAGGGAATTCATCCCTAGATTGTCAGAAAGCACTAGGGTATGGCCTTTTATGGGAGTGGTCTTTGGGTCATGCCAAAGGGAAATACCAAGGAGAAGAAACATGGTCGTCTGTACAATTCTTTTCACCATGAGACTGGAGAGTGTGAAGCCGGGATTTCTTTATTCCTAAACTTCTCCCTTTCAAGACTTGGGCCCTTTGTGCTGAAGGCCCCATGCCTGGGCTCCACTTCTGACACTTTTCAGAAAATGTAGCAGTTCAGAGAGGCTGCCCCCAGTGATTCCAGGTACAGGTAGGAAAGAAATGAACAGGGGACTAAATATTTTCCTTCCAAGGAGGCTAACTCTGGAGGTGAGGACCTTCCTACAGGTTGCTGAGAGAGGATAGGCCTGAGAATGACTCTTCCAAACACCTAGCACAGTGCCTAGTGCCTAACAGGGATTAATACATAGCTGTCGGATGAAGGGTATAGATAAGGAAACTGAGGCATGTGCCTTCGTGTAGTTCAGTGGCCAGCCCCTGTGTGGACACCAGATTCCTGGGTTGGGAGGAGTTTCAGGAATTGAGCAGCCTAACTTCCTAACTTTATTTATTGAGATGGAGTCTCTATTGTCCAGGCTCAGAAGCAGTGGTGTGATCTCGGCTCACTGCAATCTCTGCCTCTTGGATTCAAGCCATCCTCAGGCCTCAGCCTCCTGAGTAGCTGGGATTACAAGTGTTTGCCACCATGCCAGGCTAATTTTTGTAGTTTTAGTAGAAATGGGGTTTTGCTATGTTGGCCAGACTGGTCTTGACCTCCTGACCTCAAGTGATCCACTCGCCTTGGCCTCCCAAAGTTCTGGGATTACAGGTGTGAGCTACTGCGCCTGGCCACTTCCCTTACTTATTGATGAAGAAACTGAAGCTCAGAGTTCAATAGTGACTTGCCCCAGGCCATATGGCTACTTAGTGGCTGAGGTAGCTTTCCTGACTTGAGCCTCTCTGCCACACTCCCACCATACTCCTTGGCAACAGGATTTCATGATCTATTCATGGCCAACACAAGACCTCATGCCCCACAAGCACCTCTGCTGAATTTCCTTAAAATAACTGTTGTGATGAGCTTTAATTTGTTAGAGGTGCCAGGGGTGGGGTTGGGGAAAGGAAATCCTGTTAAACTTGTTAATTGCCTGTTAATTTCAGTCCCCACTCTAGAGAAAGCTGTTTCTGGATGATGGTATGTGCTCTGGAATTGGCAATAATTAGTCAGCTTGGGCCAGAGCCAGACCATCAGGTAGGAAATAATATGTCCAATGACTGAGAAGTAAAAATGCAGTCAGTTTTAAATGACAAGCTGTCTGGAAGCTGTTTATTAAGGGGCTGTCTTTTGCTTCAGCAACCTGGTAGAATACCCAGATTAGCTACACAGCTTTAAATGGCAAATAAAAGCAGTGCTATTACCACCACTAAAAATAATAGCTTTGGTTTATTGAGTACTTACTTTGTACCAAGCAGTCTGCTAAGTATTATGCATGCATTCCCTTCATTTAATCCTCACCGTGAGCCTGTGAGGGACAGATACCATCCCTCATTTGCCCATTAGGAGAATGGAACCTCTACAAGGTTAAGTCACTACCTGCTTAAGATCATTTAGTTACTAAGTAGCACAGCTGGGACTCACTGTCTGGGGACTCTAAAGTTAGTATGTAAGACCCACCTTTGAAAATCTCATCAGCACTTATAAAGTATGGGGTTCAACCAATATTTTTCCCAGTTGATTACCAGATAACGATTTCCTTAGGTTTAGGGGCCAGGTTGCGTGAAAAATAAGTGACTTTGTATGCCAGAACCATAATCATCCTAGCACAGTGTGAGGCACACACACAGGAGGGAAGTGTGCCCCCGTTGTCCCACCTCACACCCACTCTGGGCCCGTGCTCACCAGGCGATACTTCTAGTGGAACCATCTGGCATCTAAATGATTTCCCTCTCTCTTGGGCCTGTTCACTATTTGATTGTTTGTCAAGCACCTGTAGTCGAATTATTTCATGTTAAACCTATCTGTGAAGGGATTCCACTCAATTATCCCCCAAGCTTCTGACTGGCAAATGAAACTAACAAGCAAAACCAGTTCTTTGGCATCTGCGGGCCAGGGTTCAGTTGTTCTCAGGCCCCGCGTCTTGCTCATGTGCTGCTTTGGTAGGATGTTCTCCGCCTGCGTTGCCTCCCGTCTCTATCTGCTGGATGGTGGGAGCCCACTGAGTCTGGGCTCATACATTCATTGCACAAACATCGACCACACACCTAGTCTGTACCAGGCCTAGATGTTGAGAATATAGTGATGAACAAGGCACAGGGCTTCATCTCAAAGAGTCGTATCTACTTTTGGGGAAGGAGCAGAAGAGAGAACCGATGAGTACAAGACAGCTTGGATACTTGCTGGGCTTGCTGTAAGCAGGGGCAATCCACATGCCTAACTTGGGTGACCAACCATCCTGGTTTGCGTGGAATTGCCCTGATTGAGCATCCAAAGTCCCACAAACCAGAAGATCCCTTAGGCCCAGGCATACTAGGACAGCTGGTCACCCTACACCCAGCCTGAGGAGATGGGGGAGGGATGCTCTGGGTGGGACTCATCCAAGGAGCAGGGCTCTCCAGGCAGATAAGACAGAGGAAGGAGGAACCAGGCAGAGGGACAGTGACATGAGAGAGTGGCATGGTTAGAATAGAGGGTCCATGTCAAGGAGTGGCAGGACAAGGGGAGCAGCATGGGCTCGCCAGCGTGGTAGAGGCACGAAGCTTGTTCTTAGTTATGCTGTGGGATGTCTGTTCACTGGAACCTACATCTAGGAAGAACAGGGACACCCTGGATACCTGAGGCTTGGGAGGTGCTTTACTAGATGAATTTTAGAGATGAAAGAGGGGCATGTTCTGTGGTGCGCACCTGCTGTAGTTCTAGCCATCTTAGGCTGTTCCCTTGCCGACATCCTCACACAGCCCACAGCATGTGCTCCAGAAGTTCTCATTGTTCCTCAAGTTCTCAACTCTAATCTACATGGAAAGTAACCTCAATGCCGTTGAGAAGAAGGGGCCCCAAGGCCAAGCCCACCTCTACTTCAGTGTGGCTGGGAAGGCAGTGCTGGGATGTCAGTGGGCTCTCTCGCTTATGCCACAAATGACAGGCCAGCTTTGGAACGTCTCTGATTCTCAGTAATCTGTAAAACAGGGATGGCAATATCTTCTTGGCAGAGATGTTGTGAGATCCAAATAAGTGCCTGGTCCAGTGTCAGTGTGTGATGTATATGGAGGGAGAGACTTTGAAGCTGAATCTTACAGTATGAAAGGTCTTCAGCTGAAGGAAGGAAATGGCCCCCAGCCCAGGGTCAGCACATGCGAGGGTCTGGAGCCCAGAAGCATCCTGAGAGCGAGGGGAGTGATGGACGTTGCGTGTGGCTGTTGCACAGGACTTTCTTCCCCTCCGGCACCCAACAAACCTGTGACAAACAAGTGCTTCCTGACCCTGTGAATACGTAGAATCTTCAGAGCCACCATTGACTCCTTCTCCTCACCCAACATAATCAAACATGCAGCATGACCTGTTGATACTGTCTCCTAAAACTCGCTTGAATCCACTTGAATCCACCTCCAGCCCATCCATGGAAGTATCAACACTCTCCTGGCTGCTACCTCCCCCAGGGTCTCCCTGCTTACACCCCCTCCCTCCCCTCCTCCCCCAACTACCGTCCTCTTCCAGTGCATTGTACACATCAGCCCAAGTGATCAGTGGATGATGAGAACTGATGCTATCACCCCTGCCGAAGCTGTTACATTCCTATCATTCTTGTGAAACCCAACCACAGAATGACCCTTGGCCTGTAGTGAGGGTGTTGAATGCTATGGTTGCTGCTCATGTTTTAACCTCTTCTTGGGCTGTTTTCTTCCTTCTTTTCCACCCTCCTCTTCTGGTGGCCTTGCTGAGTTCCTGGAACACATCACACTCCTTCCCCACCCAGAACCACGGCTATAAACCCACTTCCTCCCCTGTTAGCCCAGTTAACTCCTGTTCATCATTCAGGTTTTAGTGTAAATGTCACTTCCTCAATGTGTTCTGGAGCATTCTCAGTCGGCATACTCTATTTGTAAGTGGTTTTAGTTAGTGTCTTTGAATTTGGCGAGAAAGTGTGTGGTGAGGCAGTGTGGCCCGGTGGTAGGAGCGTGGGCCCTGGAGTCAGAGTGTGTGGGCTCCAGGGCCCATACCCCAGGAGCCCTACCTGGAGCTGACTGGCTGTGTGACCTTGGGCAAGTTGTTTCCCTGCTCTGTGCCTCAGTTTCCCCACCAGTACAAAAGGATAAGAATAGTATCCATTTCAGTGGGTTTCAGTGAGGATTAAATGAATTAATATTGGTAAAGCCCTTATTAGCACGATGCCTGGCCCATGGTAGATGCCTTGGAAGCATTTCTGACATAAATAAAAGGAGTTGTCTCCAAGCACTTTGCTCACATCCCAGATGTACCCTCCATCATGTTGCATTTAGTCAGGTGTGCTTGTGTCCACTTCTTCTTGATCCTAAGGCCCTTTTGAAGGCAGGGACGAATGCTAAGGCATTTCTCTGTATGGTGGTGCCCAGAAAGCTGCCTACCACACAGTGGATTATCACCAAATGGAGTAGGAATCGAATAATGAGGTGAAAATAATGTATGATGCAGAAGATGTGAAATGCCAAGGACAGCCTCGCTATAACCAGATATCAGAGACAGGCCTGCATGCTTGACCCTGTCCACACCTGTGTTAGGACGTTAGGCCAAAAAGATAGAGCCAGAGGGTCAAACCTTTCAGGTTTTAATGAACTGTCTTTTCGGAGAGACTCAACACTATTGGTAGATTCACCCCAGATTTCCATCATTTTCTGAAACAGTTCAGTCCTCAAGAAGAGAGCCCATGTTGGACATAAATTTAAAAACAGATAATAAACCTCAAGAAGTAATTTGGAACGCCTGGGAAAGTCACTTTAAAATGCCCCCTTTAAGTATGGAGGGAATGAAGGTATTTGATTAGCAGACAAATCTCCCAGAGAATAAATTAGAAAATACTCAGTTTTCTTGTTTCAGAAGCACTTTTTACAGAGCTGTGAAATTATCAATACTAAGTAGGAAAAAAGAGTTCTCATTAAAAAAAATTGATTTAGGACAACTTGCTAAGAGATATTTTTACTCAATGAGCATGGTATTCTTGGAGACAGCTGTGATCTTTAACTTCCTAGATTTACTTAAAAAATAGATGGAGAAGTATCTTTCTACTTTGTATCTGTGGTTTATTTTGGGGAATGGAGTGTGAATGCTGGATGGTGATAGGGCAAGAGAAACATGGTGAAGGGACAGAGGTTACCCGCTTCTACCCTCACAGCAGCCTCCCCTCCAAACCCACCCACGTCCTGCAAAACCTCTGTGAGGAGCAAAATCTTCTTCTACCCTCTGGATCATAGGAATCACTGTGTAAATTGCAGGGCCGGTGTGCCAGTTGCTTACTTAAATAGTCACTCCGTTCTTGAAGAACTTAAATCTGTAACCTTGAAGAATTTAGTGTGTTCTGTACCCATGTCATTTTATGTCCATGGTAGGGAGATACTTTAGCCTGAAAAACACACTGTCTAGAGACTCACCCAGCTATGCTTTTGCTGAGCAAAGGGCTCTGCTAACACATCCTGACTGAGGCTATGAGGTTGGCCAGGTTCTGGGCCTCAGGAATCACCACCCAGTCTGTGCAAGGCTTGGGATGAGAAGTGAATCACTTCCAGGAGGCTCAGTGAATGGCAGAGTCAGGCCTCAAATACAGGTTTCCTGATGTCTAACCCTGGGCCTTTTCAAAAGCCCCCAAACCCAGGAAGGACTGGTCTTGATCATGAGCTCCTCAAGGTTTTTTGCTTGCTGTAGATGTTTACTGTAAAATGTTACCTCAGAAATACAGGACGTACTTCTCAGGGGATTAGGGGGACATCCAGGGGTCTTGTGGTCTCTGGCTGCCTCCAGGAGCACTGCTCAGTGAGGAGGGGTCCCAGCCATGGAGGGCGCTGGTGCCCAGAGCGTTAGAGTGGCTGTGGCTAAGTGACCCATGTGCTTTTCATGGACTGTTTCTTACCCTTATAACAACCTAAGAGCCAGGTATGAATTGTCCATTTTATAGGTGACGCCATAAGACCTAGAGAGGTTGGGTCAATTATTGAAGACTCAGGTTTGTCTGACCCCAAAGCCCGAGGAACTGTTTTTACTCCTCCATACACGTAGACAACCCTGTCTGAAAGCTTGGCTCTGGAGAACACAGCATGAGCTGGAGAGGGTGGCGAGGTCAGTGGAACGTTTCTTCCAGTTCACTTTATTGTGATTATTTTAAAAGAAAATACCTGCAATGCATGGACTGTCTCTAAAAACGGCAGAAGAAAGGGCTCCCATTAGGTGTCTCTAGGCTGGAAACTGGGTGACTGGGGACAGGGCTGGGAGGAAGACTTTTTACCATGTACCATTGTGTAACTTTCATGATTTTGTACATGTGACTTCATCAGCTGATTAAAAATAAAGTTAAAATTTAAAAGAAAGATAATGCACGCACTTGCTAAAAAATTTAGTCCGTATGAATGAGAATACAGAATATAGTGACTAGTCTCCTCCTGCTTCTGACCCCAGGCTCTCTTTCCCTGCTGCCCCAAGTCAGCTGTTGCTATTGTTCTGGAGACATTACAGGCACATACAAGCATACATGTGTACATCTCCCTTTTTACATAAGCTGGATGAAGCCATGCATACTGGTTGGCAACTTGTCTTTTGACTTACATGTTGGAGAATATTCTACATGAGTACGTACAGTTCTACTTTATTTATTTAGAGATGGAGTCTTGCTCTGCCGACCGGGTTGGACTGCAGTGGCCCGATCTTGGCTCAGTGCCACCTGTCTCCCAGGTTCAAGCAATTCTCCCTGCCTCAGCCTCCTGAGTAGCTGGGGTTACTGTTGCCCACCACCACACCTGGCTAATTTTTATATTTTTTAGAAGAGACGGGGTTTCGCCATGTTGGCCTTGCTGGTCTGGAACTCCTGACCTCAGGTGATCTGCCTGCCTCAGTCTCTCAAAGTGCTGGGATTACAGGCGTGAGTTATCGTGCCTGGCCAACTTCATTCTTTTAAATGACTGCATAGTGTTCTTCTGCATGGATATAGCCTGATTTATTTATCCAGTTGCCTGTTGATGGACATTTATGTTTCCAGTCTTTTGCTACTACAGATAATCCAAAAGTGAGTTTTCTCAATGACTTTTCTCATACATGTGTAGGTCAGTCTGTGAGATAAACATTTATACGTGCAATTACTGTGTAATTGGTGTTTTTTAAAATCTTTTAAAAAAAGATTTTTTTAAAAATGTCCTTTTAAAATGTCCTTTTAAAGGACATTTGTGTTTTTTTAAATCTTTTAAAATTGTATGCACTGTTTAAACTTTGAGAGTCATTGTCACTCTGTCCCCTGAAGAGGTTGTACAGTTTCCTTCCCACCACAAGTCATGAGGATAGCTGTTTCCTTACAAATGGGAAGAGATTTAGCAAAATGGAGCAAGCTTGCTACAGAAGACAAGTCTTTAGAGGCCCAGTGTATCCCAGGGCCTACAGGCTGTAGGGCCTGTACTCACTGTGGCCTCTCCAGAGTATCTGACCATCTCCACGGGAATTGGACATTTCCCCAGTCAATCTGTGGATGCTTATGGAACCTCTATTGTGTGTCATGCTCTTTACTAGGGGCTGTGGAGAGCTGTGGAGATCATCAGGAACCAAAGTCTCTGGACCTGGCCCCCAGAAGCTTGTGATATAACTGGGCAGCTAAGAAAACCTTTGAGAAGAGAACCAACAGTACAAGGCCATGAGTCCCAAGTTCTAAATCGGGACTGTCCAATCTTTTGGCTTCTCTGGGCCACACCGGAAGAATTGTCTTGGGCCACACATAAAATACACTAACACTAATGGTAGCTGTTGAGCTACAAAAAGAAAATCATGAAAAAAATCTCATAGCATTTCAAGAAAGTTTATGAATTTGTGTCGGGACGCATTCAAAGCCGTCCTGGACCGAGGCCGTCCTGGGCTGAAGGTTGGACAAGCTTGTTCTAAATGACACTTATAGGCTAGGCACAGTGGCTCACACCTGTAATCCCAGCACTTTGGGGAGGCCAAGGTGGGGGCGGATCACTTGAGGTTGGGGGTTTGGGACCAACCTGGCCAACATGGTGAAACCTCATCTCTACTAAAAATACAAAAATAAGCCAGTTGTGGTGGCGGGCACCTGTAATCCCAGCTACTTGAGAGGCTGAGGCAGGAGAATCACTTGAACCCAGGAAACAGAGGTTGCAGTGAGCCGAGATTGCGCCACTGCACTCCAGCTTGGGTGACAAAGCGAGACTCTGTTTCAAAAATAAGTAGATAAAATGAATGAATGAAGCTTATGGACAATGCATGTCTTAGGAGTTTAGGGAGACAGATCACTTCTAGTTGATGTGGTCTTGAGAAGGTTTCTCAGACAAAGCAGAATTTGATTTTAGCTTTGAACAATGGGTAAGATTTTACCAGGCCAAGAGGAAGATGAATGTTACTGGTGGGGAACAGACTCTTAATTTCTAAGGAACCATTAATTGTGCTGATCACATGCCAGATACCAGGCAAGAAATTCACTCATTTGCTCAAGCAACATATACTGTGTGCCTTCTAAGGGCCAGGCATTGTCTTAGGAGCCTGGGAACTTAGATGGGAAGCACTTTCATAGTTTTCTGCCTCATTTTACAGAGAAGCAAACTGAGGCCCACAGAGGCTAAATGACTAGCTAGTGAGTGGTCAAGCTGGGGGGTTAATGGTGATTTTCTGACTAATTTTTGACCTTTTCCTCTGCAACAACTGGAGAGCAAAGGTACAGAAGGAGAAACGTACAAGGCACATTTGGAAGACAAAATATAGGTCTATGAAAGATGAATTGGGCACCAGACCCAAGGTCTCTTCTAAGTGTCCAAGCCACATACCCTTATAACAAAACAATTCTGTAAGAAAAGATGGCATTTCTGTGGTCTGAAATTTCATGCCTCATGCAACCAGTATTTATTTTTTTCCTACAAATTACAATCTGCATTGACATTATTAAGGAAATCACATGGACCCAGCAGAAAATGAAGAATCCAATTGATTATTTTTATTGCAATAGAAGTCCTTTGTAGGCGGACCAGGCAGAGACCCAATTTCATTTGCCTGTAATGTTGTAAACACTGCTAATGGCCTGACTTTAGTAAGGTATAGAGACAAAGGAACAATCAAAGGTATTGATTAGAAATTCTGTTTGGACAAATTAACTTCACATTTCAGTGGTCTTCATCTTAGGAACACCAGAACCCTGTGCATTAATAAGTGACAGCCATAACATTACCTTTCCTACTGTTTATACAGTTTTTGACAATGTCACTACAGTGCTATTGCACTGATTATTTTCAGGCTGATTACTCTTTCCTGCAGAGGTTGAACTATCAGTAGATTGCCATTCAATTCAATTTAGTAGTTATGACAGTTGGAATAACTACATTGCGTCTTAATGTGTGTGTCTCATGCATAAATCACACTGTTTGCTAAGCAATAATGCACAGAGAAGCAGCTAGTAGATTGAAAAGCAGTCCTCAATAGAAGACTGTCTTCTAGGCTGGAAAGTGGGAATTCACTGAATACCTGAAAGTCCAGTGGACCCTGGCTTCAACCCTGGGGCCTAGAGTCCATCAGAATGTGGGCCACATGGTTGGTGCTTAGTGCGTTTTTGTTGACATGGCATCCTTTTAATGTTTATAAAAGTTGCCTTAACTCTCTAGTCTGTGAGTATTTTCTCATTCATTCATTTATTCATGCATTGATTCCTGGTGGCTCAGTGTTGTGGGAGTTATGAAGAATCATGCATGGCCTTTGCCCACTGAAGTGTAGTTCTGTAAATGTTATAAAACAAGTGCATGGTAGTTTTAGTAGCTCAAGGTCCTGTTGGGAAAGGTGGTATGAGTTCAACTCTTGGCTCTGATAGTTACCAACTATATGACCTTGGGCAACTTGCATAACCTCCCTAAGTCCCAATTATGTCCTCTATGAAATGGGGATAAATCATAGTAATATCTGTATTGTTGCTGGAGGATTGAGAATGAGCTGGCCGGGCGCAGTGACTCACGCTTGTAATCCCAGCACTTTGGGCAGGCCAAGAACGGTGGATCACTTGAGGTCAGGAGTTCAAGACCAGCCTGGCCAACATGGTGAAACCCTATCTCTACTAAAAATAAAAAATTAGCCAGGTGTGGTGGCGTGTGCCTGTAGTCCCAGGTACTTGGGAGACTGAGGCAGGAGAATAGCTTGAACCCAAGTGGTGGAGGTTGCAGTGAGGTGAGATCATGCCACTGCATTCCAGCCTGGGTGATGGAGTGAGACTGTCTCAAAAAATAAAACAAAACAAAACAAAACAAAACCACACATGAGAGGGAGTTTGTAAAGTGCCTGGCTCTTATCTCAGGAAATGTGAGCTATTGTTTATTCTGAGAGTTCACTCATCACTTCCAGCTTGGATGAAGACAGGTGGTGGTGGGGTTATCAGAGATGGCTTTAGGATGGGCCAAGCTTGGGTACCCTGAATTATGGGGGGAGGTGGGGCCTTGTTGGGGTAGGAGCCGAAAGTCAGAGCCTGGGACAGATGTGCATGGGATGGGTATAGGGTGCGAGTCCCCCTGGCTGGAGAGGAGGAGGTGAGATGACACTGGGAAGACAGGTACTCATCACAGAGGGACTTGTGGGCACCTGCAGACTGCCATGTGACTCAAATTTTCCCCAAGAATCAGGCCAGTTGTCACAGGTCTAGGGGGAAGTGACATGGTAAAAATCAGTGTATTGAGGCCTGGCTTCTCTGGAGATCAAGTATTTTATCCTATAAATGAAATTCACTTTTCAGTCAAGCAATTTCTTAAATTAAGGCAAGCAGGAAACACAGGCATTTTCTAACTTTTGCATCATCCATCTCTAAGACTCTGTGGGAGCTCCCAATGGAGGGCAGAATGAGTGGAGCTGAAAACCAGAGAGCTGTCTTCTACAAGGGTAAAAGGAGAAGCGCTACCAATTATTTTCGAATCCTTTCATTTTCCTCTGTTTTGTACCCTTTAAAATGACATGGCAAATATTTTCCCCCAAATGATTAGACTCCAAAATTGCTTTGGCTCATAGAATGTCCATAAGCTCCACCCACACTTCCCCTCTCTCAGTGCTTTTCATTTCTGTCCCTAAGAGCCTGATCTGTTGGGGTCAAACTGCTATGCAGGCATTCTGCAAAGTTGGGCTCCAGCCCCGGAACTGCCGGTCTCAGCTCGGCTTCCTCTTTCAATTCTCTCTTCAGCTACAACACAGCTCACGTAGCTTCCCTCAGAAGCGCTTTACCCCATCCAAAGATATATCTTGGCAGAGAAAATCAAGGCAGATTTTGTTTAGAAAGGTAGGAGATAGCAAAGCCGCTTTCTTCCCTGGAAGAAAGTCTATATACAGACAACCTACTAGCTTCATCCTCCAATGCCTGTGGACTATAGTCGAAGGGAAAGTATCTTTAAAAGAAAAATGTGACCGCCTATAGGAGCTTGTGGGGGAAAGATCCCACCCAGCTAAGCAAACATGGATGAAATGGGAAGGCAGCTTAACGCCATGGTGGTGCAAGACCGGTTCTGAGACCAGGCTGTTTGCTTTGAGTTAGAATGACCCTGATTGTTGTCAGAGGGCAGGGCGTGCCCTGGGTACAGTGCAGTCCAACGGAAACAGGCGAAACTAGCTTTCCTCTGAGCTCGCTACTAAGGGCAGCAACTGAGGAACGTTTGACAGCTTACCAAGCACAGAGGCGCATTCTGACCACAGCCCTGTGAGGAATGAGCTCTCTGGCTTGTTTCGCAGGTGGGGAAACAGACTCAGAGGCCAATGGCTTGCCCAAGATGTCCCAGAGCTAGCACCTGGCAGAGTCGGGGCTTCTGGGGGTCCAGCTGCACACCTCATGTTTTTTCCGTGGCACCATGCCACTGTCATTTGGAACGCAGCCGGCACGGTGAGGTCCACACTGCTGGTGGACTGACCCCATGCCTGAGCTTGGTGTGATGGTCTTAGCTCCATGTGAGTAACTAAACCGCTTTCGGCTTCAGTTTCCCCAGCTGCATGAGGAGGGGACTGACTCCAACTCACACCTTCCCAGAAGGAAGGCATAACTATGGCACACAGGAGAAATCGGGAGGAACCAGACTGCATGGTTTCCTGTGAATTCTGTCCCTTGGAGGATGGTATGTTAAATGTGATATTAGACTAAATGTGACAGAAAAGGAAGCCTGCTAGTCCCATGTGTTTCCTCTGGATATTGCATCAGGCTGTGCCTGAAAAACCTGGCCTGCTTTCTTCTCAACCGGACTTTGGCACCCTGCTGTACCAGAGACCGAGATCCTGGGTGCCAGAGCAGATGGATCGGGGATGGAGGACCAAATCCGCTACTTCCGAACTGAAGACTTGGAGCAGATCGCTTGGCCTAGCCAAGACTCAGTATCTTTTTCTGTAAAATGGGGACAAACAGGACTGCCCTCCCCCCAAGGTTGTTGTGAAGAGTGAGACAGTGCGTGGACTGTGCTAGGCACGTTGCCTGGTGTAAGAACCGTCCCATAAATGATCGGTCACTTTTCTTGCTAACGTGTGTTCAGTACTTAGACTGTGTCAGGCACTGTTCTACTCGCTTTCCATTAATTAACTCATCCTTTTTAATGACAGAATCCAGGTAGAGAGCTTCGCGTAGTTCCTGGCACATAGGAAATGCTCAGAGTGGTGCCTATTGTTAATGGAATGTCCTGCACAGTTAAGCCTGCCTAAGTCTGGGCCCTGCCCTGAGCTGCTGCTTCCATGGGGACCAATTGCCATGACTTGGGTCATGTAATTTCTCAATGGCTCCCTTTGTTGTAAATCCATTCATTGCACAAGTCCTGGCTAAGCAAACCACTTCTTCACGGTTTAGTGGTTTGCTGGTGGAGACAGATGTGTGAGCCAGTGGTTGCAATACAGTGCTCCAGGAGTGCCTGAGCAGGGGTGAGCAGGGGGTGGCGGTGGGGAACCAGAGGGGACAATTGCCTTTGTTTTGGGGAGGTAGTTCAGGGAAGATCTGATAGAGAGAAGGTAATAGTTGAGTTGGGTGTTGAAAGAATGGGAGTGTGTTGGGCAGAGGCAGGGAAAGGGAACATTCAGGACACTGTAGGACATTGGAGATGGTCTGGAGGCAGATAGTGAAGGGCCTGGGTGGCCGGGCTGTCTACCTTTTCTCTGGAGGCCACGGAATATTTTGACAGATCTTGAGCAGGGAAGAAGCATGATTACCTTTGCCTCTTAGAAGGATCACCAGGATTGTGGTATGGAGGATGGAGGTGAGAGGGCAGCCAGCTTCAAGCCTATGGTGGGAGCACAGGCCAGACACTGAAGAGGGCAGTGGCAATGGAGGGGAGCCAGGGGACACATTTGAGAGACACACAGGAGAAAAGGCCGGCTGGACTTCCTGACCACATGAGGTAGGGGAAGGAGAGAGAAGCCCACAGTGACTTCCCCTGTGGGAAATTCTGACTTGGGGAAGGCCTCTCACAGTGAGGGTTGAGACGGGGCCACCAGAGGTGGCATTTGATAACTCACTGGTTTCCTTAGAAAATAGGTGGAGGGATGGTAGCTGGAGATGCGTCCTCTCCTTTCGCCTCTTCACAGAGGCCCAGAATCCACAGGGACCTAGAAGCAGTTCCTCAATGGGATGGGGCAGGTCAGGAGGCTCACTGGTTAGTTGTACCTGCCTCCATGCAGGAGTAGCTTTGAGAAGCCAGGGGTGGCTGGGAGGGCCATGAGTGGAGCAGAATTGTGTGCTGAGAGGAGAGCTGAGGTCTCTGAGGATGTTCAGCCTGGACAGACAGGCCAGGGAGGGACCTCAAAGGTTGTCACCCTCAGCGATCCTGCGTACCTCCACGCAAGGACGCTCACTGTGTCGCCAAGGTCAAACTGGATTTGGGCTTAACGTAGGGGAGACCTTGTTTCCTCCTCTACAAAATGCTGATAAATTACCTATATCAAAGACGGTGGAGGGTGGAATGTGAAATTCATGAAAAGCCTCTTTTTTTTTTTTCTGAGACAGGGTCTCGCTCTGTTGCCCAGGCTTGAATGCAGAGGTGCAATCATGGGTCACTGCAGCCTTGACCTTCTGATCCTCCTGCCTCAGCCTCCCTAGTAAGTGGGACTACAGGTGTGTAGCCATCAAGCCCAGCTAAATTTTGTATTTTTTGTGGAGGTGGGGTCTCTTTGTGTTGCCCAGGCTGGTCTCAAACTTCTGGGCTCAAGTGAATCCTCCTGCTTGGGCCTCCCAAAGAATTGGGATTACAGGCATGAGCCACAGCCGGCCCATGTAAAGCCTTTTTACTGCCCCCAGCAGAGAGGATGCACTTCCCAGTGGTGAGAGGCCCCTGAAGAAACTGTCCCCTCTTCCCCCACCCAAGGGCCCAGTCCCCTGGAAATTTCGGCAAAGGAGGGTTGGGTGCTTGACGATTGATGTACAAGGGCTTTGGATCAAGTAACTTAGACATTACCTTCCCACAGTACATCTTTGCTGGGTGAGCACATGTATCTGATGTGGCTACAATGTGTTTTAGCTGAAAATGAGTCATTAATAAAAAAGGTAGGGAGTTTCCTTAGTCCTGTTTGCTTCAACACAAGATAAAATAAGGAATGCAAAATGGCAATAGTCTGCCAGGAAAACTGGACTGAGTACACTTAGGTTGGGGGTGGTCAAGACTCTTGATCTTAAGCCGGGCGTGGTGGCTCACGCCCATAATCCCGGCACTTTGGGAGGCTGAGGCGGGCGGATCACCTAAGGTTGGGAGTTTGAGACCAGCCTAACCAACATGGTGAAACCCCGTCTCTACTAAAAATACAAAAATTAGCCTGTGTGGTGGTCGGCACCTGTAGTTCCAGCTACTCGGGAGGCTGAGGCAGGAGAATTGCTGGAACCTGGGAGGTGTAGTTTGCAGTGAACCAATATCGTGTCACTGCACTCTAGCCTGGGCGACAGAGCAAGACTCCGTCTCCACACACGCAAAAAAAGACTCTTGATCTTATTGGAGGCAGGTTGGTATACTGGAATGAGTGGGAGATTTGGAATCAGGGAACCTGGGATGGAACCATGTCTGTCTCCCTTCCCAGTTGTGTAACCTTGGACAAGTCACTTAACCTCCAAGACTCACTTTCCTCCTTCATCAAGTGCTGTGTAAAGAATGCAGGAGAGTGATTTAAGCAAAGCCCCCTAACTGCCTGGCATCTAGTAAGTACACAGGTAATTTTAGCCAAATCTATAGCTGAACCAGCTGATGCCAGAAAGATATTAACTGGAACAGTTTCTTATCCTCCTACCTCCCTGCTGCATCTCCCCATGCTGTCCCCAGACATTTCCCCTGGAGTTCTGTCTGTGGGTTGTCATTTTGTCTGCTTGCCTTTCATCCTCCAAACGTCTTGTTAATCGCACAGGAAGTGGGTGGGTAATGGGCTTCTCTGTTGTTCCACTGGCCTCCCAGTGAGTCTTACTGTTTTGCTTTCCTCACCACGGGGGCTTCTCACACCCTCTAATGACTGTTTTCCTTTCAGAAATGGCATATTTTTAGACAAAAAGCATTTCCTGGGGCTCATCACCGATTCCCTGGCAGATCTCTGACTTCTCAGCAATTTTCCCTGCTTCTCTCTGGTCACAAAAAACCCACCCTGGCAGCATAAGCACAGGAAATGCAGGAACCACAGGCCCCCAGCAGCCTTCACTGCTCTGAGCTGATACCCAGTGCTGGGGGCCAGGACCCGGGCTGGGCAATCCTTAGTTGAGATATGAGGTCCCAGCTGCTGGGACTGCAGAGGCTGTTGCTTCTGGCTGCTGTCCTGCCCCTCCCCAGCCGTCCAGCTCCCCTCTGCCAGTGTTAGAGGGTAGGGTGGTAGTGTTTTCAAAGTTACCAAAACCATGCCCCTTTCTGAGTCAAGCCCAAGTTCAGATGATTCCCTTCCCCTCTTAGTAACAGCCATAGTCAGACACACCTGGGTTTGAGTCATGGCTTAGCCCTTGCCTAGCTTGAATGCTCTAAGCCTCAGTTTCTTCATTTGTAAAATGGGGGCTCTATTAGTAAACCTCACGAGGCCATCGTAAAGATGACATGGAATACAGTGGGTGAGTATAATGCTTAGCCCCATGCCTGGCACTTACTTGCTTTTATTTTTTCTGATCTAAATAATTACAATGATTTCATTATAATTTTAAATTTATAAAAATTGTTTTATAATTCTTTAAATATAATTATATTTCTTGTCCCTCTCCCATAGGCTGTGTGTCCCTGGAGGGAACGGGCAAATCTTTTTTTTTTTTGAGACAGAGTGTCACTCTGTTGTCCAGGCTGGAGTGCAGTGACAGGATCTTGGCTCACTGCAAGCTCCATTTCCCAGGATCAAGCGATTCTCATGCCTCAGCCTCCTGAGTAGTTGGGTTTACAGGCACATGCCACAACACCTGGCTAATTTCTGTATGTTTTGGTGGAGACTGAGTTTCACCATATTGGTCAGGCTAGTCTTGAACACCTGGCCTCGTGTGATCCACCTGCCTCAGCCTCCCAAAGTGCAGGAATTACAGACGTAATCCTTCCAAGATCATCATCTTTTTTTTTTTTTGAGACCAAATCTCGCTCTGTCACCCAGGCTGGAGTGTGATGGCACAATCTTTGCTGACTGTAACCTCTGCCACCCGAGTTCAAGTGATTCTCTTGCCTCAGCCTCCCAAGTAGCTGGGATTACAGCCACATGCCACCATGCCCGACTGCTTTTTTGTATTTTTAGTAGAGATGGGGTTTCACCATGTTGGCCCAGCTGGTCTCGACCTCCTGACCTCACGTGATCCACCCACCTTGGCCTCCCAAAGTGCTGGGATTACAGGCGTGAGCCACCACACTTGGCCTGATCTAAATACCCAGTAAATAGGTAAGGGGCTGAGAAGGGTGAACTAATGCCTTTATGGCCCCAAAGAGCTGGGTTCCCTGCCCTCAGCGAGCTTCAGTGGGGAGCCCAAGGGTCATTGAGAAGGGTCATTGAGAGAGACGGAAAGGGCATGTGGCTGGACTGGCAGGGCAGTAAGGGCGGTTGTGATTGGGTGAGGAGGGTGGAGGAACTCCAGGTGCCTGCCCTTTCTAAGCCTCTCTCTACATAATAAAAACTGAATAGTCATGCATTTCTATTTGGCTCAATTCATTCATTTGGTTGATTCAGATTTTTGGAGCACTAACTCCAGAAGGTTCTCCTAGGCAAATCTCCATTCACTATTCAGCTCACCCCTAGATCACTGTAAAGTGTGTAGCACTCAGACTGCCTCTTGCTGCTCCTATGACCATAACAGATACGGCTAATGGATTACAGTATTCTGTTGCCCTTAGCCTGATATCATCTTAAAGTCCTTCTGCATAAAGCAGCCATTCCTGATGGAATAGAATCCTCACTTGTGTTTAAAGCTACTTATTTATCAGCTGGGCGCCGTGGCTCATGCCTGTAACCCCAGCACTTTGGGAGGCTGAGGCTGATGGATCATTTGAGGTCAAGAGTTCGAGACCAGCTTGGCCAACATGGATGGTGATACCCCATCTCTACTAAAAATACAAAAAAATTAGCTGGGCATGGTGGCGTGTGCCTGTAATCCCAGCTACTCAGGAAGCTGAGGTAGGAGAGTTGCTTGAACCTGGGAGGCAGAGGTTGCAGTGAACCGAGATTGCACCACTGGACTCCAGCCTGGGTGACAGAGCAAGACTCTGTCTCAAAAAAAACAAAACAAAACAAAACAAAAAAAACCTACTTATCATCTCTGGCCTAGACCTTAGATCACTGGGTATGTCCTGAGGCCTTCAAACCTTATAATTTCTCCCGCAAAAATACTGCCATGCTTCAATTCTCTCTACCTTTCTTTATGGAAGCTTTTCTTACCCATTACTAGAAAGATTAGAGAGGTGTTAGGTATTAGGAAAATGAAAAGGAGACAGACGAAAGGACGAGTCTTCCTCTATCTACTCATACTTTCAAGGTGTTTGGCAAAATCTGAAGTTTTGACCTAAAATGATAGAGTTAAATGCAATTCTTTCTGTATTTTTGTCTTTTCCAATTCTGTATTAAGCATGTACTACTTTTCAAAGTAGGAAAAATGTATTTTATAAAAATTGAGTAATTTTATAAAAATATAATTTTAAGTTACATTTAAAAATTGAGTAATTTTATTAAAATTTTTATTCAAAATTTTATAAAAATGCATTTTACTTCAAAGATTTCATAAAAATTTCTTAGACTTAATATTATATACCCTTTCATACCTCTGTGACTATAATACCTAATAAAAAATAAAAGCTGGTCTTTGGGTTTGTACATAGGAAACACCCTCTTCTCTGAACAAATCTCTCATTTACAGTCTTTTAAAATTCAAAGAATGCATTCCAGCTGGGTACGGTGACTCATGCCTGTGATCTCAGCACTTTGGTAGGCTGAACCGGGAGCATTGTTTGAGGCCATGAATTTGAGACCAGCTTGGGCAACATGGTGAAACCTTATCTCTGCAAAAATTACAAAAATTATCCAGGTGTGGTGGTGTGTGCCTGTAGTCCCAGCTACTCAGGAGTCTGAGGTGGGAAGACCCCTTGAGACTGGGAGGTCGAGACTGCAGTGAGGCATGATTGTACCACTGCACTCCAGTTTGGGTGATAAAGGGACACCTTGTCTCAGAGAAAAGAAAAAAAAAAAAAAGGATTCCATGAAGACGAAGAAGGTGATGGAATGTCATCCAACATTGAGAAAAATATGCCATGCCCATCAACTCCTCTGTTCTCTTGGGGGAAGTGCTACCGCAGGGAGGTCTTAGCCATTGCTCCATCCCTTTCTTGCTTCTTCTCAACGAGCTTTGTTAATAACTGGAATCCACTGGGCCATGTTTTTAGTAGAAGGCAGGGTCACTTCACTCAAGGAGTTTTGCAACAGCCACGGTCTTTCTCTGCTCTGGGCTGTAAAGCCTGGTGCCAGGCCTCCTGAGGGCAGGCCTTAAGGCCCCAGTTCTCTCATCTGTCCATCTGCCTGGTGACTGGGTGAATGGGCAGCCCCAAGCTTCTCAGCCTCCCTGCCTGAGCCAAGTTGGAAAATGAGGGTGGCCTCTTTTTGGGAAGTTGGTGATCTTCAATTTAAAGGGGTTGGAGCAGAAAGCATCACTAGGGCTTTGAGCCTAAGCCAAATCCCCTCTCCCATGTTGAGGAAAAGGAGAAAAGCTGACACTGTGCTCTTCCTTTGGTAATCAGTACTCTAAATGGTTGAGACCCAAGTGGGCCAAGAGCTGAGCTCAGAATTCTGAATACGGCAACGTGCTCATAAAACTATATTCCTTAGGGTGGGTATGGTGGCTCATGCCTGTGATCCCAGTGCTTTGGGAGGCTGAGGCAGGAAGATTACTTGGGCCAGGAGTTCAATGCTACAGTAGACTAGGATCACGCCACTGTACTCCAGCGCAGGCAACAGAGTGAGATCCAGTCTCTCAAGGCGCGTGTGCACACACACACACAAACTGTTCCCTGAAGCCCTTTAAATTACTAGAAGAAAAACAACTGTGGTGGACTAATGTTTAATGCTTACTGTATCTCATCATGACGTTTTCAGATCAAGCAGGATAGCTCTGGGCAGTGGAGCTTAGGTACATTAAGAAAAAACTTCATGACCGTTAGTAGCTGTGCAAACAAGTGGGCATGAGGTGTGGAGGCTTGGCCAGCCAGAGAGTCCAAGGTTCACAGGGAGGAAAGGAGCCAATTTGCTGGAACAGGATTATGAAACACATAAACCTTAAGTAAAACTATTACTAGCCTAGCAGAGTTCCATGGAGTCTGGGTGGCAGCTCTGTAGTTCTGTGGTTGTCAGTCCAGGCTGTCTTTAGATCTGAACTGGTCTGGGGTGGGCCTTTGTGTTACTTTATAAGTTCCCTAGATGATTCTAATGAGCTTCTGAGGGTGAGAACCACTGCCACAGTTAAACGGTCTCAATATGTATTAATCACAAATCCCCTGATGACGCCACAGGGTTGGTCAGCTTAACTCATGTTAGGAATCACATTGAGATTTGTGGACCATCCGTCTCGGAAGCAGGTGGCAGGGCTTGATCTAAAGGCAAATTAGTATTCCACGGAGCCTTGGTTCTCAACCTTGGCTGTGCATCAGAATCCTCTGGAGGTCTTGATAAAACCCAGACTGTGGGGCCTCATTCTCAGAGTTTCTGATTCATTAGGTCTGGGGTGAGACCCTAACATGTCTAACAAGTTCCCAGGTGATGCTGATGCTGCTGGTTTGGGGACCACACTTGGGAATCACTGTCATGGACACAGGTCTTGGCTCTGAGAGGCACTGCTGGGGAAGCAGAGAGAGCAAGGGTCTGGGAGGTGGCTAGGACTTAGGTTTGGGTCCATGGTTCATGCAGGTGCAGTATAGACAAGGGTAAGCCATGTGACCTCTTTTGAACCCAGTATTCTTACCTACAATCTGGGGTAATATTAGCTGCTTTGCCTTTCCCCAAGCATTGAGTGGGATAATGAGTAATCATTGGGCTTTTATCATGTACTGTGCATTTTACATGCATTATTCCCATTAATCTTCTCAACATTTATAGGAAGTGGGTCCTATTTTACAGACCCAGAAACTGAAGTTTAGGAAGCCTCAGTTCTTGTTAAGAGCAGTCCTTGTGTTAGAGGCAGTTCCAGCTGACCCCAGGGTTCAAGCTTTCAACCGTTGTGCGATCCCTGACCCTCAGTGGGAAAACCCTGTGAACATCCAGACTTGCCAAACAACTTTTAGCTGTGGTTTTTCTAAGCGTGGGCAGGATTTGATGTAAGGGATACCTGGTGGGCAAACCACTGTGCAGCAGTGAGCAAATCCCAGTTCAGGTCTGAGCAGCGTGGGAAGTTTCCAGAACAAAACATAGCACATCAGGGACTCATTTACTGCATTTGAGAATGGGCCACTCTGATAAGGTAGAGCCATTAATTAGGAGGAAAAAGTAGCCTAGCAAATGTTGCAGGGAGGCCAGGAGGCTCTTGAACAGCCTGACATAAGCCCAGGAAAGCTGCTTCCTAGAAGGCCTAGTACTAGATCATAAACTCTGCAGCTGACTCATTAATCCAGTAAAAGTGGCTGCAAAGCTCTCTGGGAAAGGATGGATTTGAAGAAAGGAAAACATTGCTTCTATGAGGGGACCAGAAGAAGCCATGGAGTGGAACCCAATATGTGCAAATCAGGCATTGTGAGCTCAAGAGCGGTTCCGAGGAGCTCACAGACACAAGGAGCCTGTAAGCAAAGGTTCTGCTCCACAAGCAGGAAGCCCCTGAGAGATGTGTACCTTTTGGTCACTGTGAACAAGATCCTATGGTCAAGGATGAGTGGGACAGGTGATCACTGAAGTCCGTTTCAGCTTTTAGTTCTAATCACCCTCTGAGATACATGCTTCATTGGTCCACCAGATTTATTTCCCAGGGTCAGTAAACATTTGGATAGGAATACAATGAATGAAAAAAGAAACTATCAGAATCTGATGAAACGTCACGCCAAAGTTTATTAGGAATAAAAAGTTATAACTATTATATATAAGTAGGAATGCTGTGTAATAATCTATAAAAAATGAGGTTGTCATGAGGATTCAGACAAAACAATGGACGTCTGAAAAGTGTTTTGAAAACTGGAATTATTAAATTAGAATAAAGGTATATATAACAGTTGGGATAATTTTCTGGATGAAGATATGTGAAAAGCAACTTTACTAAGTGATTACAGTACATACCATATGAGCATTTCATATGACCTACAAAGAGAAGAAGGAAACCATGTGCTTTCCAGGAGGTAAAATGCTCAGCTGACTGAGATGCTGGAAGGTCTTATGGGGTCATATGAATGGGCAGGAAAATAGAAGATGACCTTTGATGCAGACAAAGCCATTATGTGTTTAGGGAAAAGTACCCCAGACAACATATAAAGTGGTTTCCTCTGACTTAAAGGGTATAAACCAGAGAAGAATTTTGGTTTTCGCAGCTTGTTTCTTACCTGTGATGCTAGTTTGGTCAAGATGGCTAACCAAGACTTTAAAATAACTATACGTCCTTAGAATAAAGGAACCATAGAGATCATGTGATCTGTTGATGGCTTTTATTTTATAGATGAGAAAACAGACCCAGAGAGCTGAATGGCTTGTTCAATGTCCTATAACTACTTCGAAAATGTTTTGTATACTAGATGGAAAACATCAGTCCACCTTTCACGAAACTAAGATACCTGACAAAGGCTGCCTTAAAGAGTGTGGGGGAATTTCCAGAACCTTTTTATTTCTAATCACTCTCCGAGTCACCCGCTAGGAGTTCTAATCGTACCACCATTAGGTGAAAAGTTGACCAAATGGTCCCTCAGCATGTCCCATTGCATTGCTGCAAAAGTCAAATCATTGAGATGGACAGATAGATACCTCATGACTAATAACATTTTCCACGTAATCTTATGTAAATGATTCCTAATAAATTACACAGACAGGACTTCACAGTAAAATCACAAGTGAGTTTAGTGCAGGCATAATGACAGCCCAAACATCTGTTGGTTTTGGAAGTAAGTCTTCCTATTTTAGAACTAGCATTGAATCATCAGGAGATCGGGCTTGATAGAACTTCAGAGGAATTTTAGATCTCCACCAAAAGATCAAACTGCTCTGCCCTGTGTTAATTAGAAACGATAGACGTCGAGGGCTATGATTGTCTCCCTAGTTTCCTGCATACCTATTCCTACCTCGACAACATACCACAGAGTAGAGAAGATGGAGATTAGAGAGTTTTGATGCTTTTAGTGTGGGACTGGTGATGACTGCCCTCTTGGACTCGATCTTCCCTGGATGGGTCCAACCTTCTTGGCTCCCTTACCTTGTTTGAGCCTTCCTGCCCTAGCTGAGTTCCTAGGCCTGTGAATCCCTGACCCAAGTACTTTACCTGCTCCCTCCAACTTCCTGGATCCACTTGGGACTCCATCTGTTATGGTTCTGATCTGTAATCTACACCCCACCTCTGCCCTTGGTTGAACATTTGGTCTTTGTCTCTTCCTCCCAGCCCTATAATCTGTGTTTAATTGATGACTGTAATGTCCCATTTAAAACTTTTTCCATTGTTCATGTGGAATTTAATGGAACTCTTTTCTAAAAATGTGAATTTGAAAAACCTTCAATCTGCATTAAGACTATTGAAGAGCACAGTCTGTGTTAAAAGCCAGATATAAAAGCTTGGCTTTCATAAGAGGTACCAATTATAAGTAAATATCCATCAATCGATAAATACATCCTGCTTCAAAGTTCAAAGATTAGGGAAGCAATCAAGTGGGGGAAATGACTGGTTCTGATTGGAAGAAGGGAAGTGACATGGGCCAATGTAGGGTGCACGTGACAGAGAATCTTCTTTATCCCCTGGTTCCTGAAGGGATAAGACATAGAAACCCAAAACATCAGAAAAGTAAGGGAGCAGTGATAGAGCTTTTCTTTCCTCCAGTGCCAGCCAGTCATAGTATTCTCTTATTTGGACTTTAGATGAGAAGGCCTATGTGTTCTGCTGTGTTCCTTTTTTTTTTTTTTTTCCATTTTGAGACAGAGTCACTCCGTTGCCCAGGCTGGAGTGCAGTGGCACAATCTTGGCTCACTGTAACCTCCACCTCCCAGGATCAAGCGATTCTTCTGCCTCAGCCTCCCGAGTAGCTGGGACTACAGGTGCACACCACCACACCCAGCTAACTTTTGTATTTTTAGTAGAGACAGGGTTTCACCATGTTGCCCAAGCTGGTTTTGAACCCCTGACCTCAGGTGATCCGCCTGCCTTGGCTTCCCAAAGTGCTGGGATTAAAAGTGTGAGTCACCACGCCTGGCTGCCCTATATGTTTTGATGGATGATCAAGCCACTGAAATTTCTAGGAAAACAAGGAACCCGGGAAGGACTCATCCCAAGAAAGTTGAAGGTGAGTTAGAAAATTGGCTTCTACCCAAGTTTGACAGAACTCAAGGACTGGCATAGACTGTGATGAATAGCAGCTAAAGAATGGAGCTCTGGTGCTTAATGTTTATATGTCTTTAAAACTTGCTTTAAATAAAATGCCTTATTTGCACTAGTTAAGTATTTGTTATGATGTGTTGCTTTAATGAAAAGCTCTGTTGAGCTCTAGTTATATGGGAAAGCAGGCTGGGCTTTGACTGGATTAACCATGCAGATAGGAAGTTAGGCTCTTTGGAGCCACATTGGTTCACACAGGTGGCATTACCCACCTAACAGGTGTCCATCGCACCTGCGTTATGAATACTGCTCCTAAGAAGACACAAACCAGGCTCTGGGACCACCAGCCTAGGAAACTTGAGCCAATAAAGTCACCACAAAGACCACAGCACCTAAAGATAGAAAGGGATAAGTATAGAGGGGGATGGGAGGGTGACAGGTACATTCTCCTTTCATCATGATTTTTTTTTTTTTTTTTTAAACACAATACAGTGCTTTGGGCAATTTTATTTTTTAAATGAAAACTTTGGATTTTTCAAAAGGGGTTATTTGCCTTTCATCTGTGTTTTCTCTACTGTTCTATTTTCTGATCCATTACTTTCATCTTTGAAGCCTCTCATTGTGACTCTTGTATCAATGTAACTATCCGTTAAAAGGCTTTTTGCTTTTCGGGTCAGAAGTGTTTAATATCAGACAATTTAAATGATTTTATTTGTATTGATCTCAAACTTGAGAGTTACGCAAGAGGTACTATAAAATTAAGTATCAAAGATATGAATCCCTTTATTGGACTTTTTTGATGAGCAGACAGGTTGAGGGGTCCTAAGGGAGTGATGGAAAAGTAGAAAACTCACCAGGACCCAATGCCTAGGTCCCTGAGAAATAGAGCAAGAAAGGAGTCAGGGAGATGGGAGTGGAGTGGATGAATACCTGCGCAATCTCAGGACACAGAAAAGACCTGATGGATTCTTTTCTTTCTTTCCTGGTTAGAGGAAGGGCATGGCTGACCCAGGCTGTTTGCAGGGGCTCAGATAGGATAGAGGAGTTTGGGGCAAAAGGGTGGGTGCCGTAGCTTAAAGGGGAGCAGTGGGCGGGAAGTTGAGTCAGCCTGGGCTGGTGCATTGTGGATATAGCACAGCAATGAGAGGGTGGAGAGGAGTGGGGGAGAGTAAAAGAGCACAACAGGTTCCGAAAGCTTGGTATGGTCTGGGTCATAGACTCCTGCAGATGTTCTGAGGGGTCAAGCCCTTTTCCTGAGGTCCCAGAGCTCACTGAAGCTGGAACCTAGACTGCAGGCCCTACCAACATCCCGTGCTCTGAGCAAGTGGCTGTCAGGACCCTGGAGTGAATGACACATAAGTTCCCCTCCCACCTCCCACCTCCCTGGAAGATGAGAACAGAGCAGTCAGGCTGGGAGGCAAACACCATCCCAATTTGCAGGTGTGCAGTAGAAGCATAATATCATCTTTCACAGGGGAGTGGTCCCTGACTGTCACTCTAGCAGCCAGACACCCCCAGTGCTGCTCCAGGAGGAGTCCATGCTGGGAGAGAAGAGATTGGAATCAACTTCTTGGAGTCTCTTACGACTTCAAAAGCAGGGATGAATCTGCAGTGTTCTGGGGGCCGTTTAATGATAAAGGAATAATCCAAACGCCTGTGCAGCGCTAATGAGCACCGAGAATAACTCCACCAACCTGTCTCTGCAGGCAGGGCCCAGCGGACCAGCAGGGCTCAGCTGGTCTTGGAAAGGGTTCCACAGGCCTGCTCCCTCTGCCCAGAGGCCAGAGCTCAGCCAATGGGTTCCCTGAAGGATTGCCTGGGAGGAGAGGATTGCCTGGAGTGGCCTCTGAGTCAGGACTGTGCTCCTCCCACACAGGGGGAGGAAGTCAAGGGCTGTGTGCAGGTGAGCAAACCAAGCTGACAGGCGCCTGAGGTGCTGGCTTTGGTTCCTCTCATGCTGAGGATTAATTTGTCGAAGTGGGAACACAGCAGGAGAAGGGAACATTTATTTCTTTGGCTTTGGTCTGGGGTCCAGTCAGGGAAGGAGAAAGAGAGAATGTATGTGTGAGTGTCTAAACCACTGGGATGGATTAAGGGCAGGGCAGAAAGTGGACCAGTGGTACCAACTCTTCGAAAGGGTGCCGAAAGCCTTTATCATAAACACCAAATGTAATACTGTTTAGGGGGACAGAATAGGGTTGGTGCCAGAAGGACACCTTTCCTGGATCCCGATGTTCATTTATTCTTGTGGTCATTCATTTCATCCAATCAATCAATCATGTCAATGCAGTCATCAGCATTTCTCCAGCATCCACTATATGCCATCTGTTGCACGCAGATTAGACTACGGCCCAGCCTCTCTCTGCCTTCAAAGCACACACGATCCTACAGGGAAGGTGGAAATATGAACAAGCAGACAACAATAGACATGATGAACACAGTGTAATACATGTGAGAAATAGGAAAATAGATGACAGAAGCGAAGAGGAAGGCGGGCCTCACTCGGACACAGAGGGGTGCAGACATTTGGCATGTAACTTGGATGATGAAGTGTGAACTGTGTGATGGGTGGGACTGAGGACGAGGGAGAAACTTTCCAGGACTTCTAGGAGCAGGTTTGAACTGTGGGAGTGGGATGGGGTGGGAGGTGGGGGTGGGGGAACAGCATGAGGCAGGTGTGGAGGCGTGCACAGAATAAGGTGTGAAATTTAAAGGAGAAGCTGGAATTTGAAGGGAATCGGAACCAGGAGGAGACAAGGGCATCCAAGAGGCCAATGGGTGTGAAAGGCAGAGTCCTGGAGGGGAGTGTTGTTCCTTTCTTCTGCACACAGATAGTAGGCAGAGTTGCACAGGGATGAAGAACATAGGTGGCTGGGTGCAGTGGCTCACCCAGCACTCTGGGAGGCCGAGGCAGGCAGATCACTTGAGGTCAGGAGTTTGAGACCAGCCTGGCCAACGTGGTAAAACTCCTTCTCTACTAAAAACACAAAAAAAATTAGCCTGGCGTGGTGGTGCGTACCTGGAATCCCAGCTAATCGGAAGGCTGAGGCAGGAGAATCACTTGAACCAGGGAAGCAGAGATTGCAGTGAGCCAAGATGGAGCCACTGCACTCCAGCCTGGGTGACAGAGCAAGACTTTGTCTCAAAAACAAAGAAATCATAGGCCCTGTACCGAGACTGTGTTCAAATCCTGGCTCCGGGGGCTGCCAGCTTTGGCAAGTGTCTCTGCCTCTATAAGCTTCAGTTTCCTTATCTATAAAGTGGGATCAATGATGATGATCATTCCTGCAGTGGCCTGCCTTGAGGATTGGTAGTTCAGTACTTGGTGGGATAACTGGTATAGCCTTCAGTAAATGTTAGCTTTTATCATTGTCACTATTGCAGCCAATCTTTAAATGCTGTTAGTTTTTCCTTTGAAGTGTTTCTTGGGTCTTATCATGACCTCTCCCTCCCAGCAGTGACCACTCTAAGCTCTGCACCTGAGAATTGCCCTCCTCACCTCACTTCTGGGTTTCTGTACATCTTCCAGTTGGCCTTGGTGGCTTTCTTCCTTCCACTGTAACCATCCTGTGGACCAACCCCAAACAAAGCCCTCTTACATGCCAGGTTTGGATAACTCCTTTGCTCTAAACCACTAGCACTTTCTCTCAGAAAAGCACCAATCTGGCCCATTGTCCTCTTGCAGGTGAGAAAACTGAGGGCTAAAGAGGCTATTGGACTAGTCCACAGGCCAAGGAAGTCTGTTCCTGAGCTCTGGGTCTCCCGACTCCTCATTCTTGCGCTTTCCTCTCTGACAGCTGCCCTCTTTTCCCAGCCCCAGAGCTTCTCTAAACTCTCCCTGGAAAACATCACGGCGAGTAGCAAATGGTCCTGTGTGAGCTCTGTGGTGGGCCATTGAGTTTGCAGCCCAGCCTCGCCCTTACTGGCTGAGTGACCTTCAACAAGTGATGTCACCCATCGAAGCCTGGGGTTCCCAGCCGTGGAGAGCAGTGTTATGCTAAGAGCTCCTTTACAGGGTGAGAGTGAGGGTGGGAGATGTGACTATTACCTAAGTGAAGGGCTTGGGAGAGTGTCTGACACACAGTACGAGGCTGAGATTTTGAAGCCTACTCTCTGGTCAGGGGGCCATCCCCGGCCCGGGGCCCACCTTAACTGTGCCCACGCTGCCTCCCATCCAGCCTTCACGTTTCCTGTTGCACATCCACATTCCAAGTCACCCCAGCCCTTCCTCTCACCATGAGCTGTTCTCTACTTCCTGAATTCCTCAAAATCCCACCTGACTGCCTCTCCTGCAGAGTTAGAACTCCAGGAAGAAGCCAAAACTTTATTTCAGAACTCTGTTGTAAACATCCTTAAAGACAGACGCCAGGTGGTGGGTGAGGTCGAGGCGCCGAGAGTGGAAGGGTTTTGGGTCTGTTCATTGGCTGGAGCAGTGCTCACTGGGAGCTGAAAGGACTTTCAGAGCAGAGCCCTACGGGGTGCTCAGACGTGTCCACCGAGCGCTCGGAAGCTGCAGGACGGGACCCACACAGCCTTCCCTGTGGGCCTCCAGGGTGAGCCTTGAGAGTTGTTTTCCCTTCTTAGGAAAAAGGGAGAGGTCCGTGCTTGCCAGGTGTGAGCCTGCTGCACCCACCAACCGGCTGCCGTTCTGATCTCGTAGGAAGCCAGTGGCCCCACTCAGGGCCTCCCAGGGCCCCGCCTGTGAAGGAGGAAGCTGCGAGGAGTGCCCAGGGCTGGGAATCCCTCAGATACCTCTGTCCTTCCTCCAAGGGGTAATGAAGCGGGCATGTGTTCCCGTGCAGGCGTCCTTGGGGACGGGTGTGGATTCTTTCCTGTGACAGCTGCGGAAACCACCAGAACACGGTGCAGAGCGCACAAGGCTGGTTTTCCATCCCAGTGTGGGCCACGCCCTATGCGGGGGCACTGTTTGCTTTTCCATAAACGTAAAAATTGCTTAATATGACTCCAGAGAAGACTAAATACGTGTTCGCGGGTGGACTCTCTTGTTTATTTTTTCTGTTTTCAGGAGCGGGTGGGACTTCCTCCAGAAACTACTGGTTTCCTGAAAATCTGGACCAAGCCTGAGACTTTTTGTGTACTTGTAGCTTTGTTTTGATTTGTGTATTTATTGTGAGCTCTCTAGGGGACCTCAAAAAAAAAAAAAAAAAAAAAAAAAAAAAAAAAAAACCAAGTCTATTTTCCGAAGATTTTCACTCAAGCTTAGCAAAGGAAAAAAATTCAACCTGACCAGCGAATATTTGCCCCTCATTAAGCATTCTCCAAAGTGAGGTCTCTATAAAAGACACAGTCTATGTCAGTTCCTGCTTGCTGGGAAAAGCCAAAGGTTCACTGGGCTTTGACTAGACTTCCCAGAGGTCGTCTTGCAGTGAGGGAGGCCAGCTCCTTCTGATGTCCGCTGGGCCTTTGGCTTTCAATGACTGAAAGCTGTTTTTGTCCCAGCAGAACTAGAAAATACATACCTCACCTAAAAAAATAGGAGGAATGGCTACCATCTCTCCCTCTCGGAATGTATTACATGGGGAGATATACCGCCTTCTCAATATCCTATGACCTAGCACCTTTTTTTCTTAAATTTTCACTAGAAAAATAATAAAGCCATGGACATACTCTGATATTATCGATGGCAGATTTTGAGGTTGACCTAATGTACTTTTTTCCCACTTAACACACAACTTAATCATCTCCTGAAGAACAAAGAGATGGTGGCAAAAAGCCCTTTGCAAAACCTTTTTCCTGTTCTACTGGGAAACCAGCATTAAGGACAAGGGACAGGAATGGTGCAGGGACAGGGGCTAGTTGTATAAGATGTGTAATTTTGAGGGGCAGAGGGGTGACCAGATTCTGCTAGCAACAGCTGAGAAACGGGGGGTTCTTTGATTTCTGATGGAGAAAGAAAGCATAGAGTGTTATTTAACCCTGGTGGAAAGCTGGTCTCTAAAAACCGAAAGCACCCAAGATAACGGGGATAAAGATGGGAAAAGGTTAGAGGTGGGAAGGGTTAGAGGTAGCAAAGCCTCAAATAAGACGTATTCTTTGGGTGGTGTCATTCTAAATGTTTTGACTTGGAGGAAAGAGCCAGGAATGAGGACAACGTCCCTGCTATTATAACAACAACATATGCACCAACATAAAGAAAAATCCCATTTAAGAAAAACCTGCCTGGGCTGTGCTTTAATTGCAAGAGGTACAAGGACGTGGTGGGTGAGGCTCAGCTGCTGGTCTAACAATAGCCTAAGCCGACCTTGCTCAGGGGAAGTCCATTGCTAAACTTCAAAGTTCAGTTTGTGAACTTCACATTTAGGAAGCACTTCCTGATGACCCCATTTAAAATTTTATTCTTCTTCCAAGGGACACAGTACAGAATATATGGGCTTACATTTTTTTTTTTTCTCTCCAGCAATTTCCCTGCCTCTGTAGGAGTAAAAAACGGAAACAGGTGCTTATGTATTTATTTTTAAAGCTCTCTAGCTACTGAGGACAGCAAGGACTTTTGCCATTTAATTTTTGTTATCGTCTAGCTCATGAAAATGTATTTCTTAATCCTCTAGCAACATATATTCCTGATTAGAAAAAGTATGAACTGGTATCTCCTCTGCACTCTGGGGGTGCGTGATTTAAGACTAACCATGCAGCATATACACAGAAAGCCATGCAGAAAATGCTTGCAGAGCCAGCATCGGGGGCAGGATGGAGACAGGGGGCCCAGGATAGAGTGGAAAGGGAATTGTGTGAATCACGGAAGGCAGAAAAGTGTTTATGTCCAAGATGGAAATTCTCAGCATATATCCAGTTCAGTCAGGTTTTTGTGGAGGAAATGACCAAGCCAGAGCTACTGGCTCTTTCGATTACCAAATGGGATTGTCTGGCTGGTTTAGGGGGAATAAACACAATGATAATGAAAGTAATTGACCACAAAATGACATGGCCTGAGTCTAGAAATCTTTATGGAGAAGATAGCATCTGAAGGTCCCATTCAGCAATGGGTGGGGCAGAAGTGGTTTTGTATGCTGAGGGGGTGTGGTACACAGAGAAAAAAGTATTGCTACCGCAGCTCTGCCCTGAAGAAGCCAAGTGGCATATCATAAACTGGGTGCCTTGTAGGCCTTCTTGCTGTCCACAGGTAAATTTGAGGAGCGCTTAGAATACATCGTGTCTGCCGGACACGGTGGCTCACACCTGTAATCCCAACACTTTGGGAGGCTGAGGTGGGCGGATCACCTGAGGTCGGGAGTTCGAGACCAGCCTGACCAAAGTGGAGAAACCCCGTCTCTATTAAAAATACAAAAATTAGCCAGGTGTGCTGGTGCATGCCTGTAATCCCAGCTACTCAGGAGGCTGAGGCAGGAGAAATGCTTGAACCCGGGAGGTGGAGGTTGTGATGAACCAAGATCGCACCTTTGTACTCCATTCTGGGCAACAAGAGTGAAACTCCGTCTCAAAAAACAAAATAAAAAAATCATGTCTTCGACGCCAAGGGCTGCTCAGCCCACATCGCCCAGTGCTGAGTTGTGGGCTTGTCTGATGATACCTGCATGGTGACAAAGGAGGTGCCCGGCCCTGGGTGTCATCTCTGCTGAAACCTAGTTCTCACATAGCTCTGTGTTCCTGGGTGTGCCACTTGGCCTCCTTAGTTTCTATTTTTTTATTAGTAAAATAAACGAGTTGAGCGAGATGTTCTCTAGAATAACTTTCATTTTTCCCATTCTAGGCATGGTAAAGTATACTTAAACATGTGTATATATTTCTTCAGTTGGGAAAATGGCAATGGTGAAGCCCTAAAAAGACAGAGGACCTCTCGTTTCCCCCAATTCGTTGCCTTTATGAATGTGATGGGTTGCAGGGGACCTTTGCAAAGAGAACAGACATCTACCCAAGGCTGTGGGTTTGGGGTCAGGTCCCCAGTGTGGACAGGGCTACTCAGGCCCATGGGGGCAGGAGGCCTTAGCAGTGGCTACCCATGTGCTCCTGCAGTCCTCCCAGGAAGGATTGATACCCCTAGTCTCTACTCACCTCCCCAGCGCCTCCCTCCAGGGGCCTCTGGGCTGCATCAGGGGAGATGTGCCCTGTCCTTAGCTATGGCTTCAGGTTTGGCTCAGTGCTTTTTGCCCTGCGTACTGGAAAAGCTTGTTTTTCCCCATGAATATCAAAGTAATACAACTTCCGTACAACAGAAAGGTACAGGAAAGCGTTGAGGATGAATACATAATCAGCTATCATCCTATCACCCAGAGCAATTTATTTAAGTGCATTTTCTTCTAACGTATTTTTTCCTTAATGCAAATGTAAAATTTTGCATTCTGCGTTTTCTTTTCTTTTGGCTCAACCTCATAGCATGTTTCCATGCCATTATATATATTTGACCCCACTTCATTCCATTCTGCTTCCTTATGCTCACCCTCTTCTCTTGGTGTCCCTGACTTCAGTCTCCCCTCCTGAGCTCATGCTGTGTGCCTGTCCGAAGTGCAGCCATTCTCCATTTGTCATTTAGTCCTGCCATGCTTTACGGTTCTCTCTCCCCCACGAAGCCTTCTCAGACCACTTTGGAGAACTCTCCTGATTGTCTATCCATCCCTGACCCCCTTCCCTTCCTTGGGGTCTGGACCATGCCTTGGGTCCTAAACAAGTGCTGCTCTGGGCTGTTAGGTCTCTTTTTATGTAGACACCCCTCAGGCAGTGGTGCATTGGTAGATACTCAGCAACTGGCTCTCTAGAAGAAAATGTATTCCTATATATACATGCATACATGCATATATTGTGCATTTTATTGCTCTCAAGATGAGTATTATACAATTTATAAATAATAATCAAATATACAGTATTTATTGTAAACTCCAAATAGCAATTGATTTTTATGGAATACTTTTGCTGATTTTTGTTGGATCCTTGTCTCACTAGTCAACCTATGGTGGCAAATGAGAAGTGTAGGTTGGCTGACAGGTTTATTTACATTAATGAAGAAGACAAAAATGAAATAAAGACATGTTGGAACTTCAGTCATTCAACAATTACATGATTTCTTTGCTCAATCAAATCATTGTTTTTGAGCATTGGAAGAATATTTCCTTAATGTTTTGTGCTAGTTACAATCGGGACAGTTCTAAGTTTAATCTTCATTACTAACATTTTTTTCTGTGGCTCTCTTAAGTCTAGATGAGGGGCTAGTAATCTATGGCCTGATAAATCTGGCACACCACACGTTTTTGTGAATAAAGTTTTATTGGAACACAGCCAGGTCCATTCATGTATCTATTGTCTGTGGCTGCTTTTGTGCTATGATAGCAGAATTGAGTAGTTTTAACAGAGACCTACGGCCTACAAAAGGAAAAATATTTATTGCCTGGCCCTTTATAGAGAAAAGTTTGCTGAACCTTGCTTTACACAGTCAACAAAACAATACATCAGACCCTGATCTATAATGTTTGTCAATTTCCATGTATAAATACAACCATCATGGCTGCTGTTAAGTTCCCATTGTGATGTTACTGATAATGGAGTTGGGAAGAGATTCACTTTGGTGTAGCATTCAATAGTGTTTCCACCACACAGTACGACAGATGGAAATAACCTTACAGACAGAGACAATAGTAAAATGAGAACATTTGAGTATTTATTACTGTCATTTTAAACATTTGTTTCATTGTAGGTTTTATAATGTAATTTTAAAATAATGGCTGTGTTTAAAAATCAGCTTGCAAAATTCTTGAAAATTTAGCAATTGGCTTTGTGAGAGGGTGAGGGCTTTCATCTTCACTGGGGAAAATAGCCCAGGTGGGTGATACATCTCTCCAAATCCCAGGCCCTGGGGGTGATCGCTGCACATGGTAAGGGCATGGAGGATCTTGTGAGCATCAGAAGTCTTAAAGTTGAAGAAAGTAGCCTCTTGTGTGTAGCAGAGGCTCCAACCCTATCTGTTGACTAGAAAATTGCCGTGCACTGTAGTCACCATGTGGGAGTAAAACCATGAACTTCCACCCACCACAGGCAGAACTGAATCATTCAGACAGAGCCATCCAGAAGGCACAGATGGCTCCCTGACCCCATTTGACCTGGGCTGGGTGCTCCATGAAGCTTAAGCTCAAGGTCGGCTCTGTCAGCCCCAAAACCCAGCTTTCTGCTTTGGAAGTACCAACTTATATCCCCACCCTTTCCTCCAGCCCAGGAAGGGAGTAAAGCCAGTGGGGTTCCAGGGGAACATAAGACCTTGGCCTGGGAAGATGATGGCTGGGACCCATGTGACTGGGCATGACTGACCAGAACAAGTTGGTGTTTTCCCTAAGGAAATTCCATGCCCCAAACCCTCCCCTGCCAGCTGCTCTGTGGCCTTGGAGACAAGCTATTTCTCTGGTTATTTGCTCCAAGTTCACCCAGAGCTGGAAGACAAGTGTGGCTGAGACACCTGCATGAAACAGCAGGGAGAGAACAGGTGCTCAGGAGTCACTGGGCTGGGTTCCCATCTCGCCATCACCACTGTGTGTGTGGCCTCGGGCTTGGCACTTAACCTCTTTGAGCCTGTTTCCTTGTAGGTTAAACACCTTACAGAATCACTGTGGGGTCAACTGAGATAATATATGTGAAGACATGTTGCAAATAGCAAATGTGAGAGGGCAGTGAATAGGACTTACTGGCACAAGGACCTCTGCTGAACCACCAGGTGCTAAGGAACCCACATTTTATCCATTTCTTTTTTCTTTCTTTCTTTCTTTTTTTTTTGAGACAGGGTCTTGCTCTGCATGATCATGGCTCACTGCAGCCTCACTCTCCGAGGCTCAAGCAATTCTCCCACCTCAGCCTCCCCAGTAGCTAGGACTACATCAGGCCTGGCTGATTTCTTTTTACTTTTAGTAGAATTGGGATTTCACCATATTGCCCAGGCTTGTCTTGACCTCCTGGGGTCAAGTGATCCACCTGCCTTGGCCTCCCAGAGTGCTGGGATTACAGGCATGAGCCACTGCGCCAATGTTCGGAACCCACATTCTGTAATGAGACTTGCCAGCAATTGGGGCCACATTCTTCCAACTCCAGGGCTCTCAAAGAAGCAGTCTTTATTCCCATCACCGCCTTCCCCCAGCCTATGTAGATAGACAAGTGGGAGAGGGAGTGTAGGAATTGCCGGGCGAATAATGCAGTTCTGTTCTTCCCGTTGTGAGTCTCTTGAGTTCAAGTTGGGGGATCGATTAGAATCACTTACCAAGAATGCAGGATGAGGGTGCCTGCAGGAGGCAGAAATGCTATTCTAGGTCCCATCTGGTGCTGGGGATATGAGGACGAAGTTTTGGAGAGAGACTGACCTGTATCCATAGGAGTTTATGGGGCTGTGTGGGAATGTGGGGGTTGTGCCTGCTTTAGCCATCTGAAGAGAGGAGGCTTAGCCAAGCTGGGAGAAGAAATACTATGAAGTAGTGTGCCTGAGGGGATGGGTCCCCACACCTCAGCTCCCATCAGTCCTCAGAGGTGGGGAAGAAGACCCAAGTCATTTCTGAGACTTTGTACAAGAGGACAGAGTAGGAGGGGCATGGACCTTTGGAGAAGCCAAAAGGGACCACAGCTATGCTTCTCAGTGATAAATGGGCTGGGCTTATACCAATAGGACCCTCAGAAAACCACATCTACCATCTTCACAGGCCAAGGCCACCAGCAGCAGATGGGACCACAGTGAACCAGAGCAAGAGCAGACCACTCACAAGAGGTGAGGACCTCTGTGTCCCCCAGCTGTTCCCTCACTACCAGCTCCCAGCCCCAAAGGGGTTGGGCTCTGAAAAATGAGGAGCAGCAGTCCCAGGACCAGGCCTCACCCCACCCTCCCACTCCACCCCATGGTTTTCCAGAGAAAAGAGGAATGAAAGAGCAGAAAGATCCCCTTCCCACTGCAGATTCCATCCTCTCCGAGTCTGGCTCACAAGATGAAGGGAAGAATGTCAAATCAGATGTGAGACTGAGGCTTTAGAATAAAACAAAGTAACTTTTAATAATCGAACTGACCAAAAGTTAAAGGAATCTGCCCAAGATGCTATAAAGGAATGGAAGCATATAACTTGATAGTACATGGCTGAAGGCAGGGATGGGAGAAATAGAAAACTGTTTGACGTTTACACTCTTCTAAATTCAGACTGCTCAATGAACCCTGAACAGGAACCTTAGTTTTTGTAGTAGGTGGTCCCTTTGAACTTGATGGAATGGATCAAATACATTTATAGGCAGACATTCTCAAACTTTGGTGCCTGTATCAGAATCACCCAGAGGGTGCATTAAAACACAGACTGCCGGGCCCCTTCCCAGAGTTTCTGATTCAGTAGGTCTCGGGTGGGATGGAGAATTTGTCTTTCACACAAATTCCCAGGGGATGGAGATGCTGCTGGCCTGGGGACCACAATCTGAGAATCACTGTGGAATAGACTAAAGCATCACTGAAATGTGTATTTAACATAGCCTTGAAAATAGGCCCCCGAGCATCCTAGGATGCCAATGAAAGTGCTGGTTTTATTTATCTCACCCATCTGCTTCCTCTGGGAGGAACGATGCTTGAGCGTTGTGTTGATCTTCCAGTGTGTTACAGAACTAACTGAAAATCCCTTTGCCCTACAAATGAGTCTGTTACGCCGCCCAGGATTTTCCCCACACTCACATGGTCTGCTCTTCCCAGGAAGATTAGCTATGATAGCACACCTTTGAGTGGGGCCCAAGGTGCACAGCCAGGGCTGTGTGAGCAGGGCAGAAACATCCTCCTGCTTGCCCCTGTGGAAGCAGGAGCCACCCTTGCCTCCCCTCATCCTTGTGCCTCACAGCCAGTCCTCCACTGTCTGTGGGCATTTCCCCCGCCAATGGAGTGACCCTCCCGTGTGGATCCTGATCAGTCCTGTTTGGGTAAAGCTGATCCTATCCAAGGGGTGGATAGGATGGTTCCCAAATCAGGCCAATCAGAGATCCCATTCTCCTGCCTGTGGCCATGTATTCAGGGGTGGGCACCTGGCTAGAATCATTTCTGGAACATTGCTATAGGTATGTGATAAAGTATGGCTTATCTAGAAGTTTGAATTCTAAGGACTGAGGAATCTGGCACTCTGAAGTGTTATGAAGGGAGGGGGTAGGGAGCGAATGAAGAGACATGGTAACTTTATTAAGGTCGTAGATCCAGCTGCCCCTGAAGCTTATAATTTGGACATCTCTGTTACATGAGTAAATAAATTCCCCACAGGTTAATTTGGGTTGGATTATTATTCTTGTGACCCAAAGTCTCAATGAATACACTTGCTTACCTGCCTTTTTCATATCTCCAAATATGTTGACTTTCCTCCACCCCACTGCTCTACCTGTCACTCCAGGCCTGGGTCTCAGTAACAGCCTCCCAATCCTGTGCGGGTCAGGGCCTCCAAGTAATGAATCCCAACTGACTGCTTGCCCAGTCCACTAGACTTTAATGGGGAGGGTAGCCTGGCTTCAGTAAACCATGATTCTTCCTAGTATGTTTTCTGGGGGAGGAAGGCAGCACTGATAAATCGCAATCACTGCCTCGTTGTGACTTATAACGTGAAGTCCCACAGCAAAGAAAAAGTTGTTGTCTGGCATCCACAGACCTCTAGTGTTCATCAGGAAACTCTCAGAGTCTTTAGACTGCACTCCTTTATTGCCCTGGGCCCGGTTCTACCTGTAAACCCTGAGTGCTGCAGGGAAAATGGCTTAGGGACCATTGGTATAAACTAGCACAGTGGGCTGTGTTATCAATACCTGGCATTTCTTACCACTTTCACTCAGTCAAATTAGCAAAACATCCCGGTGGCAGGACTGTGACCTGCTCAGTACCTTGACCTTCCTAGTACCTAGGTCTAGCAGACCACCAGTGGGTAGCTTGGGTGGTCCCAGGCCATGTAGCATTTCAATGCATTTCCAAAATACATAGATCCACATATTTATGGAAATTGACCTTTAACTGAAGATTTCATAGAAAAGGATTTAGATTGTACGTTGTTCAGTGAAACTTAATAAAATTCCCCTTTAGACAGTGCTGTTCTTTTTCCCAAGTGCCAAACACTGCTGGCAGCCTCATCCCTCCCATGATTGGCCTCTAATACTTCCCCCTCTTGTTCGGAGGCAGTTCTTCAGGTGGGACGCAGGACCAGCATCAGAATTAGCATCACCTGGGACATCGTTAGAAATGCACATTCCTACCTGACAAAAACAAGAAATGGGGAAAGGATTCCCTATTTAATAAATGGTGCTGGGAAAACTGGCTAGCCATAAGTAGAGAGCTGAAACTGGATCCCTTCCTTACTCCTTATACAAAAGTTAATTCAAGATAGATGAGAGACTTAAATGTTAGACCTAAAACCACAAAAACCCTAGAAGAAAACCTAGGCAATACCATTCAGGACATAGGCATGGGCAAGGACTTCATGTCTAAAACACCAAAAGCAACGGCAACAAAAGCCAAAATTGACAAATGGGATCTCATTAAACTAAAGAGCTTCTGCACAGCAAAAGAAACTACCATCAGAGTGAACAGGCAGCCTACAGAATGGGAGAAAATTTTTGCAATCTACTCATCTGACAAAGGGCTAATATCCAGAATCTACAAAGAACTCAAACAAATTTACAAGAAAAAAACAACCCCATCAAAAAGTGGGCAAAGGATAAGAACAGACACTTCTCAAAAGAAGACATTCATACAGCCAACAGACACATGAAATAATGCTCATCATCACTAGCCATCAGAGAAATGCAAATCAAAACCACAATGAGATACCATCTCACACCAGTTAGAATGGCAATCATTAAAAAGTTAGGAAACAATAGGTGCTGGAGAGGATGTGGAGAAATAGGAACGCTTTTACACCGTTGGGACTGTAAACTAGTTCAACCATTGTGAAAGACAGTGTGGCGATTCCTCAAGGATCTAGAACTAGAAATACCACTTGACCCAGCCATCCCATTACTGGGGATATACCCAAAGGATTATAAATCATGCTGCTATAAAGACACATGCACACGTATGTTTATTGCAGCACTATTCACAATAGCAAAGACTTGGAACCAACCCAAATGTCCATCACTGACAGACTGGATTAAGAAAATGAAGCATATATACACCACGGCATACTATGCAGCCATAAAAAAGGATGAGATCATGTCCTTTGTAGGGACATGGATGAAGCTGGAAACCATCATTCTCAGCAAACTATCCCAAGAACAGAAAACCAAACACCGCATATTCTCACTCATAGGTGGGAATTGAACAATGAGAACACTTGGACACAGGAAGGGGAACATCACACACCAGGGCCTGTTGTGGGGTGGGGGAAGGGGCGAGGGATAGCATTAGGAGATATACCTAATGTAAATGACGAGTTAATGGGTGCTGCACACTAAAATGGCACATGTATACATATGTAACCTGCATGTTGTGCACACGTACCCTAGAACACAAAGTATAATTAAAAAATGTGGAGGACAAAAAAACATGCACATTCCTGGGCCCCACTGTAGGCCTATTGAATCAGGAACTCTAGAGTAGGGACCACAATCTGTGTTTTAAAAAGCTCTTCAGTGGATTCTGATGCACACTCAAGTTTGAGAACCAGTGACCTAATTGATTTAGCTCCTGACTCATTTTACACACCACACGCAGAAACACAAAAGACCAGAAGAGGCAAAGAGGGGACTACCTATTGCTCCTCAAGCAAGCTCCTTGGGGGGTCTTGATCCTTGCCCCAGATCATATATGAGTGGTGTCAGCCCATAAGACAGGCAATTTTTCTACTAAGGTGCTAAGGGTGTCTTCATACTGTTACATTGATGATTCTGGACAGAGGACAGGCTGGTCCCTCTGGTCTTTGTTCCAGAGCCTTGGAGGACATTAGAATATCTGATGGTGGGGACAGGGTGGGGCCCACACCACCAGACAAAGCAGAATGAAGTGGAATAGAAAGGTCTCCAAGGGAAGAAACAAATGCATTTAAAACCCAAGGCTGGGCATGGTGGCTCACGCCTGTAATCCCAACACTTTGGGAGATGGAGGCATGGGGATCACTTGAAGTCAGGAGTTTAAGACCAGCCTGGCCAACATGGCGAAACCCTGTCTCTACTAAAAATACAAAAATTAGCAGGGTGCGGTGGCACATGCCTGTAATCCCAGCTACTAGGGAGGCTGACACAGGAGAATCGCTCGAACCTAGAGCAGGAGATTGCAGTGAGCCAGGATCATGCTACTGCACTCCAGCCTGGGTGACAGAGTGAGACTCTGTCTTTAAAAAAAAAAAAAAAAAAAAGAACAAATGCATTTAAAACCTTTTCCTCCCAGCAACCCGCATGGATTATAAAACCACATTTATCTTTCAAAGTAAATAGCAATCAGTCCCAAGCAGCAAGGAGACTCAAATAATGGCTAACATGTGTTGATATTGACAGTGACCCATAAATCTTCATTTCTTTGGCAGAGAATGTTGGGTGGCATTTTAATTCCAAGCCATCGAATGAGGAGAGAGATGCACCTCTGCTGTGGATCTTAGCAGAGCATCCTTGGAAACACAACCCAAGGAGCGTAGAGTTTAGCCCTAATCGATGGCCGCCAACATGCTTCATAACACTCCATTACCCAGATGGGGGGTGTGGCGGCTGAAGCATGGAGCGGCTGAGCCTGGGGTGCTCACAGACAGGAATCTGAGCAGCCATCTAGGAAGGACAAAGGGCCCTTGGAGCCTCCCCGGCATGACTAATCGCTCCCTCCTGCCCTGAGCTCCCTTCTTTGTTTGAGCCCCCGCTGCCCCTTGTGTGCACCCAGCACTTTCCGGCCTGCCACGCCCTCTTCCAGAGTCTCTCCTCCTTCTCTACTCGGCGGTTTTCTCATCATGTGTGGCCGGTCCCAAGCCTGGTTTTTGTTCTTTAAGGGAGATGAACTTTTCTCCCACTTGTCAGTTTTGTGTCTGAGAGTGCGGATTACTGTCTGTCCCCACTCTCTGTTCTGTCGTTTGAAAAGGTATTTTAGTCACCGTTAGTTACTACTTGCCACTCTGCTGAGTATTTTTGCATATATTTCACTGAGTCCATATTAGCTGTGTGATATCGAGCCAGTCATCTGACCTTGTTAAGCCTGTTTTCCCATTTTTAAAATGGGGAGACAATACTAGCATTTTCCTTTGAGCGTTGCTGGGGGTTAAGTGGAATCTTCCAGGGAAGCTCCGAGCCAGGCCTGGCATACGGTAAAGGCCCACTTAGGCCTGCTGGCCTCTGCCGGTGCTGAGTGGGGTGCTCTCCTTCACACCCTGAGAGCCTGAGCCAGCCACGTTGCAGGGCGCCTGTGGTCTGTTTTAGGTCTCCTCCCCAGGGAGGGAGCGCATCTTATTTACCTTTGCCTCCCTAGCCCTGAGCACAGGTTTGATGCAGCGTATGTGCTTGATAAATGCGTATGAAGTTAGGAAGGGAAGGAGGAAGACTGTAGGCGAGCCCCAGAAAGCCCCAGTCCTGAGTGGCTGAGGGACCCTGATGAGGACATAACACATGCCTTCACTTGGCTTGATGGGAAAACTGCAAGAAACGTCTTGGAAACGGCTTAGAAACCTTTTGGCAGAAGGAAGGGACTTGAAGAGCTCCCAACCCTAGTCCAGGTGAGAGGAGAGTGATTTACCCAAAGTCACACAGTCTTTTGGTGACAACATTTGGGCCCTAATTTATGGCTGAAGTTTGCTAGCATGGGCAGTATTCGATACCATGTTAGGAACTTGTTACAAAGGGCTTGAGCATCAGCAGGAATATACATTACTAGAAACAGTCAGAAGACCCTAGGGGAGGCAGCTAGGAGTAACTTTTTAGGTACCCCCTTCTCCTTTCTGGTAGTTACTAGAAGCCTCCGGCTTGCCACCACTCCCACCCTTTCCCCATGGCCACTGCCAGTTCTGCTTCAAGGGCCAGGCCTGAGCTAGGTCGTTCTCTCCCCCGCCCTTTCTCCATCAGGTCTGGGACTTGACGGGAAGTGCTTCAGATTAAGTGTTAGGTGCATGCAGAACAACACTGGCTTCATTTCAAACCTCATTGCATTCTTTTACTAGTGGGGAACATGACAATTAGGCTGTATCAGTTCCAGTTTCCTCATATGTAAAGTGAGAATAACAATGTATACTTTATAGATTATAGGTTATTGTAAGAATTCAACCAACTTAAGCAAAATGCTAGACAAAGTATAAAGGGATATCCAGTTGGATTTGAGTCAAAGGTCTGTGTCTTATTCTTCTTTGTATTTCTTCCCATTTCCTTGTTCCTCTGATGCTAGAACACTGTCTTATATTTAGCCGTAGGTGCTAATTACCAGTTCACTGAAGAAATGAGAAGTTATTTTTGTGACCTTTAGAACTTTGCTTCCCAAAGTGTAATTCAGGGACCAGTGGCACTGGTGTCACCCAGACCATTTGTTAGAAATTCAGGATCTCGGAGCCCATCCCAAATCTACTTTTAAAAAGACATTGATTGTATCAAGCTCCCCAGATGATTCACAGGCACTTGAAATTTGGAGAAGCTCTGCTCTGGAAAGCACAATTTGAAGCTGGGAGACCTGAAAACTCTCATTGAGGTCCTGAGCATCGTGGTGAAGTGATACATGCAAGAAAGCGACGCAAACATGATATGCATGCCCCTCTTCTCACTCCTGCTCGTCTGGAAGTGGTTTTCTGGTTCCACAGAAACTCACAAGACTTGGAATCACTTCTGTAAGACCTATAATGGGATCAGAGCCAGCTTCTCATGTACATGTGTGTTTTCCAGAGGAGACTTGTGGTCTGGAGGGCAGCTCTCCCTCTCAGTTGATGGTCCTGTCACAGGTGTTGAGCGCAGACTAGTCAAGAGCCCAAGCGATTTCAGAGCCCAAGTGGTCACTTCTAGCTGGGGAAGTAGGGCAGGGCCTGAGCTAGGTCTCCTGGGCCTCTGGGATGCTTTCCATTAGCTCTGACAGGGGTATAGAATTTGTCAGATGAAATTACTTAAAACTCATTTACTTTTTTTTTTTTCGAGATGGAGTCTTGCTCTGTTGCCCAGGCTGGGTGTAGTGGCACAGTCTCGGCTCACTGCAACCTCCACCTCCTAGGTTCGAGCGATTCTCCTGCCTCAGCCTCCTGAGTAGCTGGGAGTACCGGCACACACCACCACACCTGGTTAATTTTTGTCTATTTAGTAGAGAAGGGGGTTTCACCATATTGGCCAGGCTGGTCTTGAACTCCTAACCTCAAGTGATCTGCCTGCCTCTGGCTCCCAAAGTGGTGGGGTTACAGGCATAAGCCACTGCACCTTGCCAAAACTCACTTTTTAAAGGTGTATGTTGCTTAGCCCTCTGATGAAGATTCAAACATGCAACCGTCATTTGCCACGTGCCTGTTCCATGCCAGGCGTGTGTGGGTTCTGGGGAAACAACAGTAGCTAAGCTAAGACTGGCCGCTGCCCTTGGGGTGCCTATCCTCCAGCAGGGAGAGAGGTGTGTAAGCAGATAGCTGGGCACAAGGAGCCAGCGCCATGGAAGAGAGGTCCGCAAGGGGCCATGGGACAGTGGGCAGCACAGATGACTGTGAGCATTGGCACCAAGCAACCGAGATACTCACAGCCTCAGACACTGGGGAGACATGGCAGAGGCCCAGCAAACAGTGCAACAGGAGGATCTTGAGAGGATCCCTGTCTGAAAAACTCTATAAACAACTATCTTGGGAAAATTGGGGAAACTGGAGTAAGGTGTGGATATTGGATAGTATAAAATTATTTTTAATTTTCTGAAGTGTGGTGTTTACTGGGGCTATGTAGGAGAATGTCCTTAGTAAGAGGCATTAATTCTAACTACTCAGTCGCTTGAACCCTGGAGGTGGAGATTTCAGTGAGCCAGATCATGCCACTGTACTCCAGCATGGGTGACAGAGTGAGACTCCATCTCAAAAAACAAACAACAACAACAAAAAACTAGCATATAAATATTTAGAATTGAAGTATCATGATGGCCACAACTTTCATATGGGATATATATGTGTGTGTCTTTCTCTCTTCCTTCCCCCTCTTGTTTCAACTGGTTTTACACGTCACACACATATAAATATGAACATAGAGATGAAGCAAATATACCAAAATGCAAACAGTTATTGAGTCTATCTGGAGTGAATATGGAAATTCATTGTATCGTCCTTTAAACTTCTTTCTGTAGTTAAACACTTTTGTAATAAAAAGTAGAGAAAAACACTGGGAGTAGTACATGAATCCGGTGAGAATTACATGACTAGTAAATAGATGCCTACACATGTTAGTTTCGTGACCAGCGACGGATAGTTTCAAAGTGCATTCACTTACGTGGTCTCATTTCACCCTCAAAACAGCCCAGTGGGGTCTCTATAATAGTAATCTTCTCTTTACTAATGACTGACCGAGGTCTGCAGGCCTTGAATTATTTGTTCAAGGCCACGTGCTGGGAAGCGATGGAGCTGGGACTCAGGCCCAGGCCTTTCGACTCCAAATCTGGGTCTCTTTTCCCACCCAGAGTCTCCCTCAGGGACCCGTGGTTTAGTTCCCCTGTTCCAGGAGCCCCTGTTTATGCCAGGATCTTGTAGCCCAGACATGAACAGGAGCCCAGGAGTTTGTCCTCCCAGCCCCAGCTCTGTCCTCAGGCACCAGCCATCATCCCACCCTTCTATTTGGGCTTGACGGGGTGAAGGAAGGGAGGCAGGCACATGATGAGAAAGTGGCCGCCGGCCTTGGCCCTTTCCCCTCGTCTGAGGTCTGGGCGAGTCTAGGCAACCCCCTGGCTAAAGCCAGCCTGTATGGGAGAAACACCTCTCAAAGCCAGAGGGAGCAGGTTTGGGGTCCACACTGAGCACATCCATGCAGAGTTGATGGTTCCATAAGGCGCCGAGCCGGAGGGTGAGTTTTCTCACTCACTCGCACATGGGCCAGCTAAACGGCGACTTCTTGGTCTCCTGCCAGTTATTGCTTATGCTGCCAGAAAGTCCCAGTCACTCTGTTGAAGAGGGCAGATGCCCCTCCCCAGCCCAGGCTCCCTGAGTCCCCACTCCCTAACCCACCCTGCTAGTGGCTTGCCAGCAGGCTCCTGTGTGTCTCAGCAGGGCTGCTGCTTCCTGTACCCCCTCAGCACAGGCCCCCTGTTTGGGCCTGGTGTGGACTTACTACTCACTTTCCAATCTCCTGTGTATTTGTAAGACTCTTTTCTAACTTGGAAGCCTCCCGGAGAGTTGCGGAAGCTCAAATAGAACAAAGAGAGATTTGCAGTGTCCCCTGTATTCCCAGTGCCAAGCCCAGGACCCGGGTCACAGCAGGGCCTAGAAAAGCGTTTGCTGGGTGTTGTGGGCTGAATTTTGTGTTACCTCAGATTCATACGTTGAAGTTGTAACCCTCAGTACCTCAGAACGTGACTGCTTTTGGAGCCAGTGTCTTCAAAGAGGTGATTCAGGTGAAATAAGGTCACTGGGGTGGGCCTTAATCCAATGTGACTGGGGTCTTCATAAAAAGAGGAGACTGGACACAGAAACATAGAAGACTGTGTGCAGACGGAAGAGACGCAGCCATCAGAAGACAAGGAGACAGACCTCAGAAGAAACCCAGCCTGCTGACCCCTTGACCTCGGACTTCTCGCTTCCAGAACTGTGAGAAAATACATTTCTGTTGAGGCCCCCCAGTCTGTGGTCCTTTGTCCTGGAAGTCCTGGCAGACTGCTAGACTGTGTGAATGTTGAGTGACCATGTTGGGGTCCCAGCACAAGGCCTGGCACAGAACTGGTGTGTGGCGAAATCTCTGACATCCACCCTCTGAGTATGGAGAGCCGAATGACAATTGGTGGTTTGGTTATCTCCCAGGAATGAGTGGATAGGCTCACTCACGAGCGCCTTCTTGCAGTTTGTCCTGCTTTAACACCTTTCCGATCATTAACCTCAGGAAGGGGAGTCCCTGTATGTGGCACAAAGGTGGGGGCCAGGGCATGCACAATAATACACCAAGAGTGCCCAACTGCGGAATAATTCCTAGACCTGTGTCACAGGCAGGAAGGAGATTGTCAGGCCTCTGAGCCCAAGCGAAGCCATCATATCCCCTGTGACCTGCACATATATATCCAGATGGCGTGAAGCAAATGAAGATCCACAAAATAAGTGAAAATAGCCTTAACTGATGACATTCCACCACTGCAATTTGTTTCTGCCCCACCCTAACTGGTCCATGTACTTTGTAATCTCCCCTACCCTTAAGAAGGTTCTTTGTAATTCTCCCCACGCTTGAGAATGTACTTTGTGAGATCCATCCACTGCCCGCAAAACATTGCTCCTAGCTCCACCGCCTATCCCCAAACCTATAAGAACTAATGATAATCCACCACCCTTTGCTGACTCCTTTTTTGGACTCAGTCCGCCTGCACCCAGGTGAAATAAACAGCCATGTTGCTCACACAAAGCCTGCTTGGTGGTGTCTTCCCACGGACACGTGAGACAGAGATTTGCGTGAAAGGAGCTTTCTCAGGTGTTGTCTTGATATTACCAAGCCACCGAGGAGCTATGGAGGGTCCTCTTCAGCTCATAAAAATGACCTGGAAGCTAGAGGATTCTTGGATGGAGGAAAAAGCTTCAGCTCTTTCGAAATATCCCTGGTGACCTTAAAAGTAGCCCAGAATTTTCAGGCTTGACATCACAGGGTTGTGCCTTTCTCTGGGCTGCCTGGGTTTGTGCTCACATCTGTGTTTCCGGGCTTGACTTTGGGTAGCCAGGAGCAGTGACGGAGGCTGAGACGTGAGGGGTCCAGGGCTTTGTCCAGAGGTTTTTCCCCTTGGGCCACTGAGGCTGCTCCTGCCCATCAATCCCAGTTGTGTAAGGTGAGCAGAAACTTATGATAAAAAGTGGCCACACCCAGAGGTTCAGAATATGTCCTAGGCTCCCCTATCCAAAATGGGATACCTCGGCAAGGCACAGTGGCTCACGCCTGTAATCCCAGCACTTTGGGAGGCCGAGGTGGGCGGATCACTTGAGGCAGGAGTTCAAGACCAGCCTGGCCAACATGGAGAAACCCCGACTATACCAAAAACACAAAAATTAGCTGGACATAGCGGTGCATGCCTGTAATCCCAGCTACTTGGGAAGCTGAGGCAGGAGAATTGCTTGAACCCTGGAAGCGGGAATTGCAGTGAGCTGAGATCACACCACTGCACTCCAGCCTGGGCAACAGTGTGAGACTCAAAAAAGCCAAAAACAATCCCCAAAACCAAATGAGCTATCTTTGAAGGCTAAGATACCCATGTGGGCTCTCAGAGGGACTCCAGAACCTCTAGAAGAACCTGTGAGAATCACAGGACCTTGGGAGGCTGCTTCTTCCTTTTTGCCCTTCAGGCAAGCCCACATTTCAGCTACACCAGAGAGATTATTAGCTGAGTGGTCTAAGGAGAGTCTCTTCAACACTCTTAGCCACAATTTCCCCATCTGTAAAGTGGGGTAATAACTATCTCACAGGGTGTTTTCATTGATTAATTGACATAAATAGGCAAAGAACTTGGCACATTGAAACATTCTTAAAAGTAGTGGTTTCTGTTTTTCTATACATCTTAGCTCAATTCAAGAAATGTAAGAATTTTCTTCCAAACAGCCATCAGATACCCCTTTTCATTGTCAGCACTCGATCAAACACTGCTACATGTCTGGCGCTGAATAAGACAGTACTGGGCAAGAAATGGCAAGAAATGGCAAGAACTGGGCAATTGATTGCTTGAGCTGTTCTTACGGAATCCCATCTTTGTTCTTCTGGTGTCTGGGAATCTTTGAGTTGCTTGAGGCAAATGAGTCAAGGTTCAGTTAGGGTAAAAGGTCACATGCTTAAAATGGATAGAACTTTGTTTCCACATTTCTCTTTCCTGATAACATTTAAATAGCTGATACCAGGGGAGGTCACCACTGCAGATCTCCTGGCACCACGATGACCGTTATAATCAGTCCCGTTCACACCCAGAATGTCAGTGTGGAAGGGACGCTATTACTCCTGAGATCAGAGGTAAGGAGGTAAAGGGCATCACCCAGAGTTGTGCAGCTAGGGCATAGGTATTAAGAGACCTCAAAGGCATTCCCCAAGTTCCTTTGGGAGAGACAACACAAAAACACAGCACAACAACAAAAACCAGCTCTGCCATCAGCCAGACCATAATATTCACAAGTGACTGGAGACAATGCCCACAGAATAGAAACATGTGCAGCACAGACCCTCCACATCTGTGTTTGCATCAAGACAGGGAGGAGGCCACTCCAACATCAAAAACCATCACTAAACATTTCCCTCTTCTGACTAACAGGAGTGACTTGCGCTCCTGTATCAATGCCAGCTCAGCCCTGTTTTCGTCTTCCCATCTGCTAGATCATTTATTGATTACATTAAATAATAATTAGTGATAATTAACTATGAAATTATTATGATGCCAAATCATTGAATTGGCCTCCTTTTTGACAGAATCCAATCCAGAATTCCCCTTGCTTTCCAACCCTTCCTTAGACTCATCCAGCACAAGCCCAAGTCTGGAGCGAGCTCTCCCTTGCTGCAGTAAACCACAGAAACTAACTTGCAATTGATGTCAGCTGTGTTCCCCATGGTCCGCCGATAGTGAATGTTTAAGTCTCTAAAACGGGAATAAGAATTCCTACCCAATATTCTTTACACGGCTATTGTAAGAATCAAGTGATATAATGTAGGTGAGAATGAATTTTTAAAGTTGAAATTGCTGTAAGTCTATAAGAGAGTATGACGTGGAATTTCCAAATGGCTTTCTTTTCAGACATAGAATAAGGTATTTTTAAGATGGAAGATTCATATTAAGCTTTGGTTATGTGCTCCTGCTTCAGTTTTCATGGGTGTTAATCTTTCCCATGATTTAGTGTTCAGTATAGCAATTAATAAGAAAACTTCAAAGAGACTTGCCCGAGGTTGAGGCCTGCCTTGGAGGAAGAGCTGAGTGTTTGTGGGTGCAGGGCCAGGTGAGTCTGCAAAACTGGTCCGTGCCGGGCCCCACCCTGCCCTTGCCTGCTGGGAACCTTGCTCTCTATCAGGGAGTGGTCAGGGTTTTAGCCAGCCTGAGATAAGGCTATCAACCCGTCTGGGAAAGGCAGGCTTTTAAAAACACCCCCCTCATCAGTGGTCTGCCCTGCCTCCAGGAGGAGGACAACATTTCTGAGGATGGCTCTTGCGGTCCTTCCCTCTGGTCACTTCTCTTTATGTACCCCATCCAGGGCCTCCCCCAAATCTCAGGAATTCCCAACTTCCCTCTCCCTTTTCCAGTCTCCGAGTCAAGCAAGGCTGGCTCATGCTTTTTCCCTCTGCTTACAAGGTCCTTCCACTTCTTGAAGGAAACTTCAAGATTCAGCTCAGATATCACCTCCTCTGTAAAGGCTTCTCAGCCAACCTCTTCTGCCTCAGGGCTCTTGTAACATTTTGTACGCAATGGTATTTACAAACTAATTGCATTGTGTTGAAATTACGCCCTTCTCCCAATCTCCAACCTCCCTGCCCCACACAATCCCATAAGGGGCTAGAGACCCTGGCATAGTGGGAAGTCCTTGGTGAATAGATGCACACTTTTTCATTTTTGTATCCTCAGGGATATACTTTCCTGCTGACCGTGGGGCCTGGTACACAGCGGATGGTTTAATAAATGCTGTCACAGCTGCTGTTGATCGTGTTATGTTTCAGTATAAAGCAGTTTGTTTTCTTACCACTTTGGCTTCTCTTGGGACAAGGAAGCTGGAACATTTGTCACTGGAAAGTTTTTGGCAGTCATGGAAAGGCCAGTCCTAGTCAATGGATAACCCACAGGCTCTGCCTAGCTTTGATAACGCCCCACTCATAGGAAAAGAATTTTCTTGATCGTATTTTCAGGCCTGCCAAGGAGCGGCTCAGGATGGATGGTTAATTAGCTTTTGCAATGATTATTTTTCTACCAATTACAAGTAATGCTCAGCTTGGGAATTTTTCTTCATTTCAAGGACTGCTTTCTTTTTAGCATGTAGATATTTTATTTTGGATGAATACATTTTCACAAATATCTTGGGGTTTTAAATATTATTGGGGTTGTAGTTATTGGGGAAGAGGTCAGTATCTGGGAGAAATAGATGTTGATTCTCACCCCTTCAACCCTAGAGAGTTAGAAATGAAGTTTGCCATGTAGCCTCATGTTGTTTCTGTAGGAAGCACCCTAGCCTGGAAGTCAGTAACCTGGGTTCAAGTCTTGGTTCTTTTGTTTTTTTTCTAGTGGTTCTCTGTGGTCCCCACACCAGCAGCAGCATTTGGGAACTGATGAGAAACGCAAATATCCAAGTCTACCCCAGGCTCACTGAATTAGCAACTCTGTAGTTAGGGCCCCAGAATCTTATTTTAATAAGCCCTGGCCCGGGGCAGTGGCTCATACCTGTAATCCCAGTACTTTTGGAGGCTGAGGAAGGCAGATCACGAGGTCAAGAGTTCGAGACCAGCTGGCCAACACGGTGAAACCCTGTCTCTATAAAAAATACAAAAAATAGCCAGGTATGGTGGCGTGCGCCTATAATCCTGGCTACTTTGGAGGTTGAGGCAGGAGAATTGCATGAACCTGGGATGCAGAGGTTGCAGCGAGCTGAGATCACGCCACTGCACTCCAGCCTGGGCGACAGAGCAAGACTCCATCTCGGGAAAAACAAACAAATAGAAAAAGCAGCCTTTCAGGTGCTTCGATGCCCACTATAGTTCCAGGACCACTGATCTAGTCAAACCCCTTTATTTTATCATTTCGTAGTAACTTTATTTTCTGAGTATTTAAATCATGAAAGTCAATATGCCATATACATACTACAACATTACATAAAGAGGGAAAGATATAAAAGTTTAGATACAAACTCAACGGACGTATAAACATTTTCATGGATTTTCTTCCAGCATTTTTTCTCAAACACATGTATTTTCACACAGTTGTAATCACAGGACACACACAATGAGCCCTGCTTTTCGTGTTGGAACATAAACACTACTCAGCGTCGCCACCTACACATCTTCCTAAGAACTATTTTTAAGGGCCACTGACCGTCCACTGGAGAGCCGTGCCAGAACTGACTTCACCAGGCCCTGACTATGAACCTGCACGTGTGGAGGTGAAAATGCTGTAGACAAACAGGCTTCCACCTGCATTCCATGCATTTCATTCTCTTCACTTTTTCCCCCTGCCTCCCCACCCCTAGCCAAGCCCCACTGGGGAAAAAATGAAATGAAGAATGCTTCTGGAAATAGAGCCCTAAGTGGGGAGGAAAGGGAAGTTGGCCCACAGCCCTATCTTCCAGTCACCCAGAAGCTCCATTCTCCCGAGCCGGAAACCCTCTCCCGGAACCCGGAAGCAGCTGAGATGTCACTGCGCTACTTTGTGACCATGTTTAGGAATAGCACCTTCTGTGGGAAAGCCAGGTGGGCGCCCTGACTCCTCCAAGGCTGGAGTGACTGGACTTGGTCTTCTTGCCCCAAGTAGGTACCTGAATGTAAGACCCGACTGCCTTTCTTACAGCGGCTCCCCCACCTGCTGCGGGACAGACTAGGCTCGGCCCCCTTGTTCTAGGTATCACCTTGGGACTGAAGTCCAGCCTGTTGGGCAGGGATCTGGAGGGTCCTACTGGCCCCTAGTCAGTCCTTTTCCCTGGTGTGCTGGACCCCAATTCCCGGGTGAGAGCACCCGGCTCAAAACTGGTCACCCTCCTGGGGGCCAGTGCACAGCATCTTCCTGGATGTGAGAATCACTGTGACCTCTGTTCTGTGTGGAGCCCGTGGCTGTCAGGGACACCCAGGCTGAGGCCCAGGTGGTGACATTCCCCTCATGAAATGGGGACTGTTCTGGCCTGTCTCAGTGCCCAGCCTCTCTCTGCCTCTCTCCCTGCTGTGCCACCTGCAATGACCCAGCATGCCCCCAGCACTGTGGCAGCTGATGTGGAGAGGAGGGCAGGGGGAGGGCCATCATGGGAAGCCAGGTACTAGATTCTCTTGGCTTTTGGCTGCGCACTTATTTGGTGATTCATGTTTTTGGGTCAGCTTACAGACCCCATGCCTTCAACCGTCAGTCCTGTAGTTTTCTCTCCAACTCAGAATGAAAGAATATGGGTTCCAGTCCTGGATCCCTGTGAGAGGCAAGCAGAGTGGAGGACAGGCTGCTGTCCCCCACCTCTCCAGGGTGGGCCTTTCAGCAGGACCACAGACATGCTCAGCTGTAGGGCTAGGAAGGCTGGCCGTGGATGGGAGGGTCTCTTGCATGGGAAAGATAGAATTTCCCGGGAAAGCTGGGGGCTGGCCCTCTGCTGATTCCAGAACTACGTGCACTCTTGGAAGAATGACTTTCATCTCTGGACTGTATCTCAAATACTAGTCATGGGTGACATTCTGTGTAATTGTGGAGGCCTGTCAGAAATCTGACAGACCCTGCTGGGGTAGTGATTATGAGTGTGGCTGAACCTACAAAGTTGGGTGCAGGTGGCAGGTCGGAAGGATAGTGGAAAATCCCTTTCCCAGGGTTCGTCTTGGGATGACCAATCTAACTGTAGCTGATGAGGGCCTTTTTATTTTATTTTTCTTGTACATTTAAGCACTTAAAATCCTCCAAAGCCTTAAAACCCTTTATATATCTTTAAATACACTTAGAATCTCTGGCAATATACAGCACATGTCTACAGTTTTTTCATAATTATGATTCAACATGTGGATTCTTTAGTCCTGTTTTTCCCCCCTATATTATTGCATATACAATTTGCTTATCCTTGTTTTTCAAAGCTACAAGACCAGTTGTTACTGAACTTTTTCAGAGGTCACAGGTCCCTTTGATAATTTGCTGAAAGTTATGACCCCTGCCCCCACTCAAAATGCACATACACACAGCCTTGGGCACCATCTCAGAAGGCTGGGGACTCTTGGAAATGCATCTCCTGTGCTAAGATATGCTGGTGTTAAACCGTGAGTGCCTAGGGGCCAGCAATAAGCTTTTAATTCTGAACTTCATCAGTATTGCCCCCAAAAGTTTCTGTGCCTTTTAGTAGTAGGTATTCAAAGCAATGCCTGTTTGAAGTTGGACTTAGCAATAGCTGGAGTCCCCGACTTCAATGGTTTGTGCTTGGGCATTCAACTTGTTTCCAGTTTGTTGCAGTTTAACCAGTGTTGCTATCAACACCGTTCTATGGGATTTTTTTTTCTTTTTCTTCCTAGATGGTCTATTTTTTGAAAGGTATTTTTGGGCTTGAAAAGCCCATGTACTTTATCAGCTGTGTACCTCTGTTATTGTATAAGGAAAGCCTCATTCTCTTCTGTCCGGATACTACCATCCTTCAACACCCTACTCAAATGCCACCTCCTCCCAGAAGACTTCTTCCCTCCACTTGGAAGTAAACTCTGCCTTTCTACTCATTCCTCTCTCATGGTCCTCATCACATGCCATGTTCTAGCTGATAACATTTACATACATTACTCAGTGGTATACCTCATGGATTTGACACACAGAACAGATCATTTTAATGACCCTCTGCTCTGTAAGACAAAAGCATTTTCAGTAATATTTATGTAAAAATCAGCAATCATCATGACTTTCTCGATTTGTTCTTCAGTTATAAAGCAGTGAACAATTTTTAAAAAGACAAATATATTTTAACTTTAAGATACTCAAATACAGTAAAAATATTTTGTGTATGAGTCCAAATTTTTACGTACCAAACAAGATGTTACACCTCATTGTTCACAATCTGTTTTATTGCTTTAAATTTTAAACACATATGAGAAGCTTAAAGGGGTCACCTAGGATGACAAAATTGAAGTAATTCAAGTTCAGGTTTTTTGTTTGTACAACCACTACGCTGTCACTTTTTATTTCGAATCTACTGTTTACATGCAGGAGCAGGTAATAAGTGCCACTGAGGCTGGAGACATAAGGACGTCAAAGGATCTGACCCATTGCACACTTACCCTTGCAACAAGAACATGCTCCTGAATCTGTGCATGTTAGGGCCAAGTGCATAACTGGGAGTTCTCCACATTAATGTCAATGTAGAACACAATATTTATGAAAGGATAAATAATAAAAATGTGATGAATTTGAAGCTTACATATACTTATTACATAAAACCCAACAGAAACCACAGAGATTGTTTAGAACTTAGGCCATAAAACTACTTTTTTCTGGAAAGAGCTTTGCCTTTATCGCTGATATTCTTTTTTTTTGGGGGGACAGAGTTTCGCTTTGTTGCCCAGGCTGTAGTGCAACGGCGCAATCTCGGCTCACTGCAACCTCTGCCTTCCGGGTTCGAGCAATTCTCCTCCCTCAAGCTACCAAGTAGCTGGGATTACGGGCACCCACCACCACGCCTGGCTAATGTTTTGTATTTTTAGTAGAGATGGTGTTTTACCATGTTGGCCAGGCTGGTTTCAAACTCCTAACCTCAGGTGATCCACCCACCTCGGCCTCCCGAAATGCAGGGATTACAGGCGCGAACCACAGTGCCCGGCCGACATTCTTTAGAATTGTGATAATGACAGGCAGATCAGTTTTTGGTTATATTTGTATTTAAATTCTCCGCGGACAGTTGCCCTTTTATTGCTGGCACATCCTCCCTCCACCCAGTCCCATGGCCCCCTATTCCCACCCCACCCCACTCCTAACCCATTTGGCCGTAAATTCCTGCAAGGCAGGGATGGCTGTGCAGCCCCCTGCTGTACCGTGCCCACTGCACAAGCGCAGCAGTTTGCAGGCTAAGGCCCCAGGGAGATCGCCTTAGGAAGTCCTCCCTTTTCCTCTATGGGAGGCCAGATTTTCTTCCTACATTTCAAACAAAGCAACATATCACAACAGACTGAGTACAGAAACAGGTAAGAGAATCCAACTGTCTTGTGAAGCCAGATACTAGAGAAATTTGCAACATTTCTTTGTAAAACAATGTCACTCTTCTGCCCCATTTAAAATTATTTGGAAAATACAAGTTATTTTTCATAAAATTACATTTTATGTGTTAACATGCAAGGGTTTACTATTATTTTAAAAACTGTTAACAGATTTTAAAGATTTCTCAGTTTTCATTTCTAATGAAGTAAATATTGATGTCTCACATAATAAACACTGTTTGGGGTCCTCAATGCTTTTTAAGAGAGGAAAGGTGTGTGAACAGAGTGTGTGAGTTGTACTCAGGCTCTGCCTCACGTATGGCAGGCGCTCATGTATGCTTGTGACATTCATGAGGGACTGACTAAATTGGTGGCTTTCAGCTGCTCCTAGGATTTGGAAGCTGAGGCTGGGGTGGAGGGGAGGGAGAAGGCGCCTGTTGATAGTGGGCCAAGTACCTGAAGGTGGGGTTTGCCAGGGTCTAGGAGCAGCAGTTGCTCTTTGGAGCAGCGTTGGCTCTCATGGCAACAGTGGCTGGGGAACCTGGGTCTCAGGCAGTGGGGGCTGGGCGTAAGTGTGATGTGCCATGGGGGCTTCAGGCAGCTCACTCTGTCCAGTCCCCTTTAGTGCTGAAGGGAAGGAACAACTGTCTGAATCTGCCTCTCTGTGAGAGGAACGGAGCAGAATGCTTTTCTAGAAACCTCTGGCTGTCAAATCACTGGGTGTGGGCTCGAAAGAGAGCACTGCGGCCTCAGTAGACAGATTGAGGCTACGGGTACCTCTCCCTGCTCTGCCCTGACCAGCTATGCGACCGCCGGCGAGGCACTTAACTGCCAGCTTACTCAACCATATGGTGAGGATGAGATAAAACGTCCGTGGAGTGCCTGGCACATGCTGGGTGCACAGCACATTAGTGACTCCATTAGTAAGATGTCATTAATAATACATACTCAAAAGAAGTAGGCTGGGAGGAGGGGCTAAAGAGCAAGGGTCCTTGAGGGAGTACTGCCTGGTGTTCGATGAGTGACAGTTGAAGCTTGGCGTAGATCATGGTTTCTCAGCCTCTGCACTAATAACATTTTGGGCCAGATAATTCACTGTTGTGAGGGCTGTCCTGTGCATTGTAGGATGTGAAGCAGCATCCCTGGCCTCTACCCACTAGATGCTGGGAGGGAAGCACTCTCTCCCTGGTCTTAACAACCAAAAATGTCTCCAGACATTGCCAAGTGTCCCCTGGAGGGCAAAATTGCCTCTGTTGAGAACCATTGGTGTAGAAACGCGCCTGACAAGGGCTCCGCCACAGGACACTGGCTTCCCTGCAGTTTCCTCAGAAAGACTTCACACCAGCCACATGCACACAGATTGGGTTCACTCACTGCAGAAAGAATTCTGCCAAGAGATTCTGCTTCCAAGAGAACAAGAGGCCTCCTGACTCGCATCCTCTTTCCTGAGGAACCCTCTTGCTAATAGTGATCACTTCCCTCAGCATTTGCACAAACCAGGCCCTGGGGAAAGAAGCAGGCTGACCAGGACAATGAGATTGGTCAAGGAAAATCTGGACAATACCCAGAAGCCTGGGGGACGCCGTCCCGCCCTTCAACCTCAACCTCAGCATCCACAGCTTCCAATTCCCATGGCTCCATTGCAAAAGCAGCCCTGACCAATCGACAGTAGAATGAATAAGCGAAGTGTGGTGTGGTCCCACAGTGGCATGCTACAGCAGTGAGAATGAATGAGCCTCAACTCCACGAAACTGCATGGTTGACTTTCACAAACGTAATGCTGAACGAAAGAAGCCGGGTGCAAAAGAGCAACTGACGTGTTTCTCTTAGTGAAAAATCTCCCCAAAGGAAAAATCATATATGTTAAGTCTCAAGGGGCACACAAGGAAGGCTTTGGGGATACTGGTTCAGTTTGTGAGAATTCATGCAGGATTTATGTTATAGGCCTTTTTCTAGAAGTGTGTTATAAACGTCAATAAAAAGTAAACAAACAAATACAACATTCTGGGGCAGAGGGCAGGAAAGGCCATTGAGCAAAATCATTGTGAACCAAGGGAATAAAGATTACCAGCAATTTTACCTGTATGGCTCTAAATTATTATGTAAGGGTCATTTTTGGATGTGCCTTTACAAATGAGATGATGTATCAAAAATAGTATAGTGCTTGGCACAAAAAATACTTAGTGAATGGCAATAATTAATACTACTACTCAGTTATTAACTGACCTATGAACTAAAATTATGGTCAAATACAAAGGAACGACGTTTTCCTTAAAGGGTAAAAAGTTTCTGAAATTTTTAGATACATCCCCTGTTAGTGAATTTCTAATTCTCAAAGTTGTTGAAGCTCCCTCCAAGCCTAGTCTCAGAGAAAAGAAAAATCTAAGACTCTACCTTAGCGTTACTAGCTCCTGACCAGTAACCAGTACCAAAATGAAGTCCCAAACACCTGTCTAGTTTGGCCAAATTGTTCAATTAACTGATCCATCATTTATTGGTCCACTGGTTAGCCTGGAATCTGGGCTCCACTCTACCTGCCTGATCAGGCATTTGATCTGTCTTTGGCCGTCAATCTAGTTTGTGAATTTACAAACAAAACAGGCAGGACTGCTGTTGGGTTCTTCAGTCTCAGACTAAAACTTTGGCAGAAAAACAAAGTCTAGAAATTGTGCAATGATATCTCTACTTTAGACCTGACTGGAAATAGAACTCTCATAAACTCCTCTCTCTTCTGAGAGAGCCAGGCAATTAGACAACCCCAACACGACAGAGCATTTCATTGCAAGCCTGGCTCCCTGGTTGCAAATTAGATGCCACATTAACTCTCAGGAAGGTCTGAATCGCTCTCAGATCATTCGCCACTGAATAACTTTTAGCGTGACTGTTTCCATATCAGATATGCAAGAGACTTCACTGCTAGCTGCAGGCACTCTTAGAAGACTTTTAATCCCGGGATGCTTTTCTAAAATTTCATTTCTGCTTACAAATGGCTACGTGTCCCTGTGAACCTGTGAGGTCATGTGTAGAACCACCTGGCATGCTCTGAATGCAAGCTCTGTCCCATCCAGTCAGAAACCCCTGGATTCTTTGTGACACACATTTTAAAAAGAAAAGTTCATGCCCATCTCTGGAGAAAAGTCAGGCTCTTACCTGGTTTCAGGCTTTGTCCATGGGCACTTGATTGGATAAAGATGCATAAAACCAAGAGAATGGAGAAACACTGGGGACTTATGTCCATTTCTCCGTTTCACCCGGGGTCCAGGCTTTCTTGCTAATTTCTGAAGCCAAAGAGACCAGAATGCCTATTAGATACTTTGTTAGGGAAGGCTGCCCATTAATAATTAACCTCTCAACATGTTATCCACTGTTCAGACACTTTCCTTACTGCCCCCAACCGCAAATCTAATTATATCTATTTTAAAAAGGTCGATTTACAGAAGTGCTTCTTATCCTGACACGTTTTGAGAATAAAATACCTTGTTATGTATTCTTACCTTTTGGGGCCAAGGTCAGAGTTCCAAATTAATCAATTTAAAGCTACTGTGTTGTGTTTGGAAATTCTGCCAAAGGTCGGGGTAGGTGGCTTCCACGTGGCTTCCTAAGCCTCCCTGTGACAGTGCTGCAAGGGGGATGCTGGCTCAGGAAGGTGGTGTTTCAAATGGCAGGCTAAGCCCAAAGGAAAAGAAAAGGGCCCTGCCGAGCCGAGAGCCCCCAGAGGGTCCAAATTTCTGTTGGGTTCAGTGAAATTGGTGATGCTTGTGGTCAAAGCGTGGGGGGGCAACGTTTCTACAACTGAAAGGGACAGAAAACCCTTCACCCTCATGTCAAAAGGAGTTGATGGGGAAGCAAAGATGCCCTTGCCAAGTGACTCATTGAGAGGTGATCCTAGAGCAAACACACTTCTTCCGCCTCCGTGTTCGTTAATGTTCCAGCTGTGTAGAGGACGAAAAGCAAGGCCACTCAGCAAAATCAGGTGGGGAAAAGGCTACCATAGATGGCTTTTGTGATATTTTTGGGCCTCTAGTTTTATTTTAACTTTCTTCATTTGTTCAACATTTTTTTATTTTGGCATGACTACTATGTGCCAAGCCCTGTTGTAGGCATGTGGGATATAAAAGTCCTTATGTATCAGTGGAGGTGGGAGGAGTTGGATAACAGACATCATAAAGAAGAGATTTAGGGCCTGGTGCAGTGGCTCACTCCTGTAATCTCAGCACTTTGGGAGGCTGAGGTGGGCGGATCACGAAGTCAGGAGTTCGAGACCAGCCTGACCAACATGGTGACACCTCATCTCTACTAAAAATACAAAAGTTAGCTGCCCATGGAGGTACGTGCCTGTAATCCCAGCTACTCAGGAAGCTGGGGCAGGAGAATCACTTGAACCCGGGAGGCGGAGCTTTCAGTGAGCTGAGATCGCGCCACTGCACTCCAGCCTGGGCGACATAGAGAGACTCTGTCTCAAAAAAAAAAAAAAAAAAAAAAAGAGATTTATGTAGACTGGTAGAATGCAATGAGAATCACCCCAAGAAAAGCATGGGGTTGGAGAGAAGAAGGTGGGGATTTTAAGCAGAGTGATTAGAGTGAATTGCATTGGGAAGTTAAACTTTGAGCAAAGGTTTGAAGGAAGTGAGGGAGTTGCCCCTGTGGACCTCTTGGGGAGGAGAGCTATGGGCAGTCCGTGCGAAGGTCCTGAGGTAGGAGTATGCCTGGCGTGCTCCAGGAATAGTAAGGAGGCCAATGAATGGGGAGACATTGTAAGGACTTTGATTTTTATACAGTGACATACAGTGGGGGCGACTCTGAGCAGAAGGGTGATATGATTTGTATTATAGTTTTAAAATATCACTCTGGTTTGAGCCAGGGTGCAGTGGGGAGGTCTGTTAGGAGGCTATTACAGTGACACAGTGAGAGGTGATGGTGGCTTGGCCCAGCATGGTAACAGGGCAACTGGGGAGTGGTGGATGGGTGCTGGATATATTTGGAAGGTAGAGCCCACAGGATTTTCTGACTGCTGAGTTACAAGATGTGGGAGACAGAGAGGAGTTGAGGATGACTTCCCGGTTTTCAGCTTGAACAAGTAGATTAATGGGGTTGCTGTCAGCTAAGAAGGGAAAGCTGTGAGTGAAGCAGGTCTGGTGGGGGAAGATTAGAGATTCAGCCTTGGCCACGTGGGGCTTTGAGATGGCTCTTAGATATCCAAGTGGAAATGTTAAGTGGGCAAAATTAGATAACATGGTAATTATTGCCTGGACGAGCCTCATTCAAAGGGTCTTCTGAAGCCACCAGCAGACTTGGACGATCTTGACCCAGTCTGAAGCTGTGTTCTGTCCTATGACTGTACCTTCCTCCCAAGCCCTGCAGCTTGTGGACCATCCCGTCACATAAACAATTTCTTTTTCTTTTCTTTCTTTCTTTCTTTTTTTTTGAGACGGAGTCTTGCTCTGTCACCCAGGCTGGAGTGCAGTGGCGCAATCTCGGCTGACTGCAACCTCCGCCTCCCAGGTTCAAGCGATTCTAGTGCCTTAGCCTTTAGAGTAGGTGGGACTGCTGATACGTACCACCACACCTGGCTAATTTTTGTTTTTTTAGTAGAGACGGGGTTTTACCATGTTGGTCAGGCTGGCCTCTAGCTCCTGACCTTGTGATCTATCCGCCTCGATCTCCCAAAGTGCTGGGATTACAGGTGTGAGCCACCGCGCCCATCAGATATACAATTTCTGAGCAAGGACTTCTGCCCTGGGTACTTGGCTGGCTCCTGCACAGTTAAGCAGAATCTGAAAGTTCCACTTTTTTTTCCTATAAAGATGGCATGGAAAACCAACTGACTACCCATCTCGGGCTCCTCTCCCCTGTGCCCACCCTCATCTCCTCTCCTCTGGGTACTGACAGTAACCACTCCCACTCCCCATTTTATTCTGGACATAAACTCTTCAAAAGACACCACTGAATCCAAGTGCCTCTGAAATACCAACCCTGTGCCCCCACCCGCCCCCCACATTTCTGCAGAGTACACTTTCTTACCACAAGAACACTTTCTACATGGGAAGAAGCCTTCAACATCGTTTCTAGCTCTTGTAGTTCCTTTGCTTGCACCACCCAACATTCCTCTAACATCATCTCATGCCAACTCAAACTCTATGAGGCTCTCCTGGAAAATGACAAGGAGGAGTGTGTACCTGTCCCCTTTCGGGGTGGTGTCTGCTTTCACCTCTACCTAAGCTCTTCCAGCCTGCCCCATCACCAGATCCAAACTTCCAGTGGTGGTTTTAATGCCCAAGCTCTGTTGCGTTTTCTTGAAGCTGACCATGGAGGCTACTGGGAGGGAAGAGGGGAGGACGTCACGGAGTATGAGGTTTCCTGAGCTGGGGGCCTATCTACTTGCTGTGTATAATATTATATAACCTTAATGAGTTCAATCTCCTCACCTATAAAATGGGGACAACATGTGTCTGTGATAATATTTTGAGATATCAACTTATTTTTCTCCCAAACTGTCTCCCTTCCACTTAAGAGGGGCAAAGTAGAGAGAAGTTTACAAATCTTTTTCTTCCAAAAATATAGGAACTTAGGGCAAGTGAATTTTATTTATTTTATTTTATTTTATTTTATTTTTGGAGACAGGGTCTTCCTGTGTTGCCCAGGCCGATCATAAACTCCTGGGCTCAAGTGATCCTCCTGCCTTAACCTCCCAGAGTGTGGGCAGGTGAATTCTAGCCAACAAAGAAAAGCAAAAGGCTAAAATATCTTGAAAGTATATGAAGGAAGAAGGAACCCCTCACCTTTCTATCACTAGTAAGACAGTCTTTTGGGCTTTGCAGGTGGTGTGGAAGGGCGAGGTTTGTCTATGGGTCTGAGAGCAGAGGGGACAGTCCCTTGCTTCCCAGAAATCCTGCTGGAAGAGAGGAACCTAGAGAGGAAATGGCTGTGTTGGCAGATGGGCAAAAGATACACCTGGCTTGATGTAGGGCAGGAGAGCAGTGAGTGTCTGGGGCCAGCAGGTCATGTTGATGGGAGGATGGACCGCTCAGTGGCCACCAATGTGGACCGATGACGGAGGACTAGGTCACACTCCCCTCACCCCATGCCTGGCTATTGTGTTGGTCCAGAACTATGGCATAACTACTGGGGTTGGGGGTGGTGTGGGAAGAAGAAATCCAGAAGGCCTGAAAATAGGGGTTGGGAGTGAGGAATTTAGATGGGTTACAGAGAATAGAGAAATTTATTGCACATCAGAATCTGTGGACTGAAATTAATACCTCTACAAACAGAGGTATGCTATGAATATTAGAGATTTGTGTGTAAGGTATCCAGCCAAGTGCCTGGTTCATAGTAGAGGGTCAATAAATTATAATGACCTATTTTGTGGGCAATATACTTAGCAGTCAAGAGTCCATGCTTTGAGGCTGGGTGCAGTGGGCAGTGGCTCACACCTGAAATCCCAATGCTTTGGGAGGCTGAGGCAGGAGGATCACTTGAAGCCAGGAGTTTGAGACTAGCCTGGCTAACATAGCAAGACCCCATCTACATAAACATAAAAACCAAAATATTAGCCTTGTGTGGTGGCACACACCTGTAGTCCTAGGTACTTGGGAGGCTGAGGCAGGGAGATTGCTTGAACCCAGGAGGTGGAGGCTGCAGTGAGCTATGATCACAACACTGTATTCCAGCCTGGGTGACAGAGTGAGACCCTATCGCTAAAAGAAAAAAAAAAAAAAAAAAGAGTCCAGCCTTGGGAATCCGACAGATACAGGCTCAAATCCCTGATCTATCTCTTGTACTTATTAGCTGAGTGAACTTGGATAAGAGATTGTGACTGAGCTTTAGTTGTCTTCATCTGTATAATGGGACTAATAATGCCTCCCTAGTCTGATTAAGTGAGGCAATGCATGTGAAACCCTCAGCAATCCTAGGCCACAGGAAATAATTAATGGTAGCTGATATTATTATTTTTTTTAACGTTTAAATTCACTGAGGGGATCATGAGGGTGTCCAGGAGGTGGATAACGATAAGACCACAGTGATATAATTGTAGCAAAAAATGTAGGGGGCAGGAAAACACAAGGGTCTGGATCAGTGGCTCCAAAATCCAATTGAGCATCAGAATAAGAGTCAGCTACAGAGCTCAGACAAAGGACAACTTATGGGCCCATCCCAGGAATACTGAGTAATGGAATCAATACCAGGGTCAAGGCCTGGAGAACCTTCATTTCAAAAAGTTCTCCAGGTAATTCTTGGTCACGCAAAGTTTGAGAACCATTGCCTCAGAATGGTGCTTGAGAGATCTATTGGGGCACAACAAAAAAATAATATAGACCTTTCAGATTTTTCTTTGTATTTCCTTAGAAGTTCATGTTTGTGCATGTATAATGTTTATAGTATATAAGTACTATGTAATTTGCACATGGTACTATGGAATATACTAGCACTATATTATTTATAAACAAATAAATAGATATTGGGGAGAGTCGTCAAATTAAAAAAAAAATGCTTATAAAGATGTGTTGTCGGCCGGGCGCGGTGGCTCAAGCCTGTAATCCCAGCACTTTGGGAGGCCGAGGCGGGCGGATCACGAGGTCAGGAGATCGAGACCATCCTGGCTAACACGGTGAAACCCCGTCTCTACTAAAAATACAAAAAGAAATTAGCCGGGCGTGGTGGCGGGCGCCTGTAGTCCCAGCTACTCGGAGGCTGAGGCAGGAGAATGGCGTGAACCCGGGAGGCGGAGCTTGCAGTGAGCCGAGATCGCGCCACTGCGCTCCAGTCTGGGCGACACTCCGTCTCAAAAAAAAAAAAAAAAAAAAAAAGATGTGTTGTCAAAAAATGGGTGAAGCCTCTGCCTTAGAGAGACAGAATGGCTCCCAGGGCCGCGAGACCTGACTGTCATGTGCTTGACTCCAGCCATGCATCTGAACAGTCAGTAGATCCATTCATAGCATCTTTGGTCATTTTCATGCCCAAGGAAGCCCAGCAGTTTCTTGAGGCCTCTTCATTTCCTATTAGCTGAAGAGGAGGCAAGCCTGAGCCTCTTAGAGTTTGGAGCCTCCAATGGAGCGATCAGCATGGTGCATGTTAGTAGAGCCCTTTGGCTTCTTCCTTTGCAATTCTTTTTTTTTTGAGATGAAATCTTGCTATGTCACCCAGGCTGGAGTGCAATGGCATGATTCTGGCTCACTGCAACCTCTGCCTCCTGGGTTCAAGCGATTCTCATGCCTCAGCCTCCCTAGTAGCGGGATTAGAGGCGTGTGCCACCACACTCGGCTATTTTTTTTTTGTATTTTTAGTAGAGATGGGGGTTCACCATGTTGGCCAGGCTGGTCTAGGACTCCTGACCTCAAGCGATCTGCCTTCCTCGGCCTCCCAAAGTGCTGGGATTACAGGCATGAGCCACCATGCCCGGCCTCTTCCCTTTGCAATTCTTTAAAGACTTTCTATTTTGGGTGACACTGCACTCTGGTCTGCAATCCTCGATCTAAAGTAATAATGGTTTTATAATTAGGTTTTTAAACATTGCCCAGTTCTTGCTCTCTTTTAATTTGCAGAGCTTCTTGAATAAATAAAGATTTCAAGAGACTGGCATTTGATGACCCGAGAATGACCTTTTTCTTTAGTGTCATGGTGATAAAAAAGTTAATTAGGAGAGAAGAAACAGACATTTTACAAGGATAAAGCAAGCAGATCCCAAGAGGAAGAGGCCAGGGGACCAAGGTGAAGTTCACTGATGACAGAAACAGAATTTTATACCCAGAATCAGGTTTTCTTCTTTTCGTCTTCAGGAACTGGGATATCTTACCTGAGAAACGCAGGCTTTTGTTGGTGTTCTAATAAAATAATTCTTGAAACAATAAAATTTGTCACTGTTATTTCCCTAATTTTGCAGTTGAGATTTAAGAGGTTAGGAACAGATACCAAACTGCATCTCACCAGTAAAAGGCAGAGAGAGGAGAAGTCAGGGGATCTTAACAACCACAAATCCTTAATCCCTGTATATCTGGCTTTCTCTGGGACTGAATCAGGCTTCCCTGCACATCAGCCTAGTCCACTTCCAAGATGAAATGAATTTCCTTGGATCATGTTACAGGAAAATGACTCTATCCTCTTTTACTCCTGCTTGGGGCCAGGCTGCCATGAGGAGAATGACCAAGTTTTTATTGGGTCACTGACTGATCTGTGTGGACATTCTTGCACCATGTGGAAATATGGCAAAACAAGTAGGTAAACCTTGTGAATTTGAGTTGGCCTAGAACGTGTCCTCATTTGGAAAGTGGTTGGACTGGAGTTTAACCTTTTCCTTATCTGTGTTAGAAAAAAAAAAAAAAGACCGAATAAACAAACGAAGGGTGAAAACAAGATTGCAGAGGACATTTTAGACTATTTGGAAGGATTAGGTGTTTCAAGCATTTCAAATAGGTATTTATTCATCCAAGATTTTCACGCCTGGTGACCGGGGGTGTCTTTGCATCAGCTCTGCCTCCAACTAGTTGTGTGACCTTGGGCAAATTCTGTAACCTATCTCTGCCTGTCAAATGGGATTATGAAGGTTAAATGATGATCACATGAAAATGCTTAAAAAACTCTCTGCATAGACAAGCCTCATTTGATTTTCTTAACCAATGAGGTAGGAATTATTTTCCCCATTTTACAGGTGAGAAAACTGAGGCTCAGTGATGGCTCATGCAAGGTCACATATCTAATCAATATAGATTGGATAGAAGGATGCTAGGTCCCTGGAAGATCTAATATTCTGATTCCCTAAGTCTCAAGTTATGCAACTAGAGAGCAAAGAGTCGAGATCTCTTTTCTTCCTGTTTTTATGTTTCCTGGTCTGTGTTGGCCCACGGACACTCCTTATCAGGATTTCAGCTGCCAGATTGTAGAACAATTGGGAAAACCATCATAACAACAACACTCCCCTAGAACCAGAGCAGTCTTTTTTATGACTAGATACTGTGGAACCAATAATGCATTTTATGATCTTAGAAATTCCAGTAGAATGGAAAACCTATTTTCTCTCTTTGTATTCTGCTTTGAAGCAAAAGGAAATAAAGACTTAAGTTGGCTTTGAACACCACATAGATAGTGAATATTGTTGGCTCTGTCAAGTTTGCCCAGGGTTTTCGCCTTTGTAGGGAAGATGGGGAGTATAGACTAGGATTCATGATGTGTTTAGTCTGTGCCTGCTTCCTCCAGCTTCTGGGATGCTGGTCATACTTGGTGAGCGGTGACCATGCTGGCTCCCGAGGGAGACTCCCCCCGAGCCATGAACTGAAGTAGCTGCTTGCAGCAAGCAAGGGCACAGTTTGGGGAAGGGGGCACCAGCACACTGGCTCTCTCTCTGGGTCCTAGTGCTTCCAACCATGGGATGTCGAGGGGCACAGTCCTCACCCTGGGTATCAGGCAGGGCTGGGCACTGGTCAGATTGCAATGGCCCAGGCCTCCCTGCAGTAGGATGCCACATCCTCATCTCACAAAGGTTTGCTGAGTTTAGCACACGGAATACACGGCTGCAGGAAACCAGGACCTAATTCCACTCTCTTCATTCCCAGTGATGGGTTTTGGGTTCTGAAGAGCTGCCAATGAGTCATCATTTTTCTGAAGACAGGGTATCTTGCTGACATAGTTCATCATTGATTCCTAGGCAGGCCTGAAAGTCAGGAGTTAACAATTCAGGAGCCAGCCTCCAAAGTGCCTGCACAGTGCCAGAATCGCCATGTGATCTCATTCACACTTCAGGAAGAGTCCTGTGATGTAGACATGACTTTTCCCTTTGAATAGAGGGAAGCTGAGGCTCAGGGCGGTTACTGAATTGCTCACATCCGTACCGTAGTAAGTGGTGGAATGGGACTTGGATTATGTTTGTTTGACTTCAAAGTCCATACAACAAAAAGTAGTTTTGCCAAGTACAGTAGGGATTGGCTGCGAGATCTTTGTGTATCAGTTGCTTAAAAGATGGAATTGTGTCATGCTCTTGCTCTGCGTATAAAGACATATATCATGTGTATTTCATTTATATATGAAAGGGAGTTTATTAAGGAGTATTGACTCATACGATCACAAGGTAAAGTCCCATGATTGGTCGTCTACAAGTTGAGGAGCAAGGAAGCCAGTGGTGGGTCAGCCCGAGTTCCCTAACCTCAAAAGTAGGGAAGCCGACAGTGCAACCTTTCGTCTGTGGACAAAGGCCAAGAGCTCCTGGCAAGCCACTGGTGTAAGTCCAAGAGTCCAAAAGCTGAAGAACTTGGAGTTTGATGTTTGAGGGCAGGAAGCATCCAGCATGGGAGAATGATGCAGACCGGAAGACTCAGCAAGTCAACTCCTTCATGTTTTCTGCCTGCTTTATTCTAGCCAAACTGGCAGCTTAGATTGTTAGACGGTGCCCACCCAGATTGAGGGTGGGTCTGCCTCTCCCAGTCCACTGACTCAAATGTTACTAATACCTCCTTTGGCAACACCATCACAGACACACTCAAGAAAACTATTTTGCATCCTTCAATCCAATCAAACTGACACTTAATATTAACCATCACATCACATGTTTATTATTATTTTTAAAACAAATGTTCTCAAACCTTTTCTCAGCTACTTAATGGAGATAGCTCTGAGATAAAGTACGAGACAGAGCAGAAGTTAGAAATAATAGAGACATTATAATCGGACAGAATCATATAATTTATATTCCAATTACTTTTCCTCAATCAACAGTAAAGGAGACCAGTCAGGAAGAGGGGACCGGGGTCGTTGGCCATGATGCTTTGTCCTGGACAGAGCAGTGTTTGAAAGGAAGTTGTCAGGATGAGGCTGTGCTGCCCAAGACCCAACTGAGACCATCATCAGTTAGTCAATTACTCCTGAAGCCATTCATTAGAGTTAGATCATGCCTGGGGTCCTTCAGAAAGTAACAAGCAAGATTCTTTTGATATGCTTTCATAATTCCATGAAGAGATAATTCTTTAAAAATGAAGGTAAAATCATGACTCTCAAATATAAAAATGAATACATGATAAATATTTTACTTAACTAATTAATGAGGAAACTGATAAGGGTGTTGTAACCAGTTTAAAGGAGAAGCCAAAACACACACACAAATTTATAAGAGTAAAGAAATGTTGCAATGAATGTACAAATGGCAAATGGATGCAAAAGTAGCTTTTTCTGCAGTGTGGGAGTGAAGCTGGTGGAACTTCTACAGGATAGGACAGAATTTGCATTTTGCATTGCTATTGTCTGCAATTTACAGAGTTGCAAAATACTTCAAGGGCAATGAAAGCTAGAATCTCATAACTCGGGGAGGCTGTGCTGTGTGTAGACAATGTGTCCTTTTCCATGGAAATACAAAATTTCCCCTTTATTTGGTATTGTTACAAAATGGTGAAGTATTTAGCGACAGAATTCTGATGATAACAGGATAAGGTTCTTTCTGGAGGAAGAAGCTGTCTCTTGCTGCATTTTTACCTCCTGAGTGAAGACTCTGATCACTGAGAACTGGATTTCCAGGCTTGGTTTCTCCGTTTTTAGTCCCAGTAAGCAGGCAGATTATTTAATAGCTGGCACCTCAGTTTCCTCATTTTAAAATAGGAGTAGTAAAATTATTTGCCTCACAGGGCTTGCGGGGAGATTAAATGAGAAAAACATGAATTGTGCATACCATAGTGCGCAAGAAATACGTGTCAGCTTATGAGTGTGTTTTCTTTTATTACTGCAGTTTTTCGGCATGCTTTTTATTTCTCCCGTCCCTCACCTGCTCCTTCCCTTTCTTGTTTCCTGCCCATTTAACTGAAATAGTAAAGAATAGGAGACTTATTTACAATGTTTTAAAGTATAGATAGAGTCTATGCTTCCTGTTCTTGATTTTAAAACTAACTGCCTAAGTTGTTTTGTGTTCCTTTCTATTTAAAAAAGAAAGCAAGCTAGGTGTGGTGGCTCAGGAGTTTGAGACCTGCCTGGGCAGCATAGTGAGACCCTGTTTCTATAAAAACTTAAAAACCCAAAAAACCAGTGTGGCAGTGCACAGCTGTAGTCCCAGTTACTTGGGGGGCTGAGGTGGGAGGATGGCTTGAGTCCAGAAGGTCAAGAGTGCAGTAAGCTATGATCATGCCACTGCACTCTAGCTTTATAGAACAAGATCCTGTCTCTATCTAAACAAACAAACAAACCAAAAAACAAAAAAAAAAAAAAAAAAAAGAAAAGAAAAATAAAAAGCACCTTTACCCCCAATATTTGCTTTCTTGTTTTTGAGTAATTCTTATCACCTATCTTAGCCCAGCTAACCCTGAATTTAAACACGTGATTCATTTTCTCAGGTTATATAATTAATTGCCAGAGAAAACGGTTGAGAGAGTGGGAAAGGCCCTTTTTGGGGTCTTCTCAGCCCCGCTGGGGATAGGAGGCCAAGGCCAGGAGGTAACACACTGGAGCCACATTGTCCAGAGCTCCTCAGTGAGCCTCTCCCCCATTTGCATTCTCAGACCCCAGGGGCCATGTCTACTGGCCAAAGAGTATGTGAGCAGCATGTGCCCAGCACCAGAGAAAACTCCACTCAGCCCTGCCCAGAGGAGTTGGTACAAACGTGCCTTTGCAAAGTTTGTGTTTCACTTTTGGGTCTGATAGAGGGGGAGTTCTTCAACCTCAGAGGGGAATGCCTGGACGTCTAGGGTCAGGGTGCCTGATGGATTGACCCTATCAGCTCCACTTTCAATTCTGGCACCCCAAGAAACTTCCAGATGATTCGGGTGAAGATCCCAGGATCTTCCCCTTTGCTCAGCAGCCTGGATTCTTCGAGGAAAAAGAAAGCATTTGAGCAAGGGTTGGGGAAGAAACTTCACCTCTGGGCCAAGTTCAGGGATAGGAGGACAGAGCTGTAGTGGTGTCTAGGCTTTCTTTACATGTATGGCAACTGGAGTGACACCTGGAGATACCATCTTCACTCCACAGTTCCATTCCTATCACCAAATCTGTCAGGCTCTGCGGAGGACTCCTAGAGAGCAAAACATGCTTTCCACACGTTAGCAAACAGCATGATACGATCTCAGGGGTCAGCCAGGAGCAGAACACACGGAGATGCATACAGGGCTCCCTGCCTCCGGGACTATTTCTTTTTGCTACATACCATCTCTAAAGCAAAATTGCTTGTTTTAGCTCTTGATGAAAATGTTCCTTGTCCATTTTCCACAGGCAATGCATACAGAGGAAGGAAATGGCAGGTTGTTCATATGTAGCAAGATCCACACTTGGCCAAACCTGGGGTCACAGAGATGGACATGGAATTGAGGGCAGAAGATCTGGGTTGGAGTCCAGCACTGCTTTAGGTAAGTCATAACCCTTATACGACGGGGAAAATGAAACCTGGGATGCCTACCTCACAAGGTCATAAGGATAAGAGATGACGCTGGGTGCGGTGGCTCATACCTGTAATCCCAGCACTCTGGGAGGCCGATGCGCATGGATTACTTGAGATCAGGAGTTCGAGATCAGCCTGGCCAACATGGTGAAACCCTGTCTCTACCAAAAATACAAAAATAAGCTGGGTGTGGTGGCGTAGGCCTGTAATCCCAGCTACTCGGGAGGCTGAGGCAGGAGAATCACTTGAACCAGGGAGGTGGAGGTTGCAGTGAGCCGAGATTGGGCCACTGCACTCCAGCCCCGGGAACAGAGAGAGACCTTGTCTCAAAAAAAAAAAAAAAAAAAAAAAAAAAAAAAAAGAAAGAAAGAAAGAAAATGTAGTAGAAGAAGAAGAGATGGTAGATGCCCAAAAGTCCTTAAGCAATGAAAAGACCCAGGTGAGGCAGAAGCCCCAGGCTGGGATGAGTGGATGGGTACATTGGTGGAGCAAAGAGATCTTGAGACTTGGGGACCCAGGAAGTTCTACTTTCTGGCATCAGACCGGAGTACACCTTCTTGTCCCAGATTCCCAGGGTGACCACCAACAGAGGGGCAGCTCTGGCTCCTGGCATGGCGGGGCTCTCTGAAGTACCCACCTTCAGTGGGCTGTCTCACAGTAATTTCCTTCAGGCTTTGGAGATGATGGTCAGGGCCAGCTGGGCTCTGGTGGCCTGCAAGTGAGCTGAGGGCTACTGCAATTAGGCAATTCCTGGAGACCTCACTGGTAAGCCCTGGAGGATCAAGCCTGGATGCTTTGTTATTGCATAGGGGTTAATATAATGACCAAGTTCACCTTAGGCATCTCTCTGACTGTCTTTGCTGGTCTCTCTTTCCTTCATTGCCCTGTCTGATTGAGGTCAGAGTCCTTGAATGACCCTCAAGGTTCCCCTACCCCACTCCCAGGAAAACCTCTGCTCTGGTCTGCGTTCTCCCTGGAGCCCATGCCGAGAGAGCCTGTGGCTCCTCTCACTTGCATAAGTAGGTGAGATCCTCCAAACACTGCCTGTGGGTGGAAAAGAGAAGGTGTCAAGGGACTGAGCCCTGGGTGTTCCAACATTTAGAAGTCAAGGAGATGAAGAGGAACCTTTCTGCTTTAGCCAAATTACTTCTTCAGAATTGATTTTTGGCCGGGCGCGGTGGCTCACGCCTGTAATCCCAGCACTTTGGGAGGCTGAGGTGGGCGGATCACCTGAGGTTGGGAGTTCAACATCAGCCTGACCAACATGGAGAAACTCTGTCTCTACTAAAAATAAAAAAAAAATTAGGTGTGGTGGCGCATGCCTGTAATCCCAGCTACTCGGGAGGCTGAGGCAGGAGAATGGCTTGAACCTGGGAGGCGGAGGTTGCAGTGAGGCAGAGATCGCGCCATTGCACTCCAGCTTGGACAGCAAGAGTGTGAAACTTGGTCTCAAAAAAAGAAAAAAAAAGGAAAAAAAGAATCAGTTCTTAGCAGTAACCTTTCTGGTAAAAGGACATGAGCAATATGGTTATAAATGAATGTATGGATAAATTTCCAGGCAGCTCCACCATCAATGGATATCAGCATTTGATATTTTTTTCTTGTTGTTCCATTAGAATATGTAAACCGGCATCTCCAGACTGCTTCCCTTTACATTTCTTTGATTTCTGGCGAGAATTAACATTTCCCCACGATGTTTATCTACTAATTGCAAGTTCCTTATGGGAATTGTCCTGTTTTTGACCCATTTATCTTTTGGAATCTTGACATTTATTTTACAAATTTGAATTAGTTATTTATGATAGATCTTAATTCTTTGTAATGTTTGATAGAAATATTTTCCCTCTTAAAAAATCTTTAGTAATGCTAATTTTTATAGTGCAATCATTTCAATTGCTTCAAAGCTGAGAAAGTTAAAATTCCCCCAGAGAGCTGATAAACTCTCTTTCCAATTGTCTGCAAGTTCTATCATAATTAGATTTTATATTTAAATCTTTAATCAACCAGAGCTTATTTTGTTGCATGTTTTATTTTAATGACTTTTCTATTATAAAATCAATAAATGTTTATTATTGTAAAATAGGAAAATAAAGAAGAACAAAAAGAAAAACATAAATAGATCTGTGATTTCACATTTAGAGATAAGCACTGTTGACATTTTGATGTGGATATCCCCAAGTCATTTTTTCTATGTATACATTTATTTACAAAAATACAACTGTAAACACACTGTACAAACTGTTTAAATACCTGTGTATTAACAACACATTAATGGCATATTTCAGGGGCATTAAATATTCTTTTAAAACATTATTTTACATAGCTACAGAGTACTGTTACACTCTATAGATGTACCATAATTGGCTTAATTCCCTATTGTTTTTTCATTAACTTTATTTAAGATCTCACTATTATGAACAATGCTACTATAAATATATGCATAAATCTTGGTCCCCATGTATGATTATTTTCTTTGTATAAATTATTTTTTTAGTAACTTAAAAAAATTTTAGATTCTGAGGGTACATGTGCAGGTTTGTCACATGGGTATATTGTGTGATGCTGAGGTTTGAGCTTCTAATGGTTCCATTGCCCAAGTAGTGAACACTGTACCCAATAGGTTTTTTTCAACCTTTGTCCCCCTCTCTTTCTCATCCCTTTTGGAATGCCACTGTCTATTATTTCCATCTTGATGTGCATGTGTACTCAATGTTTAACTCCCATTTGTAAGTGAGAACATGCAGTGTTTATCTGTTGTTGTGTTAATTTGCTTAGGATAATGACCTTCAGCTGTAGCCATGTTGCTGCAGAGGATGTGATTTTGTTCTTTTTCATGGCTGCATAGTACTCCTTAAAAATAATACTACACATCATATATGTACCACATTTTCCTTTGTATAAATTTCTTAAAGTAGAATTGCTAAGGCAAAGGTTTTATATCTAGGTATCTATATCTATCTATATATTTTGCCTTTACATATATACTGCTACTTTAAGTAAATTTCTGTCATTTTAAGTACTCATTAACAGTGAATGTACTCCTCTTCTGTCCTGTCCTCCACCCTTGTTAACATTAGCTATTAACATTTTTGTAATTTTATGCTAAATTGATAAGGTAAAATGGTATGTGCATTTTTTTAATGTTTCTTTAAAACCAGTGGGTTGAAGTTGAATTTATCACCACTTCCATTTTTATTGCCTTTTTTCTTTCTTATCTGTTCATGGTATTTATATATTTTATGTACTTTATAGGTTTGTATATTTTTTATATGTTTTCAAAATTGGGGTGCTCACTTAAGAAATTATAATGAGTTCAAACACACACATGTGTACAATGCATAGTTTCGAATACCATCTACTTCCCAGCTCCATCACATCCTAACATTTTGTCATTTTTGCTTCCTATTTTTGCTAAAAAGTAGAATGCTGTACCAGTATAACTGTGTGTCTCTTCTCAAGCCTGGTTTTATTTTTCCTGTCTCAGAGGCAACGTCACCCTGAGTTTGGTGTCTATCATTCTCATCTTTGTGTGTGTGTGTTTGCAGCATATGTATGTAGCTATGAAATATATACGGTAGTTCCTCAGTGTCTGTGGGGGCTTGGTTCCAGGACCACCCACAGATGCTCAAGTCCCTGATACAAAATGGTGTAGTGTTTGCACATAACCTATGCACATTCTCTCATATGCTGTAAATCACCTCTAGATTACTTATAATACTTAATACAAAGCCTATACATCGCTTTGTTTGCCTGGTTTTAACATGGTACTCAGGATGTGGTGAATTCAAGTTTTGCCTTTTGGAACTTTGTGTAATTTCACCCCCAAATATTTTGCATCCTTGGTTGATTGAATCCATGGATGTGGAATCTCATGGATATAGAGGGCTGACTGTACCATTATTTTGCATGTTTTCAAACTTTTATACTCTACACATCTATCTGAAACTTGTTTTGTCACTCAGCAGTGTATTTTCGAGATTTATCTCTGTTGATAAAACAGCTACAAATGGTCCCATTGTATGAATGTATCAGAATTTGTTCACTGGGTTGATAGATACTTGTGTTGTTTAGTTTTTTCATTTTACTATTATAATATTGCAGTAGACATTGCATCATCCACAAGTGAAAGCTTCTAGAATTTACTCCTAGAAGTGAAATTGCTGGATTGTAAGATATACGTCCCGTCAGAGTTAGTGAGATGTTGACAATTTATTCTTCAAAATGGTTACTCCTGTGAACATATCGTTGGCAAAATGTGAGTGTTCCTTCAATTTTTCCACCTCATCACCAACACTTGATAGTGTCAGATTATTTAATTTTCACCAGTTTGATGGATGTAAAATGGTATCTCATTGTTTTAATTTTAAACTTTCTGATTACTGGTGAGGTCGAACATTTTCTTATGTGCGTGATTGTTCGTTCAAATTTCTGTTGCTGAGAATAGCTTATTCATATATTTTGCCTGTATTTCTATTAGTTCATTGCAAATATCCTCCCAGTTTGCGTTTTGTCTTTCATATCGCCTGTAATGTCGTGTTTCACAGGGTTTACATTTTTGTTTAATGATATTTATACAGTCTTTCCCTTCAGGAATATCCTTAATGTCTTCATTTCTTCAATTTTCCTTTTTTTTTTTTTTTTTTATGGGACGGAGTCTCGCTCTGTCGCCCATGCTGGAGTGCAATGGTGTGATCTCTGCTCACTGCAACCTCTGCCCCCCGGGTTCAAGTGATTCTCTTGCCACAGCCTCCTGAGCAGCTGGGATTACAGGCACACACCATCACACCCAACTCTTTTATATATATATATTTTTCAGTAGAGACGGGGTTTCACCATGTTGGTCAGGCTGGTCTCGAGCTCCTGACCTCGTGATCTGCCTGCCTCGGCCTCCCAAAGTGCTGGGATTACAGGCGTGAGCTACTGCGTCCAGCCCAAATAGTAATTCTTTTACAAAAGATACTCCGTGATTTGTTATAATCTTCTGGCATCAGTAGAATTTACCTTAATTAATGACTACATGCTATTGTTTTAATTTATAGCTGCATTTTATAAGCTCAGTTAAAAATGATTTTTCTGCCTATGCTCCTTGAGGAACCCATGGATCGATAAAATTTATTGATCAACAAAATTTAGCAAATAGTATGCACAAGCCATTCCTGCCTTTCAGGTAGATGTTGCTAATTGCCTGCATTATTTTCTTCATTTGTGTATTCATATATTCACTTAACAGCTGTTTTGGGAAAATCTGCTAATGTCCTTGAGCCTGGTTCTAATCATTTCAAGCCAGTTTTACTGGAATTGCACTTGTGCACATTTGCCATCCTAAGACTGTGTGTTTATGTGTGTGTGTGCGCCTGTGTGGTATTTCTTACAGGTTTTTGGATGGGGATAATACTCATCTCTTAGAATGAATTGGGTGTCAGATCTTGTTTCTGTGATTTGGAACTGATTACATAATACAGAAAAATCTGTTTGAGTATGTAGTAATATTGTTCAGTAAATTTGTTGAGGTCATAATATTTCTTGTGGTAGATGAGATTTTTTTAAATAACAACTTTTCAGTTTCCTTTGCCTTCATCATTATTTTCATGTTACCTACATCTTCTCTTGCCAGTTTGTATTTTGTGTTGTCCATTTGGCTAAGCATTTCAAGTTGATTATCATAAATCGTGCATTGCAATCATTTATATTTTAAAATCCTTTATATCAGTTGTTAAATCATTGGCCTTGTTTTTAATTTTGTTGATTTATACCTTTTCTTTTGTTTATTATATTTCCAAGGGGTTGATCTATCTTGTAATCTTCTCACAGAATGAGCATCTATTTATTATTTCCACTGATTTCCTCTTTTCTAGTTTATTTCTGCTCTTATTCTTTATTATTGTCTCTCTGTTTTCCTTCATAATGACTGTCTTCATAAGATTTTAAGTCAAATGCTTATTTCATATTTCTAAAATAAAAGCACATAGATTTATGCCTTAACTTCTGGGCCCTGATTTATACAAAGCCCCCTCCCTTTTGATATGGGGTGTTTTCAATTTTATAAACATCGCAAAAGTTATTATCATGTTCTTAATTTTCTACTTCAGTGATCTTTAACGTTTTTGGCACCAGGGACCAGTTTTGCGGGAGACAATTTTTCCATGAATGGGGGTAGGTGGGCGATGCTTTCAGAATGATTTGAGCATATTGCATTTATTGCACACTTTATTTCCATTACTATTACATTGTTAATATATAAAGAAATAATTATATAACCGTAATCTACTCACCATAATGTGGAGTCAGTGGGAGACCTGAGATTGTTTGCCTGAAACTAAATGGTCCTGTCTGGGGGTGATGGGAGACAGTGACACATCATCAGGCATTAGATTCTCATAAGGACCATGCAATCTAGAGTCCTCGCATACACAGTTCACAATAGGATTTGCGGATGCTATGAGAATCTAATGCCCCCGCTGATGCGACAGGAAGTGGAGTTTAGGCGGGAATGTGACTGATAGGGAGCAACTGTAAATACGGGTATAGCTCCGCTGCTCACCTCCTGCTGTGTGGCCGGGTTCCTAACAGGCCACAGACTGGTACTGGGGATTGGAGACCCCTGTTCTACTTGAACTTGTAGTTTAGGAAAGTTTTTGTGGTTGTTAGACATTGATACCCATTAATTTGTTGCTGCTGTAAATTTTTATTAATATTTTAATATAATTTTAAACTAATAGAAATGTTAAAAGACTAGTATGAACTCCTATACACCTTTTACCTAGGTGCACTGTTGGTTTGTATTTTTCCCTAGTTATCATTCACTCTGTCTCTATGTATATGTGAATGTTTTTCTGAATGATTTGAGAGTAAGCTGCATACATATATATATACCTAAATACTTCAATATATATTTCCTGACACAAATATTTTCTTTTGTAAAATTAGAAATTTAACAGTAAAATCAGGAGATTTCATATTGATACCATATGATTAATCCCACCATTCACATTCAAATTGTCAGTTATTCCAATATTGTGTTTTTTATATATATATATATTTTTATATATATTTTAAATATATATATTTTATATATATTTATATATATTTTATATATATAAAACATATATATAACATATATAAATATAAAATATATGTGTGTTTTATATATGTGTGTGCGTATACATGTATATATGTATATATGTAGAAAGACAGAAATTGGGGGTATTTTAAAATTTATAATGACAGGCAAGCGACTGAGATGGCTGCATGCCTATGGCAATCACTATCTGTAGGCCACCCAAGCATAAATACTTATTTTCTTCTTGTACCCCGTTTTTCAGAAGTTCATGTTTATTTTCATCTTTACTATTTTTTATTATTCATATACTATATATTCATAGTAGAAAAGATAAAGCAATATAACAAAAATTGGCAGAAATATACAGATATGCATAGAGATAACCACTGTTAGTATTTAGATGAATATTTTATAGACTTTTGCTTTCAATCAACAAAAATTCTAGACACTTTTTCTAGTTAAATATAAGTACATTAAAAATGGAGTTATATTGTACGGCCGTGGTTTTAACTCTCTTTTAAGTCTTAGTTTATTTGACATACTTCATAGGTAATCTTCATAACAACTTAGCAAAGTAGAGCCACATTTTTAGATGAGGAATCCAAGGTTCAGAGAGGTTCAGTAAACTGCCCAGGTCACACTGCAGTAAGGAATGGAGTTTATAATCTAAACCCTGAACTGTTTGCTGCAAAGGCTCTTGGTTAGATTATTCTTTTGCCTGAGGCTCCTTTCATTGCTTTTACTTATTCACATTTAGTTTTATTGCATGTGGTGAGAAAATATGTATATTTTTTCCTCTTGATTCAATTTTTGGGGCCTTATTTGAGAGTTAGTATATATGTACCAATGCCCACAGATGGAAAAAATGTATATTCTATGTTGGTATTGAGTTCAATGTATGTGTATTTGTTGTAACTTATCAATTGTATAACATAACCTCTATTGTCTATTTTTGTCACATCTTCAATGTCTTCCAAATTTTTGTCTATTTAAATTTGTCTTTATTTTTTAATACTGTCTATTTTTTTCTTAGCCTTGAAATCAATTAAACTCTCCCATTACAATTGCTTGTTTTTTAATCTATTTCTCTTTGCATTTCTAACTTTAGTAATCTCTGTCTTCACAGTTAATTTTATATTTTTTATCATAATCAGGAGCTTCTTTGTATCCTCTCCCTATGTTTTTGGCTTCAAAATCTCTTTTATATGCTATCAACTTTACCAACTGTTTTCTATTTGTTGTATGAGTTTCCTCATAAAACCTTTTTATTTTAGCATTTCTGCATTTTTTTGGTAACAGATTCCTATTTTTAAAAAACATACATATTGTTGGGTCTTATGTTTTAATCTAACATGAGAATTTGTCTTTTTAGAAATCAATGGCCTAAATGTATAAAGTTCTTTGGGGTGAAGCTAGTGTATTGATATGAGATGGGCTCCCAGCTACTAGCTGTGGACCTTCTACAAGTTCCTTAAATACCCCGTGAGGAAGCTACTTACAGGCATCTTTATCTGGAAAATCATGTTAATAAGCATACCAGCGTGAGAGAGTTGCTTCGAAGACTAAATGAGATCAAGAGCACTTACAAATAGAAGCATATTAAAGCATATTAAACTGATTATTTGTAAAATGCAATTGTCAATATTTGCTATTGTAGATATTATGTCTGGAAATACCATTCAAAGCAAGTTTCTTGGCAATTATAAAGCAAGTTTGTTAAACGATGATCTATGCTCAAAATGGGGATAATCAGTTCTATACTTTTCTCCAACCATATTTTAAATTTTTCTTTGAGATAATGGAAATAACTTACAAGAAAAACTGCTGAGAAGCAGTGGTCCAAAGCCCTTTAGAAGCTCTCAGGGTTCAGTTCAAGTTGTCCATCTCCATTTCTGGCTGTACCTGGAGCTTCAGAGCTTGACTTACATTCAGCCATGTCAGGAATCACTCACTGCCTTGCTTTCCATTTAGTTAATTAAGTGCTTAGGTTTACGAATAAGTTATTTGCTCTCATGACGGGTATGGAAGCTGCAGGCTTTGCTGTGCCTCGGCAATTCTCATCAGGCGTGGAAAAACTGAAACTAAGAAAAACCAAGCAAGCAATGATAGATTTTCTACTTCCTGGATTGTGTGACTTGCTCATCCAATGAAAGGCAATGAGGGTGGGGGCGGGGGGCAACCAGAGATGAGGACTGATTCTCAGCTTGTGGTTCTCCTCAGCAGTCCTCCAGCCCCTGCAGAGCTGGAACCTCTGCATCAGTGAAAGCTGCTAGGAATTCAAAGGGCATTCACATTCACTTCTGCTCCTCAGGATCAGAGGCAGTGAGGAAAGCTAAAAAAAAGTCTGAGGTTTAAATTGGAACCCATTTTTAACTTTTCAAATGTTCTTAGTATTTTAGGATCCAGAAAACCTTAAATCAGACAATTCTATATTACCAAACTGAAGAATAGTCTATCATATCATAATCTGATATGCTCCAGACTGACCTGATTTAGTCTTAGTTGTATGAACTTCAAACCTCTGATGGCTTCTATCTGATCACTCAGAGGAAGCTGCAGGTCCGTTTCCCATCTGAAGCAATAGAGGCACCTTTTTTTTTTTTTTTTTTTTTCTCTTTAAAAACTTCTCTGAGAATAATCTTCATCTGGTGTCTTGTTACACAAATGTTTCCAAGTCCCTCCCTAGAGATTCTGATTCAGTGGGTCTGGAATGGGGCTTCAGATTTGTGGTCTCTTTTTTGTTTGTTTGTTTGTTTGTTTGTTTTTTTGAGACAGTGTCTCACTCTGTCATCCAGGCTGGAGCGTGGCGGTGCGATCTTGGCTTCCTGCAACCTCTACCTCCCAGGTTCGAGTGATTTTCCTGCCTCAGCCTCCTGCGTAGCTGGGACTACAGGCACACACACCACCACACCCAGCTAAGTTTTGTTATTTTTAGTAGAGACAGTGTTCTACCATGTTGGCCAGGCTGGCCTCAAACTCCTCACCTCAAGTGATCCACCCGCCTCGGCATCCCAAAGTGCTGAGATTGCAGGCATGAACCACCGTGCCCAGCCAGATTTGTGTTCTTAACCTTAGCTTGGGCAACAATGGAGTAGACTGAGGGGATAGATTCTACTTTTAGAATTAGAGAGCCTTGGGCTCAAGTCCTGGGTCTTTCACTTGCTCATTATATGGTCTTGCACAAATTACTTAACCTTCGTCAACCTCATCTGAAAAACAACTGGAGACAAAAACATCTATCTCAAAGTGCTGTCAAGAGGATTAAAATAACTCTAACACCCTTGATAGCGTCCACTTTTCTCAGTATTGCTAACTCGTTTCTACCCAGGTTAATTTGAAGATTATCTGTGAATTTATTTAGCTCACAGCCATAATGTTTTTTACTTATTTTCCCTGTTTATTTGTTATATATTTGTGAAGCTTTTGCTGTGTGCAGGACGCTGGGGTTTTTAGAACCCACTGAGCACTCCTGATGGTATCACCTGCTCACACGGTCCATCTCAGGTTGTGTTTTTGTTTTTGTTTTTTGAGACAGAGTCTCGCTCTGTCTCCCAGGCTAGTGTGCAGTTGTGGGATCCTGGCTCACTGCAACCTCCACCTCCCAGGTTCAAGCAGTTCTCCTGCCTCAGGCTCCCAGGTAGCTGGGACTACAGGCATGCACCATGATGCCCGGCTAATTTTTGTGTTTTTGGTTTCACCATGTTTGCCAGGCTGGTCTCGAACTCCTGATCTCAAGTGATGTGCCCGCCTCAGCCTCCCAAAGTGCTGAGATTACAGGCATGAGCCACTGCGCCCCACCCATCTCAGGTTTTTGAAAGTACTACCCAACTTTCTTGTGTGAACAACTCTATCTAGCAGGCTCTTAGTTATTTGTGAGCTTCTTAGACTAAGAAAGCCATGTCCCTATTCCACCTTTGTACCAGAAATTCAATTTTTCTGGAATCTAATCATGTGTACATTTTTTTTCCAAAAGAAAATATATATAAAATTATTCAATTTGATTTTACACAGAATATGTTCTACGTACTTTGCATTGTGTAAACTTGTCTCTTTTTGGACACAGAAACCTTTCTACTTTTCCCCCTCCCCTCATAATAGCAAGAATCCAATGGATTTTTGATGATTATATGTATGTTTTCTTTATATTTAGTTTTGCTTCAAAAGAATGTAAGCACTTTTAAAAGATACAAACAATGCAAGACATTAAGAGGAAAATTTAGGTAGAAAAAAAGCATGGGAAAAATATAGTGAATTGATAAATGAAATTACACTTCAAATACATGTTGTACAGTCTTTTATACTTCCCAGTGATTGGCCAGATATTTGGCTCTGAACTCTCTAGCACTCATTGCAAACCCTCTGCAGACAAAAGATGGAGGTGATGATTCTCAAGCCATATAGATGATTATTGGGCTCATCATCTATATGAGTCTTGAACTTTGTTTTAACTTTTCCACTGGCCCAAGACTTTGGGTCCTAATCAACATTAGGGTCATTAAGAGTCTACAGAAGGGTCATAAGTACCATGGAAAATGATGTGCTCTCCAATCTTCCAGCCAAACACAAAATAGATCAGGGAATAAGGAGGCCTCTTGGTGCAGAGGAGATGATAGCCAGGTGGAAGAGCTGGGCCAAGGATCAGCCAATCTTCTGGTCCGGAAACTGTAACCATGGCAACAGTAGTGAAGGCAGCTCTATTTCCATCAGCAGTGACACCCTTAAGAGGTACCGGCAGAGAGAGAAGCCTATTATACATCTGGGCAAGAGTCTAGGCGAGTGAAGTTCATGTAATTTTTAAGCATAATCGTTGGGAGAAAATAAACAGCCTCTTTCATGTTAACCTTGCAAACTCAAATAGACAAAGTGAAGGCCAATGACCGGCGGTACTGCCTGGCTGAGGCTGGGTGTGAGTGCCTTGCATAGGAACCTATAGACTGCCTCAGGTTTGCCTTTTATTCTCTTTACTTTCTAGTAACAGTGCTCACAGAACTTCCAATAAGCAAAGCCCAGAGGAGGATAGTTGCTTTTGAAGCCACACTCTTGTCTGCCTCATTCATTTCAAACAGAGACACTTCTGAAAGAGATGAAGGCCTGTGTACAAACAACAATGCCCACTGCATTCTGTTGCCTTTAGCTGTGATGTGGTGGCTTTTGATTCTACACAGAAGGTCCTTGTTTCAGACACTGATTGATGGATCTTCTGAATGAAGGAGGCAGCAAGAACAAATGAACAAGGCTCCCGGTAAGGCGAGGTGCTTCAAGAGGATAGGCTGGAAAGCGCTTAACATAAAAGGTAAACACAAGCCTCCACAAAAGCAAAAAAATACCAAGGCACTGAGCTCTGAGTGGTTGATAATTTGTAGTTCCTAAGGATTTCCACACATTTGTGCAAACACATATAAACTCCTTGGATAACTCTGACCTGGAATTTCAGACTTTTTGGTGGAGGAACCAAAAGTTAAACCCAAATAGATTTCATAAAACAGGTAAGACTAATTGAAATGAAGAGTATTAGAGGTCTGAGTCTGGTTTGAGGCAGTGAAACAGAAAATAATGCCATGAAAGAGCAGGTGATGGGGTGTCTCCGTCTCAGAGAGGGATGTGATTTTTCACTAGAAACCCATGGAAAGCTACATAAAGGCTCATTCTAAACACCATGGACAGTGTTAGGACCTGCTGTGAGGAAGCTGTATGACATATGCCTCCTTTCTCCATCAACCCTTGTCCTTCCGTATTGCCTAATAGAAACAAACCAGTGAAAAATCCACATGAGAAATCTGGCTACACTCAGTTCTTTTGCAAGAAAACACTATCAAACTCCCTGTGAGTCTGCATTCTTCATAGTCCCTCGGGGACCGTGGTGCAGGCTGAGGAGATGGGGTGGGGATAGTGAGGCTGGAGGGAGAGGAAGGGAAAGTTAAAAGAAGCAGGCATTCTTGTCCTGACTAGTGATTTTTATATACTATGTTCTTATAAAAAATAATTTTCACCAGCTAGATGATGTTCTATTGTTTAACTAAATTAGGGGTGTTAAAATAGAGATCATAAGAATGATGGAATGGACTCTTTGTGGCAAAAAGATACTAAATTATAAACAAGACCCAAGGCCATGCCAGGGTAGGGTTAAGTCACACATCTCAACAGTTAAAGAATAAACTAGGTTCTAACAGCTGCAAGGTTTTTCTTTTTCTCTAGCAGCTAAATAAGCACTGGCCACCAGAGAAGCAATGTTGAAATGATTGCAGCTCACCAACCACCAGACACTAACTGATCCAGCTCCCTACCCCTTTTCTGCAAGCCATAACTACTACTTTGATTGGATAAGAGACTGATTTCAGTAACTTTCTCCTGGTAAGAGTCCACTGAGCATAGACTGGTTCTGGCCAGTTTACAGAGGCTTGCACTGAGTGCCTTCCTGTCCTCTGCTTCACCTTTTGATATATAGGACCTAATTGCAAGGAATTTAAATGTTAAGTCTCTACCCCAAAGTGAACAGAGGACACATGTAACATGCATATTTGTTTACTAGGCATGTATGCACCTCCCTTCGGGAATATTCATTGCTCTTCCTATAACCTGTCGAGTATGTGTACTTAGCTAACCCATTCAGCACAAATTACTATTCTACTCTTTCCTCCCTCAAAGTGCCTGCTTTTGGTTTCTTCTGGAGGCTATGCTTTCAAGTCTATGGGATTTCCAGCCTGCAGGCTGCAACCCTTTATAAAAAACAAACCTCTCCTCTCCAATATTATAGCTCTGTGAATTTATGTTGACAGGTTAATAACTCAATTTCACAGAAAAAAATTAAATCAGACACTCTTTGTTGCCCACACAACAGCCATTCTCTCCTTTAACTTTTCACTTGCAGAGTCCTAGTTTTGATTGGCAGTCCTCCTATGCCTGTCATGATTCAGGGAACCTGGACCCTATCCTGAACTCCAGGAATAAGTCCTAATTACATATTTTTTAGTGGTAACTATGGTAGGTAAAATTTTAAGATGGTCTTATGATCTTTACCCTCTGCTGTTACATCCATGAGTATGGCAGAAGACTTATTATCTATATTACTATCTAAGCACATGAGCCCTCTTTGGCTGGTGGCAGAAGTGGGGAAGTCAGAGAGATTCAAAGTATGAAAAGGATTCAATGCATCATTGCTGGCTTTGAAGATGGAGGGTGCCAGGTGCCGGGACTGAGAATGGCCTTTGGCATTGAGACTGGTCCCTGGTTGACAGCCAGCAAGGCCATGGAGACCGCAGTCCTACAATTGCAAGGAGCTAAATTTTGCTCACAACCTGATTGGGCGTGGAAGTGAATTATTCCCAAGTCACTAGATGAGAGGTTGGCCTCGCTAACACTTTGATTCTAGCCTTGTAAGTACGTGAGCAGAGAACCCACTCAAGCCTTCCTGGACTTCTGACCTACATAGAACTGTGAGAAAATAAGTGGGCATTGTCTTAAGCTGCTAAGTCTGTGGTTATTTATTTTGCATCAATACAGCAATAGAAAATGAGTAGAGCAACATGTAGAGAGTGTCAAGAAATCCAATCCATATTTCTCCTCAAGAGGAATTTGTTTTCAGCTCTGACTCTGACTAGGAATCAGAAAGAAACTGTGGATGAGTTATCTAATAACCCTGTTGACTTTTCTCCTTGTGCACACCACCACACACCCACTGTGAAGGTCACAAATACTGGATTCTTGCTTTCCTAGCCACCCTTGCTGCTGGAGTGGTCGTGTGACTGGGATATGCCTTTGGCCACAGACCTCTGAGAACACTAGATTAGAGCTGTAGCAGCCATTTTATAGCCATGAGGCAACAAGTCTAAGGATGGTAGAGTGGAAAGAAAGGACGGTCTTGTTTGTTTCATGACAATTTTGAGCTAAGGTGCCAACTCTGGAATTGCCTGCGTTCATATCTTTTGTTATATAAGATAATTAAATGTCTTTAATTATGTTAGTTGGGTTTTCTGTTGCTTGAAGCTGAACATGTCCTTACTAATACATTACCCTTCCCAACAAAAAGTATAGAAGGCAAAATGCAGAGACACCTGAGGTAGAGTGAGTACAGAGTTGACGATCAGGCTTTTGGCATAAGTAAGAAAAATTACATAGGTATTCAGGGACATGAAGATGAGTAGCCCTTGGGTGACATCTAGAACTATTAAAAACAAGTGAAATAGATACACATTGGGAGACTCCCATCTCAAGATGTTCTGTGACTCTCCGTTTTCTATTTTCTGAGATTCTTGGCCAATACAGAAGAGTACAGGTGGTCACAGACTGATGCTATACTAAGCTTTAGTCTTATGACCTTGGATCATTCCTCTGACCTCAGTGAGCATCAGTTTACTCATCTGCAGAGTGGGGATAGGACAATAACTCCTTGTGTCACTTGGTTTTGGGAGGATCAGATTTGCCTGTGTATGTGAACTTGCTTTGGAAGCTTTAAAAAACAGCTTTGGTGTGATGTCAGAACCTAGCTTGGTGCCTGGCACATAGTAGGTGTGCTCATTACATATTTGTTGGATTACTGTGCTGTGCCTATTTGTTTATACCAGCTTTGTTTGCACTGCACCATGAGCTTGCTGTCTGACTAATTGCTCCATATAGCACCTACTCTAGATAAAACTTAAAGGATTTTATTAAATGCTTTCTTCTTGGCAGTGGTATATTAGGTACTACAGCCTGGATGGAGAATTGAGCATTTGTTTCCTATGTATTTTCCGCTAAATATGCTGTGACAAGATGTCTGTTTTGATCAGGGACACTGTCAATTATTCCTCTCTTATCCCGACTTTCTCTGTGATGTAGGGTGTGAAGACATCTGTTGGCTTTAACCTATTACTGTTGTGTGAGATGCCTTGGCTTCACTCAACAGGGCTGTGTCCAAGGCAGGCTGGCCTCCTGTGAACTCCCAGGCTGCCGAGTCAGTCATCTGCCAGGTGACAGGTGGTGCCTTTGAGACACTGGGGAGCAAAAGGAGACAGTCATACCTGGACCCTTTAAAGGCTTCCTTGTGCCAGATAAACCAAGAAATGGCTTGCTTCTTTCAGGCTTGCCCCCTGTAAGATCACGTACTTTCCCATTGCTTCATCTGTGGCTCACATTTTATAGTATCCACTCCCAAGTCTTGTCAACTTTTGACCTCTCCCAGTTAGACTCACGGGACTGCCGCTTGCTGCCGGGTGTCTGACGCTAAGCTCTCCCTGGCTTTTGCCTCGCTTTGCTCCATGCCACACTGGATGTGCGACATGAAGACACCACTAGAAGTGGGCACCTTGGCATCTGAGAAAGACTCATTGTAGGTTCCTCCCCAAAGGGGATTATTTTGGAACAAGACCAGCTGCCCAGGAGCTAGAAAACATCAGACTGTGAGACTGAGACACTATTGCTCTCTCTGATTTAATGAGTGATGAACACAGTATTTAAGAATTGAGACACAGATGGTATAACACTGATGAAAATAAAATGAGAGTACAGGGTCAACGAAGAGGGCACAGCCTAGATGAGGAGCAGCAAAGAACATTTTGATAGAAGGCAATACATGGGTGCAAGCAGTGGGGTTTGGTGTGGAGAGAGCAGGCACCCCAGTCAGAAGCGGGAGTTTGAGACCTGCTCTGTCTCCCACTCTTTCTGTGATCCAGGAACCTTTGTACCCCGGTCTCCTCATATGCCAAGGGCCACCCCAGGTTCTGGGCTCCCAGGGTTATTCTGCATTGTAGACGAGCTGCAAATGTACATGGCAATAGAAAAGCATGATAAAAATGTAATGTATGTGGAATTCTCCTGGGTGTTTTTGGTTTATTTCTTTATATTTGTTCTAAAACACCGGTGAAGAGTTTCCTTCATTTTCACTCCTAAGCTGCTGTCTCTGCTTCCCTGTGACAGTAATGGCAGTAATGGGCACGGCCTTGAGGAGGACATAAAACATTTCTTGGCTGAGGACATTCCTTAGAGAGCAGCGGGAATGGTGACAGCTCCTTAAAGTGGGTCACAGGAGCGTCCCCCACCCTAACAGATGTTTCAGAAGTTAAGTCATGCAAAGTACTCAGTGTCTGAAGAGCAGGGTTAAAGGCACAGAATTAAGCTGGTCTTAATCGAGTAAATACTTGATGCCTACGTGAATTTACTACCGCACACGTAAAACAGACTGCTTGATCTTGGCAGCGTGGGGATGTGGAGAGTTGGGTGGGGGAGGCAGGAAGCAGGACGTGTGTCCACGTGTACCACTGGCCTCAGAACTGAGATCATTTTGGCTGCTGGAAAGCCAGCTTCTTCCACCTCCCTCTTCATGTCCCAGTGTGGGCAGCTGGGCACTGTGGGGAATGAGAGGCAATATAAAGGGATCTGAATGATGACAAGAAGCTTCCTGTCCCCATGTAGCTTACCATGCCTGACACGGGGCACAGTCCGGTTCACTTGCTTTTCTTTGTGGGTGTCACTCTCTGTGGTGCCAAGGTCCTGTGTCAGCCCCACAACTGACAGCCCTGCTGGGACCCATTGGAGCTTTTCTGTCACAAGCTGGTTTGAGAAGAGAGCCAAAGTGCGTGAAGCCTCCCTGCCCTGACCTCACCCCACCAGACACACGTGCCATTTCCTAAGAGAAAACCATTTTTTGTCACTGTCCGAGTTGGACTAGTACCATCAAAGTATTCAAAATGACCTTTAGTCATATGTTTGTTTTTCCCAAATTGGTGGAAAAATATGACTTTTTCATCAAAATTGAAAATCATGAAGAAAAACTCAGAATAAGATGAGGGTAGGCAGGAGACAGTGATGTCTCAGAGATGGAAGCAATTGGCTTTCCTGCAGCCAAAACCATTTCAGTTCTGAGGCCAGTGGCACAGGTGGGCACATGCCCCGCCTCCCCCACCCAACTCTCCACCACATCCCCCATTGCCAACGCCTTGCCCTCATCCCTGCCCCTGCAAAATTCAGTTGGGTTGTTCCCACGGCCACTGTGAGCAGGGCTGTCCAACATGAGCCCGGATGGCTGCCTTTATGACAGCTCTATGCCACCTCATTCCCTGTGTTGTGTACTATGATGTGCACCACATGTTAAATTAACAGTGTCTACTGTGCGAGGGTAATGGATTGGGCAGTTCCTCCCTTTCTGAGCGGTTACTCAGGCTTGCCATCTGGCAAATCTAGTAGCCAGGTGGTAACCCTAAATAACCTCACTTTGATGGGGTGGGGGTAGAGGGGACCCCAGTTGGTTCTATTCTTGCCATCTGCGGCCTCCTTCTCTTGGAGGGAGATGTCCAGAGCATCTGAGCTATGCGATTTCTTTATCAAGCAGCTATTTGCCATGAGCAACACTGCCACTTCAGGTATGCAGAACTCTGCTCTCCAGCAACTCCACCAATTTAGAATAGACGCGGGAACAGGAAGACAAACCGAAAAAGGCTGTGTGCAGCTGAGACCGGAGGGAAGCTCATGTACATGCCTTCCTCTTGGGAAACTTCCTTGAGCTTTGACTTGGAAAATACTTACTCTTATTTACATTCAGTGATAATCAGAGAGGTCCTCTAATTTCTAAGGATTCAGTATATTGGAAGCCACAGATTAGAAGAGAGTAGAGAGCATGTAACAGCATACGCTTTGACAGATAGTGTGGACTGCCTGAAGATGCTAAAACTGAGCAGATGTGAGATCCGAGAGCTAAGAGCACAGCAAACTGCAGTCACTGAGTGACAGGCTAAGTGTGCTATAGCAGTATCACCTGAGGACACCACAGTACAATAATGGAGTCTGGAGTTACAAACCTGTGACACCAGCACTGTTCATTATGATCCGTAGAGACCATTTCAGGGGCAGGGACTCTGTTAGACATTATAGAGATGTCCTCTCCAAATGGTTAAAATAGAAAGATTAGACACAAAGGAATGAAACAGTTCTTTGAGAAAAATCATGTAACCAGGAGTAGAGTGAATTAAAATAGTACATAAGATTTTTACAAAGACCTTTTTTCATTTTCATAAAATAAGGTAGGTTTATTGAAGAATATTTAGAAAACATAAGCCAAGAGAAGAAAATAAAACATGGCTATAACCCTTACTTCAAAAATATAACCAGTGTTATCATCCTATTGGCTTTTCTGTTCTCTCTTTATATAAATTTGTATATTTATACCATTTATCAATCTGTCATCTGCCTGCATACCTATCTATAACTAGTTGTAAGAAGTAAGTTGAGTTTACCCCCACTTAATACACAAACAAGAAACTTTTCATGTTAATAAGTAAACCCCCTCAGCATCATTTTAGAGGTTATGTTGTTTGTATTTCATAATATAGATAGTCATCCAAGGGGCTGTGGTAATTAAGTGATTATTTATAAAAGTATATATTGCACAGACATATTTGGAAAATAAATCTGTGATCATTATAAGCCAATAGGGCATGATGACTTCTATTCTAATCACCACTAGACAATTTCACTGCTGTGGTAGTATTACTGAAAGCTGCAAAGCTGGGCCTTTTTGCCTTTGTGAGGCTTACTGGTTATTTGCCTCTTGCTTGTGAAGGAGTCTAGAATGTGCCACCCCAAAATATTGCCACTTTGGCATAAAGATTATTTTGAGCAATTGTGAATCAACAGATAAGGGAAAAGTTCTCTACTTTCATGTTATTTGCCTAAAAGCAGAGCATAAATTTCCTCTCCTCTTCTGTACCAGGATAAGGTGTGCAACTCTCATCATTGGAAATGAAGAACTGGCACCAGGATGAGTCTGCATAAACAGACCTTATTAAAATAACCCTGATCTTTCATTAGTTTCCCCCATGTATTTCCTCCTCACTTTCCCAGAATTTATTACTCCTATTTCCCAAATTTTATCAGCCCTCTTTTCTTTGTCTAGTCACTTCTCCACAATTTATCACCTTTTGTTAGAATGATATACGAGACCCTGGGCGTAACTGCTTCTTTGGGTTTTTCACTTCTCTTCAGTGAAGCCCCCATGCATATAGAATGAAAAAATATACAATTTGTATGCCTTTTCTCCTGTCAATCTGTATTTTGTCAATTTAATTCACAGTGGATTTCTCCACTCTCCCTTCCTCCTCTTCTGGACTTTAAACAGGATTAAATTTATACTGTATTAAATGCCAGCTGTTTGCTCCTCACAATGCAGAGCAGTGCCTTTTAATTCCTTTTTTTTTTCTGAGATAGAGTCTCACACTGTCGCCTAGGCTGGACTGCAGTGGTGAGATCTTGGCTCACTGCAACCTCCACTTCCTGGGTTCAAGCGATTCTCCAGCCTCAGCCTCCCAAGTAGCTGGGATTACAGGCACCTGCCACCATGCCTGGCTAATTTTTTGTATTTTTAGTAGAGATGGGGTTTCACTTTGTTGGGCAGGCTGGTCTTAAACTCCTGACCTTGTGATCTGCCCACCTCGGCCTCCCAAAGTGCTGGGATTACAGGCGTGAGCCACCGCACCCGGCCTAATTCTTAAACTTTAATGTGCATACAAATCTCCTGGAGATGGTAGAATGCAGATTCCAGTTCGTGAGGTCTGGGGTGGAGCCTGAGAGTCTGCATTTCTAATCAGCTCCCTGGCAATGCCGATGCCACTGGACGGAGTCCCGCATTGAGTAATGAGGGTGCAGAATGTGCCTCAGCATCCCCCAGAGGGCTTGTTAAAACCCAGACTGCCGGGCTCTGAGAACAGAGTGTCTGATTTAGTTAGGTCTAGATCGGGGCCCAAGAATTTGCATTTAACAAGTACCTTCTCAGTAATGCTGATGCTGCTGGTCCAGGGAGCACACTGTGAGAACCACTGGCTTAGAGGCAGTCACTGGAGCCAGGCAGACTAGCTTTGCAGCTAGAGTCCCACTTTGTCCCTCTGTAGCCTCAGCGAGTTGCTTAACCTCTGTACCTCACTTTCTTTAAGTCAGGGATAATACTACCACCTATGTTAGAGGACTTTTGTCAAGCACTGCGTATGCTCTGCATGTAGGTGCTGTGTAATGTTATTATTTGCCATTCCTTTCAGTTCAATCAAGGATTAAAATGTGCACATTTTCTGCTCTTCAGAACATCTTTTGGGGGTGAGGTCTTCCTTTATCCAGGCATATCCAGAGAACCTCTCTCCTTTCACTTGTGCCCTAGAAGGTAAAAAGTCCTCACATCTACTTTTGCATGATGGTTGATTCCTCAGTAAAGCACAGGGCTGCTGGGCACTGCCTGCCTTTCACCGGGGTGCACAGGAAATCCTTATAAAAAATGAATGCAGCCAAACCTAATGAGAACAACATCATCTCAGGCCGCAGCAAGGAGGTTCGTCTCCCTCAGCTTTCCTAGAAGGACCCGGTCTCTGTAAACTCGAAGCCTGTTCTGGCTAGCATGGATTAGAAAGAGTGGTTCCCAGCATCCCAGGCAGCCCTCTGTCTAGAGTTTTAATCACATGCAAGGCTGAAAGTCAAGGGAGGTAAGCAGCTCCTGCAGCTAGGTTTTTTTTTTTTTTTTTACCTGCCTAGGGAGGCTGAGGAGGGAGATTAGTGGGCTGCTGAGCATTTCAAGTAAAGCAGCTAGCAGAGCCCAGAGACATGAGGCAAGGAGACCTGTGGTACAGCCACATGGGGTCCAGCATGGCTGAAATGTGGAGTGGGAGACCAGGCAGGGCATCAGGGTCACACAGGGCCTCCAGTGGCATGTGGGATGGAGGGTCCCTCAGTTAACTGAGGGAGGGAGGGAAGCTGTATTAGAACGCTTTTGATGGCAAGTAAAATAAACCAACTTGCCTTAGCTTAAGCTGAAAAAAATACTTTATTATAGGGATTCAGTCTGTTTCACAGAACCCAAGGACAGGCTGCCGCAGTCCCTCAGGAAGAGGCTGGAACGGGGTGCAAAAAGCCATCGAGATACTTTTTCTCCTTACTGGCATGCTGCCCCTCATGAGAACTTTCTCTGCTTTTCCAGTCCACATGGCAATAGCCTATCCCATAGCACCCAAGCTGACGTGCTGACACGTTTTCAATTTTACCGTCTCGAGAGAGGCTCTTTCTTAGTCCCAATTTCAAACGTCCAGGAAAGAGGCTCCGACTGGCCATCTTGGGTCAGGGGCTCGGCACTGGTTCAATCCAATGCTGCCATGGTAGGGAGCAGAGACACATTGTCCAGGATGGCTGTGGAGGCCCTCGGGGTGGATCAAAGTAGGCAGAGCTGGGCTTCTTCATGAACCAGGTAGATAGTACATGGGGTACCTCAGAGGAAGGATGGCACAAACTCTGGGGTCCCTTCCCACCTGAGGTGCTCCAGTTTGACCTTTCTGTTCAGTATTTGTCCTCTCCCCATCAGCAGTGTAGGGAAAAGCAAGGGCAGAGCCTGTGACTGTGGTGGCAGGTTTGGGCTGAGAGGATGGAGGCTGCCTTGCTGTGACAACTTTGGAAACAATATTGAGCTCTGGAAGGTGACACAGTCCATTAATAGCAACGAGATCAACCTGGCTAACACTATTTTGGAAGCTGAGAAAATAAATGACAGCAAACTGCCAGGCAAACAGTTCTTCCATAAAACATGAAGAAATGCTTCCCTAAAAGTATCGCTTTTAAACATAAAACAAAAAGCAAATAGTGGCAATCAAAAAATAAGGAAAGGTGACCCACCTGAGATCTCACTGTTTTCTTTGCCCGCTCTTTCCTTTCAGCTTTTGTTCAAGTGCAGGCAGCATCTTACACAGTTTTAGAGATCATAAACAACATTTTGTGTTCCGTATTATGTAACGACTAATTTCCATGCTGCCTTGTCATCTTCTTAACTATCTTTATCAGTATGCCATCCTTCAAATTAAGTATGCTATATTTACTTAGTACATAATTAAGATCTGATTTTAAATTTGAGAATGCGAAGTGAGAAGGAATCTTAGGAAATCACTGAGTCCCATGAAAATGAACTTAGAGAGGAGAGTGCCTTTCCCCAAGGCCACAAAACTGGTTAATTCTGGACCTGGGATTCCATGTCATTCATTTTTTTTCAAATGTATGTTTATAATTACCCACCTGATGCCAGATATTGGTGCACGGGTTTCATCTCACTTCACGACTCTCCACCACATTGTGTGCCCTAATTAACATTTGTTAGATAGAAGTCATTTCTTATTTTTCTTAACAGGGGTAAGAGTGCTTTTTCAACTCACTGTCATGAAAATAAAGGTTGTGGAGCTGAAATGAATAACAGCAATTTTAAACCAGACTGGTTTCGTGACTGGTAGATAAGTCAGCATGCAAAGACGTTTATGTCTCCCAGGTTTGGCTGGCTTTCGCAATGCCCTTTGCAAACTCCACAGGGATTTTAAGCTTTAAGTCTGGTTATAAGCTTATGCAAGCTGTTAGTCACCTTTTTAGATGAAAAGCACCACAGGCTTATGCTTGAAAATGTTCTGTGCTTCACTAGAATTCCTTTTGAGTAATTCAGCTGTAGTATGATTTTGAGGGAGGAATGATGGCACAGATACATTTCAAAACACATTTGCATTTAAAAACGGGAGTTTATCAGCTGAAAGAACTTCTCTTGAAAGGTACACATGCAGGGCAAATTTAGAACAAGCAGCACAATTTAGACATGATAGCCATGAATTATCCAAAAGCTTAAAATACTGGGGGTACTTGATCATGCAGAATCCCAGACATGGGTTGAATCATGAATGTCTGGTGTTTTACTTTGGAAAACATATTGGAAAAGGAAATCTTGTCACTGCCATATTTTCACAGATCATTCCAAAACATTCTAGGTGTGCATCCACACAATTGTCAACACACGTTTGACCAGAAACAAATGAGTGGAGTGACCTAAGCCTTTGGTACAGTGAAGAGGGCTCTGGAGTCAGGATGCTTGGGTTGGTATCTCGGTTCTGTCACTTACTAGATATGTGAACTTGGCTGGATCTCAGCTTCCTCATCTGCAAAATGAGAGAATTGTCTTGAATGGATGGAATTGTCGAGTTAAACTGATTATGTTAAATCATGTAACGTAGCACCTCTCGAACTCTTATGAGCACACAATTCACCTGGGATCACATTAAAATGCAGGTTCTTACTCAGTAGGTCTAAGGAGTAACCTGATATTCCGGATTTCTAACAAGCTCTGAGTGATGTCTGCTGGTCTCCAGGCCACACTTGGAGTAATGAGGATGCACAGTGCCTGCTATGTGAGAAACATTCCAGAGTGTTAGTTATTGTTACCCTTCAGGTGGATTTCTCCCTCTCTTTCTTTCCTACCACATCACCAGTGCTCTTGCCCACCTAATCATCTGCCTTCTTTCCTTCTGCTTTCAAGAAGTCTTCCAGATCTTTCTGCTCTAGCTACACCTTGACAGGCACTCGTGATTGACTGCACATGAACTTACAGCATGTATGCGTGTGAGGGAGATGATGGAGATGCTGCAATGCCCACACTCAGATTTGGAAAGGCCAGTTCCATTTCCATCATACCACACACTATGACTTATACTTGTGAATTAAAAGCAACTCAGTCTTTTCTGGGTTAAAATGGCCTTTGTAGCAATTAGTCAATTTGAAGTTCAGGCTCCCTGTGGATGCTTTCAGAGGGTCTCCCCTCCCTCCGATATTCCTCAGTGCCTTCAAACAAGAGAAGCATCTCCATCCTTTCTGCTTCAGGGAGAGGTTTCTGGTGAGAGTGCTGTGTGTCCCAGCTTCCTCTGAGCTCCAGTGGGACTCTTTCTGGCCACGGCTTCTGTCCTTGTGTACCTGCTACTGACACATTCATGGTGGGGTCCCCTGGGTGTGCTCTCTTAGCACCTTCCAGGCTTGGTGGCTTCCTTGTTGATGTGATGTCCATCTCGGACCTCAATGGCCTTATAGAATCTCTGGCAATCAACTGTGTCACTTGACGACTCACAATGGCCACTCCAGGCTGGCCCCTTGCTCTCAACTCTGTATCCCTCACTAGTGCATTTGAGAACTCCAGACACTTCCACACTACCTGTGAACAGAGACGTTCAGGACCCCTACTGTGGCCCTCTCCTCCCACACACGCCACCCTGTCATTCTGACCTGCTGTGGCTGCCTTGTGTTGTTGGCGCAGGGCAGCATGAAGTCTTCCCTCTGGAATTCCAAACAGGAAGCGTCATGGATCCGCCTTGGTGTTTGTCTTTCCCTTCATCCTACCCCAGGTTTCCATCTGTCCTTACTCCCTGCCCTGAGTGAGGCTCAGAGGCAGGGCAGGGAGGTCTCAGGAAGCTCCTTCTTCACAGTTCACCCTCTCCAGACCTCTTTACTTCCTCTGAAGAAGGGCTGCTACTTTCCCTTCTGTCTGCCGGAAATTGCCCTACATTGTATCTTTTTTCTCCCTTACCCCATGGTCTCTTTGTTCTAGGGAGATCCAGCTGCCCCTTCCCTGAGGCAATAAGTCTCATGCCCTAACCATAATGGTGGAAAGGAAAGAATTTTGCTTATTGAGAAGGGAAATTAGATTTAAAATGTTTTAAAAATCTTATCCTTAACTATATATAGCTGCTGCATATACAATAGAAATGAAAAGTGGGCCTCCTTTGCTCTTTCCTTTTGTCCTTAGCGTTACTAATCGCTCACATTACATAGCCTCGGAAACCTCCACATAGTGGTCCAGTCATCCAGTAACAATCAACAGGAGCTGGCATTGGAGATGGAAACTCTTTCTATCACTGGTAAGGAGTCAAGCCTGGGGAAGGCAAAGAAAAGAAGCAGAATCTACCCCTCATGTGCAAATAGGCAATATAAGTTTTAAGTTTGGGAACTATATAATTGGAAATGGCTTTAATGTTTGAAATAATTACTACATCCCTGCAAAATGGTCATGAAGCCTCTGCTTGCATAACTCTAACGATGGGAAACTCACTACTCCTTGACAGTGGATTGTATTTTTAGACTAGTCTAAGCAGCAGAAAAACATTTGGTATGTTGCACTGAAACCTGCTCTCTGCAACTTGCTCCTACACATAGCATATTTAATTCCTGTCCACACTGTCAGCCCTGCAGATATTTGAAGGCAGCCACTCTGGGCCCTATTAGCTTCTCCTTTCTAGGTTCAGTCTACCCAGTCCTTTTCAGTGGCAGAGCCTCCAGCCCCGTTCACCATGAAGGATCCTCTGGATCCTTTCCTGTTTAATGAGCCATTAAAAGTCAGGGAGGTAACTTCGATGGAGGAACCACCCACCTCATTTTTTTTTAAAACTGGAAATAAATTGCACATAAAGGTGCTGATTGCTCAAAAGTGTAAAAGTTCCTGCCTTCTGCAGCCTGACACTGTGTTCTCAGAATCTGTGGGTCATCCTGCTATGTACATTGCATTTTTTCTCTCTCCCTACAACTCACACACACCCCCACATGTACACCCCCACACCCACCCTAGTGGGAATCATTTCTCAGCTGGCTACTCAGAGCAGCAGCCTGCACATGCTTGCTTTGTTGCTTCCTTGTCCAAACTACAGATTTAACAAGGAGGCTACAGGGCAAGTGTTTTCTGCTTGAGTAGTGACATTGAAATCCTTGAGTTTTGAGAGATCTGTGAAAAGAGGCTATTGAAAGAGTTGGGAAAGTCCTGAAAGGGGCTTGCCAATGTTGGTGAGACCCCACAATGAAGAGCTCAGAGGCAAAAGTTTTTCTTTGATCTTCTTCTGCTCTGCTGTCTCTTAGTCTCATTCTCCACCAAGGCGGCTAGATACAGAAACTAGCTTCTTCCCCAAGGCAGGTCCTATCAACCAGAACCCCCTTTCCCCAAAGGCAGCCCTATGACCTAAAAATACTACTGTAACTCCCGCTTCCCCTCTCCCCATCTTTCTGCCTAACAACTGGCCACAAAGAAATTATCTGACCTACCTTGTTTGACTGTAGGTCCTAAGACCCCAATTCCAGAGAAGGCCCCGCCCCAAACCCAGAAGGAAGCAACGCGTGCTCAGAGAGGCTAAGAAGAATCTAGACAGGCCTTGCTAGGTTTCCCCACTGAGTCTATTAGCATTAGATCATAGCCTTTTTATCCGATCATATTTCTACACACTGTCCTTACTTTGTTGACAATTTCCCCTGTATCTTTGGGTCTTCATTCTGAAGGCTCCCGTGTCATATAAAACTGTGATCAAATAAATTTTATATGCCGTTCAATGAATCTGCCTTTTGTGAGTTGATTTTTCAGGAAACCTTCAGAGGGCAAAGGGAAAGTATTCCCCTGGGCCCCTATACTAATTCCCCTTTCATTTTTCCACCCCCAGAGGAGTTGATGCTGTTTATTCGGGTGGTGAATCCAGCAGAAACTTGTAGGCTAGGGTTAAGGAACATTCACTAAAAAGGATGACGATAATAAAAACAGCCAACATGACTGAGCATATTCTGTGTGCCTCGTCCTGTCCTGTCTGCTTTACCCTTAGGAGCCAATTTAATATTCACAAGTCCAGCCCCTTGTCCAAGGTCATGAATACCGAGTGGTGGACTCAGTGTGAGCCCATAATAGACTCTGAGATGCTTAGTGGTAGAAACACCGTCAGAAGCTTTCCCTGAGTTCTCCCACACACCCAGAACAGTGTTTCTCAACCAGAGCCCATGCTGTAAACACCATGGGATACCACGCATTGGCGGTATTGTCTATAATAACACCCAGCTCATGTCAAAAGGTATAAGTAAGCAGATTTACCAAAGTATTAAGCGAAAGTATTCCCAAGTTTATGGTTAATGTCTCCATGTCTCATTTCCTTTATCTGTAAAATGGTGCTAATATAAATCAGTGGTGCTATTTCTATAAATATAAATGGTGCTAAATACAATTTTTTCCTACTCCCCTTCCCCAAAACATATAGTCAGTTGTTTTTGAAACCAAACTACATTATTCAGTCAAATTCGATACTGAGTTTTGTTCTACTAAGCTCTTCTTGGTCTGAAGTGTTTCTTTAGGTTTTACCAATGAGATCAGTCTTCTTGGACCTCTCGTGAGTACCACACTTCTGTAGTTTTTCCCTTTCTGAAATGTCTCCTGTTCTCCTCCTCCCTGCCCACCTGAGTTCTACCAATACTTACAAGTGTCTACTAAGCCCATCTCCTCCATGAACCTCCTAACTACCCCACGCCCCTTTGAGCTGTCAGTTGTCTTCCTGTGAACACGAGCCAGTTGTATTCCATCAACAAACATTTCGAGCATTTATTACGTGCCCAGAATGATTCCAGATCAGAATTTCTCCACCTCAGCACCACTGACAATTTGGGTAGGATAATCCTATGTTGTGGGGGCTGTCCCAAGCATTGTAAGATATTTAACAGCATCCTGACCGCTTCCCAGTTGATTCTAGTAACATCTACCATGACCCAGTCATGACCATCAAAATGTGTCTGGACATTGCCAAATGTCCCCCAAGGGCAAAGTTGCCCTGATTGAGAAACACTGTTCTGAATGTGTGGGAGGACACAGGGAAAACTCCTGATGGTGTTTCTTCTGCTAAGGGTGTCATAGTGCACTTAGGAGTCAACATTAACAGTCATGAATCAATACGTGGTCAGTTAAGTACTAATTTGTGAAATATACTGCAATCTAATTTTTAGCTAAACTTGTAATTTTCTTTTTTGAGGGGAGGGGTAGAGAGAAATGGAAGCAAACCCTATTAGAAAAAGAAGATCGCTTTCATTGGAGAAGGAGAAGCATGTGGAATATTGAAGGAAGAAGAATTGTAGTTGCTCTATCCGGTTTGTCCTGGTTAAGTGCAATTCTTAAGAAGTTATTACTTTTTGAGTATTGAGAGGTTCGTTAATGGGAGAAAAATCACCCATATATCTCAGCTCTACTGACTAACTCTAGTGAGCAACAAATCTTCTGTTTAATTCCATTTATAAATTCTACTTGAGTCCTGATCGTTTTGAGGAATTAAATGGTTCTTCAAGTGAATCCATAACGCACTGTTGCCCGGGACATATTTAATAGCAGATTCTGGGTGTGTAAGATTAAGAGACACAGCCCTTCAGTCTTTTCCCAAACAGTTTTATTACTAAAATGATTCATGCACTAGAAGTCATTGAAATTGATCAGTAGTGATTTGTATTCCTGGCAGACAGTGCTTTTGAGGTTGTTTTCCTTAGTTGTTCAGTGTGAATTGTCCAATGAAAGTTGCCAGTTGTTCAATGAAAATTTTGTCCCATTCTATAAGAAATTCACAATCCCCAAAACATTCTAAAGCCTGCAGAGAGCTGAGAGGTGACTCTGGATGCTGGTTTCAGCGAGCTGTACGTGACTGAATATATAATGCAATAAAGCTAATCTGAGACACAATGCGACAATCAATAGCAATCCAATGTGTGCTGAATGAAAGATTTAATATTAGCTTAGTGTTGCAACAAGAGGCAAGACACAAGTCAATTTAGGGATGGAAGTCTTTTAACTGGATTTAGCAACAGCGTCATCCAAAACTGGATGCTGGAGCTTTCAGAACTCAAAGTTGGGCTCCGGCATCTCCACTCTCCTAGTGTCCATTGTCATTTGTAAAGTGGGGCTGATGTAAATTAAAAGTTTATTTCTGCCTTACCACGTTACAGAGCTGTTAAACTGGAAGGGAGTTGGGAGTTACACAGCTGAACTCCTTATTTTGTGGGCAAGGAATTGCAGGTCAAGAGTGATGATATAATGATTATCATAATAAAATTAACACACACAGAGTGTTATTGTTTGCTAGATACTCCACTGAGTGCAGTACAGACATCATCTCACTTTATCCCTAGGAAGTAGGAACTACTATGAGCCCATTGTTACAGATGAGGAAACTGAGGATCAGAAATTTTAGTCACTTGCCCAAAGTCACACTAAACGTTAAGAGCTGACAGTATTCAATCCCAGGATTCCTCCTCATGCTCTCTTGACTTTGCCACTGGGATTTCTTATTGGAAAGCCTCTTTCACTGTTTCTCTGCCTACTTTCCTCCTTCCCTCAACACAAGGGCACTGAATACTTCAGCTGGATCAGGCCTGGGCCGAGGGTCTGGGAAAGCAGCTTCCTGCATTCCAGAGCTAGTAGGCCAGTGTGGGAGGCAAATCCAGGAGAGAGGAATGCAGCAGGTCATGTTTGTCGGCTCCAGTCTTTCTCAGAAGAGCATGTCCAGCACTTTGGGAGGCCGAGGCGGGCGGGTCACAAGGTCGGGAGATCGAGACCATCCTGGCTAACGTGGTGAAACCCCGTCTCTACCAAAAATACAAAAAATTAGCCAGGTGCGGTGGTAAGCACCTGTAGTCCCAGCTACTTGGGAGGCTGAGGCAGGAGAATCGCTTGAACCCTGGAGGCGGAGCTTGCAGTGAGCCGAGATAGCGCCGCTGCGCTCCAGCCTGGGTGACAGAGTGAGAATCAGTCTCAAAAAACAAAACAACAACAAATAAAAAACAGCAGCATGTAAGGAAGGGAGCCCTGGACCCAGGGGCTAGGACAAGCCTTGGTGACTTTGAGGCCTGTCTGAGCAGGGCAAAGGGCCAGGCTGACCAAGGACGCTGCCACTGGGGTGAGCCTTGTCCCTGTGATTTCTCATTGGGTGAACTGAGAGTCATGGACGTGGGCAGCTGAGGTGATCCTGCAGAGAAATGAGTTTAGTTACTCTGAACACTACAGAGAGCCTTTGTTGAGGTTAGGAAGGGATGAAATGGCACAGAAGGAAGGCCCCTCTCATGTGGCCTCCGAGGTGGGGTTGGTAGAAGCTTGTGGGGGTACCAGGGACTGGGCTTTGTCGGGACACGGGTATTCCTGTTCTGTGACTGTCCTTCCACCTGCCCTCTGCCCACCCCCATCAGGCTGTGCACCTTCAGTGAGCAGGAATGGCATCTTCTCCCTTTAATCCAAAATGCCAAGATGGTGCCTGGCCTTTCTGAGGTACTCAGTGGAGATTTGTTGAGTAATTGGGAGATCCTTGATCTTGCAGTGTCCAGAAATTGAACATTGTGAGGTATATTTAGAGTATCTGGCTGGTGGGGAGAAATAGGGTGCAGTAAGACCATATGCTATATAAACAAAATGACTGTATGTCCCAGACTTTTTGGAACAAACAGTCTTCAAATATTCTCTCTAATCTTCCCTAAAAGTACACTCATATCTGTTTGACCATGTGCTCTCGTATTTTGGTTTAGAAAATATGAATAGCACAGCAAAGATGACAATTTGTAACCTCCCAGCAGCTGGACTACTGATGTCTGTTTTTTCTCAGGTATCCAGAGACTCGAGACCCTGAATAAGCCATTACAAGGCTGTGTGGTGAGCAAGGACGCAGTAGAGCTATCGGCTGATTTATTTAACATCTTGTTCTGGTCTATTTCTGGTACATGGATTTATCTGTCTGGGTTCTGTAGAGAAACAGAGCAGTAGGTTGTATTTCAAGGAATTCCCTCCTATAGTTGTGGAGGTTGGTAAGTCTGAAACTTGTAAGGTAGGCTGGCTGGCTGGAAAGTCTCAGGCAGCAGTGAATGTTGTAGTCTTGAGGGAGAATGTTTTCTTCCTCAGGGAAAGTGTTTGTTTTACTCTTAAGACCTTTCAACTGATCGGACGAGGGTAATCTCCCAACTATATACCCAACTATATTATCAAGGGTAATCTCCTTTACTTAAAGTCAACTGGTTGTAGATGTTAACCATATCTACAAAATACCTTCACAGCAACACTGACATTAGTGCTTCATCAAATAGCTGGACATAATAGCCTAGCCAAGTTGGTGCATAAAACTAACCATCACAGTGGGCAAAATTAGAACTGCCTACAACTCATCTCTAGAGGACCATACAAGGCACAATAGTGGATCTGGACATATCCTAGTAAATGTGGGAGCAGGATTACCCTGATAAACTTCTGTTCTCTTCCCAAAGAGAAGCAGCCATTGCCCAGTTGACCTGCTTGTTAAACCTCAAGGGTTAAGTGAGCAAAAATCTGGGAAGTTCCCCTATAAGGGGATTGCTGCTCTATTTTCCAGAAGAGAGGTGTTGGAGTAACTCCTCCCCACTCTCTTCAACCTCTCCTTCCTTTCCCATGGGAAGGGGGTCCAGATCTGACTGGTGTTGGAAGAGGCAATCTACTACGGGCCCTGAGCATCTCTACATGTTCTTCTGTGTATGCCATGAATGGAAGACTGTGAGTGTTCTTTCCCAAGTTTGCATTTTCAGCAGCAACCTTGAGAGAGAAGGTAACATCTCTCTCTGGACACAGAGCAGGCTTTGCCTCCACTTGCTATAAAAGCAGTGAACCACCCAAGGAGAGACTTTCTTGTAACACAACTCTCTGCATCTTCAGGGTTCATCCAGGACCATGTATGTTGTCCCTGTGGTACATAGTGAGAGAAAATGGGAAACTAGTGTGACCATCAAACTAATACTTTGGCTCCTGCATTTGCTGTGAGTAAGACAGTCGTTTGTCTCTGACTCAGGAGTCTTATGTCTTCTGCTAGCACCCATAAAACAGTTACAAGCTCCTTGTTAGCTTGCAAGTAGGCTACAATCTCAGAGCCTTCACAATTCTTGACAGCGAGAGGCCTTGATTCCCTGCAGGTGACAATATTTGTTCTATACTCCCAGCTTCACCGTCCCCTCCATGCAAAGCAAGCTAGCTGAGTGGGATCTGTCCTAGAGACCAAACTCTCCCTACTTCAAGATCTCACTGAGGAAGGAAATAGTAAAAACTGTTTTTGCTTTCCACTGTATTATTAAGAAAGCTGATGTGTTGATTCCCAACTAGTTTAGAATCTAGAAGGGATAAGAGGAGAACATGTAGGCTCTTCCAGAAACCCCAACATGCGTGGTATGTCAGGTGGTATGCTAGGATCTGGGGATGCCTAAGTGAAAAAAAGAAAGGTCCCTGCTCTCTCAGAGCTTGTAGTTTAATGGGGATGGGAGTGGGGGTTGCAGAGATATTAAGAAGATAATTACAGTGTGCTAAAGAAGAAGACTGTTTGCTGCTTGCTGGCCATCTCTTTCTACTAGCATTTTTTTCTTTCTAATAACTCTCTAAGGTCACATTTTAATTATCTTGATTGGATTTAGCTGATTCCTACGTTTGTAACACCAACCTATTTACAAACTAGCTCTTGGGAGGAGTTACTTCTATAAGGTTAAGCTCATCATTCTATGTCGATTTGTACCAAGTTCATTCACAGAGAGTGACTTATCTTGATAATTTTGGAGTCATTTATGTTTTGATGTTACCTTATATAATAATCCAGTGAAACAGAGTGCAATATTAAAATGTAAGTGATAATGTGAACATTTTAAATTACATTAAAGTCAGTAATGCATATACTAGATCTTTAAGTTCAGTCGTAAATTCTACTTTCTTTATATTTTTTAGCAAATAACACTCAAATGAAGTGGAAACTCTGAAACCCATAGATCAATCTATCGGTGTATCCACCCATGAAATGTTGCCAGTCTGCCAGTCACTGTGCCAGGCATTAGGGATACGGGGAACTGAGAATTAACTTTTCAAATAGTCTAGTCTCTGGCCAGGCATGGTAGCTCACATCAGCACTTTGGAAGGCCAAGGTGGGCAGATCACTCGAGGTCAGGAGTTTGAGACTAGCTTGGCCAACATGGTGAAACTTTCTCTCTACTGGAAAAAAAAAAAAAAAAAAATTCAAATACTCTAGTCTCCTAAAGGGAAAAATGTAATTCAATCACACATTTGCAGAGGTTTGATTCGTACTTACTGCCTAGTTGCTAATGCAATAGCCCTCAAGGTTATAGTAGTCTTGGAGATTGTAAACTTTCTTTTTGATAGCTTAAATGCAGAAACAAACCTCTATACCCTCATGTAGGAACGGATAACCCAAAAGTAACAGACATCAAAATACTGTTTGTATTTTTGCCATGATCTATATACATTCCTGAAATTAAATTTGTAACAGAAAGCATAATTCAATTTTGAAGCATTTACTAAGTTTCTACTATGCACAAAGACCTATGGTAGATTCCGTGGGGGATATAAGACAAGATCCATGTCCTTGAAGAATTCGAAATGAAGTGAGGACGTTAATTATTGTCTTGGATTTATGAGTCTACTTGCCAAGCAAAGGTCTCCCTTGTCAACATAATGACTTTTTTATGGCTTTTTGTGATGTTTTCATCAATAGCCTATTGGCTAAAGTATTTTGATATTAACCCAAATCATCAGTCAAGATATCCACAATTCAGGAAATGAACAAAAGGCTAAAAGGGAAGGGTGATGAAGGAATGGGAGAGAAACTACACCTATGCTGGGCACTTCATTATCTAATACATTCACAAAACAATCCAGGAAGTATGTATTCTTCTTCTTTCTCTTTTTATCAGGTGATGACATTAGGGCTCAAAAATGTTAGAACATTTCCTTAAAATCTGGACAGAAAGTGACAGAGCTGGGATTTTAGGTCCATTCAACACAGCTTTCTCTCTTACACTGTACTTAGCAATCTTCCAAAAATACATATGTGTGTGTTTTCACAAGTGAGTAAGCAAATAAGCAAGTGAGAACTTAGAAAGCAGTGGATGAGTTTTCTGTCACTGGGCATTTAAAAATAAGCTGAATAATCACTGGCAGATATAAAGAGGGGATTAAAGCCTTGAGTAGGGGTTAGTGATATCAAAATCCCTTTCAACACTGAGATTCCACTTCTATGAAAACATGAGTAGAATTTGCATGCATTCCCCTCCTCATGGAAATCTTCGCAACATATGCTCCACATTGAATGGAGAGAATCATCTGTGTATATAATGGGAAAAGCAAGGTCCATGGGCCTTATCACTCCATAGCTTACCAATATGTGCAGCAATTCACCTGGCTGAAGATTTAACTTGTGATACGTATGTGTTCCCATTTATTTGTTCTACAGAGGGAAGTTTCTGCAAGTTACATGTCAGCTTTGGAGGAAAACCAGTCTCCTTTAGCCGCAAAGAGGCTCCTTCCTCAAGAGGAAAGAGACAGTTAGGTTTCAGACTTGGTTATGGACTGAATGTTTGTGTCTCCCTAAATTCCTATGTCAAAATCCTAACACTAATGTGATGGTATTAGGAGATGGGACCTTTGGATGTGACTAGGTGTAGATAAGATCATGAGGATTGAGGCCCCACGATGAGATTAATGCCCTTATAAGAAGAGGAAGGGAGACCAGAGTTCTCTTTCTATCGTGTGAGGGTACAGTGAGAAGGTGGCCATGTGCAAGACAGGAAGAGAGCCCTCACCGGTAACTGAATCTACTGGAATCTTGATCTCAGACTTCCCAGCCTCTGGAACTATGAGAAATAAATATCTGTTGTGTAAACCACCTGGTTTATGATACTTTGTTATGGCAGCCTGTGCTAGTCCGTTTTGCATTGCTATAAAGGAATATCCGAGACTGGGCAATTTATAAAGAAAAGAGGCTCATTTGGCTCATGATTCTGCAGGCTGTACAAGAATGGCAGCATCTGCTCAGCTTCTGGTGAGGCCTCATGAAACTTTTACTCATGGCAGAGTAGAGGGGGAGCAGGTGTGTCACATGATGAGAAAGAAAACAAGAGAGAGGGAGGGCTAGTCTCTTTTTTAACAACCACCTCACACAGGAACTCATTACCACTGGGAGGGTACCAAGCCATTTGTGAGGGATCCACCCCTGTGACCCAAACCTCTCCCACCAGGCCTCACCTCCAACGTTGGGGATCACATTTCAACATGAGATTTGGAGGGGGCAAACATCCAAACTCTGTAACAGCCTGAGCTGAATAAGACGGACCCATCTTTTGCTATTGCTAGAACCCATCCATAAGAGTTTGGCTGGTGGTTCCATTGTTTGAAGAAAGAGGCCCTTTGTGATGAGACCCTTTGAGTTTCAGGGATTGAAAAGAAGTGTGATTCTTTGAGGATACAAAGGCAGAAAGGGAAGGCGAGGAGATCAGTGTGAGTCTCTGACACAAAGGGATAGGGTAACTAGTTCCTTGGCACATAGGCGTGGCATGGGGCTGGAATCTCTAAGCATTGGGAGCTGTGACCTGGAAGCCTAAGCAGCCTCAGTGGCTGATCTTAGCTCTGTAGGAGTGCAGGCTCCTCTCCAAGTTCTGAGGACAATGTTCAATAGTAACACCAAATGGCAGGGAGAAACAATGATGAGGTGGCCTAACTGGACACCAGACCTCAGCTTGGGACGGGGGAAATCAGATGTTCCTGTCTGCCCTTTGAACTGTGTCCATCTCTAGGGATTTTTGTTTGTCTTAAAAACTATTCATAGAAAGGAGGAGACTCAGGAGCTAATCCAGAAGGCAGGGCCTGAGCAGGGTACATTTGAGTAAAAATCAGTTGCTGAGATTTGCATCAGGAAATATTGGAGTAGTTGATTCCCCAGGGCAGCCAGGGTACCCTCTTTCCTGGGTGGTAGATGCCAGCTGAGGCAGACAGGAGCAACCAATTCAGCCATATCCGGATTCTGTACAGTGGCTATTCAGCCATATCCAGATTCTGTACAGTGGCTCGACAGCCACAGCCTTTGCAGAAAACTCAATACCTTTATTTCAGTTAGTTTCAGAACTCTCAGACTCAGCATCCCAAGAACAAAAGAAAATTCTAGATGGAAACCTCATTTAAATTCCGAAGAGTAGTTATACTTGGAGGCACAGTGTTCAGATGTTTGGAGATTTGTATATTTGGCACTTACAAACAGCAGCAGCCGTGACAACAACAACAGGGACATATAGATCTAAAGGTTTAATGTTTAATAGTTCGTGTATTGTTGTTACACAGACTTACAAGGCAGAAACACAAAACCCCCAACCAGCCCTGTTGCGCACGTTGCGATTGAGTGATGGATCTTTGCAAGCTACCAGGAAAGTTCTCCTGGAGTCTTAGAGGGAGGGGAATGAGATGGGCTAGGAAGAAACAATGGTGAATAGAGCCCCTGGCTCCAAATACCCTGATTATTTGACCTTCCATCCTGTTTGCTGAGGAATTAAGAGCAAGTACCAAGGGGTAGGGATGGAGGATGCCTTTTTTTCTTACGATTTACTAGTTACTCTCTTCCTCTGGGCTCGGCACTGAGTTTCATTCACGTCCTACAAATGCTCACCAACCATGACCAAGTGTCCAGAGAAAGACTCAGGGGCCTCAGATCTTGGACAGGCAGATGCTGTCTTTGTTTTCCCAGACCCTTCCTGTAGCTTCCCCTGAGTCTGGGGCAGGCTTTGTTTTCCCTCTTGCTCCAAGACTGTCTTTCAGAGACCTTGTGAATCTGACCATCAGCTCCAGAGGTCCCTCCACTTAGGGTATAATCTTACAGCTTCACCAGCTAAGGGGCTGGTGGCTGTTCCGTGAGATCCCGGCCAGCCTTGGGAAAGAAACCCTGCAAGTTTCTTATTCTGAGCTGAATAAGACAGACCCATCTTTTGCTATTGCTATTTTTGCCAAGAAATTCTTCTAAGACACACATCTATTTGTGTCACTTTCTTGTTCCCAAACTTTCCTGGGCTCCCCATGACCCTCAGGATTTTTGGTTCTCCACTCCTCCCTGGAGTGCCCCTGCCCTCCCTCCTTTCTGGAAGAGGATTCATCTTTTGTCCCCTCCTTGAGAAGCCTTCCCAGACCCCTCTGGGTGGAGTTAGCCGCTTTTAGTCATTTCCTTCTTTGTGTTTCCATTGCATAATAACAGAGATCCCTGAATACTTACTGAGCTCTCGCCACAGGCTGAGAGCTGTCCAGACACCTTGCAAGCATTGTCTCATCGATCCTCACAAGAGCCTTGTGAAGTCTGCACTTTCCTTATTTCCATTACAGTTGAGGAAATGAGACAAGCTGCCTAAACATATGTGAGGTTGTGTGTCTAGATGGTGATGGAGGCAGCATTTGAATCTGATTAGTTCGGCTCCTGAGCCCATGTCTCATCAGGAGTATACTATTCTGAACCTGTGCATCTCTGTGACAGCACTTATAACATTTTATTATTGTTTATTTATATCCCTTCTTTTCATTTGACTGAGCTGCTTCAGGGCAGAAATACTGTGTTTTTAATCACTGAGACTAGTACATAATAGGTGCTCAATAAATTCCTGAGGGAGAAAGAAAAGAAGGAAATGTTGCAATGATTATATCAATAAGAACATAGAAATAATTCAGGAAAATGTTCAAATTCCCTAGGGTCAAGACCAGGCCTGTGTTACCTATGTTAAGGGAATAATTTAGTCTACAAAAAAGGTAAATAGTTTTGCTACAAGTAAAAAGCTGATGTTCCTAGAAAGTTTGGGCCAAAGACGGATCAGCCCAGAATATTTGTCTTAAAAATGAAATAAGTAATCCCAATCATCAGACACTTTTTTTTTTCCTACCTTTTGAGACAGAGCCTCACTTTGTCACCCAGGCTGGAGTGCAATGGCTCGGTCTCTGCTCACTGTAACCTCTACCTCTCAGGTTCAAGCGATTCTCCTGCCTCCACCTCCCGAGTAGCTGGGACTACAGGCACACACCACCATCCCCAGATAATTTTTTTTTTTTTTTTTTTTTTTTTTGGAGAGACAGAGTTTCACCATGTTGGCCAGGCTGGTCTCAAACTCCTGACCTCAAGTGATCTGCCCGCCTCGGCCTCCCAAAGTCCTGGGGTTGCAGGCATGAGCCACGGTACCCAGTCATCAGACACTTATTTTATAAAGAATTTATTGAATTCACCCATACATGGTCTATGTGGATATAGTCTGGAATCCAGGTGAGAACTTATGGAGTATTTACGGAGAAATGGCTGATTCTAGGACAAGGATTCTTGAATGTTCTAGGGAACTGACTAATATTTCCAAAGATTTCCTATTCTCCAAGCATAGGAGCCAGCTGGGGTGGAACCAAGGCTCAGGCTTGGTCAGGACGGAGCGACTCCTCTCTTTCACTTGTTAGATGTCCTAAACCATTTTGTCCAATGTTATTGTTGCAAATTGGTTGTCATGATGGTTGATTTTATGTGTCAACCTGACGGGGCCCTGGGTGTCTAGACTTTTGGCTAAACCTTATTCTGGTGTGTCTGAGAGGATGTGTTTTGATGGGACTAACATTTAAATTGATTGATAGACTGAGTAAAACAGATTGCTCTCCCTGATGGGGCTGGGCCTCATCCAATCAGTTGAAGACCCGAATAGAAAAAAAAGGCCAAGTAAGAGGAAGTTCCTCCTGCCTGACTGCTTGAGCTGGGACACCGGTCTTTTCTGCCTTTTGGCTCAGACTAAAACGTTGGCTCTTTTTGGGCCTCAAGCCTGCTGGCTTTTGAACTGGAACTTACACCATCTACTCTCTTGATTCTCAGGCCTTCAGACTCGAACTGGAACTACACTTTGACTCTCCCGAGTCTCCAGCTGCCTGACTGCAGATCTTGGGACTTCTCAGCCCCTAAAATCTTGTGAAGCAATTCCTTATTTTATATACGTATACAGTCATGCTCCGCATGATGACATTTAGGTCAATGATAGATCGCGTATACAATGGTGGGTCCTATAAGATTATAATACTTTAGCTTTTCTATGTTTAGATGTGTCTAGATACACAAATACTTACCATTGTGTCACAGTTGCTTTCAGTATTCAGTACAGTAACATGCAGTACAGGGTTTTTGGCCTAGGACCGATAGGCTCTGTCATATAGCCTAGTTGTATATTTGACTGTATCACGTAGATTTGTGTAAGTACACTTTATGTTGTTCCTGTAACTGAAATGCAGATCCAGTCACTTACCACTTGCATAGTCCAATGAATAAGAGTGAGGTCTGGTCTAAAGAAACTGCTTTATGTTCTATTATAAAGACACATACCCATGTATGTTCATTGCAGCACTATTCACAGTAGCAAAGCCATGAACTAAGCCTAAATGCCCATCAGTGGTAGACTGGATAAAGAAAATGTGGCACATATACACCAGGGAATACTATACAGCCATAAAAATGAATGAGATCATGCCCTTTGCAGGGACATGGATAGAACTAGAGGCCATTATCCTTAACAAACTAATGCAGGAAAGAAAATCAAATACTGCATGTTCTCACTTATAAGTGGAAGCTAAATGATGAGAACACATGGGTACAGAGGGGAACAACACACACTGGTGCTTATTGGAGAATGAGGGTGGGAGGAAGGAGAAGATCAGAAAGAATAACTAATGAATGCTGGCTTAATACTGGGGTGATAAAATAATCTGTACAAAAAACTCCCATGACCCAAATTTACCTATGTAACAAACCTGTGCATGTACCCCTGAACTTAAACTAAAAGTTAAAATTCTTCCAATCTATGAACATGATATGTCTTTCCATTTATTTGTGTCTTTTAAATTTTCTCTATCAATCTTTTATAATTTTCAGTGTACAAATCTTTCATCTCTTTGGTTAAGTTAATTACTAAGTGGTTTCTTTTTGTTGCTAATATAAATGAGATTGTTGTTGGTGTATAAAATCACCATTGAGTTTTGCATCTTTATTTTGTATCCTGTAACGTTAATAAATTTGTTTATTAGTTCTGAAAAAAAGTGATATATTTCAAAGCTAGCTTATGGGAAGAAGCACAGGCTTCTTGCCTTAAGGGTAGCCTGTGTAGAAAGTAGGAATTATTTTAAAAGAAATTATTTTAAAAGGGGGCTTGGCATGAATAGTATGCAGGGAAGGAAGTACTTGGATGGAAGTCCACATAACTCGCTTCAGTGCCTTATCTACCGGGCCATTGAGCTGGCGCCTTCATGGGCAGAACTGGGTTTTAAAAGTTCCTGGAACTCTCCAGGTGGGAGAGAATTTTGAAGTGGGCATACTTAGGCTCGTAAATCAACTGTTGCCCCTCGAGGCAATCTTCTGGTGGGAGAGAGTTCCACTCTGGAGCCTCTAAGCATATCTTAGATGAACTTGACCTGTAGGGAATGTCTGGTGATGGGGAGGTCTAAGTAGGAAGTGAGGAACAGGGGAAAAGGAGAAAAGAGAAAAGAAAAGAAAAAAATCATTCTCTTTTTTCCTAGACGAATGGGAGCACTTGGTTGCTTTCCCACAATGACAAAGCTGCCTATGTGACTCATTTCTCAGAACACAGTGCTGTAGTTTAGCAATGCATGACTATATCTCGCTATCTATCTATCTATCTATCTATCTATCTATCTATCTATCTATCTATCTATCTATCTTTTTATCTATCTATCTCTCCTATTGGTTCTATTTCACTGGAGAGCCCTGCCTAATACAATTGTTTTAATTATTCCTCATTTCCAATGTACTTTCCTCCTTGACTTTCATTATGGGTGGAGCAGGCTCTGTTTGATTCTAAAATTATATGAGGAAAATATAAAGACATAACCACCATAAAATTGCTGTTTTGGTAGAGGGAGGCTGTTATGTAGATAAAGGATTAGTCTTAATACTCCATTCAAGTTAAATTATTAATTCACTGAATTTTTATGGAGTACCTACTGTGTGGTAGGACTATTCCAAAGAAGCAATGATTTCTGCCCTTGTGTGTGTATGTTTTATTTTTTATTTTTAAATTATTATTATTATTTTTTGAGATAGAGCCTTGCTCTGTTGTCCAGGCTGGGGTGCAGTGGCGTGATCTCAGCTTACTGCAACCTCTGCCTCCCGGGTTCAAGTGATTTTCCTGCCTCAGCCTCCTGAGTAGCTGGGATTACAGGCGCCCGCCACCACGCTCAGCTAATTTTTGTATTTTTAGTAGAGACAGGGTTTCGCCATGTTGGCCAGTCTGGTCTCAAACTCCTGACCTCAAGTGATCTGCCCTCCTTGGCCTCCCAGAGTGCTGGGATTACAGGCATGAGCCACCCTGCCAGCTGTGTGTGTATGTTTTAAACAAGGGATAGAGACAATAAGCATGATAAATAAGTCTAACTGTATTGTATGTTAGAGAAAAATAAAGCAGGAAAGGGGAGTGGGGAGGGGTTCAATTTTAAATAGGGTAGTCCTAAAGGGCTGCATTGAGAACTGTATTAGAAAAATGACCTGTACAAAAGTATATTAGCTTCCTATTGTTGCTGTGACAAATGACCACAAACTTAATGGCTTAAAACAACACAAATTTATTCTCTTACAATCCTGGAAGTGAGAATTCCCAAATTGGGCTCCTGGGGCTAAAATTAAGGTGTTGGCAGGGCTGTGTTTCTTTTGGAGGCTGTAGGAGATAATCCATTTTCATGCCTTTTCCAGCGTCTCTAGGCTACATTCCTTGGCTTGTGGCCTCTTCCTCCATATTCAAAGCCAGCATTATCAGGCCAACTCTTTCGCACACTGTCATTTCTTTGGTTCTTGTTCCTTTGCCTCCTTTTTCCACTTATAAGGACGCTTGCGATTTCATTGGGCCCCCTTAGATCTTCCAGGATGTGGAAGACCAAAACTGTGCCACTCCAAAATATGAATGTAGGAGGCCAGAATATGCTACTCCAAAATATGCCTCTTTAGCATAAGGATTATTTTGAGCTAATTATTTTAAGAAACTGTAGACACCAGAGTAACTCTAGACACCAGAGTAACTCTAAAAACAAAGAGTAGAAGTTACCCTTTTGTAAGAGAAATGTATTTTCTAAAGGAAATTCCCATTTCTAAGGTGCCTTCTCTGTACCAGAAAGAGAAGAAATGCTCCAAATCACTAGAGACTTTTCTCAGTGGAGAAGGCACTGAGTTAATCCACAGGAAAAACCTTGTTGTTATTGCAGTGCTTTTCCTGACCTCCCCAAAACAGGCCTCCTCCCACCCTTTCTGTCTTTCTTTCTACTGAAGATAATATTTGACCTGAACTAAAAGCCACTTCCTGGAGATTTACTCACTTTTCTCTGGGTATTTTTCTTGTATATATAAAGTATACCTGTTAATAAACTTCTGTTTGTCTCTTCTTAATCTGTCTTTTGTTACAAGGGTCCATGCCAATAAAAACTCAGAAAAGGTAGAGGGAAATTATTTTTCCTCCCCTATAAGGATAATCTCATCTCAAGTTTAGCTAATTATGACTGTATCAGTTTGTTGGGGCTGCTGTCACAGAGTACCACAGACTAGATAGCTTAAACAACAGACCTTTGCTCATAATTCTGGAGGTTTAAAGTCTAACGGCAATGGGTTGGCAGGGCTGGTTTCTTTGTCGGTCTCTCTCCATGGCTTGTAAATGGCCACCTTCTTCCTGTCTTTACAAGGTTTTCTGTGTATGTGTGCTTGTGTTCTCCTCTTCTCTTCTTGTAAGGACCCCAGTCATATTGGATGATGCCCCACCCTAATGACCCCGTTTTACCTCTTTAAAGACCCTATCTCCAAATCCAGTCACATTCTAAGGTACTGGGGGTTATGACTCCAACATATGAATTTTGAGAGAAGGGACACAATTCAGCTCATCGCATAACCTCAATTCCATTAGGAATTAAGTTCTGCTAATTTACTTCCCCTTTGACACATAACCTAACATATTTACTGGTTCCAGTGATTAGGATAAAAATATCTTTGGGGGGCCATTACTCTGCCGACCACAGAGGGAGCACGCGGACATCTAGGGAAGAAAAACAGGTGGAGCAAAGGCCTAGTGTGGAGGCGTGTCCATTGGAGGAACAGCAGGGAGGCAACTGAGGCTAGAGCTGACTGAGTGAGAAGAGCACGGGACAGGAGGAGCCTGTTTGCACAGCCTGCAGGCCACCACATGGACTCCGGCTTTTACTCTGAGGGTTTTGAGCGGAGGAACCACGTGAATCTTACTGTGTGTTCACAGGACGTCCCTGGCTGCTGAGTGGAGCATAGATTAGAGAAGGCTGAGGATGGCAGCAGGAGACCAGTTGGGAGGTGACTGCAATAATCCAGGAGAGAGAGGATGATGGCTTTGGCCAGGGAGACCATGGGGGAGGCCTAAGGCATGGTTGGATTTTGAATGTTTTAGAAAAGTAATTAGGATTTTCTCTTGAATTGGTGTGAGTGAAAGAGAGGAGTCAAGAGTGACTAAGTTTGTTTTTGTCTTGTGGAACTGGAAGAATGGAGTCGACATGTACTGAGATGGGGAGATCATGGTGAGATGAGAAGCTTCACTTTGGAAATACGAGAGATGACTAGTTAGACACCCAGGTTCAATGTGAATGGCTAGCTTTCTTTATGTATTTAAAGTCAATGTTCAGATTTTAAAAATTAATACATCTCATGATTCTTGTAAAATAAAAAAATAAAAAGAACAAACACTTTCACTTGTTCCTTGACTTTCAATTAACTCACAGGCACAGATTAAAATTAGTCCCATCTACAAACTTATCTAATTACATTCCCTTAAACATCTTCAACAACATTTATAAATTAATATATTTGCTTTTTAAACATTCACATGCCTGGTAGGGTAAACTTACAATATTAATAAGCAAAACCCTCTTAAGCTTTTAAATTACTCTTGTATCCACTAAACATGTAATTATAGTAAATCAAGTTCCCTTAACAATACCACAACTATTTATAAACTTAAAATTATCCTATACTTTTCAGCTGAAAATCACAGTAAAACATCAGATTCTCTTAAACGTGACCTTTCATAGTTTTTGTTTTTTAGATTGTTGAGTAAGGGTGTGATCATTGCTATCCATGGTTAACTTATAAGAATATTCTGAAGACAACACAAAAAATTGTGCTTTGACAATAAAAACAAGCTATGAAAATTTAAGGTGCTGTTTTCATTCTGGGAGAAAGCTAACCTCTGTCAAGGACATGCTTGAATTATTCCTTGAAAAGTTAGGAACAGTTTTCTTTTTGTTCCCTTTCCTTGCCCCCAAAGAAAAGCTGACTGTGAAAAAGAGCAGATGACTTAACTAGGGTCTAAGTGATTAATAGAGACCTCCTGTTCCTTATCTTCCAGAGTCAGAATATTGACATTGTAATGTCGGGGCTCAGAAAACAATATCCAAAAATGAAATTCTCAGAAGCAAAAGTTTTTCCATGATCTCCTGTCTTCTTGCCTCTCAGTCCCATTTCCCCCAAAGGCTACCCATGGAAACTAGTCTCTTTCCCAAGGCGGGTCATAGAAACCAGAACCCCTTTTCCCCAAAGGCAGCCAGGAAAACTAAAAATATTACTATAACTCTCTCTCCCCACCTTTCTATGTAAAAACTAGGCGCAAAGAAATTATCTGACCTAGCTTGTTTGGCTGTAGGTGAGAAGACCCTCATTCCAGAGAGGATTCTATCTATACCCAGAAGGAAGGAGTGCATGCTCAGAGGGGTTAAGAAGAATCCAGACAGAGAGGTCTTGCTGGGTTTCCCCACTCAGTCTGTTAGCATCAGATCATAGCCTTTTGGTCCAATCATTTTTCTACACTGTCCATACTTTGTTGAACCTAAGCATAATAACAATTTCACCTCCATCTTTGGGTCTTCATTCTGAAGGGCCCCGTGTCATGTAAAACTCTGATCAAATAAATTTCTGTTCCTTTTCTACTATTAATCTGCCTCGTGTCACTGGTTTTCAGTGGATCTTCAGAAGGCGAAGGGAAAATTTTCCCTTGGCCCTGACAGTAACAAAGGATCTCTTGGAATTGTGAAATTCACAAATTCACTTGATAGGTTAAGAGTCAGGGAGCCTTCCAGACATGGAGGCTGCCACAGCCTAAGACATTGGTGTTTGCTGGACAATTGAATAAAGTCACAGCAAATAGGCAGCCATCACTCTGCAAACTCTGGTGTTAGCTTCTCTCCAGTGGTCCACACAAAGGTTAGCATAGGCAGCAAAATAATAAGGACAGCAAGCAGCAGTAGCAATTAATACCATGCATGTCCAGAGAGGGGCTGCGGGGAATGAGTGTTTTGCAAAGTCCCAGTGTATCCACCTGTTCTATCCTGGTAGAATAAGGGTATCCTCCTGGGAATCCTTATAAGGTCTTGGTATGGGCACTGTAGGGTGAGCTTCCTTTAGACAGTCTTAGTTCTGAGAAAAGAATATCACCCCCTTCAGCAATTTGGGTAGGGTTAGTTAATTTCCAAGTATCTTTTAGCCAATGATTTCTCCTGAGCCAGCTCAGCCAGCAACCCCCCTCTCCTGGAAGCACTTGACACCTTCCTAGTATGCATGATGTGGGCCCAGAATCACAGAAGATCCCAACACCCACTGGACTATGAGGGCTGGTGGCAGGCTTCTTTTCTTGCAGACTATTGGCTCAAGCAGATGTGCAGTAAATTTAGGTCCTGGCTACTGAAGTATGTCAGGGCTGACCCAGCCAACATTCTGCTGGACAGAGGGGCCAGTGGGATAGGTTTGGTGATGATGTGAAAGAAAACTAAAATCTTGGAACCCCAAACTCACTATGCCAAAGGGAAAGTTAAGCTTGGGAACTGAGTCCAATTACACAAAAAACTACCTTCCTTTTGTTTCCAAACAGATAGCTATAATTTTACATGCTTACATTATCTTATGTGGAATGTAGATTTACTTGAGTGTAAGATGAATGCATAATTGGCTTTTCCCCCACTCCCCTCTTTTCACATGTAAAATGTAGATTCACTGAGCACTAATTAAAGCCTCAGGAGAATGTAACCACTTGCCTCACTGCCCACCTTCCCTCCTTTTTTATTTCCCTCTTCCCCTCCTTTTTGCCCTTTCCGCTTCCAATATTGAAGTTCCCCAAACCCTTTTTGAAAAAAGCACAAGTCACAGATCCTTAGGGTCTGTGGATTTGTCCACAAACTTAGGGTCTTTAGATTTGAAACTTTAGGGGCCATGATGAAGCCTAGCTTCAAGCAGTATCCTTTACAGTGGGCCCTACAACTGATACGTGAATAAAATTGCTTGCTTTCTAGGCTTTTCACTAAAAATAAGTTACTAATAGTTAACATTGAAATATATATATCTATATATATATTTTAAGATGGAGTTTCGCTGCGTCACCCAGGCTGGAGTGCAGTGGCGTGATCTTGGCTCACCGTAAGCTCCACCTCCTGGGTTCACGCCATTCTCCCGCCTCAGCCTCCTGAGTAGCTGGGACTACAGGTGCCCGCCACCGCACCTGGCTAAATTTTTGTATTTTTAGTAGAGCCGGGGTTTCGCCGTGTCATCCAGGATGGTCTCGATCTTGACCTCGTGATCCACCCGCCTCAGCCTCCCAAAGTCCTGGGATTACAGGCGTGAGCCACCATGCCCAGCCTGAAATCAATATATATTTTTAAAGCACTAGACATAAATAATTCTGTATGCAAAATACAGAAGAAAAGTAGGATGTGCTTTTAGTAAAAGTATTATAAAAAGACATGAACATGTAATTTTTGTTAAAGGGAAAGTAATTTTGTCTAGACCAGAGGTTTTTAAATATTTTTTTAAATTGAAGGAATAAAAAAATGATGGATAAAACTGAATGGACATAGAAAGTTGAAAAAAAGAAAATAGAAACAGATGATAAAATGTTACAAAAGTTTTTATTATATTCTTATTATATAATTATAATCTTATAGTCAAACTGAGATTGGATGGATTTGTTTATAAGATTTCAGTTAAAAAATAGCTTTAGCATTAATAATACACTATGCAAAGGTAAAATCTGTTTTTCTCTTTTGAACAAGATTTTCATGTAATTTTAAGAGATCGTAAAAGATTTTTATTTACCTTTTGAGTAAACTGCAAAAAATAAAAGAGGAGAGAGAAGAGTCAGATTCAGTCAGTTGTGTTTATTGGATCTTATTGTTTAGGAAACTGAGTTTCCTCTCTGCCAAAAAGTAAAAAGATTTTGCTTTAAAAATCCTTTGAATTATCATTTTGGCTACATGAATGACTTATTTTACAGTGACCTTGATCCAATTTTGCATATCAAGTGTTTTAAATTTTGATATTTGACAAATCTTCCAAAATCAAAATTTCAAGTTCTAAATTTAGCCTTTTGACTTCATTAACTTCTTTTTAGATATTAGGTCCCCTGAAGTCCTAAAGAGATATATCAGCTCACTTGATATATTAAATCATACAGGAATCATTGACAAATATTATATGGTATTTAATTTAACTTTCTTTGGATTTTGTTTATGTAAATGTATTGTTAATATGTATTCTGAAATTATATGAGATTTCTATAATTCTGATATGTCTTAGTATATGTCATCAATAGTAATTATGATTATTGTGCTAAATTATTGTACGCCATAGACATTTCCTGATTTCCTTGTCAATTATGTCTTTGATCATGGCCATCCTAATACTTTTATCATCCACAATTGTTGTTTAACTTTGATCCTTTTCAAAAAGTGGTATAATCAACTATTGTCCAAAACTTGCTTCTTTAGGGAAGTCCACAGAAAGGATTCTGTTGGGTGCTCTTAAATGCGGGTTTCTGATAACCTTGGTGATTGTGCCATTGAACTAGAGGAAAACAAAAAGTTTCCAGACCGCTCCTTGAAGAACTAATGTGGTCATGAGGTTTACTAACCCGAATATCAAATGGAGCGAGTTAACTGCATGTGACTAGACTAACAGAGGACTGAAATAATTTTTATGACCTTTTTTCTTTGTCTGAAACATTGTTGATTCTTTTTGTTTTGTTTCTCAGAGTCAAGAAAGCTTTTTTTTTCTTGTGAGCCAGTTAGTTTTTAACAATTGAGTAAAGTATACTCTTGTGAGCAAAATTGAAACATGTTTCTTTTTCTCTACCTGATTTCTCTAGAATTTGGAAACTATTTGTGAGTATTCTTAATTTTTGGCAATATATTTATTTGCATATGTTCAATAAGAGTCTTTTCTTTGTAATAAGACAAAATTGGAGACACTGTTTTTTTTACCAAGACTTTGACTGGAATGGCATATTTTTAGATATGAACAGACTGCTTTGAGGAATTAAAATTGACTTTATGGAGCTGATAAAAGCCCCTTGGAACTACTGGCCTCATATTTTGTCTATGTCGTTCCTTCACAGGGTTCCTGACCTGTGATAAGTAAAGAATGTCACTTTCTTTTTTTTCTTTTATTTTGAGACAGAGTCTTGCTCCCTCACCCAGGCTGGAGTACAGTGGTGTGATATTGGTTCACTACAACCTCTGCCTCCTGGGTTCAAGCGATTCTCCCTGCCTCACTTTCTGACAGGCTCAGGAAACTCAAGTTATTTTGGGATCTTGAGAAGAGAGGAATTCACCCAGTTCATACAGGTACAGATAAATTCTCAGCTGGGCTTGAGAGGCCTTTAAAAATCTAAGCTGAGACTCCTTATGAAAAAGCTCCAGCAAAGCCAATGCAAAAAGAGCTTATTGACCAATAATTATTCTTACGGCACTTCATGCAAATAATCAGGCTAAGTATAAGAAGACTAAAACTTATTTTGCAAATAAACTGGTCCTACTCTAATTTATCTTTGGTAAAAATGGGGGACTAGAGAGAGAAAAACAATGTTTCAAAGGAAACTATAGTAAACTTGTTATTAGATTCTAGCCTTGTCTGTTGTTTTTCAATTTTTATTATTTGCTTACAATTTATCTGGACTGTACCTTGAAGTCTTTCCTGACTACAAGTCTTCAAACTAACATTTTCAAATATTTTTTCTGCCGTTTTTCTAACTACTTGGAATCACTAGAAATTATGACTGTGCTTTTCTTAAAGCCCTACACACTGAAGTTAGGCAACTTAGACTTTGGGAGAAATAATAGCTATACACATATACACACATACACTTTCTCTTTCTATACACATACACATACATATAACCTATATATGTGTGTGTGTGCATTTATTTATTTATATCACCTTCCTGGCTGCCTACAGATGTATGAACTTCTTGGCCTTCTTGGCAATATAGCCTGAATTGTGTTTTCAGGATTGCTTTCCCTTTGTTGCTATAATCTAGCCTTTTTGTCCTCCTCTTTTCCCTGCCCTTTTTTCTTTCTTTCTTCCTCCTTCTGTTTTTCTCTGTGGGACAGGAGACTTCATGTCCTCTTAGGAATAAGCCTTCTTAGCCATATGAGACCTCATCTTCTAGGAGTAAACCATTCTAGTGCTGAGGGATATGACTGAACCTGTGACCAGAGACTCATTCTACAATGCTTTCTCCACAAGATTTTGGAGAACAGGAGGGGAATGCAAAAGAAAAATAAAATCTCGTGATCCCAAACTCACTATGTCAAAGGGAAAGTTAAGGTTGGGAACTTTTTTGGAGTCACGCAAAAAACTGCCTTCCTTTTATTCCTAAATGGATAGCTGTAATTTCACATGCTTACTTTATCTTACGTAAAATGTAGATTTACTGAGCATGAGGTGAATGTATAATTGACTGTTTCCCCCATTCCCTTCTTTGCACTGAGTGCTAATCAAAGCCTTACAAGAATGTAACCACTTGCCCCATTACTTACCCTCCCTTTTTTTCCCTCTCCTCCCCTCTTGCTTGCTCTTTTGCATTTAAATATAGAAATTCCTAAAATCCTCTTTGGAAAAAGTACAGATTACACATCCTAGTTGTGTTTCTATTTCCTGAGTGCATCCTCAACGTTGGCAAAATAAACTTCAAATTGATTGAGATCTGCTCCAGCCACTTTTTGATTTACAATGGCAATACCTTGGCGTGACCAAGATTCCCCACCTGAGGGTGACCAGGTTTTGATTTAAGGCCCTGTGGTTGGACTACTGCTGATGTGATAAGCTGTGCCTCTTGCTTTCCCGTCCCTTCCTTCCCCTTTGCTCTGGGATCTGTGGGTGACTACACTGTTCTATGGAACAGTATCACTGTGGTTGGACTTCATTCTAACCAGGGTACATCTTCACCTGCAGATATAGGGAACATCAGAGGTTTAAGACTGTTCCCCTACTCTATCTAACCTACCTGCATCCCAGGAAGAATAGTAAACCCCTAGTTACAAATAAAGAGGTCTAGAATCATAGTTGTCAAGGAATAATCTCTGGATTATGCAGCAAATCTACTCTCTAAATGTGAAGCTGAAACTTGAACCCAGGTCTTCTGTATTCCTGTTATTTCCTCTGTGCAACCCTGTGTCTCTATCAGCCAAGCCATCTACAAGCATCTGCAGGATATCAAGCATGGTCCCAGACATTTGGGGTGGGAGGGGATACAAATAGAAAAATACTAGTTTACAGCGGTATAAAAAAGCTGCTAGTAACAACTCCAGATCAGTGCTAAGAGATACACACACACACGAGACAGAGAGAGAGAGAGAGAGAGAGAGAGAGGGAGAGAAAGGTGGCAGGTAGATCTGTAGGAAAGGCACCATGAGGGTACAAGTGAGCTGGAAAGAGGCCTGGAGAGAAGTGGGCTTGGGGGCTGGGGACACAGGGACTTCAGAGACACATGGGATATGGGAGAATTTGCCTTGAGACTCTCACAGTGTCTTTCCAAACCTGTTGTACTTCACTGTATCCTTAGCATTCTTTTTTTCTTTTTTAAAAAATACTCTAAGTTCTGGGATACATGTGCACAGTATGCAGGTTTGTTACATAGGTATACATGTACCATGGTGGTTTGTTGCACCCGTCAACCTGTCATCTACATTAGATATTTCTCCTAATGTTATCCCTCCCCTAACCCTCCAACAGGCGCCGGTGTGTGATGTTCCCCTCCCTGTGTTCATGTGTTCTCATTGTTCAACTCCCACTCATGAGTGAGAACATGGGGTGTTAGCTTTTCTGTTCCTGTGTTAGTTTGCTGAGAATGATGGTTTCCAGCTTCATCCATGTCCCTGCAAAGGACATGAACTCATCCTTTTTTATGACTGCACAGTATTCTATGGTGTATATGTGCCACATTTTCTTTATCATTCCATCATTGATGGGCATTTGGGTTGGTTCCAAGTCTTTGCTATTGTGAATAGTGCTGCAGTAGACATACATGTGCATGTGTCTTTATAGTAGAATGATTTATAATCCTTTGGGTATATACCCAGTAATGGGATCGCTGGGTCAAATGGTATTTCTGGTTCTAGATCCTCAAGGAATTGCCACACTGTCTTCCACAATGGTTGAACTAATTTACGCTCCCAACAACAGTGTAAAAGTGTTCCTATTTCTCCACGTCCTCTCCAGCATCTGTTGTTTTCTGACTTTTTAATGATTGCCATTCTAACTGGTATGAGATGATATCTCATTGTGGTTTTGATTTGCATTTCTCTAATGACCAGGGATGATGAGCTTTTTTTCATGTTTGTTGGCTACATAAATGTCTTATTTTGAGAAGTTTCTGTTCATATCCTTTGCCCACTTTTTATGGGGTTGTTTGTCGTTTTCTTTTAAATTTCTTTGAGTTCTGTGTAGATTCTGGATAGTAGCCCTATGTCAAATGGATAGATTGCAAAAACTTTCTCCCATTCTGTAGGTTGCCTGTTCACTCTAATGATAGTTTCTTTTGCTGTGCAGAAGCTCTTTAGTTTAATTAGATCCCATTTGTCAATTTAGGCTTTTGTTGCCATTGCTTTTTGTGTTTTGAAGTCTTTGCCTGTACCTGTGTCCTGAATTGTATTACCTAGGTTTTCTTCTAGAGTTTTTATGGTTTTAGGTCTTATGTTTAAGTCTTTAATCCATCTTGAGTTAATTTTTGTATAAGCTGTAAGGAAGGGGTCCAGTTTCAGTTTTCTACTTATGGCTAGCCATTTTTCGCAACACCATTTATTAAATAGGGAATCCTTTCCCCATTTCTTTTTTTTTGTCAGGTTTGTCAAAGATCAGATGGTTGTAGACGTGTGGCATTATTTCTGAGGCCTCTGCTCTGTTCCATTGTTCTATATATCTGTTATGGTATCAGTACCATGCTGTTTTGGTTACTGTAGCCTTGTAGCATAGTTTGAAGTCAAGTAGTATGATGCCTCCAACTTTGTTGTTTTTGCTTAGGATTGTCTTGGCTATACGGGCTCATTTTTGGTTCTGTATGAAATTTAAAGTAGTTTTTTTTCTAATTCTGTGAAGAAAGTCATTGGTAGCTTGATGGGGACAGCATTGAATCTATAAATTACTTTGGGCAGTATGGCCATTTTCACGATGTTGATTCTTCCTATCAATATTGTGATATGAGCATAGAATGTTTCTCAATTTGTTTGTGTCGTCTCTTATTTCGTTGAGCAGTGGTTTGTAGTTCTCCTTGAAGAGGTCCTTCACATCCCTTGTAAGTTGTATTCCTAGGTATTTTATTCTCTTCATAGCAATTGTGAATGGGAGTTCACTCATGATTTGGCTCTCTGTCTATTATTGGTGTGTAGGAATGCTTGTGATTTTTGGACATTGATTTTGTATCCTGAGATTTGCTGAAGTTGCTTATCAGCTTAACGAGATTTTGGGCTGAGGTGATGGGGTTTTCTAAATATACAATCATGTCATCTGCAAACAGAGATAATTTGACTTCCTCTTTTCCTATTTGAATACTTTTATTTCTTTCTCTTGCCTGATCGCCCTGGCCAGAACTTCCAATACTATGTTGAATAGGAGTAGTGAGAGAGGGCGTCCTTATCTTGTGCCAGTTTTCAAAGGGAATGCTTCCAACTTTTGCCCATTCAATATGATATTGGCTGTGGGTTTGTCATAAATAGCTCTTATTATTTTAAGATATGTTCCATCAATACCTAGTCAATTGAGAGTTTTTGGGACAAAGGGGTGTTGAATTTTATTGAAGGCCTTTTCTGCATCTATTGAGATAATCATGTCGTTTTTGTCATTGGTTCTGTTTATGGTGATTGGATTACATTTGTTGATTTGTGTATGTTGAACCAACCTTGCATCCCAGGGATGAAGTCGACTTGATCATGGATGGATAAGCTTTTTGATGTGCTGCTGTATTTGGTTTGCCAGTATTTTATTGAGGATTTTTGCATTGACGTTCATCAGGGATGTTGGCCTGAAATTCTCTTTTTTTGTTGTGTCTTTGCCAGGTTTTGGCCAGGATGAGGCTGGCCTTATAAAATGAGTTAGGGAGGAGTCCCGTTTTTTCTGTTGTTTGGAATAGTTTCAGAAGGAATGGTAACAGCTCCTCTTTGTACCTCTGGTAGAATTCAGCTGTGAACCTGTCTGGTCCTGTCCTTTTTTGTTGGTTGGAAGGCTATTAATTACTGCCTCAATTTCAGAACTTGTTATTGGTCTATTCAGGGATTTGACTTCTTCCTGGTTTAGTCTTGGGAGAGTGTATGTGTCCAGGAATTTATCCATTTCTTCTAGATTTTCTAGCTTATTTCTGTAGAGGTGCTTATAGTATTCTCTGATGGTAGTTTGTATTTCTGTAGGATCAGTGGTGATAACCCCTTTAACATTTTTTATTGTGTCTATTTGATTCTTCTCTTTTTTCTTCTTCATTAGTCTGGCTAGCACTCTATTTTGTTGATTTTTTGAAAAAACTGGCTCCTGGATTGGTTGATTTTTTTGAAGGGTTTTTAGTGTCTCTATCTCCTTCAGTTCTGCTCTAATCATAGTTATTTCTTGTTTTCTGCTAGCTTTTGAATTTATTTGCTCTTGCTTCTCTAGTTCTTTTAATTGTGATGTTAGGGTGTCAATGTTAGATCTTTTCTGCTTTCTTCTGTGGGCATTTAGTGTTATAAATTTCCCTCTAAACACTGTAGCTGTGTCCCAGAGATTCTGGTACGTCGTGCCTTTGTTCTCATTGGTTTCAAAGAGCTTATTTACTTCTGCCTTAATTTTGTTGTTTCCCTGGTAGTCATTCAGGAGAAGGTTGTTCAGTTTCCATGTAGTTGTACGGTTTTAAGTGAGTTTCTTAATCCTGAGTTCTAATTTGATTGCACTGTGGTCTGAGAGACTGTTATGATATCCATTCTTTTGCATTTGCTGAGGAGTGTTTTACTTCCAATTATGTGGTTAATTTTAGAATAAGTGTGATGTGGTGCTGAGAAGAATGTATATTCTGTTGATTTTTGGTGGAGAGTTCTGTATATGTCTATTAGATCCGCTTGGTCCAGAGAACTGAGTTCAAGTCCTAATATCCTTGTTAATTTTCTGTCTTGTTGATCTGTGTGATATTGACAGTGGGGTATTAAAGTCTCCCACCGTTATTGTGTGGGAGTCTGAGTCTCTTTGTAGGTCTCTAAGAGCTTGCTTTATGAAGCTGGGTGCTCCTGTATTGGTTGCATATACATTTAGGATAGTTAGCTTTTCTTGTTGCATTGATCCCTTTACCATTATGTAATGCCCTTCTTTGTCTTTTTTTTATCTTCGTTGGTTTAAAGTTTATTTTATCTGAGACTAGGATTGCAACCCCTGTGTTTTTTTGCTTTCCATTTGCTTAGTAATCTTCCTCCATCCCTTTATTTTGATCCTATGTGTGTCTTTGCATGTGAGATGGGTCTCCTGAATACAGCACACCAATGGGTCTTCACTCTTTATCCACTTTGCCAGTCTGTGTCTTTTAACTGGGGCATTTACCCCATTTACATTTAAGGTTAATATTGTTATGTGTGAATTTGATCCTGTCGTTATGACGCTAGCTGGTTATTTTGGCCATCGATTGATGCAGTTTCTTCATAGTGTCAATGATCTTTACAATTTGGTATATTTTTGTAGTGGTTGGTACCAGTTTTTCCTTTCCATATTTAGTGTTCCCTTCAGGAGCTCTTATTAGGCAGGCCTGGTGGTGACAAAATCTCTCAGCATTTGCTTGTCTGTAAAGGATTTTATTTCTCCTTTGCTTATGAGGCTTAGTTTCACTGAATATGAAATTCTGGGCTGAAAATTCTTTAAGGATGTTGAATATTGGCCCCCACTCTCTTCTGGCTTGCAGTGTTTCTGCAGAGAGATCTGCTGTTAGTTTAATGGGCTTCCCTTTGTGGGTAACCCGACCTTTTTCTGTGACTGTCCTTAACATTTTTTTCTTTGTTTCAACCTTGGTGAATCTGACAATTATGTGTATTGTGGTTGCCCTTCCCAAGGAGTATGTTTGTGGTGTTCTCTGTATTTCCTGAGTTTGAATGTTGGCCTGTCTTGCTAGGTTGGGGAAGTTCTGGATAATATCCTAAAGAGTGTTTTCCAACTTGGTTCCATATTCTCTGTCACTTTCAGGTACACCAATCAATCATAGGTTTGGTCTTTTCACATAGTCCCATATTTTTTTGAGGCTTTGTTTGTTCCTTTTCATTCTTTTTCTTTACTCTTGTCTTCATGCTTTATTTCATTAAGTTGATCTTCAATTTCTGATATCCTTTCTTCCACTTGATCAATTCAGCTATTGACACTTGTGTATGCTTCACGAAGTTCTTGTGCTGTGTTTTTCAGCTCCATCAGGTCATTTATGTTCTTCTCTAAAGTGGTTATTCTAGTTAGCAATTCCTCTAACCTTTCTTCAAGGTTCTCAGCTTCCTTGCATTGGGTTAGAACATGCTCCTTTAGCTTGGAGGAGTTTGTTATTATCTACCTTCTGAACCCTACTTCTGTCAATTTGTCAAACTCATTCTCTGTCCAGTTTTGTTCCCTTGTTGGCAAGGAGTTGTGATGTGTTGGAGGAGAAGAGGTGTCTGGTTTTTGGAATTTTCAGCCTTTCCATGCTGGTTTTTTCTCATCTTATTGGATTTATCTACATTTGGTCTTTGGTGTTGGTGACCTTCAGAAGGGGTTTCTTTGTGGATGTCCTTTTTGTTGATGTTTACACTCTTCCTTTCTGTTTGTTAGTTTTCCTTCTAACAGTCAGGCCCTTCTGCTGCAGGTCTGCTAGAGTTTGCTGGAGGTCCACTCCAGATCGTGTTTGCCTTGGTATCACCAGTGGAGGCTGCAGAACAGCAAATATTGATGTCTGTTCCTTCCTCTGGAAGCTTCATCTCAGAGAGGAACCTGCTAGATGCCAGCCAGAGCTCTCCTGTATGAGGTATCTGTCGACCCCTGCTGGGAGCTCTCGCCCCATCAGGAGACACAGGGATCAGGGACCCACTTGAGGATACAGCCTGTCCCTTAGCAGAGCTTGAACACTGTGCTGGGAGATCCGCTGCTCTCTTCAAAGCCATCAGGCAAGGATGTTTAAGTCTGCTGAAGCTGTGCCCACAGCCTCCCCTTATCCCAGGTGCTCTGTCCCAGGGAGATGGGAGTTTTATCTATAAGGCCCTGACTAGGGCTGCTGCCTTTCTTTCAGAGATGCCCTGCCTGGAGAGGAGGAATCTAGAGAGGCAGTGTGGCTACAGCGGCTTTGCCGAGCTGCAGTGGGCTCCGCCACGTTCGAACTTCCTGGCGGCCTTGTTTACACTGTGAGGGGAAAACCACCTACTCAAGCCTCAATAATGTTGGATGCCCCTCTCCCCACCAAGCTCCAGTGTCCCATGTTGACTTCAGACTGCTGTGCTGGCAGCGAGAATTTCAAGCCAGTGGATCTTAGCTTGCTGAGCTCTGTTGGGGGTGGGATCCACTGAGCTAAACCACTTGGCTCCCTGGCTTCAGTCCCCTTTCTAAGGGAGTGAATGGTTCTGTCTTGCTGGCATTTCAGGCACCACTGGGGCATGAAAAAGAAAACCTCCTGCACTGAGGTTGGTGCCTACCCAAACAGCTACCCAGTTTTGTGCTTGAAACCCAGGGCCCTGGTGACGTAGGCACCCAAGGGAATCTCCTGGTCTGTGGGTTGTGAAGACCATGGGAAAAGTGTAGTGTCTGGGCCGGAATACACCATTTCTCATGGCACTGTCCCTCATGGCTTCCCTTGGGTAGGGGAGGGAGTTCCCCAACTCCAGGAGGGAGTGTCTCCTGGGTGAGGTGATGCCCCACCCTGCTTTGGCTCACTCTCTGTGGGCCTCACCCACTGTCTAACCAGTCTCAGTGAGATGAGCTGGGTACCTCTGTTAGAAATGCAGAAATTACCCACCTTCTGCATTGATCTCGCTGGGAGTTGCAGATTGGAGGCCTTCCTATTTGGCCATGTTGCCAGCCTGTCTCCCTGAATTCTTTTAAAATACAGATTCTCTCCTCTTACTATAAGATTCTAATTTTCATCAGGTGCTGTGGTTTAAATGATGGTGTCTTTTCCAAAATATTTGTGGTAACTGAATCCCCAGTGCAACAGTATTAAGAAGTGTGGCCCTCAGGAGGTGATTAAGTCATGAGGACTCTGCCTTCACAAGTGGAATTAGTGCCCTTATAAAAGAGCTGGAGGTTGAAGGGAGTGTCTTTTTTCCCTTCCATCTTCTCCCATGTGAGGACAGTGTCCCTCCCCTCTGGAAGATGCAGCAACAAGGTGCTATCCTGGAAGCAGAGTTGGGGCCCTCTCCAGACACCAAACCTGCTGGCCTAGCCTCCAGAACGGTAAAAGAAATTTCTATTGTTTCTAAAGTACTACACCATCTGAGGTGTTTTGTTAGAGAAGCACAAACAGACTGAGACAGTAGGTAGGCTTCAGGTATCTGTATTTTAAATCCATCTCAGGTTTACTCACTGGTATTTAGAAACCATTGTTTTAAACCAAATCTCATGATGGCCATTCTTTTATAGTAATTGACTTTTTAAAAATACACTTTATATTTTAGAGCAGTTTAGGTTTACAACAAAATTGAGAGGAGGGTACAGAGACCTTCCATGTATTGCCAGCCCCCACACGTGCACAGCCTCCCTTACTATTGAACCACACTAGAGTGTACGTTTGTTAGAACTGATGAATCTACATTGACACATCCGTATCACTCAAAGACTATAGTTTACATTAGGGTTCATTGTCGATGTTGTACATTCCATGGGTTTTGACAAATGTATAATAATACTTATCCACCACTACAGTGATCACACAGGGTAGCTTCACTGCCCCAAATGCCTCTGTGTGCGTGGTGTGTTCATCTCTTCCTCCTTGCTACCCCTGGCAACCATTGATCAGTTTTGCTAACTGACTCTTCCTCTATTTGGGCATTTCTGGACATTTTTCAACAAGACTCGCTCCTGGTGGCTGGTTCCTCTGCTTTTCCCCATTATGAGATGTTGTGTTTTTTTGAAGGGGACAAGCCAGAACCAATCACATCATTTCTCTGAAGCCTGAAGAGGAAAACTGAGCCCATCAGTCTTTTAACCACTGGAGGAGAATCCTGGTGGGAACACTTTGTAATTTTAGATCCTAAAAATGAATGGTGTCATGTAGTAACTGTTAACATACACTGCAAGATGTTTATGATTCCCTGGGGCCAAATATGTAAACATTCTTCCAACTTAAGCTGCAGGAGATAGTCAATTTCACAAAGAGATGCTTTTTCCATTTATGTAAGATGACTGAGTAAGAGGAAATATGGGGTGCGGGGAGTGAAACCCTTTGTCTAGAGCCTGGGACAAGGGTACATGCATTAGGCACCATGTGTGGTGGGCAGGTGGTTTGAGCTGGAGACCCTGGAAGAGGAGCTTGGGCTATGACCTGAGCCCTGGTGGGACTTCATGTGGTCCCTCTTTTGAGACAGGGAAAGGTCCATGTTGGGGTCTTTTACCTTCTTGAGAGCAGATGAAAGAGAGATAGAGATGGTTCTCTAGGAGATTAAGGTGGATTAGAAGGATTCCTGTGTGGAATCAACTCAACTCACAAATCAAATGAGACTACATGGACAGAAAGGGGCACCCTTAATGACTGAATTTTTTCCTCCTGGAAGGAGATGTTGAAATAGAAACACCAGGAACTCAGAATGTTACTTTATGAGGAAATAGAATCTTCATGGAAGTAATCAAGTTAAAATGAGATCATTAGGATGGACCCTAATCCAATATGACTGGTGTCCTTCCAAAAGGGGAAATTTGGGCACAGAAACAGACATGCACACAGAGAAAACACCACGTGAAGATGGAGGCAGAGACGGGGCGATGCATCCACAAGGCAAAGAATGCCAGTCATGACAGAAACCAGGGGAGAGGCAGGGAACAGGTTCTCCCTCACAGCCCTCAGAGGAAACCAACCCTGCTGGCACATTGTTCTCAGATTTCTAGCTTCCATAACTGTGGGACAATAAATTTCTGTCATTATGGCCACCTAATTTACGGTACTTTGTCATGGCAGTCCTAGCAAATGAGTACAAGCACTTTATCTCTTTTATTATGGATCTAAATTTCATGGAGACAGGAAGTATGTGCTGTTGTGGCATATTTCCAGTGCCTGGAAAAGTGCCTGGCACAGAGTAGGGGCTTAACGAGTATTTAGCTCAATGCTTGGATCCTTTGGGGAGATATAGAGAGGTTATTTGACCCAGAGGACGCAGACCAATAGCCATGTATTCAGCACCTGCTGTGTAGCTGTGACACTTGGTGTTAGGAAGGTCATCTCTAATCCACAATGTAACCTGCAAGGTAGATCTCATTTTTCTGATGTCGCAGAGTGGAAACTGAGGTTTAGAGATTAGGAAAATTGCCCAAGGTAACACAGCTAGTAAGTGGTGGACTTGGGGTTGTAGCTCAGGCCTGCCTGAGTCTTAAGCCCTTGCTCTCATCGTTAGCCAGGACAGCAAAAGGAACCAGGCACGCAGCTGGTGCCAGAGTCCCCTTGGAGCAGACCTCAACTAGTAGCTTGGGGATAGATCTCTAGCCCCGAGAGAGGTACAGGGCCCGAGGAGTCATGTTAGGCAGAAATCTAACTCCCCGAATGGGAGCATGAGGATGGGCATGAGACTTGGGGAGGAGGAGGAATGGAGGTCTGTGCAGAAGCCCCTGGTCACAGCAGCAGCAGCAGTGGGCTCCAGATTACTTGGATGTGTGTATGTGTGTGTGTGTGTGTGTATGTGTATGTGCGTGCGTGTGCGCGTGCGTGTGTGTGCGCGTGCGTGTGTGTGCGTGCGCGTGCGTGTGCGTGCGTGCGTGTGCGCGTGCGTGTGTGCGTGCGTGTGTGCGTGCGTGTGTGCGTGTGTGCGGGTGTGTGTGTGTGTGTGTGTGCGCGCGCGTGTGTGTGTGTGTGTTACCAGGAGGCTTGATGCAGCTGTATAGATGTGGGTGAGGCTGACTCACACTTTAGGGAAGATGTGCTGCAAGAAGAAATTCTGTGTCTTAAATGGCTTCTGTGTGACTGGCAAGATAGCAGGAAAGTGAACATGATTGCACTTCCAAATTGGCCACCATTCCCCCATGCAATTTCCTGAGACTGAGGCCACACAGAGGGTCATGAGACACAGTTTTAGGAGCCTTTTAAGGCTGTGTTCCCTGATATTCCGTTCAGGGCCACCCCGAAAGGAGCTCTTTCCTTTTCCACCTCCTGTCTGGGAGGTTCCCAATTCTGAAGGCTTTTCCAACCTAATATCTGACCCATGGGCTACAGGAGCAATTCTCAGGCTCTTTTACGCCGAGCCCCACTTTTGGATGCCATTCCATTTTTTCATCATATCGCTGGTACCTACCACAATGCCTGGCACAGAGCTCCTTCCATATGTGTTTGTTGAAGGAATAAAATGAGAAGCATGTCTCGGCTGGACCTTGCAGGACTATACACCATGGAAAGAGCTCCAGTAGCACAATATTCATTGCCTGTGATGGGGACTGAAGGGCAGGAGACCTCTATGGATCAGTGGAGCTCCCTGGTTGGGGAAGTGGCTCTGAGGCTCTGTGACTAGGAACAGAGAGTCTTCCTTGGTTAGCACAGACCTGCTGTTCCAGCTCCTTGCTAAGCTTTGAAGTGGAGAGGAAAACGGCCTCTGGGACTATCCAGATTGACGTCTCCTCAATATTGTGGTGGTTATTATTATTGTTACGGTCTCAGAACTGTATGAGCCAGCTGTACCTCTAGACCATTGTCAGGTACACAAATTGCCTAGGTGTGGGTGGAGTGTGTTTAAAATGCAAATTCCTAGGCCTTTCCACTGTGAATCCAGCTTCAGCTAACCTGGGGTGGAGGAACCTAAAGAATCTGCCCACGGGTGGTACTGATGCCACTGGCCAGAGGATTATACTTTGAGAAATGAATCTCTACATTTTCTCACCGGTAAAATGATGCTTTCAGATATCACTCAATTGGAAAATTCCAGAACTCTTTCCAGTGCTGTGAAATATAAGCACAAGCAGCTTTGTTTGAGATATCAAAGGTTTAGCTCTAATGCCTGAGCTTGATTGCTAACGGGCTTCCAGAAGTCATATATTTCACTGGTCTAGAAGCTTACCTGGTTTCCAGGTATGTGTGAGAATCTATTCCCTCAAAGCAGGAAGGAGGCAATGAACTGGAAAGGATGAAGCTGCCGCCACAGTCTAGTGCAGTATGCCTCCCTCTGCATCCTTACAGATCAAAGGGATGCTAATGTAGGGGAACATGCAGATTTTTCAGAGTCTAGCTCCCTAGATGGGTGATTTCTTTTATGTCATGAAATACCATGAAAGAAGGAAACCCTTGGCTTTGTACTGGCCTCCCGTGGTGGAAAGTCCCAGAGATGTGAAGTCTCATACTAAGGCCTCCCATGCATGATGTGAGGTGAGAGTAAGATTGAATGGGAGGTGTTGGCTCTTCCTGGAAGGACATCTGATACTGAAGGTGACTAAGGCACCTTGGGCCTTGTTACCCACAAAAGACCGACCACAGGTTAAAGGGACCCATGAAGAGCAGGCCTCCTGATGCTTTGGGAAGCCTGGAGGCTTTGGTTTCTTGTCACAAAGCAGTACTGAGGTGATGTAGAGTCTCCGTGAATGAGGTATCACCAGCCAGACTGGGACAGACGCCTGTGGAACAAGCCTCAAGCTCAACCCTGGCTAAGTTAAAAAGCTTGACTTTCTGCTCTGCGAATGTTCTCAAAGCCATAGAGTGATGTCAGTGAGGCTCACTGCGGAGTGTGTGTGGTTGTGTGTGTGTGTGTGTGTGTGCATGCAGGTGAGTGGTGGTATGGTGGGGGCAACAGAAAGGGTCCTGGCCCTGGATCCCGGGACTTAAGAGGGCTTCCAGGACCTGAATGGTGATCCATTTTTGTAGGAAAAATCCTTATTATATCCCATGATGTCATTCAGAATTGACTCTGGCCTCCTGTCCTCATATCTGGCCTTATTTCCCACTGTCTTGCTGTAACCCTGACCTGATGCAAGTTTTGGGAGCTGTGCTTAAGACCTGGCTTGTACCATTCTCCTCTTGGAGCCCCAGGAGGGGGCACTGCCATCCCATGCTGGCCCCAGGTTAAATAGAACGCAAGAGCCTTTATGCTCGTGCTTACTGCCAAAGACAACCTCTGGTCTGTATTGAGAAGAGAGGACAAGGAGGGGCAGCACTGGGCTTTCTAGCTGTTAGTGACTCCCACCATTTGTCCTCATAAAATACTAAGACTCATACCAGTACCAATGTGGATACAAATACTAATATGAGTCCAAATACCAATGCCAATACCAATTCCACCGCAAATGCCCATAGCAATCGTCATCCTAATCCTAATCCTAATCCTAATCCTAATCCTAATCCTAGCTTTTCCATTTGCTCCTTAGGGCTACCTCAGGAGCAGATGAGTCCGTGTTTGCAGGAGAACTGTAATATCAGAGTCTCCTTCCTATCTCACGGCCCTTTTCCTTTGATGAATACTCTGTAAGAGTTGCCCACCCTTTTCTTCCTAGGAGGAGAAGTGAGTTCTTAAGAAGACAGCAAAGCTTTGGAGCTAGAAATAGGAGACAACAGTAAGATGGCCCTGAAAAGTGGGCCCCCACATTCTGGCTCATGTGGGATGCAGAGGAAATCCTTGTCTTGCTCCTGTGAGGTTGGGGCAGTGTCAGAGCCCCTGACCCCCACTTCTATCTGCCGGAGAGGGTGCAGCCTGCGGGAGAGGGGTGCTGCGCCTAAGGTGAAGAGCTGGAGGAGTAGTCCTCCCTAGCTCCCCTCCTTCCTTTTATTATTGTATTTTTTTCTTTGAGACAGTCTCGCTCTGTCACCCAGGCTGGAGTACGGTGGCACAATCTCTACTCACTGCAACCTCCACCTCCCGGGTTCAAGTAATTCTCCTGCCTCAGCATCCCAAGTAGCTGGGATTACTGATGTGTGCCACCACACCTGGCTAATTTCTGTATTTGTAGTAGAGATGAGGTTTTATCATGTTGACCAGGCTGGTCTCAAACTCCTGGCCTTAAGTGATCTGCCTGCCTTGGCCTCCCGGAGTGCTGGGATTACAGGTGCGGGCCACCATGCCCGGACCCTAGCTCCCTTCCTTCTGCCAAAGCGGGCAGCCCTAGCATTTTTATCTGGTGCAAGCCCCTCACCATGGACAGCTGCTCAGAACCCCCATCCACAGGTCCATGTGCTGGCTCTGTTCTTGGCAGGAACCACTTTCCAGACCAGGTTCTTCCCACTTGATGGAAGAAAGAAGAGCCAATTCCACACGGCAAAACCTGCCTCTCAGGGTGTGGGGGAGGCGGAGGGAAATGCTGCAGGGAAGGTATGTGGCTGATTTGTTTTGTCGTATAATCAATACCGGCTGTCCATTTGTGCCCAGTCCAGAGGATGTGGAGTGTGGTTTTATTGCTTTCCCGGAGGATGGAGGGTCATAACTCTTGTGGCTCGGCCTTTACGGTTTGTTAGTGGTAGCCACGCCTTACTCCATACGAGTCTCTAATCAGGATGCCAACCTCCACGTTGTTCTCTGGGACATTCTGTTTTACAACACACTCCAGTTTGCTGAGGGTTGAGTCTTGTGCTGTCTCTGCTGTCGTTGCTGGCTGGCTGGCTCTCCTGGGCAGGGTGGCCTGGAACCTGAATGGAGGCCAGCGGGGTGAGCTCAAGCCAGTGCTTGCTCTTCATTGCCAGAAGTTGAAGAGGTCTTGAGCACTAACAACCCCCAAGTTTTGGGTTCTGCCGCAGGTGCTTAACTTCCTCCAGCTTTACACTTCTTGTCTGTAAAATGGAGCGAACACCTGCTTCCTTTTCCCACTGAATGATGTTGAGTCAGAGGGATGATGGATGTGAAAGCACATGCAAATAGGAAGGTTCCTTTGAAAGCATGAGCTCTCATCATCATTATTTTCTGCTTAAGTGTTTTTACTCAATGGATTTGCCACTGCAGCTTGTGCTGACCTTTTTCACTCTGCAGTCCCTCTACAAATACCACTTCTTTTGGGCAGGGAACAGGCAGGGCTCTGGGTGCTCCTGACCAGTGCTGTGAATCCACAGAATAGGAGCTGAGTTATATATAGGGCGTCCTGGGAATTGCCTGGACCATCTTTCAAGTGCAGGCAGGTGTGGGGATCTCAGGGCTGCAGGTAGAAAGAGGATCTGTAGGAAAAAGCTGTGAGAGGAAGCCCCTGGGGAGAGCAAAGCTGGGGGCTGGGCACTACCTAGTGGCGGGTGGGAATGTTTGGAAGACATCAGGTGTGGAGTCTTGGGCTTCACTCTTGAACAGGTAGGGGTCTCTAGAGGTTGCTAAGCTTAGGGGAGAATCCTTGAAGGCAGATGGGGAGTGGAGTGGGGTGAACATCCAGGGAGGCTGATCCTTATAGCGCCTCCTTAGCCTGGCCCAGGGCATGGGTGTGAGGATGGAGAGGGAGGGGTGGGGATGGAGGTCTCAGTCTTGCTCTCGGAGGCTGTGATGGAACAGATGACACGACTGGGTGGTGGCAGGGTGGAGAGATGGATTGGGGAGCATGTTCTAGTCCCTTTTCTCTCTTCCCTGAGCTTCTCTGGATGAAAGTGTAGTCTCTTTGAGTTGGCTTCCAGGTGTGCCTAACTAAATCACTTGGGGGTAATATTTCCTTCACTTGGTGTCTAGAAAGTGTATGTTTTATGTGTGTTTTTTCTATCCAATGGAAGTGGGATAAAACAACAAGTCTGCAGGTTTCTTCTTAGGCTCACAAAGTAGAAGCTCTTGTTTGAGAATCTCTGCTGGCACATCCTTTGCATTTGTCCAGAGGCCTGGCTGAGTATCTAATGCCCTGCCAACCATGTCAACATCTGCTCCCTGAAAGCCCCTTTTATAGAACAAGGAGTGGATGATAATTGCTGATGGCTTGGAAGTCTGTGTGGTTAAGGGGAGGAGCCTGGTATCAAATTGTAAACCCTGAAGAAACTTTCCCACTTAGCCTTCCTTCCAAGTTTCCCCTTAACTTATTGATTGATTGATTGATTGATTGATTGATTGATTGATTGAGATGGAGTCTCACTCTGTTGCCTAGGCTGGAGTGCAATGACATGATTCTTGGGTTCAGGTGATTCTTCGGTCTCAGCCTCCCAAGTAGCTGGGACTACAGGCACATGCCACCACGCCCGGCTAATTTTTTGTATTTTTAGTAGAGATGGGGTTTCACCGTGTTAGCCAGACTGGTCTCGAACTCCTGACTTCAGGTAATCTGCCCACTCGGCTTCCCAAAGTGCTGGGATTGCACGCATGAGCCACTGCGCCCTGGCCTATTTCCTCTTAGCTTATAAAACCTTAACCACACACTCAAATGTGTTTTTAGCTGGCCAAAGTCTGCCTCTCCAGGGACAGAATGAAGCTCGAAAAATGGTTCTTCTCTCACATCACTTTAAACCACACATTTTAAAATTGACAAAGAATACATTGTTGTCCCCCACTGCCTCCACCGTGGACATCAAAATTTGTTGAGAGAGGAGGGACTACAAACTCTTTCATTTAGATTTCTTAAAACATAATAAATGTTGATATTTCAAAGACAATTTCCTCTTTTTAAGTGTTTTCCTATCCGTTGTATTTTTGTCTTTCTGCGATCCTTCTTGGCTCTCTGTTACAGTTGAGGAAAGAAAGGTGAAAGGTGTAAGCAGGTTGTCTAGGTCAGATGGCTGCTAAGTGGGGAAACCAAAGGTCAAATTCAGAACTTCTGACTCTAGGGCCGTCACACAGCACTCTCTTTAAGTTGTTCAAGTTTGGTTGTGATGTTGAAGGTCCCTTCAGCTTTTGGGTAGGGGAAAAAGCATGTGCTGGTGGAAGCCAGCAAGGCAGGTCTCTCTCCATCCTACAGCCTGCTCCGGGGGTGAGTAGCAAGCAGCCTAAACCAGCAACGAATGTAAGCAGCCCCCGCCTTGAAGACACAGTGCAGTCCTCAAGCCCCTGGTGCAGAATGGGCTGCTGTAAAATGAAACTCTACCAGAAAAATATGGAGGCTGTATGCCAGTGACTTGGTAACAAGGAAACCAAGTGGTGGCCAATAGGAGTTCATAAAAGCAAAGCTGCAAAACCCATAAACATAGGAAATTATGGAAAATCCTCAAACCACTTTCCAAATCCTAGACTTGGTATAAATGTACAGTACTGCTAGTATTGATTATAAAAAAAAAAAGACCCCAGTGCCCTTTAGGATGTTTTTGAGACCACAATAATAAAAAAGTTATCTTCCCAATTGCCTTGTTTTACCACAGTTCCCCCTCCACACACTGACTTAAAATTTTGTTGAGGATTTGTTTCAGTTTTTGTGTGTGTCATATCGGATCAATGATTGTTCATCTTTCTCCCAGATCCTTTGCTCTTTGAGGCCAGGTCCTGTCACCCTTATTCACATCCCTCTCATGCCTAAAATAGTCGCTTGTAGACAGTAAATGTAATATATGTGTATATTGAATAACCCAAGCCACTACTACCACAACCATCAAAGCTTGGACAAGCTTGAGTGTGATGCTTTCACTGCACTATTTCTTTTCAGATGTAAAACACTGGTTTGCAAATGAGTCCTCAAAATGAGCTGAGATATATAATAAAAGCCTTTAAATGTTTCTATGTTTTGGCTGCTCTGTCTATGGAGTAGCCATTCTTTATTCCGTCTTTCTTAATAAACTTGCTTTCACTTTACTCTATGGATTCGCCTCAAATTTTTTCTTGTGTGAGATCCACGAACCTCTCTTGGGGTCTGATTCTGCGACCCCTTTCTGATAACATCTTTGTGGCGAACCATGAAAGGATGATACCGAGACCCCCAACCCAAAGGAAATAGACTGAAGCAATAACTGGCCAACTTTGGATATCACCTTTCGTCAGAACTCAAGTTATGAGTGGCCCTTGACATACCAATGCTTTCTGACTGAGCTCTTCTCTACCCTGAATACAAGCTAGACCCTAATAGTTAGGCAGGAATATGATCGCCGCTTATTCAACCTGAAGAAATTACAGATGGATCTTTGTTCCTCTACAACCCTTAGGATTAAGGGTTTTCTTATAAAAGGGAAGGGGGAAATGTCAGAGGCTTTGGAACCAGAGTGACTCCATCTCATGTAGAGGGTGGGTAAAAGCTGCATTCCCAGGAGGCTAGGCATTCTAAGTCACAGGATGAGATAGGAAGTTAGCACAACATAAAGGTCTTAAAGACCTTATTGATGAAACAGTTTGCAGTAAAGAAGCCAGCCAAAACCCACCAACACCAAGATGGTGATGAGAGTGACCTCTGGTCATCCTCACAGCTCATTATATGCTAATTATAATGTATTAGCATGCTAAAAGACACTCCCACCAGCACCATGACAGTTTACAAATGCCATGGCAATGTCGGAAGGTTACCCTATATGGTCTAAAATAGGGAGGGACCCTTAGTTCCAGGAATTGCCCTCCCCTTTCCCAGAAAACTCATGAATAATCCACCCCTTGTTTTGTGTAAAGTCGAGAAATAACCATAAAAATGAGTGACAGCGCTCTGTGCCACTGCTTTGCCTGTGAAGTAATCATTCTTTATTCCTTTACTTTCTTAATATGTTTAACTCAGTTTAATTCTTGAGAATGTAACTAGGAATGCAAACATATTTATGCACATGAAGCTCATAATAATATTATTTATAATAGGTAGAAACTGGAAATGACCCACATGTTTGACACTTCTGAAGGTATTAAATTAAATAATAGTTTTTCATTTGATAACATTTAAAATATGTTTATTAAGACTTTTAATGGGCCAGGGAAATACTTATGATAGGATATTATGTGAAAAACCAAGAATTCAAAACCATATGTAAAGCTTGATAGAAGATTATCTGAATTATGAAAACTGAGGATGGAAGAATTGCAAAGAAAAATTAAGAACTTCAAAGTGGAAAAATTTTGTTATTACTTTCTTCTTTATATGCTTCTCTATATATGGATTTTTAAAACTAAAACTAAAGTAATTCTTGAAAAAGTAACACATAACGTGTCACCATTTAAAAAGCAAAGAAAGCAACATATTATCCAAACATTTGTTACCAATTAATAAGAAAAATTACAAGTGAAGCAAAAGGAAAAATGGGCAAAAGTATATGAACAGGTAATAAAATAAACACTTAAGAACATTCTCATCCCATTGCCGTTGGGGAAATGCCAATTAAAAGAACACTGTGAAAACCAATTTTTCACCTAATGATTGGCAAAAATGAAATAGAGTTCTGGTGAATTACCTATGACTGTCAGGTTTCTTTTACGATAATGGTGAACGCGACTATTCTGGGAAGGCATAATCTAGTAAATATAGAGGTGTACATGTGTGGAGTCTTCATTTGTCAGGGGCATCAAATGGGAGAATCAGCCCACCAAAATCAAAAGAACTTTAGGTCATGAATTCTCTAAGTTGGATACTCTGAATGAGTACTGTGCGGGACTTCCTTTCTTTTAAAATGTGTATCTCATTTCTGGGTTGTGTGAGAAGCAGACTCTGAGACAGCGACTAGCATGTGAGAAGTTTATTAGGGACTGTCCAACCATGGTAGTTTCAGGGAAGCTATAGCATGGACCCTGGGCAGGTCTAAAGATGGGGTGACCCTGCCGAACTGTCCTGAGTTGAAACCAGAGAACCTGGCATTTATACCCTTGTATCAAGCAGGGATATGACTTGACCTTGAGGAGCGGACTTTTCATGCAGCTGCGGCATCTTCCCATGGCTGACTGCTGGGGCTGGCCTCCATGTCACTTTCAGAAGCTGGGGGACAAGGTTTTTCTTTCCTGAAAAAAGGATCTGGGGCTGCATCATAGGGTCCACTACAAAATATGCACTTGAATGGCTTTTCTTTTTTTTTTTTCTTTTTTTGGAGGCAGGGTCTCACTCTGTCATCCAGGCTGGAGTGCAGGGATGCAGTCACAGCTCACTGCAGCCTCGACCTCCTGGGCTCAAGTGATCCCCCCACCTCAGCCCCCTAAGTAGCTGGGACTACAGGTGTGTGCTACCACATCTGGCTAATTTTTGTATTTTTTGTAAAGATGAATTTTTGCCCTGTTGCCCAGGCTGGTCTTGAACTCCTGGGCCCAAGCAATCCTCCCACCTCGAAATTCCAAAGTGCTGGGATTACACCGTGCCTGGCCTTGAATGGCTTTTTGAACTTCTGGAAAGACGGTGGACCTTGGGTGACATTTGTGTGTAAAGAAGCTGGTGAAGCTGATGCACTGTGGGCTGAGGTGGAGAGGTAACCCACTTTCTTATTTTTCCCTGGGTGCAAATTCTTTAGAAAACAGCCAAAGTCATAATAAAAGGGGAGTACTGATGAAGGTGTGGGAAGACTGACATTTTCCTATTTTGCTTTTGGGGGGGTGGATTTCTAATTTCAGAAAGTAATTTGGTAATATCTATTTTAAAAAGAACACGTCTCCATTTCCAAGCAATTCCATTTTTGTACGTTTTCTTCAGAAAAGAAAGGTCCTTTGTGTAAGGATGTATCTATAAAGATGCTTAATCCAGTAATGTGTGTAGTAGCCAAGACATAAATCAAATAAACCACAACACCCCAGAAAATAATTGGAGTATTCATTAAATTGGAAAGAATAGAATAAAGTATCAAGTTCACACTACACACTGGGATGTAGCTGCTTAAGAAGAGTTTGATCTGTATGCATTGACTTGGAGGAGTTAAATGGGAAAAGTAGGATGTAAAGTCATATGTGTAGATAACCCTGTTTTAAAGAAAATAAAACTATATACATTTAAGGAAAGATAAATATCAACATTTGTTTCAGTTGCCACAAGCATGAGTTACTTTACTGATTAAAAATTGATACGAAAAATTTAAGACTGGGCGTGGAGGCTCAATGCCTGTAATCCCAGCACGTTGGGAGGCCGAGGCAGGTGCATCACCTGAGGTCAGAAGTTCAAGACCAGGCTGACCAACATGGCGAAACCCCATCTTTACTGAAAAAAAAAAAAAGCCGGATATGGTGGTGGGCACCTGTAATCCCATCTACTTGGGAGGCTGAGGCAGGATAATAGCTTGAACCCGGGAGGTGGAGGTTGCAGTGAGCTGAGATCGTGCCATTGCACTCCAGCCTGGGGGACAGAGTGAGACCCCGTCTCAAAAAAAAAAGAAAAAAAAAAAAAGGAAAAATTTAAGGCTGGGTGCAATGGTTCACTCCTGTAATCCCAGCACTTTGGGAGGCCAAAGGGGGTGGATCATGAGGTCAGGAGATCAAGACCAGTCTGGCCAACATGGTGAAACCACGTCTCTACAGAAATACAAAAATTAGCCAAGCGTGGTGGTGTGTGCCTGTAGTCCCAGCCACTCGGGAGGCTGAGGCAGGAGAATCACTTGAACCCAGGAGGCGGAGGTTGCAGTGAGCCGAGATTGTGCCATTGCACTCCAGCCTGGGCGACAGAGCGAAAGTCTATCTAAAAAAAAAAAGAAAGAAAGAAAAAAAAAGAAAAATTTTAAAGGGAAAAATGAAAACACCTTGTTCCCTCCATCAAAACAAAGGGATTCGTCAACTCAAATTGGGCTCTGGAGTTTCTGGGAAATCTGCAGCATTTAGCCATAAGTGAGTTTCCATGGCTGGATGCCTGAGCCTAAGGCAGCCAGGTGCTGGAGCCACTCTTCTGTGGCTTTGGCTTCTCCTCACCTTTGATGAGAAAGTTCTCTTCCCTCCCCAAATCACAGTTCATCAACATTGGAAAGATATTCTTGACTATAGTTATATTTTACACAGAATCAAATTGAAAAAATTTGAAAAAAAGAAAATGTCTGGCACCGTATTCCCCTTCAATGATCTCAGTTACTTCCTGTTTAGCACCTGCTACTTTATCCCGTATCATATAGCAAATTTGACCTTTTTTGCAAACGACCCAGCCAACCTCTTCTTGCCTCATCCTGGTGTCCCCCATCTCACTTGTGTTTAGAGTCTCAAAAGATGTAAGGCCCTGGCTTGATTGAAGGAACATATGACACAGAGCTTGATTGCCATGGATTCAATAGGGACTGAATCCTTGTCCATGCTGAATATTCTCCCCAGCACTTTGGAGGTCCCCTGTAGAGGCTGCACCTGTCATTGCTTCAAGAATTCTGGTCTTCTCTTGGCCATGTTCACCACTTTTGAGCACAAGGTTTATTATAGAGAGTATAACATAGGAAACAGCAGTTGTTCTAGTTCTTTCTCAGGAATACTTTGCATTATCCTGTTTTCTGCTATCAACAGATGAAGGCCAGAGACAGGGAGCTTCTCAGTATAGGAGAAAGCAGTGGTTGTGGCAGGGAGGGAGGGTCAGGTGCAAAGTGTTTACTGATTCTTCTCTGGTTTCATCTTTCCACTGTAGAAATAGCTCAGAGAATGGGGGAAGGCGGCAACACAGTGGGTATTGAGTAGGTAGCAGCAGACAATGTGAAATACCAAAGAGTGAGAAGTTGAGGCACAAAATTGAATCTGGAGAGTATCGAAGGCCTGGATTGAACCTTGCAATGCAGATGTAGGAATTTTAAGAATGCAATCCTGGAAATGTTCCCCATGGGCATGAGGGATCCTGATTACTCAGTTGCTTTGGGTGCCATCTCAACAGGATACCTTCGAGGAGCCTAGCCCTCCCCTGCAGTAGCTCTGAATTCCTAGGAAGCACAGGCAGCCCCAGCCACTCTACAGGCCCTTGGGGTCTAGCCCACACCCCTTGTAGCTCCTTCCTGCCCTCTACTTGCCTGCACACACTGCAGGAAAGGCTCCCTCCTCACACAACGGCCTGTGGATATCTGCAGCTTGGGACCTCTTTGATGGTTAATTTAAGGCATCAGCTTGACTGGGTTAAGTGATACCCAGATAGCTGGCAAAGCATTATTTTGGGGCATGTCTGTGAGGGTGTTTCCGGAAGAGACTGGCATTTGTGTCAGTGCACTGACTAAGGGAGATTCAGCCCCACCCAACGTGGGTGGGCACCATCCTATTGGCTGAGGGTCCAGAGAGAACAAAAAGGCAGAGGAAAGGCAAATTATCTCTCTCACTTTTTCTCGGAGCTGGGGTCAGGAAATCTTCTGCTCTCCTGCCCTTGGACATCAGAGCTTCAGGTTCTCTGGCCTTTGACCTCTGGGACTTACACCCGCATTCCCTGGGTTCGTAGGCCTTCAGCCTCAGATTGATGGTTACACCGTCTCAGTCCTCCATATTATAGTCAGCCTCCATAATTGCATGAGCTAATTCCCCAGTACCTTCCCTCTCACCTCTCTCTCTCTCTCTCTCTCTTTCTCTCTCTCTCTCCATATTTATATATATGCCTGTTGGCTCTGTCTCTCTGGAGAATCCTTACTGATACAGACCCCTAATTCTCCCTACTTTCCTCTGTGTTGTTCAACTCATTAACTCTTTGCAGAGAGCACAGCTTCCAGGTTTTCCTCCCATAAATCCCACTCTGAGGGCCAGCCCTTCCTCACCAACGCTCAGCTTTGGCTCTTGAGACCCAGGACTTGATCCGAGGGTTCCAGTCCTTCATAGTGCTTGATGCCCTACTGTTAGCGGTGGAAGAGGTCTGGGTTACCCTGAGTTACCAGCGGGGAATCCTTACATGTCTGCAGCAACTTCAATTCTTGCCTCCTCAGAAGAAAGAATTCAACTGAGGGGCATAAAGCAGCAAAAGAGACCAAGACGAGTTCTCGAGTAGGAGTGGAATTTTATTAAAAAGGCTTTACTACAGGAAAGAAAGGAAAGAACACTTGGAAGGATCCAAGTGAGCACTTGAAGCTCAAAGACAGAAAAAGAAGCGTAAGTGTGCCTTTTAGCTGTGATCCTAGGACTTGTATAGGCTCGCCTCTTTCCCTTGATTCTTTCCTTAGGGTGGGCATTCCGCATGCGCAGAGCCTTCCTTACCCTTGGGAAGTGAGCACACCCAGTGTGTTTAGGAAGTTTCACGCATGTTCATCTGAGGCTTTCTTCTTTTTTCTGGTGGAGTGTAGCCGGAAGATCATACTTGGCCATTTTTGTCTCTAACGTGAACGTCCAGGAAGTTTCTTCTCCCTGGGGTCTGTCTTTAATGAACACTTTAATGTTAAAAGGTATGGATCATCAGAAAATGTCCTCTCCCCAGCTGGCTGCCAATTTATCACTTTTAGAGAGCTAATGTGATCATTGCCAAACCATCACCTGACATTTCTAATGGACGGGGGTAGAGCCTGCTCCTGCCTCACTCATGCCTAACTACCTGTAACCCTACTTGAGTATCTATATTAAGTCATTTATTTATGGAAGGAAATAATGTCCATTTCCTTCCACTGGTCCATTTCCAAGACAAAGTGACTTGAGTCAGCTTAGGTCAGCAAACTACAGAAGAAACAGGATATACTAGGCGTCTGCTTGGATAGCCAGTGCCTACTTGTCGGGCCCCACTTGCTTAGTTGCCCTAACCTGAACCAAAGAAGTTCAGACTAAAATGAGAGTTTACTAACCTGCAAAACAGCTCACTTTGCCTGTTCTTATCAGCCTGCCCAGCTACCTAGGTCATAACTCAAATACTTGAAAAGCCCCTGAACTCACTAAGATTGCAGTGCATTGTGGGCTATGACAAAATGCAGCAAGACAACCCTAAAGAAAACACCTAAAGCCCCTTACTCAACAATCAATAGGTGATGTCTGGGAAGATTGTGACCTCCATAGTACTCAGCCCATGAGGAACTCAGGGAGGGACCTGCATACTAGGGCATAAATTGCTTGTTTTAAGTGTGCTGGGTGTGTCTGCCCACCAGACACCCGATCTTGCAAGACCATCATTAAAAAGTCTTGCTTTTGCTGTTCTCCGGGTCTCTGAGTCTATTCTTTGGGTTTGGATGGGGGTGTTTGTTTCTCACATTTACTCAAAAGCATTCAGAATATGTCCTATGTGTTCAGTACCAGAGGATATACAGATGACAGAGGATATACAGATAACAAAGACATGTGTCCCTGCCCTTGAATTGCTTACGGCCTAGTAAGACACAATAAAAAAGAGTGATTAGGAAATCTTCCTAGCTTCAGGGCTAGCATGTCCCCTGCTTCATCCTTGTGGGAGCTTTGAGACTCTTGGTAAGCCAAGCTCTTTGACCATGGCCATTCCAGATTACCTGGTGCTTATTCTCAGTTCTAGCTCCAGGAAGCATTCGTGCTGCCAGCAAATAGAATTAAAACATTCCAGCCTAACCCCATTCTCCTGTTCAGTTTTTTGTTCTCAGCAACAAGCCTTCTTTCTCATGTTCTTACCTTATTTTCCAGAGACAATCTACTTTGCAGTTTTCTCAGGAAATTTGGAGACAGGAGCCAGGGACCTCCAATTTCTTTCTTTGAGGAATCTTCCCCAGGAGATGGTTTAGAATAGGAGTGTACATGAAGGAGAATCCTCCCTAATCTTCCCTCCCACCTACCCCACATCACACCCGACGTTGGATTCCTCAAACTGGAATCCAAGCTACATGCTTTCAGAGACCTGGACACATTACACGGAAGAGGGATTCCCCTCATTTTGGCCATCATGAACCCATTAGAGAAAATCGAAAGCTGAATTACACTACAGCCGCTTAAGAAAGAATAATGAGAAGGAATAATGAATGTTATTTTAATAAGGTGACGTTAAAGCTCCAGCGAGTCTCTCTAGCTTTTTTTTTTTCTCAACATTTTTTATGTTGTATTTTTGCCTCACTTTGCATTCCAATATTCTGACGTTTTGTAAATAAAAAAAACCCCTAGCTTTGTTTCTGCATGTGCTGGGAGCTTTGCTGACTATAGGCTTGGAATCTTATCAATTATGAAAAACATTCATTGAAGTTCCACTCAAATGATTCTTGGAAAGCTCAGGGGTTAACAGCCAGGAGGAAAAAAACCAGATAAAACGAAGTTAGGTTCACAGGAAGGACTCAAGATTGGAAGACAGTGCTGGAATTCTGAGCTTGTGTGGACATCAAATCATCATCCCGTTCCAATCCATTATTTGTTTATTCACACACTCATTTATTCAACAAGCATTGAAAACACTTCTGATGGGCCATTTATAGCAGGTAAATCTTTCCTTTGCTCAGAGATAGGAAATTATTTAAGGAAAATGCTGTAAATAATTTCATTTTCCTTGTATTAAAAATTGTGAAAAATATGCAGAGGCTGATTGATGTTTATATGGTGTACATAGTGTTTACTATGTGCCAAGCACTATTCTAAATGCTTTACCCATATGATTTTATCAGCCCTTTATGCACATTTTATTCTTATTCCCATTTTATAGATGAGACAAACGAAGCACTAACAAGGCCACAGAGCTAGAATGGTAGAGCTGGAATTTCAAGGCGCTCAATTTGGCTCCAGGGTTCGTTCTTTTAAACATTCACCACACTCCCTCTGTAAAGTCGATGAAGAGTCTACCGTAAGAACAGTGCTTCTGGGGGCTCCATCAGGCACAGCAACTTCAGGAGTATGACGGAAGTGCTGGGGCTGTAATTCAGGATCCCGGAGCTCTGCGTGGTTCACAGCTGCTGAAGGAAGTACTAAGGGCTGTAGTCCCTGATTTGTGATTGCTTCTAAAATGCCAGAGTTTGACCATGGTATCATCATGGGCTAATTCCTCGGTAAACCACAGTGTGTGTGTGTGTAAGAATCATAGGGAAAGGAGATCATGGCGCTGAAAAAAACCATGTAGTCCAATGTTTTCTAAACTTTAACGCACACATGAATCACCTAGAGCAGGGCCTGAGATCTGCCTTTCCAAACCATGCTGAGGTTCTCCCTGTCAGAGGAGCAAGGAAATAGAGAACCCATGTTTGGTTTCAAACTCTTCAAGAAAAACAGTGAAACACTTTCTTCCAACTAAATCTTATAGGGGCGTCCAACAAGTAAAACATAAAAGTGAAGCCAACCATGATTGAAGTGAAGGGGGCTGCCAGAAGCCTCATTCAAAATGTTTTTTCTCCCCTCCGATCTCCTGGAACCTCAAGGAAACGCAAGGCCTCGCCTACTGGCTTGGACCTTCTCCCTGCCTCCCACCAGAGCTGGGCCATCTAATACGAGTCACAGTAGCTACTGAGTATTTGATATGTGGCTGGGGTGACCGAGGAACAGAATTATTAATTTTATTGAAATTAATCTAAGTTAAAAGCTGAAGCAGTATCAAATATTTTTCTGTTAAATACAACTTTATTATTTTGGTAGGACATTTCATTACATTGCCTAAGATCTTGTAGTCAACATAAACACCTCATTGATCTAGTGGGTGTCGGGCAATTAATTCAGTTTGAATGATTTCTTTCTTTGTATCTGATTTAACTTGTGTTTATTTGAATATTTCATGCAGGCAACGTGAATTACAGTGTAAATTGTAATTAGTAATAACTTTTGTTAAACTTGTTAACATTTTTGCATTTAATTGTAATATCATTAAGTTGGTTTTCTAGTTAAGTATAGATAAAAATTTAAATTTAAAATGAAGACATACTACTGTCACAGAATCTAGTGGAGATGCAAAAGCTAGTATTGTTAATGGAACAGTGAAAAAAAGATTGGAGCAAATTTTAGATTTCAGGGCAGTTTCAGTTTGCTATGGCAGAGCAAAAGGAAAAAGCTATTACTGTATAAAACATTTAAAAATAATAAAGTGAGTAATATTAAGAGAAATTTGCAGCAAATGCATAGTGAATTTAATAAGAACTTTCCTCTGAAGAGCCAAAAAAGAAAAAATGAATTCAGACACCTGAAATAAGAAGTAAATGTCCAAAAAAAAAAGTTCAGCATTATCTGAGTGTGTGACTTTGGTTATCTTTAAAATGACTTGGATTCTTGAACAAAAAGGAATATCATTTTTAGGTGGACAAAGAGTAAAATAAATTATCTCAGTTATGAAAATTTGTTGGAAATGATAAAGGAAAAGACTAAAAATACCATTTTATAAAAAGTCAAAGATCTTCAATCAAGCCACCAAACAGTTGTTAGTAGAATATAAGACCGTTTAATAATATCAAAGATAAATTCATTCAAATTTGAAAAACTGCAAGTACTTTTCTTTAGGTTTAGATGACCTCAGTGATGTCAAAGACACTGTCCAGTTAGCACTTAGACAAGTTTTTTTCTCAAACGACTTCCAAATTTACAAAGAAATGTCAATTTGTGGTGCCCTAAAAAGTTGAACTCAAGGCATGAATATCTTTGAATCTCTTTCTCTCTCTCTCTCTTTTTTTTTTTTTTTTTGCTTCGCCTTTCTAATATTTACTTTCTTCTTTTTTTTTATTATTATTATACTTTAAGTTCTAGGGTACATGTGCACAACGTGCAGGTTTGTTACCTATGTATACATGTGCCATGTGGTTCACTGCACCTATTAATTCATCATTTACATTAGGTATTTCTCCTAATGCTATCCCTCCCCCAGCCCCCGACCCCCCAACAGGCCCCGGCGTGTGATATTCCCCACCCTGTGTCCAAGAGTTCTCATTGTTCAATTCCCACCTATGAGTGTGAACATGCAGTGTTCGGTTTTCTGTCCTTGTGTGAATCTCTCATATCTATCAAGGAAATTCATCTAGATATGAAAAAATTAGTTTTTATTATAATTAAATGTGATCTGGTTACATCAGTTTAAAAATTTAGATTTATTAGAATTTTGGAATACGAGATGGATGTTTCCCTTCATTCTTAATTCCATGATGTAATACATATTACCAAAACTACATACGCTCAGTTTTCTGAAGGAGACTATGAAAGCTTTATGGATGCAATTGCTAAGATTGTTCAGTATATGTGCAAAAGCTATGAATCATCACCAGTTTGTGGAACCACTGAAAGAAATAGAAGATGATGAATTTAATGATCCTGTGTTCTTTGCCAATACTGGTTGATTGAGTTGTGGAAGGGTTTTACAAAGATTTGCTGTACTTTTAGGTCCAATTCAAGATTTTCTCGAAACAAAAGGAATACTTGCCAAATAGTCAACAATCAAAGACACAAAATGGCAATGTGATTTGTGTTTTGTCATCAATGTTACACTGCATATGAACAAGCTAAATTTGAAGTTTCAAGTAAAGGAAAAGCTTATTTGTGACCTAATTAGACAGGCACAAAAATTTACGTTGAAATTGAAGACTTTCATAATTCAAACCAATGGTAACAATTTTATGTCTTTTTTCTAACATAAATCAATTGTAGAAGATTTAAATTGTAACTGGAAGTGCAGGGGCTAGGCGTGTGCCTCATGCTTATAATCTCGAACTTTGGGAGGCTGAAATAGGAGGATTGCTTGAGACCAACCTGGGCAACATAGTAAGACTTTGTCTCTACAACAAAACAAAAACAAAAACAAAAAAAAAGAAAAACCAAAAACAAGAAACCCTAAGAAAATACCAAAACCACGCAACAAGCTAGCCAGGTGTAATGGTCCATATCCATAGCTCTAGCTACTCAGGAAGCTGAGGCGGGAAGAACACTTAGTTCCAAGAGTTCAAGACTGCAGTGAGCTGTGATTATACCACCACACTCCAGCCTGGATGACAAAGCCAGACTCTGTCTCCCTCTACAAAAAACAAAAACCTATTAAGAGGGTAGATCTCATGGTAAGTGTTCTTGCCACATAAAACAAAGTTTAAAAGCCAAAAAAGAAAGTACAGTTGGCCTATATTCTCAGGTTGAACCAGCTTACAGTGTCATCTGCAGATTCAATGGATAATAAATAGAAAATATTTGGGAAAGAATAAAAATCACAATACAACAATAAAAAGTAATACAAATTTAAAAACAATACAATGTAAAACAACTATTTGCAAGCATCTTCATTGTATTAGGTATTAAAAGTGATGTAGAAATTACTTAAAGTGTACAGGAGATGTGCATAGGTTGTGTGCAAATACTACTTCATTTTATATCAGGGACTTGAGCAGCCGTAGATTTTCATATCCTCTGGAGGGTCCGGAGTACTATGTAAATTGATTACAAAAACAAGAAAAACTAGAAAGACATTTTGTTCATATTGATAAAATTTAGAATTGTTTCACTATTTTTATATATTATTCCTTTGAATTCATGCCAATGAGACTGAATTGACCCAAGACTTAGTGAATTTACCTAACTTGGACAAAACTTTATTGAAAATGGATACGCCTTTTCTTCTAAAAAAAGATGAGCTATTTTGGCCAATGAAGATGCCAATATTAAAAGAAAATTGGGTCCAGGCATGGTGGCTGACATCTGTAATCCCAGCACTTTGGGAGGTCAAGGCAGATGGATCAACTGAGATCAGTAGTTTGAGACCAGCTTGGCCAACATGGTGAAACCTCTTCTCTACTAAAAATGCAAAAAAATTTATCAGGGCATAGTAGTGCATGCCTGTAATTTCAGCTACTTAGGAGGCTGAGGCAGGAGAATCACTTGAACCAGTGAGGTGGAGGTTGCAGCCAGCAGACATCATGCTACTGCACTCCAGCCTGGGCGAAAGAGTAAGACTCTGTCTCAAAAAAACAAAAAGAAAAAAATTATTTTTGATATTTGATTGACTTATTTGGAAAATTTTAAATATGTTTAGAACACTTGGGTTATGTGAATCTATTTTTAACAGTATATTTTATAAAATCTAAATACAAATTTAGTATTTCTGATGAAAATTTGGTGTTCAAGTTGCGATGTCCTTTAAGTGTAAAATAGCCACCAGATTTTTAAGGCTTAATATGAAAGAAAGAATGTAAACTATATTATTAATTGATTTCTTATGTTTGATTATATGTTGAAATAATAGTTTGAATATATTGGGTTAAATAAAATATATGATTTAAAGTAATTTTTCTTTCTTCTTCTTACCTTTTTAATGTAGCTACTAAACTACTAGACAATTCAACATTATGTACGTGGCTTTCATTATTCACTCTTCCGTTGCACTCTTAATTGTACATGAAACTTCTTCATGAAAGCAGTGATCATCTTTGTTCTTTAATTTTTTTCTCTACTGCTGAATCCTTGCTTAGCACATAGCAGGTATTCAATAAATATTTGTTAAATGAGTAAAAAAGTTGGGGTATTTAATTTTTTTTGGCAATCATGGATAATTCTCTGTCATAAACATCTTTGCACAACTTGATGTGTGAGTGTAGTAAAAGTAATCTGGAAATGGCTTAAAGTATACAGGAGGACGTGTGTATATTATTTTCTCAGAATAAATTCCAAAATAATTGTATAAAAGGGCATGGACCATTTTATTGCTGTTAAACATTGCCAAGTTAATCTCAGAAAAGATTGAATCAATTTATAATGCCATCAACATTGTAAATTGGTTCAGACTATCGGTCTCCCAATGCCAACTTTTAAAGGAATGTAGAGTGATTAGCAATGTGACACTGGCCAAGTTACTTAGCTTTCAGAAACTCAATTTCTTTAAACTATAAAATGGAGATAATAATGTAAGCCTGAAAATTAAGTGAGAAAATGCATAGGCAAATACTTACCCAATACTTGCCTCATGTGAAGTAGATTTTAAATGTATAATTCCAGTTAAAAGAATCAGAATTTCATAGTACTTTCTTACAGTAGTCAAGGCCAAGAGTGGTGGTTTCTGTGGAGGGTGTACATGGCCAGGAGAGGGTGGGCACCTGCCACTTTGGAGAGGGGGACAGAAGAAATCAGAGTCACGTAACAGAGCACTGCCAGAGCTCTAGAATCAGATGTGTTTGCGAAAAGAAAATAGCCTTATAGTTTTGTACACTTGATTATCTAGCTATAGAGACTTATTTAAATAATGATGGGAGCTAATATCTGAAATGTACCTAAAAACTCCAAGGAATATTTTATTTCAAAATGAATATTTTATATTTCCTAGCAAATGGGAAAAAAGTCCTGAATAAAAATCCCCTCGGGTAGTGATTTGGCAAATTCTCCAGTGCGGGTAGGTGTAGCACTGTAACCAGTTCATGGGAACACCAGGAAATAGCTTGTCAGCTGCTCCATATGCAAATATTATTTCTGAAACCCAGGAGTACCTAGATCTGCACTGTTGAACAGGGTAGCCACTAGCCACATGTGACTATTGAGTATTGAAAGAAACATAGCTTGTCTATAGACTTAGTGTAAAAAAAAAAAAAAAAAAGTAAGATATTTCACCAGTAATGCTTAAATATGGTTACATGTTGAAATGATAATATTTTTGACGTGCTGGGTTAAATAAACCATCATGAAAATTAATTATTACAATTGTAATAATTAGATTATTAAAATGAAGTTTATCTGTTTTGTTTTCCATTTTTAAAATTTTAATTTATTTTATTTTATTTTTTAAATTAGAGACAAGGTCTCGCTATGTTGTCTAGGCTGGTCTCAAACACCTGGGCTCAAGCAGTCTTCCTTCCTCAGGCTCCCAAAGTGCTGGGATTACAGGAGTGAACCACCATGCCTGGCCGCCCTCTTCCTTTTTCACATGTGGCTACTCAGGCATACATTAGAGATATTGTGAGTTCAGTTCCAGGCCGTCGCGATCAAGCAAATATTGCAATAAAGTGAGTGACGTGGATTTTTGGTTTCCCAGCGCACACAAAAGTTATGTTTACACTATAGTGTGTTAAGTGTGTAATAGCATTATGTCTAAAATAACAACAATATATATATTTTAACTTAAAAATACTTTATTGCTAAAAAATGCTAATGAGCATCCGAGCCTTCAGTGAGTTGTGATCTTCTTGCTGCTGGAGGGTCTTGTCTTGATGCTGAGGGCCTTGCTCTGGATTAGGCTTTGACTTACAGGAATGTTGTGGCTGGTTTGATCTTCTACCCAGACCACTAAAACTTTCTCTACCTCAGCAGTAAGGCTTTTTTATCATTCATGTTTTTACTGGAGTAGGACTTTAAATTTCTTTCAGTAACTTTCCTTTGTATTCATAATCGACTGGTATAAGAGGCCTAGTTTTCAGTCTTTCTCTGCTTTCGATATGCCTTCCTCACGAAGCTTAATTGTTTTTAGCTTTTGACTTAAAGTGAGAGATGTATGACTCTTCCTTTCAGTTGAACACTTAGAGGCTACTGTAGGGTTATTAAATGGCCTAATTTCAATATTGTTGTGCCTTAGGAAATAGGGAGACCTGAGGAGATGGAGAAAGACAGGGAATGGCTGGTCAGTGGAGCAGTCAAAACGCACACAACATTTATTGATGAAGTTCACTGTATTCTATGGTTGCAGTTCGTAGCACCCCAAAACAATTATGATAGTAGCATCATATATCATTGATGATGGATCATCAAAACAGATATAATAATAATAAAGAAGTTTGAAATATTGTGAGAATTACCCAAATGTGACATAGAGGCACAAAGTGAGGACATGGTGTTGGCAAAATGGTACCAATGGACTTGAGCAGGACTGCCACAAATCTTTACTTATAAAAAATAAAAACAAAACAGTATCTGCGAAGCACAATAAGGCAAAGCACAATAGAGTGAGGTGTGCCTGCATTTACTTCTGTGGCTCACATTATATTTCTTCTGGGCAGTGGTGGTCCAGATCCCTGCAACTGGCTTTAGCACTTCTTCCCAGCAATCTTCTATGACTACTTAGATACTTTTGAATATGCATTGACAACTCAGATTAGCTCTAAGCTTGGAATTCACAGCCAGGTAATGAAACAGTTGAGGTGTTTGCTTTACATAAGGACCCGTGAAAGCAGATCGGCAACTGCTAAAATAAAAACCGGAACCCGGGCCAAGACCTCACCCTGATTCACACTAGCAAAATCTTAGAAATTCCCTTTATGTTTTTGCTAAAATCAACAATTAATGAAGCCAAACATCTGACACTGATAACTGAGAAGCAGCATTTTTTTTTTCTTTTTCTTTTGGGATTTCAAGTCCAGAAAGACAAAGATATAATGTACTAATAGTGTAACCCTTTTATAAAAACAAAACCACTTAGATTAGCAATTATGCCAATTTGGGTCCTCTGAGAAGCAGATGCCAAGACAAGATTGGTTTTGCTAGCGATGTGTTGGGAGAAAAGACTGTGAAGGATAACGGGGTGGAAACAGGAGGTGGCAGACAGCTTTCAGACCATGTGTGCTGACCCGCCACCTGTGAAAGGAAAGAGGGAAGGAAGAACTGGGGAGAGCTCCTTAGACTGCAGCACATTTCTCAGAGGATCTTGACCAGGTCCACAGGAGTCCCTGAATGCAAAGGCTGCTTGTTGGAGGCAGCCTCTGTCCAGCAGGAAGGGGCTAGCACTTGTTCCCACCACAATGCTCAGCCACTTGTGGCTTGATACCAATAGGGAGGCAGGCCCCAAGGATGCTAACTGGGGCTGGCAGTCAACTCTGCCCCCTTTGGCAGTTCCTCTTGGAGAGAGCTAAATGGTGCACTGCCACACCACCAGAGAAATATTGATCTCCAATATTGGATATTGTTTCAGATTTGAGGTTAAATTTACAAGCCCATATGCCCTTGTGTTTTTCTCCACACTAAGTGATTTGGTGAAGAAACTGTGTACTTATGTAAACCAATGTAGTGACCAGAGTCACACCACCAGATTCTATTAGTCTTGGCTCTGCCATTCTCTAGATGCTTCACTTACTTCAGCCTTAGTTTCCTCATCTGTAACATTGTTACGGATAATGATATCCACCTCGTGAGGTTGTGATCATTAAAAAGGATAACATGTGAGAGAGTGTTTCACAAAGATAAGATTGTTTGACCACTTTGTTCATATCCTGATGGTCCCACCTGATTTCTGGAATGCTAAAGAATTTCAAAGGCAGATAATGCCATGTTGAATTTTCTCAGCTATCAGCAAAATTTGGGATGAAAATCATATCTACCTATGAAAAGTTGCCTGAAACTCATTCTAGTTGAGCCCGTTTGCACATCAATCAGGGCTTTCTTGCAGTTATTTCCTCTTACAGCACTTGTTCATTTCCAAGGAGGAATCCTTTACTCCACTCCAGCCTCTGTTCAATCAGCGTCTCCTCCTAGGCCTGCCTTCGCCAATAGCAGCTCCATCACCTTTTGCCCTCACCTTGCTTTGTTTTCCTTCATAGCGCATATCAGTTCTCGATGTTACAATGTTTACCTATTAGTGATGGTTGCCTTCTTTACTAAAACATAAGCTTCATGAGGGTAGGGCTTCATCTGTTTCATTCACTATTATATCCTTTAGAATGCTACCTGGTGTCTAGTAAGGAACTGACTTTTTTAACTGAATGAAATTCACATGTGGTTTTCGAAAGGAATGAAATAGCACATAAGAAATTTTTCATGAATATCCTGGTCTACCTTAATGGTAAGCAGGAGAGCAAGAAAGACGCTAATTATAGAATACCTCAGATGGGTCCTGCCTCTTCCTCAGTCAGACCTTTCACCGGAATTGCTGGCAAGAAGCAAATGGGCAGGTTTGGCGCTCATCATTTTCCCTTACTCAGTTTCTCTAGGGGAGGTGGGCAAGGGTTTTGTAAAGACTCATGGTAATCATGTGGTAACACAAAACTGAATAAGAGCCCTGTCTAGCCTATCAATGGGACACTCAGCATTTGAGGGTCAAGAATGGTTCTGTCTGTTTTAGCTTGTCCTATAAGTCATGAGCAAAGACACAAGTTGTGGTGCAAAGAAGAGAAAATACTTGCTTTGTTTTCACCTAAAGGGCAAAACTGGCATCACAGAATGACTGATGCCTATTGCTTAGGTCTATCCAGCAAAAAAGGGGCTATCACTCAGGGAGGAAGCGTTGTTCGTCCTTCTCAGCATTCAAGCTGAGGGTCGTGTCAATCTAGAAATGTTGTAGAGGTGGTTTCTGGGTGAATATAGGGGGTTCAGACTAGGGGAACTTTGGAGTCCTTTCTCATTTACTGATTCTATGAATTTGAGTCTCCTCTGAGCTAACAAATTGTTTACTTAGAAAGTCAACAGAGAGAAAAAGGGACATGGGGTCATCGAGCACCCAGATGGAATGCAGTAAACTCTCATACTTGTTTATTTAAGACAACTCACTCTCGTCTTAGCCAAGAAATAATCTGTGGATCATCTTCAGTTTGTAACTGCCTTCAGAGTGATCTGTGTTTTCTGGGAGAGAGAAATCTTAACCCCAAATCCCCAGGACTCCAGGGATCCCCGCAGGTAGAGGGGAGACAGTCTGCCAAACACAGAACCCATCTGAGAAGAACCAAGGGCAGAGCTGAAATTCCAGCAGTCATCTCTCCTTAAAGGTGGCCCTTCTTGCCCCCATTCATGGAGGAGAGAGTTGGCCCCATTCACTCAGGAGCGCAAGTCTAATTCTCCTGATAATGTGGTGAGTAGACTGAGCAGAGGGCTGGGAGACAGAAGACCCAGGTTCTATTCCCAGCTCCACCTCTAATTCACTTTATGACCCTGGTCATGTTGCTTGACCTCTCTGGGCCTCAAATTCTTTTCCAGAAAATGAGAAGGTTGAGTTAAATGATCTGTGAGGCTCCTTTGTGTGTATGTGAAAATATGATTGGGGGATTCAAGGAAGGCTGGATACTTGTTCCCTTTTAGAGCTCTCTCTGAAACGCAGCTTAGCATTTGGCACCGGGGGTGGGAAACAAAACAGAGAATCAGCCTTGGGATGTGACAGACCTGTGGGCTGCCCGTCCTGTCTCCTTCATAGGGCTCTGGGGCGTCTCACATTTCCTAGAATGTAGGTGCCTCATGGAAGAGGGCAGAAGGCCTGGTGATGAAGCAGCAGATATTGTCAGCTGACTCCCCTGCCTTCCATCCCCCCACTGACCCCAGAGTGGTGAGTCACGCTTCATCCCCCGAGGTTCCTGGCGGCAGGCCCCACACAACTTCTTCAGCTTGTCGACACCCAGGATAGAATAAATCATCAGAGACCCATTTTTAGCCAAGAGTGAAAAATGAAGTCACCAGGAAAAGCAATAGAAGATGCCAATTAGGAATGCAAATAGGAAGCGAGGGTTTGTTGAAGGACAGGGTTATCTTCACAGCGAGCCAATCCCAGGAAGGTTTCAGGCTCCTGGATCTGCAGTCTGAGCTTGCAGCATCTGGCGAGGAGGGCGGTGGGAAGAGGCCCACAGCTGGGGGGGGAGTGACCACAACACTTCCTGCCCTCTTCCACTCTCAAAACCACATCAGCCAGCGGAGGGATCTGGGCTTCTTGCTCCAGGAAATGGATCTTAGAATTGTAACATCACAGGGAATTAGGAGGGAGATGCTGAATTCTCTAATCTAGTGACTTTCCTGTCTTTTGTTCCGTTTTATTTTAGGAGCAGAAGAAACGGGGAGGGGAGGGTTTGCAGCCTGCAGGCTGAGCCTCCCTCTCTTTTCCTTCCCTACTCTGGGCTAGACTAATTTGTCTCAAAGCCTCTTCCACTTTTACCATTCTGTAGTTCATTGTTAGGTTTGAAAATAACACATTCCAGCAGTGCTGAGCATGTGGGCAAATTCTGATGAAATAATACCATTCCAGTAGGAAGAAAAAAAACCCAGTTCTGTCACATTTATTAGCTGTGGGATCATACTTAAACATCAATTTCCTTATCTGTAAAATGGAGAAAATAATAGTACCTATCTCAGAAGGTCTTTGGGAGGATTAAATTAAGACAATAAAGGTCAACTCTTGCTCAACGCAGTCCTGTCCGTAAACCTAGGCGATAGTGTTGCTGAGTAGAAAATAAAAAGGGACCCAAGGTCTCCTAGGAAGACAGTAGGAACCGGGTGCGGTTCCAAAGTCTGGGGGCCCATTCTGTTCTCTCTTGGTCTCCTGAAGGGACTCAGTGAATTCTTGGAGGAAACACCTTGCAACACGTTCCTGTGCAAATCTTGCAGGAAATCCGGGGGTTTCTCCCTGGACTCGGTTGGCTTTAAGTAGCCCCTTCTCCTGGCCTCGTGTATGCCCCATATCAGGAGAGAGGACAGCTTCAGAAAACGTGATAGGATCCAAAGAGGGAGGTAGCAACTTGTTTATTCAGGCGTTCATTTATTCACTCATTAATCCAGCAAAGACTCTGTACCCATCTGTACCTGGCAGTGCACCCAGGGCTGGGAGGATTCAGAGATGACTGAGCCTGGGCCTTTCCCTCAGCAGCTGTGGGGAGGGGCCAGCTTCCTCCGGGCTCAGCCTTTTTCTCAATTTCCACCTTCCCTCCTCCCTCTCCTGCCCATTAGTCTTGGGCTCTGATGATTTTAACTTGAAAATGACCCTTATATCCATGGGCCTCTTCCTCCTAGGCTTCTACTTGAAACCCCAGAAGTGGGTGAGATTGCCAAAGGACAGAATATGCAGAAAAGAGAATTTGCATCAGTGTGAAATCTTGGGAAATGTGTACATATGGAAGAAGGATGTAGAAAAAAAAAAAAAAAAAAAAAGGCTGTGGAGGGGGTAGGCACTGGTGGATGTCCAGGTGTTCCACAGGGGGTGGGGGAGCCCAGCTGAGGCTGCTGGAGGATGGGTAGCCTGGGGAGGAGCACACAGGAGCAGGTAGGTGTGTGCTTTTAAGAAAAGGGGACTGTCTAAGCAGGTGGTCAGCCTCAGGCTACAGAGAGGGCAGTGGACAGGATTCGGTGGCCAGAAATTCTCGGGCCTGGATGATTCTCAGAAGTCCAAGCTGGGGAGCAGCATCAGGTTTCAGGCTCCTGCCTCTGGCCAGATCCCAGGCCTCGCAATGAGGCGGAGTTCTGCCGAGAACAAGACAGTTTCTAGTTCCAAAGAGGTGGAACAGGATAAGGATTCCATTTCCCACACTGGGCATTCGGTTAGGGCCAGCCCAGCAGAGAGGGAGCTGGCCTGCAGGCACCGATCTGGTGGCCTCAGCTGGGGGAGAACAGGTCTGGCAGGGGTTGGGAATTAGGCCGGACTGATGTTCCCAGAGAAAGGTAAACACAAGGAAGTACGTCTGAGGTGGAATTGATTAACTGGGTTGTTGGGCTAGATTGACTGGAAGATTGTGACCTTTGCCTTTGATATCATCAGGGGCCAACCACAGGGAGTATCTTCTCATTCAGACACAAGTGCAGAGACTATAGCCCCACCAGACAATATTTTACAATTGACAGATGTCTGTGTCTGTGATTGATCTGGTCCTCATCACAACCTTGTGCACTAGGAAGGGGACGTCACATTTTCTCCTTTTTGCACATTAAGAAACTGGGTCACAGTCAGAGAGGGAAACTTGCCTGAGAAGGCAGCTGTGGGCCAGGAGCCAGGATGGGCATTCAGGGGCAGGCTCAGGCTGAAGTTCCCTGGGGCCTCGCCTGTCTTTTTTGGGGTTTTTTTTGGCAAAAGGAGGATAGTAGTTGAAGGTAGATTTTAGGTCCCGCCCCTTCCCAACTTGTGTGATCTTGGGCAAGTTGCTTACTCTCTCAGAGCTTCCATTTCCTCATTTTTAAAGTTAATTAATGAATTAGTTAATTAAACACATAAAATTGACATGTCATAATTGTACATATTTATTGGGGACACAGGAATATTTCACACATATATACGATGTGTAATGATCAAATCAGAGTAATTAGCATATCCATCACCTCAAAGATTTATCATTTCTTTGTGTTAGGAACATTTAAAATTCTCTCTTCTAGCTATTTGAAAATATACCATAGATTTTTATTAACTACAGTCACCCTACAATGCTATAGAACACCAGAACTTATCCTTCTATCTATCTGTAATTTTGTGTCCGTTAACCAAACTTTCCCTATTCTCCCCTTCCTCCTACTCTTCCTACCCTCAAAGAACTACAATTCTACTTTCTACTTTCATGGGCTCAACATTTTTGGCTCCCATATATGAGTGAGAACATATAATATTTATCCTTCTGTGCCTGACTTATTTTTCCTAACATAATGTCCTCCCAGCTTATCCATGTTCCTGCGAATGACGAGATTCCATCCTTCTTTATGGCTGACTAATATCCCATTTTGTGTGTGTGTGTGTATATATTATATATAAAACATATAAACATATAAAAACATATATGTTATATGTTATAAAACATAAAACATATAAAAACATATATAATATAATATATATGTAATATGTTTTACTTACCTATTTATCTGTTGATTTATCTGTTGATGAACACAAGCTGATTCTATACATTGGCCACTGTGAATAGTGCTGCAAATAAACAAGAAGGTGGAGATATCTCTTTGATATACAGATTTTCTTTCCTTTGGGTAAAAATCCAGCAGTACGATTCCTGAATCATACAGCATTTCTGTTTTTAGTTTTTTGAGGCACTTTTGTACTGGTTTCCATAATTGTTGTACTAATTTACATTCCCACCAATAGTGTGCAAGACTTCCTTTTTCTCTGCAATCTCACCGATGTTTGTTATTTTTTGTCTTTTTCATAGTAGCCATTCTAACTAGGGTGAGATGATATCTCATTGTGATTTTGATTTATATTTCTCTGATTATTAGTGATACTGAGCATTTTTTCATATACTTTTTAATCATATATGTGTCTTCTTTTGACAAATGTGTATTCAGATCCTTAGACGACAGGATCTTATATATAGAAAAATCTAAATACTCCACCAAAAGACTGGTAGAACTGATAGATAAATTCAGTAAAGTTGCAGGATAAAAAATCATTATACAAAAAAAAAAAAAAAAAAAACCATAGCATCTCTATACACCAGTAATAAACTAGCTAAAAAGCAATCCCGTTTAAAACAGTTACAAATAAATAAATAAATAAAACACCTAGAAATACGTTTAACAAAGGAAAGATCTCTACAATGGAAATTATAAAACACTGATGAAAGAATGGAAAGGATGTAGAAAAATGGAAAGATATCCAATATTTATAATTGGAAGAATTAATATTTTGAAAATGAACACACTCCCCAAACCAATCTACAGATTTAATGTAATCATTATCAAAATACCAGTGACATTCTTCAAATAATAGAAAAAGTAATCATAAAATTTGAATGAAACCACAAAAGGCCCTAAATAGCTAAAGCAATCCTGAGCAAAAAGAGCAAAGTTGGAGACATCACATTACTTGACTTCAAACTATACTACAAAGCTATAATAACCAAAACAGCATGGTACTGGTATAAAAGTAGACTACAGACCAATGGAACAGAATAGATAATCCAGAAATAAATCCACATATTTACAGTCAACCAATTTTTGAAAAAGGTGCCAAGAACATATATTGAGGAAAGCATAGCCTCTTCAATAAGTGGTGCTGGGAAAACTGCTTATACATATGGAGAAGAATCAAACTAGACCCTTATTTCTCATCATATGCAATAATCAAATAAAAAATGAATTAAAAACTTAAATGTAAGATCTGAAACTACAAAACTACTAGGATAAAACATAGGAGGAAACCTTATTGACATTGTTTTGGGCAAAGATTTTATGAGTAAGACTTAGAAAGTATAGGAAACAAAAGCAAAAATAAGACTGGACAGCATAGTGACACTCTATCTCTACAAAAATAAAAAAATTGGCTGGGCCTAGAGGCATGTGCCAATATTCTCAGCTACTTGGGAGGCTCAGGTGGGAGGATCACTTGAGCCCAGGAAGTTGAGGCTGCAATGTGCTATGATCACACCACTGTGCTCTGGCCTGGGTGACAGAGTGAGACCTTGTCTCAAAAAAAAAAAAGTAAAAATAGACAAAGGGGATTATATTAAACCCAAAGGTTTCTGTATACCACCAGCAACAACAACAATAACAAAATAAAGAAAGAACTTCAGAGTTTGAAGACCAGTCTTTTGAATTAACCCAATCTAAAAAAAAAGAAAGAAAAAAGAATTTAAAAAATGAGCAAAGTCTTTGAGAAATATGGGATTATGTAAAGCAACCAAACCTGTAAATTATTGGCATTTCTGAGAGAGGAGAAAAATCAAACAATTTCAAAAATGTATTTGAGGGAATAATTCAAGAAAACTTCCTTAATCTTGCTAGCAAGGTAGACATCCAGATATGAGAAATCCAAAGAATACCCATGAGATACTAAACAAAATGAATATCACCAAGACATATAGTTACAGGAATCTCCAAGGTCAGTGCTAAAGACAGAAACCTTAAAAGCAACTAGAAAAAAACGTCAGATGTACTAAGGGAAATCCATTAGGCTAACATTGGACTTCTCAGCAGAAATCTTATAAACTAGGAGAGACTGAGGTACTATTTTTAGCATTCTTAAAGAAAAGAAATTTCCACCAGGGATTTCATATCCCATCAAAGTAAGCTTAATAAATGAAGAAATAAAATCTTTACCAGACAAACCAGCATTGAGGGAATTCATTACCACTAGACCAGTATTACAAGAGATCCTTAAGGAAGTTCTAAACATAGAAACAAAAGAACAATACCTGCTACCACAAAAATACACTTAAGTACATATCCTATAGACCCTATAAAAGCAAAAACAATAGAAACCACAAAACAAACAGCTAACAACATCATAATAGCACCAAAACCTCACATATCAATGTTAACCTTGAATGTAAATGGTCTAAATTCTTCATTTAAAAGGCACAGAGTAGCAAGTCAGATGAAAAAGCAAGACCTATCCATCAGGTGTTTTCAAGAGTCACCTCTCACACATAATGATACCCATAAGCTAGAAGTAAAGGGTTGAAGAAAGTTCTGCCACACAAATGGAAAACAAAAAAGCAAGGGTCACTATTCTTATATCAGATACAATCAACTTTAAGCCAACAACAGTAAAAAAGGACAAAGAAAGACATTACATAATGATAAAGGTTCATTTGGTTAGAAGACTTAACTATCCTAAATATGTATATGCACACAACATAGGAGCACCTAGAATCATGAAGCAAGCACTTCTAGACCCATGAAAAGACTTAGACAGATACACAATAATAGTGGGGGACTTCAGCACCCCATTGGCAGCATTAGACAGATCACTGAGGCAGAAAACTGACAAAAAAATCTCTGGACTTAAACTTGACATCAGACCACTTGGACCTAATAGACATCTCCACCTATTAAACACATAATATACATTCTTTTAATCTGTCCAAGGAATATACTCCAAGATTGACCACACACTCAGCCATAAAGCAAGTCTCAATAAATTTTAAAAAGCCAAAATCATACCAGTCATACTCTTGGGCCACAGTGGAATAAAAATAGAAATAAACATCAAGAAGTTCTCTCAAAATTACATAACTTGCTCCTGAATGACTTTTGGGGTAAACAATGAAATCAAGGCAGAAATAAAAAAATTATCTGAAGCAAATGAAAAGAGAGACACAGCATACCAAAATCACTGGAATGCAGCAAAAGTAATGTTAAGAGGAAAGTTTATAGTGCTAAATGCCTACCTCAAAGAGTTAGATCTCAAATTAACAATCTAACATCACACCTAGAGCAACTAGAAAAACAAGAACCAACCAACCCCAAAGCTAGTAGAAGAAAAGAAATAACTAAAATCAGAGTAGAACTGAATGGAATTAAGACTCCAAAATCCATACAAAGTATCAATGAAACCAAAAGTTAGTTTTTTGAAAGGATAAACAGGATTAACAGACCACTAGCTAGATTAACAAAGAAAAAAAAAAGAGATATCCAAATAAGCACAATCAGACACAAAAAAGTGACATTATAACTAATCCCACAGAAATACAAAAGATTCTCAGAGATTATTATGAACACCTGTATGACACAAACCTAGAAGAAATGGATAAATTCATGGAAATACACAATGTCCCAAGACTGAATCAGAAAGAAATTGAAACCCTGAACAGATCAACATCAATTTCCAAAACTGAATGAGTAATAAAAAACCTACAAGCTAAAATAAGCCTAGATCAGATAGAGTCATAGCCAAATTCCACCAGACCTACAAAAAAGAGCTGGTAACAATTCTACTGAAATCATTTCAAAAAAATGAGGGGAGGGAATTCTCTCTAACTCATTCTACAAAGCCGGCATCACCCTGATACCAAGACTGAGCAAAGACGCAACAAAAAAAGAAAACAACAGGCCAATATCCCTGATGAACATAGACACAAAAATCCTCAACAAAATGCTAGCAAACCATATCCAGTATCACATCAAAATGTTAATTCACCATGATCAAGTAGGCTTCATTCCTGGGATGCAAGGTTGGTTCAACATAGGCAAATTAATAACTGTGATTCACTACATAAGCAGAATTAAAAACCAAAACCATATGATCATCTCAATAGATGTAGAAAAAGCTTTTGATAAAATACAACATCTCTCATCACTAAAACCCTCAAGAAACTAGGCACTGAAGGAACATACCTCCAAATAATAAGAGCCATCCATGACAAACCCACAGCCAGCATCATACTGAACAGGCAAAAACTGGAAGCATTTCCCTTGAGAACTGGAACAAGACAAGTATGCTCACTCTTACAACTCCTATTCAACATAGTACTGGAAGTGCTAGCTAGAGCAATCAGGAAAGAGAAAGAAATAAAATGTATCCAAATAGGAAAAGAAGAAGTGAAACTACCTCTTTTCATGGACAATATAATTCTATACCTTGAAAACCTTAAAGACTTCACCAAAAGGCTCCTGGAACTAATAATAAACAACTTTAGCAAAGTTTAAGAATACAAAATCAATGTATAAAAATTAATAGCTAATATATACCAATAATATTCTATATACCAATAGTATTCAGGCTGAGAGCCACACCAAGAACACAGTCCCATTTACAATAACCACAAAAAATAAGATGCCTAAGGGATACATCTGTATACCCTGGAATACAGATGTATCCCTTAGGCATCTTATTTTTTTTCTACAGACGTGTTCCTAGGTAGAAACATCTCTCCAAGAACTACAAAACACTGCTGAAAGAAATCACAGGTGACATAAACAAATGGAAAAACATTCCATGTTCATGAATTGGAAGAATCAATATCATGAAAATGATCATACTGCCCAAAGCTATCTACAGATTCAATGCTATTCCTATCAAACCATCAATGTCACTTTTCAGAGAATTGGAAAAAACTATTCTAAAATTCATAGGGAACCAAAAAAGAGCCTGAATATCTAAAGCAATCCTAAGCAAAAAGAATAAAGCCAGAGGTTCAAATTATAGTCTAAGGCTACAGTAACCAAAACAGCATGATACCAGTACAAAAAAAGACACAGACTAATGGAACAGAATAGAGAACCCAGAAATAAAACCATACACCTGTAGCCATCTAAACTTCAACAAAGTTGACAAAAAATAAGCAATAGGGATGACTCCCTGTTCTACAAATGGTGCTGGGATAGCTGGCTAGCCATTTACAGAGAATGAAAACTGGACCCCTACTTTTCACAATATATACAATTTAATTCAAGATGGATTAAAGATTTAAGTGTAAGACCTTAAGCTATAAGAATCCTAGAAGAAAAGCTACGAAACATTTTGGACATGGGTCTTGGGAAAGAATATATGACTAAGTCCTCAAAAGCAATTGCAACAAAACCAAAAATTGACAAATGGAATGTAATTAAACTAAAGAGCTTCTGCACAACAAAAGAAACTAACAGAGTAAACAGACAACCTACAGAATGGGGGAAAGTCCTCACAAACTATGCATCTGACAAAGGTCTAATATCTAGAATCGAAAAGGAACTTAAACGAGTGAACAAGCAATAAACAACCCTATTAAAAATGAACCAAAGACATAAACAAACACTTCTCAAAAGAAGGCATACAAGTGGCCAAAAAGCATATAAAAAATGTTTCACATCACTAATTATCAGAGAAATGCAAATCAAAACCACAATGAGATACCATCTCACACCAGTCAGAATGGTTATTATTAAAAAGTCAAAAAATTCCAGATGTTAGCAAAGCTGTGGAGAAAAGGGAACTCTTATACACTGTTGATGTGAATGTAAATTAGTTCAGCCACTGTGGAAAGCAGTTTGGAGATTTCTCGAACTTAAAACAAAACTACAATTTGACCCAGCAATCCCCTTACTGGGTATATATCCAAAAGAAAACAAATTATTCTACCAAAAAGACACATGTACTTGCATGTTTATTGCACCACTATTTACAGTTGCAACATCATGAAATTAGCTTAGGTGCCCATCAACAGTGGATTGGGTAAAGAAAATAAATATGGTATGGAGTATTATGCAGTCATAAAAAATGAAATTATGTCTTTGCAGCAACATGGATGCAACTGGAGGCCATTATCCTAAGCCATTTAATACAGGAACAGAAAGCCAAATACAGTATGTCCTCACTTGTACGTGGGAACTAAACATTGGGTACTCATGGACATAAAAATGGCAACAATAGACACTGGGGACCACTAGAGGTGGGAGGGAGGAAGAGGGGCAAGGATTGAATAACTAACTGTTGGCTACTATGTGCAGTACCTGGGTAGCAAGATCATTTGTATCCCAAACCTCAGCATCATGCCATATACCCAGGTAACAAACCTGCACATGTAGTCTCTGAATCTAAGATAAAAGCTGAAAAAGATTAAAAAATTAGAAATACTCACCTAAGATTTTTTTGAAAATAACTTTCACATGGCTTATATAAAAAATAAGAACTGAAAAAAGCAAAAATAGACAAATGGGATTATATTAAACTAAAAATCATCTGCACACCACAGGAAGCAATCAACAGAGTAAAGAGACAACATGTAGGATGGGAAGAAATAATTGCAAACTATTCATCCAACCAGGGATTCATATCCAGAATATACAAGGAACTCAATAGCAAAAAAAAAATTCATTTATAAAGTGGGATAGTAGTGCCAACTCTTTCTGTTTTTGACCTCAACTCTCCAGCAATTCCTCAGGGCTCAGTTCTGGGTTCTCTACTCCTCCCAAAACAATCCTCCCATCTTTGTACTCACATCTGTTACCTAAAAACATCTGAACTTTGATGTAACTCCAGTTTGAAAGATTCTTATTAGCTCTAGACCAGGCTTGTCTAACCTGTGGCCCACAGGTCACATGTGGCCCAGGATGGCTTTGAATGTGGCCCAACACAAATTTATAAACTTACTTAAAATATTATGAGATTTTTTTGTGTGATTTTTTTTTTCTTTTTTTTTAGCTCATCAGCTATGGTTAGTGTTAGTGTATTTTATGTGTGGCCCAAGACAATTCCCCTTCTTCCTGTGTGGCCCCCAGGGAAGTCATAAGATTGGACACCCCTGCTGAGATCTATATTTTCAGCTGCCAACCCAGCTTTTACCTTTGGATCTCTCAGGTGCCTCAAATTCAGTATGTACCAAATGGAATTTTATCCTCTCTTCCTCCCAAAAGCTCCTTCTTTAGAGTTCCCTGAATCAGTGAATGGTACCGCAGCCACTCGGTTGTTCATGTCAAAATCAGTGAGTTACCATTGATGTCTTTCCTTCCCTCAACTTCTAGACTTCATCAATTGCCAAGTTCTGTGAATCCTAACTCCTAAATATTGCTCATTTCTTTCCATCTCCTCTGCCTTTTAAAGACACTTGATGTCTACTCAAGTCTAGTCAAGTCTTCTTCTCCTCCCACTTGGAGATCTGCAACATCTTCCCAGGAGACTTCACCTGATTCACTCTTGCATGCTCTCATTCATTCTTTTCACAAAAGTCAGAGCAATCTGAAAAAAAAAAAATCATAATTGTGTTATACCATCCCCATGGCTCAACTTTAATGGCCATATTTATTTTATATAACATAAAATTTACTATCCCAACCATTTTTAAGTATACAGTTTAGTAGTAGTAAGTATATTCACATTTTTGTGCAACCAATCTCCAGACCTTTCTCATCTTGCAAAACTGAAACTCTTTACTTATATAACAAAAACTCCCCATTCTCTCTCCCTCCAGCTCCTGGCAACCACCATTCTACTTTCTCTCTCTACGAATTTGACTACTCTGAGTATCTCATATAAGTAGAATCATACAGTATGTATCTTTTATGACTGTGTTAGTTCACTTACCATTATGTCCTCAAGGTCATCCATGTTGTAGCATGTGTCAGAATTTCCTTCCTTTTAAAGGCTGCATAATATTCCACTGTTTGCATAAAATACATTTTATCCACTCATCTGTAGATGAATACTTGGGTTGCTTCTACCTTTTGGCTGTTGTGAACAATGCTTCTATAAACATGGTACACAATAACTTTTTGAGAACCCCCCCCTTTCAATTCTATTTCATGTATACCCAGAAATGGAATTGCAGGATTATGTGACAATTCTATTTTTACTCTTCTGGAGAACCACCATACTTTTTTATATATCAGTTGTGCCATTTGACATTCTCACCAACAGTGCACAAAAATTCTAGTTTCTCCACACCCTTGCCAACATTTGTTATTTTCTGTTTGTTTTGATAGTAGCCATCCTTATGGGTTGCAGCATTTGTAGATTCCACTGTTGATTTTCAACATAGACAATCGTTTTGTCCTCCACATTAAAGGTGATTGTGCTGTAAAGTGGTATCTCATTGTGATTTTGATTTCTGTTTCCCTCGTGATTGGTAATGTTGAACATCTTTACGTTTGTTTATTGGATACTTGTATATTTTTGGAGAAATGTCCATCTAGGTTCTTTGTCAATTTTAAAATCATTATTGTTGTTGAGTTGTAGGAGTTCCTTATCTATTTTAGATATTAACTCCTTATCAGATACATAATTTGCAAATAATTTTTCCTATTGTGTGGTTTGCCTTTTCACTCTGATAATTGTGTCCTTTGATGGACTTTGGTGGCTTTGTACCAGTCCTAAGATAAAAGACCCCAATCCTTCGTAATTCAACTTTAGTTTATATCTCTAGTCTCATGGAGCACCCTTTTGATTGTTGGGCTGCAACCACTAGCCTTTTAAGCTCTTTTCCTCTTCTGTTTGTTTGGTCCTTTGCCTAGAGCATCTGTAAGTTATTGGTTATTACCATGATCATGAGTATCTGATCAAGGATTGCCTCTTCTACTAGACAGCAGACTCTGTGAGGCAGGAACTATGCCTGGGGCCAGCTTACTCATTAGCAGAGTAGGCACAGTGCCTTGGGCCATCATTCTTTTCGGGGTTCACAAAAATGTTTTAATTTCAATTGTTAAAAAAATCAGTTACAAAAAGAATATAATAATAATAGAGAATAAATCCAGCTTGGATTATATTTGTCTTTATACCAACACAGTTGTAAAATATAAACTTACAAATTTATTTGTTTTTTTAAATAAAGGAAGGAACCCAAACAGGCTAAAGGGCTTAGGACCCACACAAGTTAAAATGCAACCTTGATTATGCCTGTTTAGTTCTTGCCTGTGTCCCCATTTGGACTATTATAAGGCCTCACACGCACTAGACAGTCAACTAACATGCATCAAACGAATGGAGGAATGAGAATAGCAAAAAAGAGGGATCTGCAGTTAGTGTATAGAATCTATTTAACACTGATTCTTTGAAATAATACCGTAGCTCTTAGTTATAAGAGGCAGAGGACACTGAATTTCTTTCTGTCTTTGCCCAAGGGTGCTCTGTTCTATTGGTTTTGAAAGATTTTAGAAAGAGATCTACAGAGAGCCAAGACCTAGCTTTAACACCTGAATTCAGCCTTATTGTCTATGGTTCTTTAAAAACTGAGCCTGCACACTCCGGGAAGGTCTGATACCGAGGCAATGTTTTCTCCCTCTTTTTTTTTCTTTCACTATCTTAACATTTTTAAAACACAGCTTGATTGAGGTGTAATTGTCATGCAATAAACTGCACATATTTAAAGTGTACACCTTGATAAGTTTTGATATATGTACATGCCCCTGAAACCATGAAGATAATGAACATATCCATCACGCCCTAAAATTTTCTTTGAAGTCAGGTGGCTCCTTTAACTATGTTCTTTTTCAGATTTGTTTTATTCTAGATTCTTGAGAATCAGCTGGTAATTTCTTCAAAAAAAGCCACGTGGGATTTTGACTGGGACTGCTTTGGATCTACATCGTTTTGAGGAGAATTGACATCTTAACAATATGATGCCTTTTGACTCATGAACATGATATCTCTCTGCATTTACTTAGATCTTTAATTTCTCTCAGCAATATTTTATATCTTCTGGTATATAGGTATTTCACATAATTTTTCAAATTTATCTCTAAGTATTTTGATTTTTGATGCTATTATGAATGATAGTTTTTGAATTCTAAGTTTTGATTATAGCTTGTATATAGAGATACAATTGGTTTTGCATATTGATCTTTTGTCCTACAGTCTTGCAAACCTCACTTATTAGGTCTAGTAGCATTTTTAGATTCCATTGTTGATTTTCAATGTGGACAATTGTTTTGTCCTCCACATTAAAGGTGATTGTGTTGTCCTTCTTTAAATTATCTTTGCTGGGAGGTTGGTCTAAATTACATATTGTGCCTGTCTGAAAATACAAATGATGTTCTCTGCAGTGAAGAGAGGGAGCTTAGTCTCATTGTACAATCAATCTGCGTTTGAATCAATAGCTTCCAGTCCATCTTGAGCCCATATGTGTAGGCCACAGTGATTTTCTGGCTTCTCACCCTGGCAGTCTTGGTACCTTGGTGCCCGGAGAGCTTCGTGCTGTTTGCAGAAGTGCATTTCACCGTGCAATCTGTCCTCCAGACTCTGTATAAATGTCAGATATTATTAATCTTAGCACTTTTAGCAACATCCCTCTCTACACGTGGTAAAGTTTTCGTTTCTCATATGCTGAGATCACAATATCATAGCACCCTCATCTGAAGGTGATTCGGCATTAATAAAACCCTATCATGAATCTATACCTCCTTTCTCTGTATTCTCTGGCTCCTTCCACACTCATCCCAACTCCTTCCCATGGACTTTCTCTGACTTAACACTTTTTTAAAACATCTTTTCATTTTCGGGTGCCGAAAAGTTTAGAGTCAACCCTTAGCAAGGGCACAGAACTTCTTGACATGCATTTTTTGTAAAGGCCTCATTCCTGGCTCTGTTTATGTTTCCGTCTCATTTTCCCTTTGTCTCTTCTTTCTTGTCTACTATTGATTTATGTTCTTTTGGTATATTTTACCTATGTTTGTGAGTCAACCCAAATTCTTTCTGAAAAAAGGCAAGATATAAATTACAGTTGACCCTTGAACAATGTGAAGATAAAGGTACTGACCCCCCGTACAGTCAAAAATCCACATAAAACTTTTGAGTCTCCAAAAACTTAACTAAAAATAGCCTACTGTTGACCAGAAGCTTTACTGATAACATAGTCGATTAACACATATTTTGTATGTAATATATATTATATATTATATTCTTGTAATAAAGTAAGCTAGAGAAAAGACAATGTTATTAAGAAAATCGTACAAACAGAGAATACTGTAAACACTTCTATGCACATAAACTAGAAAATCTAGAAGAAATGGATAAATTCCCGGACACATACACCCTCCCAAGACCGAACCAGGAAGAAACTGAATCCCTGAATAGACCAACAATGAGTTCTGACATTAAAGCAGTAATAGCCTATAAACAAAGAAAAGCCCGTGACCAGATGGATTTATAGCTGAACTCTACCAGAGGTATAAGGAAGAGTTGGTACCATTCCTACTGAAACTATTCTGAAAAATTGAAAAGAGGAAAGCCTTCCTAACTCATTATATGAGGCCAGCATCATCCTGATGCCAAAACCTGGCAGAGATACAACAATAACAAAAAAAAAGAAAAAAGAAAAAACTTCAGTCCAATATCCTCTATGAACATCAATGTAAAAATCCTCAACAAAGAACTGGCAAACCAAATCCAGGAGCACATCAAAAAGCTTATCCACCATGATTAAGTAGCCTTCATCTCTGGATGCAATGCTGGTTCAACATATGCAAATCAATAAATATGATTCATCACATAAAAAAACAAAGACAAAAACCACATGATTATCTCAATAAACAGAGTAAAGGCCTTTGATAAAATTCAACATCCCTTCATGTTAAAAACTCTCAATAAACTAGGTATTGAAGGAACATATCTCAAAATATTAAGAGCCATTTCTGATAAACCCACAGCCAATATCATACTGAATGGGCAAAATCTGGAAGCATTCCTCCTGAAAACTGGCAAAGACACAGTTGTCCTCCTACCACTCCTATTCAACATAGTATTGGAAGTTCTGGCCAGGGTAATCAGGCAACAGAAAGAAATAAAGGCATTCAACTAGGAAGAAAGGAAGTCAAACTATCTTTGTTTGCAGATGACATGATCCTATACCTAGAAAGCCCTATTGTCTCAGTCCAGTTCTTAAGCTGGTAACCAACTTCAGCAAAGTCTCAGGATACGAAATCAATGTGAAAAAATTGCTAGCATTCCTATACATTCAACAACAAGCCAGCTGAGAGCTAAATCATGAATAAAGTCCCATTCACAACTGCCACAATAAGAATAAAATACCTAGGAATATAGCTAATGAGGGAAGTGAAGGATCTCTTCAAAGAGAACTAGAAACTGCTCAAAGAAATCAGAGATGACACAAATGGAAAAACATTCTATGCTTATGGATGGGAACAATCAACCTCACGAAAATGGCCATACTGCCCAAGGCAATTTATAGATTCAGTGCTGTTACCATTAAACTACCATTGACATTCTTCACAGAATTAGAAAAAACTATTATAAAATCCATATGGAACAAAAAAGCCCGAATAGACAAGGCAATCCTAAGCAAAAAGTATAAAGCTGAAGGCATCGTGTTACCTGACTTCAAACTATACTTTAGGGATACAGTAACTGAAACAGCATGGTACTGGTACAAGAACAGATACAAAGACCAATGGAATAGAACAGAGAACCCAGAAATAAGACTGCACACCTACAACTATTTGAGCTTCAACAAACCTGACAAAAGCAAGCAATGGGGAAAGGATTCCCTATTTAATAAGTGGTGCTGGGAGAATTGGCTAGCCATATATGGAAAATTAAAATTGGACCCCATCCTTACACCATATACAAAAATCAACTCAAGATGGATTAAATACTTAAATGTAAAACCTCAAACTATAAAAACCCTAGACGAAAATCTTGGCAACACCATTCAGGACATAGGCATGGGCAAAGTTTTCATGATGAAGATGCCAAAAGCAATTGCAACAAAGCAAAAATTGACAAATGGGATCTAATTAAAGAGCTTCTCCACAGCAAAAGAAACTATCAACACAGTAAGCAGACAACTTACAGAATGGAAGAAAATTTTTGCAATCTATGCATCTGACAAAGTTCTATTATCTAGCATCTTTAAGGAACTTAAACAAATTTACAAGAAAAAAACAACCCCATTAAAAAGTGTGCAAATAACATGAACAGACACTTCTCAAAAACGGCATACTTGTGGCCAAGAAATACATGAAAAAATGCTCAACATCACTGATCATTAGAGAAATGCAAATCAAAACCACCAGCTGGGTTTAATACCTGGATGATGGGTGACCTGTGCAGCAAACCATCATGGCACACGTTTACCTATGTAGCAAACCCGCACATCCCGCACATATACCCCTGAACTTTAAATGAAAGTTGGATATTAAAAGAAAATCATAAGAGAAAATATATTTACTATTCATATAAATTAATGTAAATGAATATTAAATGAATAGTATTGCAAGAATATTAAATGAATAGTAAATGAATATTTACTATTCATTAATAGTAATGAATCACCATAAAGGTCTCCATCTTTGTAGTTTTCACATTGACTAGGCTGAGGAAGAAGACAACGAGGAGAGTTTGGTCTTGCTGTCTCAGGGTTGGCAGAGGCAGAAGAAAATCTTTGTCTAAGTGGAGCCATGCAGTTCAAACCTGTGTTATTGAAGGGCTAATTGTAATTGAGTAAAATTACTCTTAGAAGAGTATTTTCTGGCTGTTTTGAGTGCTGCTTTTTAGCGGTAAATTTGGTGAGAGGGGACTTTTCCTCTGGAGGACATGCTTCCCTTTGTCAACTGCTTCCACTCACATTCTCAGAGTCAACAGTGAGACTTTTTAAAGCTGTTCACAACAATATAATTTGTTACCCTTTTGAAAGGCTTTTCCTTCTTGCACCTTTCCTGCCTTCATCATGGCACTTCTAACTTCCTGCCACCCAAATTTGAAACCTCAGGCTTCAAACTAGTTTCCTCTATATAACTAGTCATCGATTTTTGTTAATTCTATCCTTAAAACAGCTTCTACATCCTCTCTCCTCATTCATTTCCTAGGCCATGACCTAGGCCCAGGTTTTTAATCACCTGAGAACCACACCTGCCCATGATGAGGTCTCTTTACTTTCTATGTATAATTCAGAAACCATCTCATACCAGTGTCAGCTTGTTCTTTCTTGGAACATTAATCTCATCATGATGTCACCTTTCTTACAAACAACTGGTAGCTCACTATTATACATAATGGATATAATAGCTCACTATTATACACAAGATAGTGATAGTAATATTTTGGTAAGCGACTTCCTCATTTTATATCTTCATTTGATCCTTATATTGAGGAGATATATAGAGAGCCTCATATATATAAAAGGATGTACTATATATGATATATATTCTGCATTATATATTTCCTTAGTATATATCCTCATTTGATCCCTGTAATACAGTTATTTATTATTGTTAGCCATTGTCATGGATGTTGTGCCCTGCTGCCTACCTCCTCCTTCAAGATTGCTTGATTTTATCCCCAGCTACTGGGAAGATTGTTTCCTGACATCTCTCAGTGCATTTTCCTTTCTTGGCTGAAGTGAGACATCTCACTTCAGGTCATGCCCCTCCCCCAGGGAAGCAACATCCAATGACTGGTTGATGTGAGTCCATAAGGCCTGGCCTTCTCACCCCAATCTGGGCCACTCTGAAGGGTCATCCTAGCTCCAGAGCTCCCTGTGGGGTCAGCTGGAATCCTTGTTGCCTGCCTGGCAGCCCAGCTTCTCCCTCTGCCCAGCCCTGCTTCCTTGTCTTGCCCCCGCAGTGTTGCTCTGCAGAGCATGCCCTAATAAACTTCCCACACGCTAATCTCCATCCCAGTGTCTGCTTCCTAGAGGACCCAACCTGTGACACCCACATTTCAAAGATGCGGAAACTGAGGTTCAGAGAGATTAGGTGACTTCCCCATCATGGGCCAGAAACAGCACAAGACCCAAATCAGAAGTCCTGGTCCTGCTACTCACTAGCAATGTGGTTTTGTTCACATGATTTAAGATCTTACCCTTAGTTCCCTCGTCTCTAAAATGGGTATCATGTGACCTGACTCACAGGGTTATCGCAAGTTATCTCATGAAGACATGCAGACCCAAGCACCTAGCACAGTGTCTGCCAGAGCGTAGACACCCCACCATCAGGGTCCTCAGCTGGTCAACAGCAGGGGCTGCCCTGGAAGGCTGCTCTCTGACTTTATTGCACAGTTGCTAAAAGAAAAAGAATGTGAGCCACACATGGAATTTAAAATTTTCGAGTAGCCACGTTAAAAAAGTAAAAGAGTTATGTTCATACTGTCCTGTAAAAATACATAAATAAAAGGAAAATAAAACAGGTGAAATTAACTTTAGAAATATATTCCATTTAACTCAATATAGCCAACATGTCATCTCAGCATGCAATCAATATGGAAAGTATTAGATATTCTTTTTTTTTTTCCATATTAAATCTTTGAGATCTGGATGTGCTTTCTACCCACAGCACATCTCAGCTGAGGCTAGGTACATTTCAAGTGGTCAATGGTGATGCAATGAATAGCTGAGCTCGAGAGGCTCTGTGCCCTACCCACCCGTCCACCACACAGTACCTGTTCCCCACCTGTAGGAAGAGTTCCGCTGATTCAGTCCCCTCCTCACACATCTCGCCAAGTCTCCTTCCTACTTCCCAACGGAAGCCCGTGCCCTCAGCCCCTCTCTCTTGACCTTATCGTCTCTTTCCAGATTCCAGGCTGTAGCTCACATGGCTGACCCCACCTATAATACCCCACCCTGAGCTACAAGACATGGGAGCATTAACAACGAAAGCAAAGGAAACAATTCCAACTAGATGGATGAATGGTAAATGCAAGTTTTTTTAAAAACCACAAAATTAAAAGCCAGCTGGGAATGGAAATCACAAATGTGGTAGAGAAAGAGTTAGTCTCAGTCTTTAAAGAGTTTCTACTTTGACAAGAAAAACACTAAAATATCAACATAGGAAAGTGGGTAGGGACATGAATAGACAGTTCACGAATAAGGGAATAAAAATGGCTCACAACATGTGGGTAAATGATCAGCTTTATCACTGATCACAGAAAGGCAAATAATGACAATAAACTACTATTTCCCCTACTGCATCATGCAAAATTAAGACTAGGACACTACTCAAGGCTGGTGAGGGTGCAGGGAGGAAAGCACAGAGCCCACGCTGTTGATGGGAGTACATTCCGGAAAGCCTTAAAATATTCATACACTTTACCCAGTAATTCCTCTTCCAGGAATCTTCTAGAGAAATAATCAGAAATGCAGACAAAGACATATGAGCACAGATGTTAATCAGAGTGTTATTTATTATTGCCAAAGCAGCCTAGATGCTCAGTACCGTAGAGATGGTATATGATTTACAGATTACTCAAACAATGGAAAACCAGGAAGTTACTTAAAAATGATGTTGATTAATATGTTTAATGATATGAGAAAAACTTGTATATAAAGTTAATTTTAAAAAACAAGATTATATATTCAATATGATCTCAACTTCATAAATGTTGCAAGAAAAAATGGCTATCTGGTAATTAAAAAGTGTTGGTTATTTTTGGTTGGCATGACTTTAGGTGGTGGTTATTGTCTGCTTTATACATTTTTAAAGTAAAATGTACATATCAAAATGTGCACACCTTAACTGTACAATTTTGACAAATGAATACACCCATGTATCTTATGTCCCTATCATAATACAGAACATCTCCATCTGCCCAAAAGTTCCCTTGTGACCTGTTCCAATCCCCACCCTCCCTGCAAGGGGAATCCTCTATTTTCATTTTTTTTCCTTAAATGAGTGTGCTTGTTCTAGAACCTCATAGCAATGGACTCATTAAGTATGTATGCTTTGTGTGTATGGTTTCTTTAGCTCAGTATTATTTCCAAATTTTTTATGTTGTACTTGCCCAACACCAATAATTTTTTTTTCTTTTTTTCTTTTCTTTTCTTTTTTTTTTTTTTTTTTGAGACGGAGTCTCTCTCTGTCGCCCAGGCTGGAGTGCAGTGGCCGGATCTCAGCTCACTGCAACCTCCACCTCCTGGGTTCACACCATTCTCCTGCCTCAGCCTCCCAAGTAGCTGGGACTACAGGTGCCTGCCACCACGCCCAGCTAATTTTTTATATTATTTTTTGCCATTCTCCTGCCTCAGCCTCCCGAGTAGCTGGGACTATAGGCGCTGGCCACCACACCTAGCTAATTTTTTTGTGTGTTTTTTTTTTTAAGTAGAGTTGGGGTTTCACCGTGTTAGCCAGGATGGTCTCAATCTCCTGACCTCGTGATCCGCCCGCCTCAGCCTCCCAAAGTGCTGGGATTACAGGCGTGAGCCTCTGCACCCGACCTTCCTTTTTTTTTCAGATGGAGTCTGGCTCTGTCACCCCGGCTGGTGTGCAGTGGCGCAATCTCGGCTCACTGCAACCTCCACCTCCTGGGTTCAAGTGATTCTCCTGTCTTAGCCTCCCAAGTAGCTGGGACTACAGGCACCCGCAACCATGCCCGGCTAATTTTCATATTTTTAGTAGAGACAGAGTTTCACTATGTTGGCCAGACTGGCCTCGAACTCCTGACTTCAGGTGATCTGCCCACCTTGGCTTCCCAAAGTTCTGGGATTACACGCGTGAGCCACCGCGCCCGGCCAAGAATTTTTAAAAGGGTTATTTCCTAAAAACAGGAAGCTCATTCTTGGACAGCCCACAACTAATCTATGATCACTCCTTTGAAGCTGCCTCCTTCAAGCCCTCTGCCCCACCGACCCACTGTGCCGAGCTTCTGTGCGCTGGGAGGCTGGGCTTCTAATCCCGGCACACACGGTCTTCTTGCAGATGCGGTTGTTGGGGGAAGCGGCTGTGCTGTGGCACCCTGGAAACCCTGCCCATAACTGCATGCGCGGAGACTGGACCCGCAGCAGATCTGAGTCTTGGCAGAATGCCTGCCTGTGGCTCTTCTCGAACACAAGAGCACGAGACAGTTGCAAAGAGCTGCTACAAGGGCATTTCTCACTCGTTTCCTTACATATACCAAGGGGGCCGTCCTGAGACGGCTGCTCCTCTCTTCGGGTTCTGATGAGGTATGAGGCCTTCTGTCTCACCCTTAAGACGCTGCTGCAGGCCGTAGGCTGCTTAGCCGCAGAGGGCTTTGGCTCCTCTACAATAGGCATCCCATCATTGGTGCTTCAGACATGTGGCCCCTTTTATTCTGGTGTCACCCTGTACAAGGGCCACAGGGACCTTGTACCTTTGGCTCCTCCTCCTCTCACTCTGCACAAATGGTAAATGGAGTCTGAATAGGCTTAGCTGTTTCTTTACCAGCTGAATCCTCTGTCAAGCTTGGCCTTGCCTTGAGCTTGGCAGTTGCCAGGTACACATCTTTGCTGGTTCCCTAGGGCTGCTGAAACGAAGTGCCATAAAGTGGGCGGTTTTCACAATAGACGTCTACTGTCTCACAGTTCTGGAGGCTAGAAGTCTGAGAACAAGGTGCCAGCAGGGCTGCTTCCTTCTAAGGGCTCTGAGGGAAGGATCCACGCCAGGCCTCTCTGCCTGGTGTGCGGGTGGCTGTCTTCTCTGTCTCTTCACATAGAGTCCCTGAGTGTGTGTTGGCATTGAAATTACCCCTTTGCATAGGACACCAGTCATATCGGATCACAACCTCATCTTAACTAATTCCATCTGCAGTGACCCTATTTCCAGACAAGGTCACATGCTGAGGTACTGCGGGTTAGACTTCACATAAAAATTTGAGGAAAATACAGTTCAACCATAGCAACATCTTTGTCCCCAACTAGACTGTAGGCTCCTGGGTCAAGAGAGTCTCAGTAAGTGCTGGACAAGTGTGTTCGGTAACAAAGAGAAGGAAGGGAACTGAATAAGGTCTTGTCAGGAGACACCTGTAGAGGGCCTGGGGTGGTCTTACCCCAGCGATACTCCCTCAGCCTTGTCATGACCCGGAACTGGCAGGGCTCAAAAAGATGGATAAAGGTGGTAAGGAAGACTCCCAGCTTACTGATTCACAATGGGGACATCCCTTTTAGGAACAGGACAGCTCTTTTCTCCCAGCCATGGCATTTATTACCTTCTCTGGGGATGGCCTCCTGGGAAGCCACACTGGTCATGCTGGCTGAGAGCCTCAGGCGGGGGCCAAGGTGGAACCCCTGAGGACAGTTCACCCAGGTTCTGAGGGAACCTGAGGAGGAAACAGAGATGATATCATCCACCCCCAACATTACAGGTAAGGAAACGGAGGCAAGAGACTGAGTGAGTTGTCTACTTTTGGTGACAGGGTGACAACCCTGTGAGTGACAGAGCTGGGACAAAATCTCAGGTGTCCTGACCTCCTGTTGAGTGCTTTTACCATGCCGAGCTCTTCAGCCAACACTTCATGTTCCCTCAGACTCACTGTCCTCAGCGTAATGGAGCACATGCCTTCATGCCCCTCCCACAACAAGCGCTTCCTTGAAGCCATGGACGCACACGTCCCAGAGGAGGAGGGCAGGCTCCAGGAGCTGGTCAGAGAGGAATCTCCCAAACACCCTGCTCTGCAATGGACTCTGCTTGCCCCAGAAGTAGGAGGATTCCCAAACATGTCTATATCCAGGCATAGAATTTATTGTGGTCCTTGCACACCTAGTGGCAGCTTTCAGTCGAGAGACCAAGAAGCCAAGACTATGTTCCACAGTCAGCACTGCCTCCTGTGCTTTGTTTATGATTAAAGATAATCCATGTACAGAGGCTGCTTATAATGGGGTTTCATCCTGATAAACCCATTGTAAGTTGAAAATATCATCAAACATGCATTTAGTATACGGAACTTACTAAACATCAAGCTTAGCGTAGCGTACCTTAAATGGGCTCAGAACACTGACATTAGACTACAGTGGGGCAAAATCATCTAACACAAAGCCTATTTTATAATAAAATGTTGAAAATCTCAAGTAATGAATACTGTACCGAAAGTCACAAACAGGATGGTTGTATGGGTACTTGAAGTGTGATTTTTACTGAATGCCTCTTGCCATAGTAAAGCTGAAAAATTGTAAGCAAAACCATCACAAGTTGGGGACCATCCATACCTGTGTGTACATCGTAAGTTCCTTTGAGAGCCTTGTCCTTCACCTTTGTATCTGATTCCTCTCTTCCAGTTCCTGGGTGGTATAGATGCTCAGTAAGAACATAGTTAGACAAACGCACCAATAAACTTATGGGAGAAGTTCCTACCTGCCATGAAGATGGGGTGGGAAGGGGAGGGGTCAGAATTGATGAATTAATTTCTTTTCTTCTCTACCAGAGTCTGTTCTTGAGTTTGCTTTTGGAATGCCTTTTCCTCTTTCCTGCCCTGCCCTCCCCTCCATTCAGCTCCCAGACAGCAGGCTTTGAAAGGGGGCTGTTCTTTAGGGAAAACTTTGAATTAACCCCACATATATTCCCAGAATTGTCAGGTTTTTTTCCAAAGTCTCTATTTAGAAATATCATAGGTTTACTCTTTTTTAAAACAATAAATTATCACTCTGAACCAACCCATAAAAAGAAACAGTGGGAGGGAAGGTGAAAAAATGAAACCCAACCACATCTTCGATGGGAAAGATGTTCCCATTGAAAGTCTTACTGGGACACCCAGTTTTCCTTACTGGAATGCTGAGGCTGACATTATCAAACACTGTGCCATTTGGAAGAGTTCATTAGTGCATTTGGGAATTTTCCAAGGGAAATTTCAGTGAATCAGAGGCTTCTGAGAAATGCATGATTCATAGTGAAGGGATCTACTGTTTTCTCACTGAAGGCTGATTCTTTAATGTCATGACATAATCTCCAAATCATACCTTAGTCTGATACCTTTCAAGATCTAGCAAATATCAACAGGCCACTCTCTTGGGTGCTCAGTGAGGCATAAAGAGAGGCTCTTACCCTTTAAGGAACATGCATGTCTATTCAGAACTGCTCCCAGCGTGTGTCTCTATTGTACTCTTTCTCTCTCTCTCTCTCTTTTTTTAACAGAGTCTGAAGACAGAGTTGAAATAAACCACAGGGATTATCTGGACCCATCCATCTGTGGTGTTATTTCAGATACTGCCTCTCCTTGAGGTCTTTCCTAACTCAGCAGCCAAACTAATTACTCTTTGCTCTGAGCTCCCATGCACTTTGCATAGAGTCTGTTACAGCTTTTCCCAGAGTGCATTATAATTATTTGTTTGCATGTCTGTCTCCTGGGCTCCCAGGAACCAACATCATGTCATACTTAGGCTTGCATTCCACACTAGCTCCTAGCAGAGTTTTTGGCAAATAGTAGTTGCTCAACTGATGTCTGTTGAATGAGTTAAAAAGGACTCACTTTCTGCAGACAATAAAGCTGGGGACTCAGAGGGACAAGGTGCTTTGGGTAAGATAAAGATTTGTATCACTGCTTACATTCATCTACCGTTAATTATGAAAGAGAATGAACTAATAGTGCAGCATATTGTCCCAGTTTCCTGTATTTACTATCTCTGACCAGATTTATAGAGGCCACATGCTTCTAGTTGGTCCCTGCATGTTGCTTGATTGTTCTATTTAATGTGGTTTACTCTGGCTAATGATGGAAAGCTATAGTCCCTTCCTCTTTGCCCCAGAGAGGACAGAAATGCTTTGCTCAGACCTCATACTTGTTGGGCCTGTTCTTTGTATTACAGGAAGAAGGAGTTGGCTGGGAAATGTGAGATCATTTCCTGGGTCTTTCTTTTCCCTTTATTTTCTTAGTGTCTCTCTTTTTTTTTTTTTTTTTGGACAACTCATGGAGTTCACCTGACTATGGACTTGGTATATGTGAGAACAAAACACGTTTTGATCTCACAGTCCCAAGTGGTCTCTTGCAAAAACTGAGCAGAGGTCTCAATTTGCTGTTGGCATTACCAGTTAGTATCAGCATGATGGACAGGTGGGGTAGGGATTTTCAGCTTCGTGTGACTTATGCTCAGGAAGCTCTTTGCCCAAAATCATCTTTCAGACTCTGTCCATGTGCACTGAAGTATTATGAAAAGGGAATGAGCATTGAAACTGCTAGAGATGATTTTCTTCAAGGTATTTAACAACGTTTTTAGCATGTAGGGCCAGTCAGAGTCTTCCAACACTTTAGTTGCTGGGTTGAGGGGTTTTGAGGAAAGGCTGGGGAGCCGGAGAAAGGAAGTGAAGTTGTTGGAGACAACAGGGACTTGAATCAACAGCTGTACACCAACTAATATGAAGCTTGTTCAAAATCTACACAAGTGGTGTGGCCTTGTGGATGTGTCTCAGCAGACTGTCCACCCAGAGAGTAAGGAAGAACTGGGGCAATTAACATCTCCACCAACTACTTTTGGATGGTGGTTCCTAAACCCTTTCCACAACAGAATCCCTGGAGGATCTTTTACGAATGCCAACGCCCAAACTACAGTCTCTGGGGTGGGACCCAGTATTGTTGAAGCTCCCTAGGTTGACTCCACTGTGCATACAAATTGAGAACTCTGCTCTATAACATTCAGTCATTTTGTCTTTTGAGTGCCAACTTCCTTCTCAGTAACAAGTGGACAGCAAATACCCAGCTCATCAGCTTTTTGGGAAAATCAAATGGATATGTGCAGTGTCTGACGTACAGTAGGTGCTCACTAATTATTTTCCTTGTTTTTTTCTCATTGGAATTCTTTATGTTCCTTTGTCTCTTGTTCTTGTGGGGAGGAAACATGTCTTTTCCTTCTATCCATCTTATGTTCATTGTCAGGGGCTTCTGTGCTAAGAGACAGATTAACAAGAGAAAAGCATACGAACTTATTTAATATAAGTTTCACGTGATGTGAGAGCCTTCATAAGGAAATGAAGACCCAAGAAAGTGGTTAAACCTGAGTGTTTTTATCCTATGTTTGATGAAGAGCAGAGAGTTGTGGAGAAACCTGACAGAACAAAGGGGGCATGAACTAACATGGCAGGACAAATGGAGCATGAACTAACATGGCAGGACAAAGGGGGCATGAGCTAACATGGCAGGACAAAGGGGGCATGAACTAACATGGCAGGACAAAGGGAGCATGAACTAACATGGCAGGACAAAGGGGGCATGAACTAACATGGCAGGACAAAGGGGGCATGAACTAACATGGCAGGACAAAGGGGGCATGAACTAACATGGCAGGACAAAGGGGGCATGAACTAACATGGCAGGACAAAGGGGGCATGAACTAACATGGCAGGACAAAGGGGGCATGAACTAACATGGCAGGACAAAGGGGGCATGAACTAACATGGCAGGACAAAGGGGGCATGAACTAACATGGCAGGACAAAGGGAGCATGAACTAAGTGTAATAAACTGGGAGAAACTTAGCAAGGCCCAGTCGTTCAGATTCCTGGGTCCCTTTGTCTTCAGAGGTAAGGATGTTCCTTTCTTCTGGGTATAAGGAGGTCACCTCTCACATGAGTGTCTAATGATCTGCTTCAGGGGAAGGTCAGAGGGTCCTTTCTGCATATGCTGTTTCTCAAATTCCTTTAGCTTAAAATATTCAGTATGCCAAGGTGCCATATTTCGAGGTAGCATATCCTGAACTCTGCCATTCTGAAATATCACCATTTGGATAAACGTTCTGCCACTTTCACAAAGGGACATGCAAGAGAAGAAAGCCGGAAGAGTGAGTTAACCAGGATATAATCCTCAATATCAAGTAACTACTTAGAATTAATGTTTTTTACAGCTCTATTTCAGGAGAACTGACATAGAATAAACCAGGCACATTTTAAGTGTGCAATTTGATAAGTTTTGGCATATGTATACCTGCAAAACAATAACATGACATAAATAAATAATTTTCCCAAAGAAATGAAAACAAATTTTAAAAATCCTATTAAAGGAGAGTACTTTTGTGAGTGTATGTGTGTCAGTAGGCATTCAGCTGCTTTGGATTTTGGTAAATATATCAGATGTACAGGATCTTTTGAACTTCCAGCAAAATTATTAATCACAAATCACATATTTCACAAATGATTCTTTTTTATCATTTCCATTTTAGTCCATAAGTTTTGAATTTTGATTGTATTTTATAATTTATTAAAATGTTGGCATAGATTATGATGTTACTTCTGGTGTGATTTTATTCTCACCAAAGCCGTGAGTGTTCATTACAATCCTCTCCGTTTTAAAGCTAAAGAATGTAAAAGGACTTGGTTAAGATCATACAGTTAGTGTAGCTGACAGTTTTAATAAGTAATTTCCAGCTCGGTGTTTTCTGTAGCTCATCCTGTAATCATTTGTGGGCAAGAAAGAGAGGCATGAAAAACCAAACATTTAATTTAAAAAAATCTTCAAACATTCTTGATATTTATTTGTTAAATGAAGATTTATTTCACCATGTTATACCATCATTTTTGCATCACATGTGAATAAGTGAACTTTGGCATTAATGAATTCTGTTAGAACCTTATGAAACTTTTGATGCATGGCCAATTAGCTTAGAAGGTGAAAGATATCAATAATATCCAGATAATTTCAATTTGTTTTATTTTACTTTGGGGGGATTTAAGACTTTTTGAACTGAGTTCCTTTTCCTTCCTTTTTTAAATGTTTGAAAATAGAAGTTGTAAATAACATAGCATGACGACCACTGGGAGTCTTTTTACATACAACTACAACATTCTAGATAATTAATCTAACGTGAAAGCTCGTTCTCTTTAGTGGAAATGGGATGTTCATTTTTAGTGTCTGAAATGAAGACAAACTAAGAAGAACAAGAAGTTTGAACCCTGAAAGTAATAGGACCGCAGGATTTTAGAGTTGCATGATCCTAATAAATCAGCAGAAAATGTTGCCAGCTGGAAGGAGCCTTTGCAATTATCTGGCCCAACATGCCGATCTTACAGGGCACATAACTGAGATCCAGGGAGAGGATATGATTTCTCCATGGTCACATAGCTGGTTAACTAGCTGCAGAACCAGGTTTAGCACAAAAGTCTCCGAACTCCTGGAGCTCCTCCCACTGGACCAGCAAGGATCCAACAACCTCCTTTGAGTGTGAGGAACCCTTTTTGAAGTCAACATTATTTCACAGACACTTACATAACTCTTGTTTTGGGATGATTGGTTGAGCAAAGATATATTGAGAACAAAACAATAGTAAATACATTAATAGTTTTAGGTTCTCTTATATGGTGCTGTCTCCTCCCATAATGAGGAGAAAAGACCCAGGAATATCTGGGTGGAGGTGGGGATGACCCTTATGTTTATGCCTGATGTTGCAGTCTCACCATTGCATGACTGTAAGCATGACCTTTGTGTTTATGCCTGATGTTGGTTGCAGTCTCACCATGGCACGACCATAAGCATGAATCTCATGTTTATGCCTGATGTTACAGTCTCACCATGGCATGACCGTAAGCATGACCCTCATGTTTATGCCTGATGATGCAGTCTCACCACTGCAGCTGAACTCTGCTGGTCTGGAAGTTTCATTACCCAGTAGAGAGATACTTTCACTAATGGACATGATAAAAATCCTTCAGAACAAGAAACTGCCATAAGCAATTTGACCAATGCTGGGGCGACAGGGTATTAGCAAAGGAATTTGTTGTTGATTATCCAGGGAAGGTCTTATTGTAAAATATGATGCAAGGGACTATAAATGTTAGTAGAAAACTGTGACTATACAGTATAAGCAAGTGTGCTATCTAGCCAGTTACTTCCTTACCTCTTTCTTGCTCATTTTGTTTAGGGGAAGGTTATTCAACGTGACCCAGTTAAAGAATCATATTAGGTTTAAGCCAGTATGACGTTCCCTCTCTTTTTGCTGGATGTTTGATTTCACAGCCTTAAATATAGCCGGAAATGGTGGTGTGACTCAGTTTTGGCAGGAAGATGGATGGAAGGAGAAGGTTGCTGGAAGCTCCTAGGAAAGCTTGGCTTTTGCTGATAAAAGTCAGGATGCAGCTGGTGTCAATGTCTCTTCAGTCTTCTTGCCTTGAACATGGCTTGGACACCCATGATGGCTATCTTGTGATCAGAGCAAAGCGTGAGAGCAGAACAGAGGTGTGACCCAGATACCTGCATTACTGCTAAACCAACACCAGAAATTGCTTTCTACTTCCTGCTATATGAGAAAAACAAATCTCTATTTATTTACGCCACTGACAACTTTTCTAGTATTTGCAGTTGGATCCAATCACTCTTGGGTTTTCTATTATTTGCAGCCAAAAGACGTTCTGATAGCAAAAATTAGAGTTACTTCCTTGGGCAAAAAACAAAAGGAACATGGAAGAGGTGAAGAAGAGTTATAAATGGTAGCTACAGCCTTAGGATCAGTTCTAGAAATAAGGGGACTGTCCCTCCCTCTTTTCCAGGTGAATTTTCCCCTCTCTGCTAAAGTATCTGACAATTGAATAACACTACTCCATTCCTTCTTTCACTTTTTAAAAAAACAAAATAGATGTTATTATTTTCGTTATTGCCAGCTTAAAATTTCTCTGTTCACCTTCCACCATATTTATCAGGTGTATGGGTTGTGTCTACATTCACCATTTGCCCCAAGTTTGCAGAATACAGAGGACCAATCTTTAGAAAGGGTTGCAGAAAGAACATTGGAGGAGTGAGTATTATCAGAAGATCATGGGCTTGCTGCAGAAAATCGACTTTTCAAAGGTCCACATGACTTAGCCATTGCACATAGTACCTGCAGAATACATGTCTTTGGTTGCCTTCTTGCTGGGAGCAAGTGAGTTGTGCATAGCTATGTAATACTCATTACAATGAATAGGATGTACTGAAAGCTGTGAAGAAAGAAGAGTATGTTGCAGGTATATAAGCAAGGAATGGATTATCTGTCATGGGGCCTGCTGTGTTCAGCATTCTCTTTGAGCTGAAACTTCTTGGCCTCAATAGTATCTCATACATGTGTGAAATGGTGGTTCATAATAGTAGGAGGCATATTCAGTCTACAGTAAATGCTTGGTCCACATATGTTTTCTTAGACCCCTGAAATATCTTCATAGCCCCCAGGAACTGGGAACCATAGGTTGACATACTCTGCCTTGAGTACTGGATTTAATTAGCTGCGTTTGCCCTGCACACCAGCAGAGTAGGAAGGAGATGCAATGTTCAGGGAAATAATCCTGCTCTTCCAGGATTGTTTGGTAAAATTTGTTTGACCTTGCACTGACCTGTGAAGAGAATGAGCAGCCAAAACCATGGTGAAGTAGGCAGGAGACTATGTGATACAATATGTAAGATGTCCAAAGACACTCCAGTTCTGAATTATCCCTTATGCCCACCACCTATGGGAGAGGCTTCCTCCACTGGAAATAAGCTTTCTGCCCCTCCTGTCTAACCCTCAAACAGTCCTTCATTGTACTCTGCCCTGGTCTGTAATTGCCTGTACTGCCCAGACCAGTTCTTTTTTGCATATGGCTTGTTCTCTGATTTGTATGCCTGCACAGAATGCAGGAAAAAATGATCACCAATGGTAGGCTGGCAAGCTGAAGGAGGAGAGACAGGGCCATGGCACGGGATGCTACCCTGGGTGGCAATCAAACAGCAGACAACAGAATACTTCTGGTAGAAGGATAGAGGTAGATACTAGGGTGTGGGAGGAAGAACCACCAGAGGATGGGGCTCAGGAAGACAAATTTTACTGATTTTATTTTATATCCCTCTTTGGCCTTTCAGGAGGCCATATCGTAGTTTTATGCTCAATTACAATACCCTCACTGACTATAATGACTGGCATTTTGGATTTTGTCCTCACAGCTTTTGTTTACCTTTGAAAAAATTTTTATTGCATTAGTCATTTTAAGAAACACATGCATTGAGAAGCTTGCAAATTTTTCTAAGAGAAAATAAGACAGCCTGGAGAGGGAAAGAGTCCACATTTTAGAGTCAGATTCATTCATATATAAAACCAGATTCTGCCACACACTGCTGCTGTGTGGCACTGGACAAGCCACTTAATGTATCCAAGTTTCATCTATAAAACTGTGATAGTGTAATACCTATCCTGCAGAAATCTTATAGGAGTTCATGGAGAATGTATGTAAAGTTCTTCCCTTGGCGTCTGGAAGGTCCTCCCCGCTGCTAGCAGTGTGTAACAGCTGAAGTGTATGGACCCTTGTTAGGTGTTGGGAAATGCACTCAGCACATTAGCTCATTTGACACTGATATGGTTTGGCCCTGTGTCCCCACCCAAATCTCATCTAAAATTATAATCCCTATAGTCCCCACATGTCAAAAATGGGACCTGGTGGGAGGTGATTGGATCATGGGGGTGGTTTCCCCCATGCTATTCTTGTGAAAGTGAGTGAGTTCTCATGAGTTCTGATGGTTTTATAAGGGACTCTTCCCTCTTTGCTAGTTTGCTATCTCTTGCCTGTTGCCATGTAGGACATGCCTTTGCTTCTCTCTTGCCTTCTGCCGTGATTGTAAGTTTCCTGAGCTCTCCCCAGCCATGCACAACTGTGAGTCAATTAAGCCTCTTTCCTTTATAAATTACCCAGTCTCGGGTAGTATAGGGTAGTATCTTTATAGCAGTGTGAAAACAGACTAATACAGATATAGAACCAGGTCCTTGTGACCTCCATCCCCTGTACTTTTACCCCAGAGAGTTCCCAGAGGCCTTTCTAAGCAACTTCTGTGGTTTAAAAACCACTGGGTGAAGGAAACAGACCTCACTCCTCTGCTTCAGAGCTGATGGCCTGTCTTTGGCCCTGCCTAGGCTTCACAGAGGTCACCTCTGGAGGCCCAGGGTGTGAAGAAGGCAGAGTCAGGTTTAATCAGTGATCCAGAGAGAAGTAGAGGTGAACTGGGGGGAAGTCGCCTCCCAGGGAGTCCTAAAGTGGATGAAACTGAGCAGTGAATCAGGGCCCACAGCTGCTCAGCAGCTCTTGGAAAACTCACCACATTCTTCTGGTACGTTTCTAACTGCTTGTGGAGCAACTTCTGCCCCTGACCTGTGAGGGCTGGGGAATACCACGAGCGAACAGCGCAGACCCACAAAGCCCTTCAGAGCCCATGGCTGTGAGCACCAAGGGGGGAGGTCTGGTCTGAGCCCTGGCGGGGATTATGTGATTGCTCATTGGGAGGGATCCAGTGCAGTTAGGAGGGCTCTGGCCAGAGACACTGAATGGAAGGACTAAGTTGATGATGCAAACCAGGAGCCAGAACCAACCAGGGAGGGAGAGCTGCTGCTGTGTTGGCCCAGAATGTCTGTGCCTGCCAAACATCTGTGCTGGAATTTCTTATGCACAGACCCACCAAAGCCAAATTTCTTACAAGCAGCTTATTTCTGCCTGGATGGCTTCAGCACCCTTGGAAAAAGTGGGGGTGTGTGTGTGCGTGTGCGCGTGTACATGCATGTGGAAGTGGGCAGCATTCTCAGTCTGGGCTTCCCCTTCTTCGGGACTCTGTCCCTTCAAGACTCTTCCTCAATTAAACTATACTTCTTGCTGGGGAGGAGAGATCTTGAAGTTTTCAGTGAGCGTCCTCTGTGTTGGAGACCATTCAGGATCACTTAGGTGACAGCATCCTGTGGTGACTCTTGCTTCCAAATATTCATGAATATGGAATGATGGATATATAAAATCCACAAAGAGTCCTCATGCCTAATTCAAGCCAGACCTGCTACTCCCAGCCCCGACCTGCTACTACAGAGTCCTAAATCAAAAGAGATTGGGTATATTCAATGACCAATTACAAACTCGAGTCTTCAATCTTAACACTAAAACAAATTCACATTTTACACAGGAGGAAACTGGGGCTCAATTTTAGGGAGGTGAATTGCCCAAGGACATTCAGATGTGACTAGTGAGATGACAACTGTTTGTTGCCCAACATCCATTTTTCTGGGAAGGTGAAACCAGACAAAGTGTTCCAATATGAACCGAGAAAGAGAGTAAGCTGTTCAGGGCAGCACCTGCCGCCCACTTCCAACACATTCTTTGGGAAAATTATTCAACCATTTTGCCCTTCAGTTTCCTCATCTGTAAAATGGAGCTAATGATAATGCCTATGTCAGAGGGTTATTGTGAAAATTGAGGTAATATGTATAATGCTCTTAGTGTTTGGTAAATGACAATAAGCCTTACCTGGGAACATTAGCTATTATTACCAGAGCATTTGCCATGACAGTTTCAAACGTAGGTTAGAACTGTCATTCTGGAGTCACTAGGACAGGTAGACTGGCATGCTACTGCTTTTTCTCCAGCAGAACTCGCTTGATTTTCCTCTTTGGAAATTCTTTTTAGCTAGAAAAGGAAGGCACATTCATGCAAATTGGTTCAGGTTCACAGGTGCAGAGCAATCTGGAAATTAGCTTTGGCTAAAAATAAACCAGCTTGACTATTTCTGTTTTCAGTGATACAGTGAATTAGATAGCCAGAACATTTTCCCTTCCAAAACAACTCAAATTCTGAATAAAGTAAATTTTTAAAAAATTTAAAAATGCTTTGTGAGCTTATGTAGAAGTAAGAAATCCTCTGAGTGCCAAACAAACTGAAACAAAGAACCCTGGGAGGTAAATGAATACCAAGTCTTGTTTTTAGCCTGGAAATTTCCACCCAATGCCAGAGCCTTGGGCTTCTGTTTTGGAGATTGTATGGGGACAGGAGACAGAGTTGAAGTCCAGAGCTTAACCAGAGTAGAGTATCTCATAGTAGAATCTTAAATAAAGCTGTGATCCCAAAGGAATACAAGTTTTTGGTGAAAAAAGAAAGAGGTCCAAGAAAAGTCTGTCTCAGGTCAGATAATAATTTCGCTGGCACAAATAGACTTCTTTGTATTTGCAGTTCAAATTCATACCACACATTTAGTACTAAATATTTAACTCTAAAAATTTAAAGTGTTCCTCAGTTTGGTACTACCTCACATGACCAGCTGAATAAATATGAATATATTCTGGAGGAATCTTGCTGTCTTTCAGAATTTCCACAGATAAATGTCCAAGGAAAATGAGAAGCTTAAAGCCAACCATTACAAAACACATAAGGAAATAAAATGTTATGAATGAGAGAATCAGTAGGAAAAAAAACACCCAGGTAGTAAAAATAGATCAATCCGCAAGAGCTTCAAATACTGGATTTATTGAATAGCAAAAGTAAAATAACTGCAAAATATGTTTGAAGATGTAAACAGGGATCTTGAAAATTTGAGTAGGGAGGAAGCAGGTTTGTAAAAGAGTCAAACATAATTTCTAAAAATGAAAATATAATAATTGAAATTAAAACATCAATGGGTGGAGTAACCTGAAAATTAGATACAGTTAGAAAGAAATAGTAAAGATGGATGCAATGAAATTATTATGGTTATAAATTTGAGAAGTTAGTTAAAAATATGAGAAAAAGTGGAAAAAGAGAGAAGAAAAATGAGACGCTTTAGCTAGATGTGGGGAAGGGATTTTATTCTAAGTGGTAATGGCTGAGAATTTTCCAGAACTCTTGAAAGACACTAATTTTCAACAAATCTGAAGGAGGATAAATAAAAGAAAAATATACCTAGATATGTCATACTTAGATATATCTACTCAGTACAGGGTAAATAAAAAGAAATGACCCTAAAAACAGCTGGAGAGAAAAGATGGACCCTTTACAAAAGAATGGCAATTAATGTTACTGATGACTTCCCACCCACAATAATGGAAGCCAGAGGGAAGTGGAATAATATCTCCACTGAAAAAGAATAAAAATTCTATACCTAGCCAAACAATGTTTAAAAATGAGGGCAAAATCAAGATATTTCAAATAAAACAAACAAATGAAACACTATTTCAACAAATGAAACCAGAAGTTTCCCACTAAAGAAAATTGTGCACAATATACTTCAGGCAGGAGGAAATGGTCCAAGAGGAAATATCTGAGATACAAAAAGGAATAATGAGCAGAAAGATGATACAAATGGAGAGAAGATATTTGCAACATATAATCACAAAGGACTTCCTGAATATAAAATAATTCTTATGAAGCAAAAAATTAAAAAAAAATGACTCTGTAGAATAGTGAGCAAAAGACATGAATAGGCATTTTACAGAAAAGGAGCATACATATGAATCAGAGTCATATAAAAAGATGCCCAATCTTAGCATTAACCAGGGAATTACTAATGAAAACTACAATGAGAAACCATCTTCTATCACCAAATTGGCAAAAACCACAACAGAGTTGACAATTTAGAGTGATTTGGAGGGTTTAAAGCCATGGGAACTCTATTAACTGCTTGTATAAATTGGTAAGCCACTATGAAAAACAGAGTAGTACTACTTACAATTCCTAGCAAAGTTGAACATTCATATACTCTATGACACAGCGATTCTATCCCTAACTGGAGACAGTCTTACAGACACGTTCCAGGAGATATATGCGAGAGAAATTCATGACTGCATCACTCTTCATGGCTTCAAACTGGAAACAACCCAATGCCCATTAGTGATAGAATGAATAAATACATTGTGATGTATTCAAATCAGTGTATGAAGGGATATGATACAGCAGTGGCAATGAGTGAACGATACACAGCTGCCCTAAAAAACATGAAGATATCTTAAAACCATAAAATTAATCACAAGAAGCAGGTAATAGATGAATTCATAACAGCATGATTGTATTGATCTAAATATCAAACAATTTATCAATGTATTTTTAGAGGTATATTCGCAGGTGATAAGAAAAGTCAAGAGAGAACAGTTAACACAAAAATCAGGCTAGCAGTTAGGTCTTGGAAGAAGGAGGAAACAGTGACCAGATGAGGCATTTAAGAATTCCAAGGAATTGTAAGATTTTTTTTTTCTGTCCTGAAAGGTAAATACACTGGTGTTCATTTTATTATTAGTTGCTAAACTGTACATAAGCTTTCTTTACACTTCTGTATGTATGATATGGCTTGCAATGAAAACGAAACGTCTGCAGGGAAAAGAAAACTGAGACTTTCAACTGAACAAAAATTCTCGGGAAAATGTAAGGTGTTCCATAATGGAGAATCCAAAGCTATACAGCCAAGTATTGTGTCTCCAATAAGGCTGTACCACCTCCCCGGGTCTATTTAGTAGGAGGGTCCTCTCTGACCCATCCTGGCTCCTCCCTGATGCCCCATGCTCTGGTGAAAAAAAGAAGAAAGGGGCCTTTTTCTCTCTCTTTCCCTTTGTGTTAATGAGATTGCAAGTCTGGGTCAACTACTTTGTCCAAGGTCACACAGCAAGTGAAGGTTCCCAGTCCACCGTTCATTTCACCTATTATTATGCAGTGTTTTATTTTATCCTTCCCGGGAGGGCCTCAGAGAAGAGAATATTAAAAGGCTACAGTAATTAGCCTCACATTGTAACACCCTTGACTCCAGGCTACCTCCTTCAGCAGAGAAGGGATAATTTCATTCTGCTCTTCTTAGGCAGATCTGAGATTCTGGCTGGAAAGCAAAAGAGGATTTCCTGAAGATGCCCAAGGGTATCTGAGATAGAGTTGGGTCACTATTATTCCCGGTGGCCTTTGAGCAGTAACTGTGGATACCATGGAGGGCAAAGAATGAGGTCTCATTTATGGAGGTCAGGTAGTGTGGGTGACTTGGAGTAGGATGAACAGATTTCCAGCATTGTGAAATTGCTTGTTCCATCCTGACAATTTCACTTGCTGCTTGATATTAGTGTCTGACCTGTGGAGCAGAGCTGCAGATGAACCGGTGAAAGCAGCAAGTGAGCAGGTGAGAACTGCAGGTGATCAGGTGAGAGCTGCAGCTGAACAGGTGAGAGTTTCAGGTGAGCAGGTGAGAGTGTCAGGTGAGCAGGTGAGAGTTTCAGGTGAACAGGTGAAAACAGCAGGTGAGCAGGTGACCGTTTCAGGCCAGCAGGGGACAGCAGCAGGTGAGAAGGTGTGCATTGGAGGCTCCTTCCACTGCCCTAAGACTCCGCCCCCTGTTTTTGTAGCTATTTTAAGGAAATTGTCATGTAACCCTTTGTAAAAAATGGTCCCTTTCTGTTCAAACACATGTAGGGTATTGAGAAGTGTAAAAGGTAACCCTACCTAGGGTTTGGACACTGTTGGTGTCACCAGGCTAGTTAATCACTAAGGTTCAGAACTGTGATCCTTTGTTGCCAGCAGGGAGGAGGTTGGTGGGGATTACTTTCCTTAACTGCTGTCCTGGTGATCCATACCCATCTAAGGGTTGTTTCTGCTTTTCTTTTGTCGATTATCAAGATCCTCGCTTGAGAACTTGACAATAATTCAAAGATCAAGAAGGTATGAAGAGAACATTGTATGGTACTTCACATTGTGTCTTGACAGAACATTGTAGAGGTTTGTTAGGGCCCTGGTGGATACTTGATCTCTGCCACCTGGCCAAGAGCTGCCACCAACATGCCCACATTGCAGGTGCAATACCTGGGGGAAGCTGGTCCTCCTATAGCACATGCCTTGCAAAGCCCATTGCCCTCCACTGTGCAAAGCCTAGGTTCTCCTCTTGCTATTAGCCAGGGAAGATTTCATCACAGCCTTAATAATAAACTAATCAACTTTAGAGGGACATTTGTTTTTTGTAGAAGACCTATGCCTGTTTAACCTCAAAAGACAAAAGGAAAACTGTAAACTTAAAAATGGTTCAGGTCTGGGCGCAGTGGCCCACCCCTGTAATCCCAACATTTTGGGAGGTTGAGGTGGGGGAATTGCCTAAGGTCAGGAGTTCGTGACCAGTCTGGTCAACATGGTGAAACCCCGCCTCTACTAAAAATACAAAAAAAGTAGCCGGGTGTGGTGTTGTGCACCTGTAATCCCAGCTACTTGGGAGGCTGAGGCAGGGGAATTGCTTGAACCAGGGAGGTGGAGGTTGCAGTGAGCCGAGATCGCGCCACTGCACTCCAACCTGGAAGACAAAGTGAGACTCCATCCCAAAAAAAAAAAAAAAAAAAAAAAAAAAGATTCAGATAGTCAATTGTATGTTACGCATGAAATTTATTGTCATATAAAAATATCTGATGCACTGCATTTAATATGTGAAATTATTTTTGGTGATGCAAATCACATGACCTTAAGATGCTTAAACATTCCCCTGGAGTTTTTCTTGTGTATGTTTAAAAAGACCCAACTGGGGATCAGAGAGACAGTTCTGCAGCATTGTGGTTAAGGTTTTGAACCCCAAAGGTTTGGCGCCAAACAGACCTGCCTCAGTTTCAGTCCTGCTTCTGCCACTGCAGGTCTCTCTTCCTCTCCTTCACTGAGTAAGGCTGACAACCTAACTCACAGAGCTCCTCAAAGGATTAAGTGAGATAAAGCATGTGGAACAAGTCTGGCATTAAGTAGATGTCTAAGATTTCACTGTCGATGCTCATAGTCACAGAAGCTTCTGGACTTCCTTTGTATATTCTCTGACCTCAGAAGGCATCCTGTGGAATGCAGACTAAGGAAAATGAATCTAAATGTATTACAATGTGAGATGGTCAGTTTTATGCGTCAGCTTGGCTGGGCTACAGTCCCCTGTTATTCAATTCACACTTATCTAGATGTTGCTGTGAAGGTATTTGGTAGATGTGATTCAAGTCCCTAATCAGTTGACTTTAAATAAGAAAGGTTATATTAGATAATTTGAGGGAGGGGTCATAATTCAATCAGATGAAAAGCCTTAAGAGCAGAACAGAGTCTTTTCTAAAGAAGAAATTCTACCTGGGGACAGCAGTTTCACCTCCTGCCTAATACTTTCCAGCCTGTACTTCCTGACTTGGGTGACTTTGGGTCCTGTGGACTTCATGTTTGTCTATTATAAGGAGTTGAACTGCATACCCCCAAAAGATGTTGAAGCCCTCACTCCCAGTATCTGTGAATGTGATTTTATTTGGAAATTGGAATTTCACAGATGATCAAGTTAAGAAGAGGTAATTAGGGTGGGCCCTGATCCACTAAGGCTATAACCTTTTTTAGAAAAGGGGGAAAATTAGGACATAAACCTGCATACCAGGAAGATGATATGAAGACACAGGAATAAGAAGGCCACCTATAAGCCAAGAAACTGTGTGTGTGTGTATATCTCCATATTCTACTGGTTCTGTGGCTCTGTTTCTCTGGCAGAATCCTGACTGGTGCACAGTGTATGATATAACAGCATTGAGAAGGGTTGGGGGGAAAAGAGGAGCTGACCTAAGTGACTTTGGAAAAAGTTATTTTAGCTAGAAACTGTGAGGCTAAAGGCTAAAGGAAATAAACAAAAATATTGTACTTTTTGCTTGGTAAGTTTATTTCTTACAGATTAATGATTCTGAAACTCTTTATCCGTAGGTAGGGTTGAAAAATAAGTAAACGGATGGTAGATGATGGGAACCAGGTTTCTCACTGTCAGAGAGGGAAGTTACAGATAAGCAGCCCAGAAAGGCTAAAATGAACCCTGTGCTCCTGGATTAAAGACCGTCAATATGCACTCATGTTTAGCTTAATATATACAGACACAGAAACAGGTAGAGAGATGTGTGTATACATGGGTTAGTATACATATGTGTATTTCATTGCTATGTTCATGGAGAGGGCCCCAAAGCAATGAAACTGCAGTAGCATTGAGCACATGTAGCATCCAGGTCTTAGTTTCCAATGCTGTCCTCCAACAAAAGGAACCAGGGCTACACAGAGAAATGGCTCAATCTAAGACTGTAAACAGGAGGTATACAAAATGAGCCTGGAGTGTCTTGTGGTACCAGAAAATGAGAAAATATTGAAAAGAAACAAGAAAATCCCAACCACATTGATGGCAGTGTATCAAAGGGACACAGGAGTCAACCTGAAAGCACCCAATGGCCAAAGTTGGATAATTTGAGCAACAATAAATAACATGGTGTTGGACTGTAACACCATGGAAGAATAAATATATGTGGGTCCTTATTGCTATAAATAACTGATTGAATGAAATGGTAGAGTAGAGACACATTTTCTTTACAGAAGAATTCTAGTAATATATGTAGATATCCCTCACTTCAGAAAGTGAAGTGAATTCTCTCCCCCTTTTCCAGAATGGATAGACTTAGAAATTTGTTTCCAAAGATTATAGATGTGAAACATAGTAACATAGTGGAGAAACCCGGCTAATATCACCTTAATCGAGTGATGAAGGATACCGTCGATGGTCACATCATGCTGATATCATGTACCCCTGATATGACGTGATGAGAAGGGCACTTCCACGTCTGTGATCTTCCTTCCCAAATCTCATAACTGCAGTCCAATCATGAGCAAAACATCACACAAACTCATATTGAGGAACATTCCTACAAAATTGTTTTCCACGGCTTCTTCCTCAGTGTGTGATAAGTCACTCCATAGACCAGTGTTCTCCAAAGTGGGGTACAGCTGGGGTTGCATAAGACCCATTGAAGGGTAAAAGGGAAAAGCAGAACTTCTGTTTTTATACTGTATTTATTTCATCCTTTCTATTTTCGTGCATGTGCTGAAATGCATATCTTGATCCAGTAGATGAGGATATGATTTACAAACACCTATATAAAGTGGGGTGCACCACCATTTTTATTGATAGGGTAAAGCCTGGGCACCCATGCCATGTTATTGAGACAGGACACACTCTTGCATCTGTACGACCTTCTTTGGACTCAAAGACACAGCCACTTAGGCAAACTAATTTTGCATTAAGAGAATTAGTCATTCTCACAAATGTTAAGGTCACGAAAAACAAGGCAAGCCTGAGAAACTGTCACAGACCAGAAGAAACTGAGGCAACAACACAATTAAGTGTACTGTGATACCCTGGGACTCTGGAACAGGAAGAGGGTGTTAGTAGAAAAGCTGACGAAACTCAAAAGTCTGGCATTTTGGTTAATGTTGGTTTCTTCATTTTGCCAAATGTACCATGGTTATGTAAGATATTAACAAATGTGGGAGCTGTGTGATGGATATATGGGAACTCTCTGTACCATCTTTGCAGCTTTTCCGTAAATAAAAAATTATTCCGAAACAAATGTTTATTTTAAAATATAAAGGCATTCTGGATCCAACACTTACCAGCTGTGTAACCTCAGATGAGTTATATAATCTTTCAGTGCCTCAATCTTGTGTTTTGTAAAATGAGGGGTTAATAGTAAAACTGCCCATAGGGTTGTTGTAAGGATTAAATGAGTTAATATTTGAATTGCTTAGAATAGTGCTTGGCAAAAGGTAAAGTGTTAATAAGTGTTGGCTCTGATTATAATAGTTTCTTCTTTTAAGCACAACTTGTTTTCCACGGCTTCTTCCTCAGTGTGTGATAAGTCACTCCATAGACCAGTGTTCTCCACAGTGGGGTACAGCTGGGGTTGCATAAGACCCATTGAAGGGTAAAAGGGAAAAGTAGAACTTCTGTTTTTATACTGTATTTATTTCATCCTTTCTATTTTCGTGCATGTGCTGAAATGCATATCTTGATCCAGTAGATGAGGATATGATTTACAAACACCTATATAAAGTGGGGTGCACCACCATTTTTATTGATAGGGTAAAGCCTGGGCACCCATGCCATGTTATTGAGACAGGACACACTCTTGCATCTGTATGACCTTTTTTGGACTCAAAGACACAGCCACTTAGGCAAACTAATTTTGCATTAAGCCCTAATGCCTGTGCCATTTAAATCTGCATGAAAATAATATTTTAGTCCAGAAAGCTGAAAATGTTGAGGTTGATTCAATATATATTTACTACCCAGTGTTCCTTCAGCGTGGATTGTTTCAATTTGTTCCATTACTGGACAAAATCTCTCCACTTACTTCTGAGAATCTACATTTTCCCTCTGGTTCCCACTCGACCTTATTTATTACTTCACAATAGCCTCTTCAAGTTATTTCAGGCATAGTAAGTTTAAGAGTCTAAAAAGCATTTTGGGTCTAGATGGTGATATTTATAGCAAGATAGAATGGTATTTTTTGAGGCATGGAACAATATCTGACATTCATTTTCAGTTTTGTATGCATTCATCGCTTCACAATCATTTATGGAAATGCTGGTTTAGTTTTTTTTTTTTTAAGCCCAAGTTCTTAGAAACAGTCAGACCTAGGTTGAAATGCTTTCTTAATCAGTTGTATATCCTTGGACAATTTCTGTTTTTAAACTCCTTTTACATTCTTTTCCTCATCAGAAAAATGAAGATAATGTTGGCCTTGCAGAGTTGTGGAAAGAGTGATAGTAATGTATGTGAAGCACTTTATTATTGTTGTTATTTTATTGTTATTGTACCAGTTACTAGGATAGACCTAGGAAAACAATGCTAGATGAGATATGGTTCTTTCTATAAGGAAAACACATGTACATACGCGCACTCTCTCTCTCACACACACACCTAAAGATACTATGGACACAATTGATTCACTTTAAAAAAGTGAACTAGCGTAAGCGAGCTTATAATGAAAAGCATGACTCTGCTGGCCTAACTCTTCCAAGCCCTAGTTCCATTCCCCTAAGGAAACTTCCATTGGAAGTTTCTCTTTTTCATTCTTCCATGACTTATTTCATATTCCAGAATAATATGCTTGTATCCCTGTTTCCTAATTTCATCAACTTTAAAACATTCCATGGACTTTTTGTTATAATGGAAGGGAATTTAGGTCACATGGCCTTGCAATCTCCTACCTCTTCTCTTTCTTACGTTTCATAGTTAAATCACTTTTTGAAACAAAAAGTGATTTAAAAAGTTGTAACCCATGAAAAAAGCATTTATATTATTCTAATCAGTTAATCATTGCGCTCTACAGGAAGGGACAATATACTAAGATTCCATGTTTCTCTTTACAGGTCTGATGTCGGGACCTATGCGTGACTTGAAAGAGGAGGCACAATAACTTCATGGTCAAATGGTTTTTCTTTTCTTTCTATCTGTTGCTTAAAATCATGTCACATTTTACTTTGCCATGTATTTGGATTACTACTTTCTTGTTCAGGATTTGGTCTTCCTGACATCTATCATATCTTTTTTCCTTCTTTCTTTTCTTCCTTCTTTCTTTCCTTTCTGACAAAAAAAAAAAGGTCAGGAGAGAATGTGGCTTGATCACAACCTCAAGTTTACCAAGCCTTTCAAGCCTACCAACAATTACAGAGTCCCCGTCTTTTTCCTACCTGAGTTCTCAAGTTCTCCTACCTGAGATTGGACATGTTGCTCTCTGCTATATAGCTGTCCTTCTGGGATTTTTCTGTACATATTTCCTAGGTTGAACCCACTGTTTCTCGGATCCCAGTCTTTCTCTTTTTGGGTTGTTCTCATCCATTTTTGATGGAGTAGATCCCAAAGTAATTTGTTAAGAAAGTCAGAAGTGGTTTTTTGAGGGCTTGTTTATCCAAATATGTCTTAATTTAGGCCAATAACATTTGATTGACAGCTTGTTTGGGTATACAGTTCCATCTTCAAGAAATCATTTTCCCACCTGTTTCTACTGACATCTGTGTTGCTTATGAGAAGTCTGGTGTCAGCATGTTTCTTGTCTTGTAGGTAGTTACTCTGCCTCCCACCTCAACATTATGGAAGCTTTTTATATTTCCTTATTCTTGATATCATGTACTTAGTTGTGGATCTTTCAAAAATTCCGTTTTACTGGGCAAAAATCATTCTCTGATGACATCTAACTTATTTAGCAGACATTTTTTCTAATACTTTATTTTATTTTTTTTTAATTTTATTTTAAGTTCCAGGATACATGTGCAGGATCTAATATTTTGAATATGTCCCTTCTCTCCATTTTCTTAATTTCTCTCTAACACCTATTTGGATAACAGGCCTCCCAGATTAATAGATGCTCTATTTCTGCATCTCATCTTTTCTGTCATATTTCTTATCCATTTGTGGTTTGGCTTCCTGTTATGAAAAACTCACTTGGCTGGGCGCAGTGGCTCACACCTGTAATCCCAGCACTTTGGGAGGCCAAGGTGGGTGGATCACCTGAGGTAAGGGGTTTGAGACCAGCCTGATCAACATGGTAAAACTCTGTCTCTACTAAAAAAACAAAAATTAGCTAGGCGTGGTGGTAGGCACCTGTAATCCCAGGTAATTGGGAGGCTGAGGCAGGAGAATCACTTCAACCCGGGAGGTGGGGATTGCAGTGAGCTGAGATCCCACCACTGTACTCCAGCCTGGGTGACAGAGTGAGACGCTGTCTCAAAAAAAAGAAAGAAAAACTCACTTATACTTTTAACTTTAGGCCTATTATTAGAATTTTAATTTATCTTTTTAAAATGTCAAACCTTTTAGCAGGGCGTGGTGGCTCACACCTGTAATCCCAGCACTTTGGGAGGCCAAGGTGGGCGGATCGCTTGAGCCCAGAATTCAGGACCAGCCTGGGCAACATGGTGAAACCTCTTCTCTACAAAAAATGCAAAAAATTAGCCAGGTCTGGTGGTGCCTGCCTGTAGTCCCAGCTACTTGGAAGGCTGAAGTGGGAGGATCACCTGAGCCTGTGAGGTCAAGGCTGCAGTGAGCCAAGATGGCACCACTGTACTCACAGCATGGGTGACAGAGTGAGACCCTGTCTCAAAATAAAAATACAGTGAAATAAAACTTCAAACCTTCTTGTTTTTTGACTGTTCCTAAAAGATGGTGTAACTTTTAAGTATATATATACATACAAAATATATTTTTATATTTTTCTGTAGATATTAGGTTTTATCTTGTGTTATTAGCTTTCTTACTTGCTTGTGATATAAGATAATTTCTCTTCCCTGAATTATCTCTATTTCCCCAAACCAAGTTTTCTTTTAGCTTTATGTTAGTTTTCCATTTTTTATGCCGTTGGTTTTCACAGAGGCATTCCTGTTGAGTCTTCAAAGTTTCTAATGTGCTTCCAATACAATCCGTTTCTGCTCAATGAGTCTGCTTTAGTTCTGGGCCAGGAAGAACTCTGATTATTTTGTCTTACATTTATCCCATCTCATGCAGCAATTATGATAAGGGGGCAGATCTAAATAGTTTGAGAATGCCTGCAAGGCTGTTCTTAATGTTATTCTTAATGCACCCTACAAAACCATACATGTTCAGACCAGTTAGAAGAAAACCTAGCCTGAATGACTCAGAGATGTCTCAAAATACAATTCTATTATTTTCCATTGCTATGAGGAACTTACGTGAGCTAAGAAAACATTGCAGGTGAAGCCCACTGGAGATTGAACAGATAAGAATCAGTTCTGTTCAAGTGCTGCCTCTAACACGCTTGCACTCTCTCGCGTTTCGTGTGGGGCAAGCGTGGCTCCCATAGTCTTACAACATTTGCATTCATTACTTAATAGGCAATGATCTAACAGGAGTGCCATGATTATTTCCTTTGATAGGAAAATAGAAACTTAAACTCTAGCCCCCAAATTAGATTTATCGAGAAGAAAAGTTGTCTTGAACTTTGTATACCTAATGAGAAAGCATAAGAAGATCTATTTTTATACCGATGCATATATGATGTAAGTGGCTTAAAATTCAGTGGAAAAATATCAAAAGGCAATAATAGCACTCCTATTAGATCACTTTCAGATTCACAAGGGAAATAACATTTTATAAACCTGTTTTACGTTCAAACCAGCAGAAAGATGTACTGAAATCAGGTTTCATTTTGGAATTGCTTTACTGGTGTCAACACGTCACATAATTTCTTCAGAAAACAGCAGTTTGGCCTGAGAACACCTGCAAGTCTCTGGAACGCTTATCCTAGTACACTACTGTAAGTTTTTAAAATAAGTTTAGATGTTCGCACAGATTGTGACATGTCTTTGTATTATGAGCAAACAGTATCTGTGTATTTAGAATCAGCATGAAAGGGACATACGTGGGCTCTCTGAACACACACCAGCAGCTGTTGAGGTCAGGGACCTACAGGGATTGTCAGTCCAGTGCCTTGTAGGATTTCACTAGCTTTTACTTTAATGTTGGAGGAAGAGACTAAGACAGTAAAATAAAAGTTATTTTATTCCTGTCTGGAGACTCCCACACAGTAAGTCTACTCCTAAAGGAGTCACTTTATCTCCATTTGCTGCCAAGGTCTTAAGTGACCAACTTAAGTCACCCAAAGCTCCACAGCTAGAGAATAGCATTGTAGGAATTCCAACATCTATGCCACACTGCACCTGGAGACATGGTGTATTTGGGTGTGGCCATGGGGCCTGGTCACTCGAGGGTAAAGGGGACGGTAACTGGGCAAGGGGACCCAGAAGAGGCTTGAAGGAGATTTAGAGAACAATCCATTTTTCATTTTGTCCAAGCCCAGGCCTCATCTGGACTCCAGCTCGTTTGTCAGGGCTGCAGAGCTGTACTCCCCTCATGCGACTCCCTGGTTGATGCTTTCTTGGTGAATGATTAGATGAAGTGTATCGATGTTTCCCTGAACCGTGTTTCTTCTGCAATCATTAACATGGCCCTTTATCTCCTCTCTTGTTACCCCATCTTCTCCCGTTTGAAACCAGTTGTGAAAGAGATAAAGTCCCAAGCACTACACCTCAATCCTAGGTCTTCCCCACCACGTGTCAGGGTTGATTTATTGCAAAGGCGCCCTGCTCTCCACCCTCTCTGGGAGCTAGGCCTGGGCCACACAGGCTCCCCACATCTAGTCCATCCTCAGCAGCCTCTGCCCCAGGCCTGCCAGAGAGCTCCGTGGGCCCTTGTCTTGACCAGGTCCGTTTCCCGCTCAAATCCTTTGCAGCTCTCCACTAACTCCAGAATAAGGTCTGCATTTCTTGCTGTGGACACCTCAGGACACCTCCAGGAGAGTCTCTCTGACTTTCCTGACATAGCTCCTGTGCACCCTCTGGGAGTCAAAGAGAAAGCTTTGCAACGCCCTCAACATACTGTTTTCCTGCACTGGTGCTTTGCTCCTGCGCCTCCTATCCAGGATGCCCTGGCTTTCTCTCTCTGCAATCTAAATGCTGTTTCTTTTCAAGTCTGGATCCATCTAGTTTCAAGTCTGGATTCATCTAGTTTAGGCATTGCTTATTAATTTCCTGCTATGACAAATGAAGATTTAGTTCATTGCTTCACCCTGTTCTGCCACATACCCTTAGTCTGTAACACCGTAATGCCAGCACCTCCATGTAGTCTTCCCTAGCCTCACCGATATGGCTCTCTGTGACAACACAAAGGTTCATGCAGTCCTGGGAATGAGCCATGTACCCTTCTGAATGCTTTACCTGGGTGACTTCATTTCATCTTTCCAGCTAATGAAGCAGGGACTGGTCTCAGGTGACAAAACTGAGGCTTTAAAAAGTCAACTTGCCTAAGGATCTCGACCCAAGAATGCTGAATTGGGGTAGGCACCTGAGTGTGCCTGGGCTCATGGCCCTGGCTTTCCTGGTATGCTCCATGGCCCTTAGTGATTCATGTCACTGGCTTTCAGTCCCACTGTAAAAGGCTCTGATGTCCTGCTAAGCGGGAGACTGCTCCAGCTCACCTTTGCTCTCCCAGCTGATTCTAGAGTGGTATGGGCTCTGAATAAAAGTTAGAGGAAAAGGTGGATTTCTTCTACATGGAAGGGCAGAAGCATTTGTGACAGGGTTCCCCCTGTGGCCTGCTGGGTCGTAGGATTTTTTCCCTCCCTCCTTCTCCCTGTGTCCAAGGACCTCCTGTCCCTCTCCACTCCATCCCCTGACTACTGTCCAGCTGCCATAGTGCTCAGGGGACCTGCAACCCTCATCCCACTTCTCTTCTTCCATCCAAGCTGCCTTGAACTCCTTACTTCCATGTGTCTCTCCTTGTCTGGGCTCCCCTGGGTTGGAATATTTGTCTTCCCCTTTTTGACACTGCAACTAGGAAATGAAGCCCAGCCTCAGTGCCTTAGCTGAGTGCAGCCACCTCCTCTGTCTCTGCTCTCCAATGCTTCTAGCACTTGCAATCAGTCCTGTGTCCAGGCTCTGAATCATAGGCTGCCAGGTAATTGATCCATTCCTCCATTAGCATGTATTTATCTAGGTCTTATTATGTGTGGGGCCTGGTGGGGCTGCAATGAATGAAGAGTAATGGTCCCTGACTGCGTGGGTCCCTACAGTCTAGTGTAATGGACTATAATTGGTTAGTGGGTGTCATTCTGTCTCCTCACCTAGACTTCCAATTCCTTGCTGGCAGGAACCTATTTTCTGGTTCTTTTGGGGTCTCCACATGGCTTAATACAGCACTGGGCACAACATACAACTGGTAGCAGCAGATAATGTATAGTGAGTTATACAACGTTTACAGTTTAAAAAGTACTTTTCACATATATGATCATACTTTTTAACTGAATCCTTAGTCTCATGAAGTGGGCAGGATATGACTGAAGAATATGGGTTCTGAGTAGTTTAATGATCTTATACTTCTTAAAATCCATATTCAATAAATGCTATTCAGCATTTATTAAGCGAGACTAGGGGAACTGTTTTTTAGTGTTTTTGTTGTTGTTGATGTTGTTGTTGTTTTTGTCCAGAGCAAGGGATATATATGCACTGATTCTTATATATTAGAAATGTTAATTTTTATAAAACATGTACATGTTTAAAAAGAGTCTTATAGAAGGACTTAGAATGAAGGAAAAAACCCTGTCCCTAGTCTTTCTTATCCCCTGGGATGGTTAATTTCATGTGTTAACTTGATAGGGTCAAGGGATGCCCCGATTTTTTGCTAAATGCCATTTCTGGGCATATCCGTGAAGGTGTTTCTGAATGAGGTTAGCATTTGACTTGGGCTGAAAAAAAGACCACCCTCCCCCGTGTATATCACCTGTTGAAGGCCTGAATAGAACAAAAAGGTGGAGGAAAGGGGAATTCGCTCTCTGCTTCAGCAGGGACATCAGTCTTCTTCTGACCTCGGATGTAAATGCTGCTGGTTCTCAGGTCTTTGAACCTGGACTCACACCATTGGTTCTCCTGGTTCTCAGGCTTTCAGATTCAGACTGGAACTTCACCACCAGGCTTCCTGGGCCTCAAGCTTGCAGACGGCAGATGGTGAAACTTCTCAGCCTCCATAATTTTGTCCGCCAATTCCTTTTAGTAAATCTCTTTATGTATATATATCTCCTGTTGCTTCTGTTTCTCTGGACAATCTTGAATAATATACCCCTGTTCTACTTCCAAGAGAGAACCAATTTTAACTTCCTAATGTTGTTTCTTTGAGAGAAATGTAAATAATTGTGGGCAGAGGACAGACCATAGTAGATTGCAAATGTGGCCACAAAGTCCTCCTAACTGGTTTTGTTCACCCCTTGACAGCATGACTTTGCTGCCTCCCCCATCAGGAGGCAGAATTTCTCCAACCAATTGAATCCAGGCTGACCTTCTGACCTCCTTTGTTCAGTAGCATAAGGCAGAAGCAATATTTTATAACACTGGAGGTTAGGCCTTAAGAAGCCTTGCAGCTTCTGCTTTTGACCTTTCGAATGCTGTCCTGAGACTGTCATTTAAAGAAGCTGGTCTAGCCTACAGAAGAATGAGAGGCCATGCAGAGGAGAACTGATGTGTCCCAGCCATCAGCCAGCACCAATGGCCAAATATGCTAATGAGACCCACTTGGAATGTCCAGCCCAGCCATGTCTCCAGCCAGATGCAGCCTATGGCTGAGCCCAAGCAAGATAAACAGCCAAGGAGGAGCTGCCCAGTTAACCCATAAAACGGTGAGAAATAACATAGTTGTTTTAAGATACTAAGTTGCGCCTGGTGCGGTGGCTCACGCCTGTGATCCCAACACTTTGGGAGGCCGAGGTGGGTGGATTATGAGGTCAGGAGATCGAGACCATCCTGGCTAAAGTGGTGAAACTCCATCTCTGCCAAAAATATATATATATATATATATATATAAAATTAGCTGGGCATGGTGGTGGGTGCCTGTGGTCCCTGCTACTCGGGAGGCTGAAGCAGGAGAATTGCTTAAACCTGGGAGGTGGAGGTTGCAGTGAGCCGAGATTACACCACTGCACTCCAGACTGTGTGACAGAGCAAGAATCCATCTCAAAGAAAAAAAAAAAAATACTAAGTTGTTTTTTTTTTTCATCTAGTTTAGGCATTTATTAATTTCCTGCTATGACAAATGAAGATTTAGTTTATTGCTTCACCCTGTATTGCCACATAACCTTATTCTGTAACACTAGTCTTGATTTCTCCGTTTATCATCTTTGCAACCTTGAAATAGTTAAGCTTACATTTCTTGTTCCATGAATAATAATATCTATCAACTCAGCACTTTCTAAGATGAAAACGTTGTTGCTCCCTTCCTCTTTCTATCTGTGCCATCCTCTTTTACCTTCCAGTTTCTTGGTGTTCTACATTTTCTTTCCTGCTTAAGGAAGCTTTTAGTTGAAGTATAATTACACTTTTAAAAAGTACAGAAACCGTAAGTGTCAAGCTTGATGAGTTTTTGCCAAGTGACCACACCTCTGTAATCCGTACCTAGTTCTAGAAATAGAACTGTATCCCTACTCAGAAGTATCCTGTTTCCCTCCCACCTACTTGCTACCAAATGTCACCATTATCCTGACTTCTAACACTACAAATAAGTTTAGCCTGCTTTTGAATTTTATATAAATAATGACTATACGTATGTCCTCTTTTGTAGATGGTTTCTTTTGTTCAACGTTATGTTTGTGAGATTTATCCCTATTGTTGAAATACTCAGATGTCTTTCCTTCTTATTGATATACAGTATTTCATTGTGTGAAAAGGTTACACTTCAGTTATCCAATCTAACGTTGATGGACACCTAGGGTCTTTCCGATATTTAGACATTAACAATAATACTAAAATAGTGTTGTTATATGTATTTTTTGATGAACTTATGTATATATTTCTGCTGAATATATACCTAGAAATAGAAGTACTGGGTCATAGGGTGGGTGTATATTCAGCTTTACTAGATAGTGTAAAATAGTTTTCTAAAGTGGTTGCACTAATTTGCACTCTAAGCAGCAGTGTGTGAGAGTCATACTTTCCTTACATCTTCGCCATCATTTGAAATAATTTGATTTTTTGTTATAGTATTGTGGTGGGTGGGTAGTGGTATAAAACTGTTTTAAAATTTGCATATATCTGATAGTTTGATTTTTTTACGCTCCTTTAACGGGATCATCTAAAATTGGTCACATTTTATTTGAAACATTCTGGCTATATGAATTCAAGTAGTGAACAAACAAAGGAAAGCTTTAAAGTATTGTGGAGAAACTTAGAGTTACAATTTTAAAAAAGACAAGTGAACAGGGGATAGCCAAGAAACAAAGGAGCCCACGTTGCATTCCACCAGAGACAGCACTGGAAATAAAAGCAAGGAGAGATGATCACATCCCAGTTATCATCTGTGCTAATTGGGACTGGGAAGCATTTGCCAAAGGTTGGAGCTGCAGACTCCAATGCTGAGAGCAGCAGGATGGCTTTTGGTGTCTGGATGCCTTTGGAGTTGTACATACAGCTTCTTTATGAAAGGAAGAAACTGGAATACAACAAAGGTAGGGTTCTATTTTAAGCCACAGTAAAAGAAAGAAATGCAGACAGTGAGCCACAACCTTCCACCTCGAAGATCACCACATCTTAGGCTCAGACTGACATTGTCCCTTCTTACTACCTCTTCTCCAGGGACTCAGAAGCGACAGCATTTGACCACAGCAAGCACATTTAAATGTTTTGTCTATGATTACAATATTATTTATTTATAGAAAACAAAAAATGGCAGTAGCATTTATATATGTGTTTATTTACTTTTGTTATTACAGTTCAGTACATTTTTTATGAGACTATACAGGTTTGGAGTGTTTTCTCCAATCCCAACTTTCCTGTATGTCCTGTTTTTTTATTATGCATAATTCCATCACTTGGTGGTTTTAGAACCATATACCACATGAAGGATGAAATTTCTTCATACTGATCACTGTTTACTCCTCTGTGTTTGGCTCACTTTTTCTGTTTGTCTTTTCTCCCTCCTTTTCCTCCTTCATTCCTTTATTTATTTATTTATTTATTTTTTGACTTTTGGCTTTTGGAGATTTCTCTCACTTTCTCGTGATCCCAGAAAGGCATTTAGAGTCATGCTGGTTGTAATTTATGCAGGATTCAGTTTTTAGCAGCAGGACCTTGCAGAATATTCAATCTACTACACACCCAGCAGTGAAAGTCTCTCTCCACCTTTCCTCTTGCATAAATTTGTGGAAATCTCTCATCCATCGATGGTCTCTTCTGATTCTCTTCATTGTCATTGACTTTGTCCCTTTTCATTCCTTCAGTTTCATCTTAATGTGGTCTCTGCAGGGAGAAGAGATAAATGTATGTGTGTTCACACATTACTCGGAACCACAAACCAGAACTGGTTTTTTCAAACTTAACATTTAAATATGCTCTACTTTGTTCATTAAAGGTTTTAATTGAACGCACAAAGACACATTAAAAATAAATTAAAATGTCAAACTGAGCTCTAAGGAAAAATTGTCAGTTAATGAATTGCAAAGTAATGAAAAAAAATTAACATTTCAGAAAGCAATTTCCAGATTTTCAAAGCTTTTTTTTTTTTTTTTTTCAAAAGTAAGTCTAACTTGTATGTAAGGGCCTTTGCCTACATATTTATTTATTTTTATTTGTTTAAATCAGTGATGTCAGAAGGTAACCCTTTAACTATCTTGAGATGATCTTTAGGCTTTTGTAACATGTGAATAAGAGTGAATACTCTTATTCACTGTGGATATTGGTTACTCACATGGCCATGGCTACAAAGCCTTCTTAAAAATAAGTTAGAGGTTTTCCTTTTCTGATTTCAGTATCTGACGAGTCCATGTTCTGAGCAGTATACCTCTCAGTTGATAATAATACCTATGCATTCATTTGAGATGGACATTTAGAAATCCTCTTTCAAATATGTCTGCAAAAATAAGATTTTCCACTACAGTATTTGTATAATTCAGCACTGTAGAAAAAGAGTGGTTAAAGGAATCTCCAGAATAACTAAACTAGCTTGTTTCTGCAACATACCTTGGCAGTAATAATTGTTACTGTTTTAACCCCCCGTATGAAAGATCTTTTTTTTTTTTTTACAGTGGCCCAAATTATTTTCAGGGCAACAGCTTTCCTACAGAAATCGAGAGAGGCAATAAATCAACCGCACGTTCTTCCTCTTCAGAATCTGAAGGCTTTGTCATATTCTTCAAGCCCAAACCTAGTAACAGAAAAGGACTAACGCCTGTGCTTAACTATTGGGTCCTCCTCTCTCTTTCTCACACACACATGCACACGTACCCACACTTGGAACTTTGAATTTGGGCGGCAGTGTCACAAGGATGAGATACATGATTGGAGTCATTTCATCAATCCATGCTCTGCTAAGGACTTTGGGCTATTCTTGCCACTAAAATCTTTGAAGATGTCTATTTCTGCCTCTTTCCCACCTGGTTTCTTCAGTCTTCTTTTCAGCAATGTGATCTTCCTTCCCTTACGTTCTGTTTCTGTCTAACCTGCCTAGTCATCTTCTATTCTTTGCTAACAAACTATGCTAATGTCATTCACCTTATGACAAAGTGATTGAAGGCCACAGGCCACCAAACAGGGATATTGTAAGTGATGTCAGTTACATCAGTCACATCTGCTTAGCTCTATAAGCTGGAATTGTATTAAGTAGTACCAAGAACACACTTTATCACTGTTAGTGTTCAGAACCATAAAAGAAATGATCTGATACAGCAAAATCAAATATTACTCCACTTTGATTTCATTTTCACAATTGGAACAGGAATCAGATTCTGCACAAGAAACTTATCAGAAACAGGAAGAACAACAACTGATCCAGCCATGAATTCTCCTTGCCCAGCCTAACCAGAGTAGAGGGGCTGCACTCATTTGATTCAATAATTTCTACTTTCCTATGGTTTCTGTTACCTCTTTAAATTTTAAAATACTTTTACTTCTGAGACATTTCGACATAAATGAAATACTATAATAAAATCAATGCATGGCTGGGCACGGTGGCTCACACCTGTAATCCCAGCACTTTGGGAGGCCGAGGTGGGCGGATCACCTGAGGTCAGGAGTTCAAGACCAGCCTGACCAACATGGTGAAACCCCGTCTCTACTAAAAATACAAAACTAGCTGGGCATGGTGGCACATGCCTGTAATTCTAGCTACTTGGGAGGCTGAGGTAGGAGAATCACTTGAATCCGGGAGGCAGAGGTTGCAGTGAGGTGAGATCGTGCCTCTGCACTCCAGCCTGGGCAACAAGGGTGAAACCCCATCTCAAAAAAAAAAAAAAAAAAAATTATACACACACACACACACACACACACACACACACACACACACACACACACTCTACATGGAACTGGGTTCAGGAGCTGTAATAGAACAATGAAAAATAGTGGTTTAAAAAAGTTAATTTTTTTTGGTCACAACAAGAAGTTTGGAGGTAGGCGGTGCACAGCCAATGTGGTATCTCGGAACTGTCTCTGGGACCAGGCTGCTGCTTCTCACTGCATCTCCAACATTAGCATCACCCTAGGCAGCTTCCATCCCCATGGTCTAAAGAACGCTGTGCTACTGTCAGACAGGAATGGGGCCTTCTCCATACCAAAAAAAATTGTAGTTGTTGTTTTAGTGCATCAGGAAGCACATTCAAGGGACTTTACCTGCATCTCTTTGGCCAGAACTATGTGATATGGCCCCTCCAGACTCCAAGGAACTTTGGAAAAGTGACATTACCAATCTCATCAAAATTGGGGTTTTGTTAACAAAAAAGAGAGAGTGGATATTGGGCAAACAACTCATGAATGTCTGCTGTTGCCTACTACTAGGGTTTAATAGATGTTAATATTTTGCAAATTTGCTTCAGAACCTTTTCTTGTTTTGTTTTTGTTTTTTTTTTTGAAATAGGCTCTCACTCTGTTGCCCAGGCTGGTCTCAAACTCCTGGGCTCAAGTGATACTCCCTCCTTAGCCTTCTGAGTAGCTGGGATTAAATTACAGGCATGTACTACAATGCCTAGCATAGACACTTGTTTTCTTTCTTTTTTTTTTTTTTTTTTTTTTTGAGGCGGAGTCTCGCTCTGTCGCCCAGGCTGGAGTGCAGTGGCGCGATCTCGGCTCACTGCAAGCTCCGCCTCCCGGGTTCCTGCCATTCTCCTGCCTCAGCCTCCCGAGTAGCTGGGACTACAGGCGCCGCCACCACGGCCGGCTAATTTTTTTGTATTTTTAGTGCAGACGGGGTTTCATTGTGTTAGCCAGGATGGTCTCGATCTCCTGACCTCGTGATCCGCCCGTCTCGGCCTCCCAAAGTGCTGGGATTACAGGCTTGAGCCACCGCGCCCGGCCGACACTTGTTTTCTTTAAAAGACATGAAACATTACAAAGTAAAGCTAAAGATGTATCTTCATCTCTTTTTCCTCTCTTCTACCTCAGAGGTAACCATTAACCTGAAACTGGTGTGCATGACTCCCAGATGTATTTTTATACTTTGACTACATATATAAATTTGATTTCTGATAATGTCAGGCTAGGTAAATCAAGCCCACCCTCATGATAAATGAGCCTGAACCCTACCTAAACTACACATGCATAAATATACATTTTTCTAAACTATATTTAAAATCTTATCAAAGTGTTAGAGAACTGACAAGGTCATAAAGAGCTAGCAGGCCAGAATTTAAGGAACAGTAGAAACTAGAGAGGCTAGCTAAACACCAGCTACACTCGGCACTGAGGCAACCCGGACTGCAGTGTCCTGGGGTTGGATTGGGGGCAGATTTACTTTCGGTTTCCCTTACCCTGGGGGCGTGGTCTTCTAGGACCAGCTTGATATGTAAGAGGGTCTCCTGTTAGATTCCTAGTCTCTGGTTGGGCCCTAGGCCATTGTTTCTTTTTTTCCCTTACGAAAACTGAAGTCAAGTTTGCCTATATCAACAAAAGCCCTCAGGGCAAAGGCGGTTTCAATGCTCTGATGTCCTACTTGTACAGATGGGCTATCCGTAAAGGCAAGGACAGTTAACACTAGAGAAGCTATTAACATTCATATTTCACGTTTCTCGTTAATCTTATGATTTTCTTCCTTATACATCAAAAATTTTTTTCTCTACTATCTTATCTCATTGATTTTTTTTGAAATCAATGTAGTTATTTAAAGTCATGGATTTCTTTTCTATAAGTACTACTTTATTTACATTCCCACAGTTTTAATATATGGTGTTTTATTATGATTTATGTATAAAACATTTCTAGTTTGTTGACCCCAAAATTATGTATAAATATACATATTTTTGTAAACATATTTATTGAAATATATGGTACATTCAGAATAGTACATAATCACAAAAGAATAGCTGCATAGGCCGAGGTGGGTGGATCACATTTCAAGAGATCGAGATCATCCTGGCCAACATGGTGAAACCCTGTCTCTACTAAAAATACAAAAATTAGCTGGGTGTGGTGGTGCATGCCTGTAGTCCCAGCTACTCAGGAGGCTGAGGCAGGAGAATCGCTTGAACCCGGGAAGTGGAGGTTGCAGTGAGCCGAGATGAGATCGCACCACTGCACTCCAGCCTGGCAATAGAGCGAGACTCTATCTAAAAAGAAAAGAATAGCTGTATAAATATTCACAAAATGAACATATCCACATAGACACCATCCAAATCAGGAAATAAACAAAACTCTGACAGTCTTTTAATTGAATTGTTTAGTTCATTTACATTTAAAGTAATTTTTGATATATATAGATTTGAGTTAATCATGCTATTTTCCATCTGTCCTTTGTGTCCTTATTCCTCCTTGATTTCTTTGGAAATAATTTTTTTTAAATATTTCCTTCCTATATTAACTTTTTAGTTACACAACCTACTGTATTCCTTTAGAATACAGTAGACATCCTTGACTTGTTATAGTCTAGCTTATTTTAACAGTTTTACCACTTCCCAAGCAATGCAAGAAGCTTAGAATGATTTAACTACATTTACCTCCCTGTTGACCTTTGTGATACTGTTTCCATATATTTTACTTCTACATATGTATAAACTCCACAAGACTGTGCTTTAAATAGTCAATGTTATTTTCTACTTATCCACATATTTACCCTTTTTGTTGCTTTTCATTTCTTCTTATAGTCCCATGCTTCTACCTAGGATCTTTAACTTATCAATTATAGCAATTTATTTATTTATTTATTGAGATGGAGTCTCGTTCTTTTTGCCCAGGCTGGAGTGCAGTGGTGCAATCTTGGCTCACCACAGCCTCCGCCTCCTGGGTTCAATTCTCCTGCCTCAGCCTCCCGAGTAGCTGGGATTACAGGGATGCACCATCTCACCCAGCTAATTTTTGTATTTTTGGTAGAGACGGGGTTTCACCATGTTGGTCATGCTAGTCTCACACTCCTGACCTCAGGCGATCCGCCCACTTCGCCCTCCCAAAGTGCTGGGATTACAGGCATGTGCCACCGTGCAGGGCCAATTATAGCTATTTTAAAGTCTTTGCATCCTCACACTAATATTTGGATTACCTACGGGTTTGCCTGTATCGTTTGTTTTTCCTCCGGGTTATTGGCCTACTAATATTTTGTGGTATGCCACTGTGGACATTTTTGAAAAGTTTAAAAAGTTTCCGGAATGTTGTTTTAACATAAGGAGTCCCTTCTTCCTCTCTTAGGCAGATAAGGCAAGGGGCTAATTACCTGAATCAAGTTATGCTTTGCGCTGGTCAGGGCTGGGTTGAAGTTTTTCTAAGACTGGTTCCAAACTACCAATCTTTTGATTGAGAGCCTGATGGGTTTCTGCCTTTTCATCCCTGAAAACCTGCAGCAGATTCAGCTCCATCACTCCTCAAAAACCTGGTAAATTACTAAGAAAGAGGCTGGCTGTGTGTTTGAGGCAGGCCCGCTCTCCAGGGGGACTTTGTCTCATGTGGACTGGGAGACTAATGGATTTTTCACTCTGCTTTTGGAAGCCCTTGGCCTAGCTCCTTGGCTTTCTGTGGGTTACGCAGGACTCAGTAAATGTTCCACGGGGAAAATCAGCCACTGTTTGGGGCTTGGGCATCTAGTGTCACATGACTGCCCAAATCCAGTAGATTTCCTCTGCATGGGCCAAGCCCAGTCCTCACTTTGTGCACAGAACTGGCAAAAAAAAGAGGAGAAAGCTGCTGGCCATTTTCAGCTCATTCAAAAGGGCTTTTAACAAAAGTCTTTCCTTCTGAAAATCAGACTAATCTAGTCATCATTGCTTCCATTACTTGCTAATACCTTAAAAATACGATTTTGTAATTTACCCAGGTTTTCTGGTTGTTGAAGTGAGAACACGGGGCTGCCACTGTGTACTGTATTCTGCCCAGGAGCAGAAGTTGACTACTCTAACAATTTAAAATATACAACACGCATACTAAAAAAAATCTATAATTAGTCAATATCACTACTCTTATTTTGACTACCATAAAAACTTTAGAGGAGTAAAATTAACATTAAAGAATGTAGGAATGGCAAATACACAAGCAGCCACTAACCCTAGGACTGAGGCAGATACACATCTGGAAAGGGCCTTCTCCCCAGGTGAGAGTCAGATTTTACTGAAGGGGTATGGTTGAGGTCCCCTGCATGGTGGAGAAGTCTGCTTAGGCTCCACAGTCTGGGGATGGTAGGCAAACTCGCTGCTAGAATGCTGGCAACACTGCTAGCAGACCACCTATTAGACTGCCAGTGATGAACTTTCCTGGACCCACCCACTGTGTTGCAGTGGAAGTCACTGGGAAGCCACTTGCTGGGGTGCCCATAGAACTTGCTGGAAGCTGTGCACCATGTGTCTCTTACATGCTACTGCTAGGAAACAGGTCCTCACCTGCAAACTGCCCACTGGCTGCCACAGGAGCCGGAAGAGTAAAGCAATAGAACCAGAAACAGAAGCCCCTTCCTCCTGCTGGTCCTTCCAGGGCCCTCTACTGTCAAGGACTAACATTGCAACAGCTGGGGTCTGGCTCTACATCCCAAAGGAGGGCACGGAGGAGTGGACTAAGAGCCAAGAGGAATACATTGATAATTGGCACAGATTTTCTTTTGCTCAGCCTTGCTACTTGCACCCCTTCCTTCCTTTGTTCATAGTTTGATTTCTGAAGTACATCCTTTAGCAATTATTTTAGCAAGGGTCACTGGATAAATTTTCTCAGCTTCGTTCATCCCAAATTGTCTTTATTTTACCCTCTTCCTTGAATAATAATTTAGCTGGGTATTAAATTCTACATTGACCGGTTATTTTCCTAAGTACTACAAAAACATTATTTCATGTCTTCCTATGTCTGTGGCTCTTATTAAGATTTTTGCTCTTAGTTTAATTATTTGTAGGCAATCTGTCTCTTGTTGCTTTAACGATTTTCTGAGTTTTTTTTTTTTTTTCTGGTCTAGAGTTTCCTATTAATGTTCCAGGTTTTTATCTTATTTGGGAGTCTGTGTTTCCTCCATTGGTGGAGTCATTTTCAGAAAATCTTTATCAGTTCTGGAAAAATCTCTCCCATTAACTTTCCAAATTTTGCCTTCCTAATTCACTCTGTTTTCTCCTTCTGGAACTCCTATTATCTGCATGTCGATGCTTTTATTCTTTGCTCTACGTATTTTATAGATATTTTTGTCTAACTTTCTGTGCTGAATTCTGTGCAGATTGCTCAGTTCTTCTTGTCCACTATTTTCTCTACAGCTATGTTTAATCAGCTCTTGAGCTCATTTTTTGAAGTTTTGTTTTTCATTTGTAAAAGTTTTATTTGGTTATTTTTCAAATCTATTTCTTGTCAAGTCTCTTTCTACTAATTTACAAATTTTCTTTTAAGCATATTTATAATATTTTCTTTTGGATTGTTTTATTATCAGAAGTTAGCTTAGTTCTAAGCCCATTCTCAATTCTTTATTCTAAGTACTTTAGTTCTAAGCCCATTGAGTTCTAAGCCCAGTTCTAAATTCATTATTGTAGTTTACTGTATATTTGACAATACTTAAGGGTGCTTTCCTTGCGAGTTTTTAAATTTTGGATTGGATGTATATTCAGTATTTCGCTTTTTGGAGAATGCCGTGCAACCATGGCTGAGGAAATAACTCTTCATAATGTTTTTGTGTTTACTCATGCTAGGTAATATAAATTTGTATCTTTAATAGCATAGGCCAGAGATTTGTGATGTCTCAGTGGTATCAGTCTGGGTCTAATCAGGAGACAGAAACCACACATAATAATTTAAACAAGTTACTTTACTATAAGGCATTATTAAGCTATGATAACAGAGTAACTAAAAAGATGTAAAGGGAATGCTACGTTGAGACTCTAGGGTTGAGAGAGAATACCCAAGGAAGGGCACATTTGGACAGGATGGGGCCTCCTCGAGGCTGGGGTTCAAACCTCATTGGCAAAGATGCAGCTGCAGCTCACAGGAAGGAGAGGAGTTTACTGCAGCCCATCCACAGTTACTGGTCAAACAGGAAACAACCTTCTGGGTATAGCCATACCAAGGTGTGAAGTCTGAAGTACGGGAAGTCGAATCAGAAGGACCATGGAAAGGTGGTCACAGGACTGGCTGGAACGGTGAGGTCACCGAGGGACCGTGCAGAACATCACTGGATGTCCCCCTTCACCCACCCTTCTGACCAACCATGCAGCAGGAGCAATAAAAAGCCAAACCCTCACACAGGAACCAGGAAGAGAAGCCCCTTTCCTCCTGCAGTGTCCCTCCAGCGCCCTCTGCTGACAAGTATAGTATGATCCTTACTGTGAAGGAGAAAGGCTTACAGTGTTCAGACTATGATCCCAGACCAGGTATTACAAGTTCAAAGCGGGGAGGCAATGAATTAATAAATGCCTCAGTTTATCAATCCGTCTGGATTGGTATTTTTCTTCTCCAGAATGTGAGCAAAGATACCCTTGATCTATGTACCAGTAAATAGATTATTGTTAGTCCACCTTTCTCTACAGGTGCCACCCTTTGAGAGTTCAGGTTTTAAGCAGTGGCCCTATTCCCACTCCCTACCTCACGCGGACTCAAGGACTTTTTTCCTGTTCCCACAGGGGCATTAAAGCACACGCCTCTAGGAAACTGGTGTCAATATCTTCTCATCCAATTTGGCAGCTGCTCATCACTTACTACTTTTACATTCTCTTTTCATTTTCATCACTTGGGAATTTCCCTTTCTTGGTTGTGAACTCAGCTGTGCATTAAAAACAAAGTGACGTACATTATACCTAGCATTTCTAAGAGGTCTTGGAGGGAAGAGTTCAGTCTCTATTCCTCTGGCAGCTTAACAATACCTGTTCTTGTTCTCTTTTGCAACTTTCTGGGGCGGATATCTTTTTTTTTTTTTTTTTTTCCAGAAAAGGTCTTGCTCTATCACCCAGGCTGGAGTGCAGTGGCATGATCTCAGTGCACTGCAACCTCTGCCTCCTGGGCTCAAGCAATCCTCCCACCTCAGCCTCTTGAGTAGCTGGACTACAGGCATGCACCACCATGTCCAGCTCATTTTTGTATTTTTTATGGAGATGGGGTTTTGCTATGTTGCCCAGGCTGGTATTGAACTTGTGAGCTCAAGCAGTCCACCTGCGTCAGCCTCCCAAAGTGCTGGGATTACAGGCGTGAGCCACCACACCAAACCTTGGGCCAGAAAACTTCTTGAGACATATGCTAGAAGATTTAAAATGTAAATAAAATAACCCTCACAGCAAGTTGCATTATTTTATTTGAGCATATCATCAGACCATGGCTGCTAGTTTAGGTGATTAATGAGCTAGACTATCTCAAGCTTGATGGACTGGCTTGTACAGTGCTTGTCACCTGTGACTTTCATATGTGCATTTTAAAAGCACTGCAGAGATGAATTTGTGCCAGCAAGAAGGGATTTTAATTTCCACCTGAGGGCTCTGCATACTTTGGTGGGTGTGTAACCAATTTCCATTTCATTAGTTATGTAAGATGTGACTTAACTCAATAACTGGATCCGGTCCACATTTCTGATTTACTTCAGCAATGTATTAGCACAACATATAGATTATGCTATGCATTGGCCTTGCCCTTAGTTTAATTTTGGAGGTTGGTGTATCATTTTACTGGAGAAACTTATGCTCTAGAAATGTAAGGAGACTTTCTCTGAGCTTCTGACACATTATACATACATCTATACTATAGTGCCTATCAATTGCAATGTGATTTTTGTTTACTTGCTGACATTCCCTTCAAATTAGATCTTAGAGGATGAGATCTTTTTATGTGCCCCAGGGCCTCACACAGCTGCAGAAGGGAGATGATAATTAAATAAATTTTGAGTAAAACACATTTTGCCTACGATCATACAGCTAGAAGTAACACAGCAGTGTGTGCAGCCACTATACTCTAGTACTTTAACTGCAGCAAAAAGCATGTGAGGGAATTATAGCTGGGTAGGTAAGCAGATTCCAGATATTAGAATATTTTGTATACCATACTTGGATTTTTGAGTTCTCTTAAGGCCATGGGGAACCATTCAGGAGTTTCTATGTGAAGGGTGAGATGATGAGAAATGCATTTGGAAAGATCAATTTGTTGGTTTTGTGTAGACCCTATAACCATATAAATGGCTCTTATGAAATATTGGTGGAATGAGAACGAATACAAGAATAAATCAGGAGGTGCACCTTGGCTTTCCACAGTACACTTTGGTTCTATTGTCCGAGACAGAGTGCTAGCTGGGAGGTGTTATGGACTGAACCGTAGCCCCTCCAAATTCATATATTGAACTCCTAGCCCAGGACCTTAGCACATGACAGCATTTGGAGATACCAAAGAGGTAATTAAGTGAACATGAGACCATTAGAGTGGGCCCTAATCCAATCTGATGGTTATCCTCATAAGAAGAAAAGACTGGGACATAGAGAGAGACACCAGGGGTGAGCATGCATACAGGGGAGGAGCCTGTGAAGAGACAGCAAGAGGGCGGTCATCCATAAGCCAAGCAGAGTGGCCTCAGAGGAAACCAGCCCTGCTGGCACCTTGATCTTGGACTTCCAGCCTCCAGAACTATGAACGAAGAAATTTCTGTTTTTTGTCACCCAGTCTGCAATATTTTGTTATGGCAACCTTAGCAAACTAATATAGGCTGGCCCAGTGTGACCATCCCTACCTACTTTGGAGTAAAATCTGTAGGAGTGTTGGTAAAGAACATTTTAGGAGTTTCCATTAGGCATATAAATACTTCCTCAGGTGTAGAAGATGAAGTATTAAGATGTCTGCCCCAGACCTTCCCAGGTTTAAGGAGAAGATTGATCAGATTTTGGTAGATTCCTGCCTGAAAGTAGAGGAACTCATTAAGTGGCACCATGAGATATTTTCTAGCCTTCTGGATTTTTATTTCTTAGTTAAATTATTTATTTAGTATTTATTAAACATGTAAACGTACTCTGCATTGGAGCATATAACCAGGTCATATTCTTGAGGTTAAGTAACCCAAGTAATTAATTAGTTAATTAATTCCTACTAGTTAGACACAGACCTTGCCTTCTGCAATGTAACAGTTTAGTGAAGAAAGATAGACATGAGAACAGATAATTACACAAAAGCACAATCAGGGCCATAACAGAGATATTATGATTGTGCTGTAGGAACACAGTGCACCTGGGGAGTAAGAAAAGGTGATTTTAAACAGGGTCTTAAAGTGTATGTAGGAGCTCATCAGGCTAATAAAGGTTCCAGGGGTGGAAGAGCATTCTAGACCATGGGAAAACTCGGGGCAGAAGCTCAGAGACATGAGAGGGCATAGGGTTTTTGGGGATCGGTGAGAACTGCAGTGGGACAAGGCACATAAGGTGGGAGCAGAGAGCCATGAGCAATGCCGCTGGGAAAGTAGTATCCTGCCTGGTGGTGGAGGACCTGGGACTCCATGCTCATACCTTTGACGCTAATTTTCTAGGCAACGGTGATTGGGTGGGTGAACAAGATCACCGTAGCCACTGCGGAGGGACCCAGCTCTCCAATGGATCATCCTTGCTACCCCATTGGCTAGTTCTAATGTGACCACGTGTTTGGCCTTTTGGCTGCATTGCCTGCTGCCTTGATTCTCTGGGTTTCTCCCCTTTTTCTGAGTTTGTCTCTGAGTAGAGTGAGAGGGATGTAGTAGGAGAGGAGGTCAGACTGGTGGGAGGGGATAATAATAGGCCTAGATGACCTTTTGGCTTTTTCTGTGAGTGACAACAGAGCCTTTGGAGAGCTTTGGGCAAGGAGTAGAGAGATTGATCCTAGCTACTAAAATGATCATTCTGGATGCTCAGTGGAGAAGAGAGTGTGGACAGCTAAGCATTGAAGCAGGAGTTTTACAGATGCCAGAATGGTGGTGTTCCTTTGAGGACGGGTAAGGACATTTTTGGTTGCATGAAGGAGAGTTACATGGCCTTGGGTAAGAACACCAGGGGAGGGGGTGGCAAAGGGAACTGAAGTAAGGAAGCAAAGGCACATGTGGGCGTTGAGAAGCCCATGGACACTGATGAAGTTAGACAGTTCTTGTTTGCTTTGCTACCCAGTGTTGAATTCTCTCCCTACTTGGGAGGGAAGAGAGTCTGTCATTGTGTGTTGCAAGGCAGAGCTGCCACCTCCTTTAAAAAAGCTCTTGGCAGAGGATGTCAGAAAGAATGGGCTGAGGACCTAGGCTCAGCCAACTGGAAGTCCACACCCAGAACCCTCCACCTCAATGGAATAATCCACAGAAGATATTCCATCAGCTAATACATTCTTTACTGATGACTGCAACAAGGTGAGGCTCTTGCTAGCAGCAATGATACCAAAGGTGGTATCTCCAACAGAGGCCCCTTGCCGGTGGCTGGGCTTCCTCTCTCTCATCCTGCCCCCTACAGGACTGGCTTTCCCAGTCAGTTCTGTTGCTTGCAACCAACAACTCTGCAGATCCAGTGGTGAAAGGTGTTTTTTTACCCCAGAATTTTGCAGAGTACTACTTTTTAAAGAAAGTCAGCTCTAATTAGAGCAACCCTCACTCAAGATTAGATAGGGGGTGAGAAGAGGTCACAGAAGCTATTCAGTATAAGATTGTATTTATATAGGAGGAGAGCGGGGGTGAGAACAAAGACAGGCAGATGCAAGGATGACATGAAACAAATTAAAATGTCTTATGCGATCAGTTAGAATACCTCAGTAAAATTGACACATGATTTTTGTGACTTTTTTCTTTTAAATTTATTTTAACAATTCTTTTGAAGAGATCTACTGATTAAATATTAATTCTGTTCTTAGTTGAGTGTTCTGATTATGTAGAAATAGTTTCCTACGGACTAGAAAAGTTGAGCATACTTTTCATGGTTCTTTGCATCTCATAAGCTTTCTAAGTGGAAGAAGCCTGATTTTATTATCAGTTAGAAGCTTCAGTTCCAAATAATCATTGTGGTTAAAGCACTGGACAGGAGTCAGGAGTTTTTAGCTGTGAAAACTCAGTTTCACTCCATTCTATTAAGGAATTTGGAGCAAATGATCTTAAAAGTTTCCCACAGCCCCAACATTTTGATTCTACCTTAAACTATTAAGAACTTATTAGGGCACTTTAAAGTGGCAGAAAAGTTTAGAAAATTGAGTAATAGACAGGAATGTATGTATTATTTAGCTTTAATGTAACAGTTTGCAGTATTTGCTTCTGATTTTTCTTTTAGTTTTAAAAAAATTTCCATTTAACCAAAATTGACTTTTTTGGTGTACAGTCCTATGAATTAAAACATTTTTATTGTGGTAAAATGTACATGAAATTTACCAACTTAACCATTTTTAAGTGTCCAATTCATGGTGTTAAGTATATACACATTGTTGTACAACCACCACCACTATCCATTTCTAGAACCTTTTCATTTACCTTTCATTTACCATTTCTAGAAACTTTTAGTTTAGTTTCAAACTAAAACTCCATATCCATTATGCAATGAGTCCCTTCCCTCAGTCCCTGGAAACCATTTTCTTTGTGAAATTTAGTCCTGTGAACTTTGTTTGTTTGTTTTGTTTTATTTGTTGTTTTTGAGATGGAGTCTCGCACTGTTGCCCAGGCTGGAGTGCAGTGGCAAGATCTTGGCTCACTGTAAGCTCCGCCTCCCGGGTTCACGCCATTTTCCTGCCTCAGCCTCCCAAGTAGCTGAGACTACAGGCGCCCGCCACGGCGCCCAGCTAATTTTTTGTATTTTTAGCAGAGGCGGGGTTTAATTGTGTTAGCCAGGATGGTCTCGATCTCCTGACCTCGTGATCCACCCTTCTCGGCCTCCCAAAGTGCTGGGATTACAGGCGTGAGCCATTGAGCCCGGCCAGTTCTGTGAATTTTAATGCACTTGTAAATTTGTGTTACCATCACCACAGCTGGGATACAGAGGAACCCAACCACCCTGGTGCACTATTCCTTTATAGTCCCATCTTCCTCCTGACAACCACTAATCTATTTTTCATCACTATAATTTTGTCTTTTCACAAATGTCATAAATGGAGTCATAAATTATGTGACCTTTACTACCGGTTTCTTACATGCAGCGTGATGCTTTCAGATCCACCCAAGTGGTACGGTGTGGGTACCCATGGTTTGTTCCTATTTACTCCTCCCTGTGCACCTCTCTTCAACCCCACTCCTCTTCCTCCCTTGCCAAAGGGAACCCCCGCCCTGAAGTCAGTGTGTTAGAATCTCATGAATATTTTAATAGTTTTAGCCACAAAACAATATATGTTTTTTGTTTCCTGATGTTTAAAATGTAAATAAATGGCATCATAACAAAAACCATGCTGTAAAATGTTTCCATAACTCACCATTATGTTTTTAAGGGATATCCACGTTGGTGCCATGTGAACGCTGGGTTACAAACCTTCATCAGTCTATAATATTCTGTTATATGACTACATCATGTATTCATCCATTTGCCTGTGGAGGAACATGTTTTTCCCTGTCTGGCTGTCTGTCTCATTATCTCACACTGAATAGCAGTACTTGGTTCCCTCCTAAACCCCACCCCCTTCCCCAGGGCCTCCAGTCCCAAAGCAGGCCTTGCTGATGGTCAGAAATACCCACAATGGGGGCAAACCCCAAATCTCATCTTCAAGCTGGCTGCTTGCTTGGCTGAGTACCGGGGCGGAGCCTGTGTCTGGACCCGTGGACCCCTAAGCTTGAGGTGTGAATGAGGTCTCAATCCTGGATGTGTGTTGCCGTCTCCAAAGCAGTCTTTTAAACAGGGAAGAGGGAGAGGACAGAGCATAGGAAGGAAGAGAAAGGAGAAGAGAGAGAAGGAGGGAAGAGAATGGGAAACAGGGAGGGAAAGGAGAGAGAGAGGGAGAAAGAATTAAAGAAATTAAGTCAGAGTTTCTGGGCAGTGGTATTTTTCTAAAACTTATCAAGTTAAAGATGCAGCCAGGGTAACAAACCCTTGATTAAAACAAACAAAACAATGTTCCAGGCAACATTTTCTAGCTTTCCAGAGGTTTGGGAGCCCCAAACCCTGACTCTCCACTCCCTCCATCTCCTACCGCTTTTAGCCCCTGTGGCCCTGTGGCAGCCGCCATCTGAGCCTGCTTTCAGAAACAGGTAGTAAAGCCCTGGCCTCAGTCCAGCTCCTGGTGGGCTTTCTTGTCATTTCTAGTACACAGGGATGTTGATCTGGTTTCTGAGTCTCACTACAGTGTATACGTCTCCTCCGTTTGTTCTTTATCTGATCTTTCTATATGCTGGAGCAAAGATGTTACCTGAGAGCGTGAACTTACAGAAATGTTTCCTATCTCACTTTTGAAAGCACACTTTACCCGCTGAATGACTGCTATTGTACCTTCAAAGGAACTTACGCCGCCACCTTAGAAATACCATCTTTTTGTGTTTTGCCTTTTTTAAATGAAAAGTTACTGCTTTTTCTCATTTCGGAAATAATTCATGCTTGCAGTAAAAAGTTCAAACGCTATGGAAATGTGTGACTTAGGAAATGAAAGAACGTGTTCTGTCATCATCCCCCTGCAGATGATGACCACAAAAAATCTTGAGCCTATTTTTCCATATGTTTACCATACACATACTAACATTAAAAAAAATAAAAATGAAATTACGTTGGAGAACGGTAGGGCCAATTGATTTCTGCACTTAGTGTATCATGGAAAGTTTTCAGTACTTACTTTACTTATTTCATTATTTTTAATGGACACATGGTGTTCCTTTGTCTGGTTGTACTGCGGTGCATTTACTGAGGGTCATTTGGGAAGTTTTGGTTTTGGCATCATAGATGATGCTGAAATAAACTTTTGTTATGTACATCTGTGTGCATTTATGCAAGGTCAAAAACTGCTTTATCTCTTAGAACAGAAGTGAATGCATTTGCAGGGGGAAGGAGAGAGCGGAGGGAGGTTGGTGCCCTTCTCAGCAGTCAGAAGGTAGTAGATGCTTGGGGCTACTTTAGACACTCGGCCCTAGGGGAATGTATCTCCTGAGTCTCAAAACTCTTAATGCCACGCACACCATGACAGGTTCCCTTCACTCCACCCTCTCCTGAACCTTCTGGATTGAAGAACACCAGTCTCCAGAAGGTTAACTTGGAAAGGTTAGGGCAGTTTGGGTTTTTGTTTGTTTGCTTGTTTTATCTCTAGATTGCTTATAAAGTGTAGTATTTTTCAAACTGCGGAGCTGTGACGCATTCATATTATGAAATAAAATTAGAGGGTTACAAACAAGCAATTGAAAAATAGGGGACAGAGCGAGACTCTGTCTCACAAAAAAAAAAAAAAAATAGAATAGTACAGAAAATAAGAGTGCATCATGTGAAGTAAGTGTAAGTACTGTTTACTTGAAATTTTATTTCAGGTGTGTGTGTATGTGTATGTGTGTGTGTGTCTTAAGTCAGGTTCCCTAGAAGCAGAGCTCAACAAAAGAGTTCTGGGTGTTTGTGATCTGGAAAAGTGAGGGGAGCTGGCTGGGGCAGAAGAAGAAGCTGAGCGAGAGTATGTGCTTCCAGCCTGATTTCTGGGGCTCTGATGCTTGAGTTGTTCCACAGACCTGGTGCTGCGTTAGGGAAGGGGTCAGCCTGTGAACCCCCAGGTCCACCATCAGTTGTGGGCTGTGGGCTGATGTGAGGAGTAGGGGTGCATAACCTGGAAAGTCAGCTCCTATTCTGCAAGGACAGTTCTCCAGAGGATGAGGCCGCTGTGATCTTCACCCACTGGGGATGAGTCCCCAGCCTGAATGAGGTTGCCAATGGTGTCTTTACTGGACCTGACAGACAATGTATTCCTTCTTAGTGTGGGTCATGGCCAAAAAATGTTGGAGAAGCACTGGATCTGAAGAACTTAGTCTATCCACCTGTGGTAACGAAAATGAGGCCTTATCACTATCTTTTCCTTATTTCATTAGACAAAGGCAAGTTCCACATATAATTGGAATTTTGTCCCCATCAGAGAAAAAGTCACCACAATTTCTGAATGAATCCAGAGTGGGAAAGAAATGCAGAAGACGTTTTTAATAGGTTAAGCTTAAGCCTTAAGGTCCAGGATATATCTAAGGAGGCTTAGCGCCTCTCCTGGCTTAGAGCAAACCACCCTGGAGGTGAGGTAGGTGGGCTCTTAGGGGAAGCTTGAAACCCACAAGAAGCATGGCACGTGTTCAGGGAGCATTAATTTTACTCAGCTAAATATTTTAAAACTTGGTGGGTTTTTTTTTATGACCATAAATATAAGATGCAACAGAATGTGAAATTCACATGAACTTTTAAGATGAAGAATAAAATTGCAAAGAGATTTCAGATTATAGGTTGCCACTTTGGACTATTCTCCTAGGCTCTCAGAGGTTCTTGTTCATTTGCTTCTGCAGTTAGGCAGTCAAGGAGAAAATTAAGAAAAGCAGTAGTTAGAGTCATTATTATTCTCCTTTCAGGAGAGTCCGGTTAACTTGGTAAGCTGGGCTCTGAATCCTCCAGGCTCTGAACAGATGACATTCATCCAATAGGCAGTCTTGATCACCAATCCTAAAATACCAGAACCGTCTGGTCAGTCGAGAGATAGTTATTAAGCACCAATGAGGTGCTAACATTGGGGTTAAAATGATGAAGAAGACAGACCATCCTGCTCTGATGGGCCATTCTGGTCAGGGGAGACAGGCAAAACCAAATAAACAATGTGGTAGTCATTAGAACTATGCACCAAATCTTTGGGCTTCCTGGGTTGAGTTAACTCATGCTAACTCTGCTGGAATGAGGTCCTTGGGGGTGGACCCTTGACCAGTTCTGGCCAATGAGTGGTGAGTGGTGAGTGGAGGTCCTTGGGGGTGGACCTTTGACCAGTTCTGGCCAATGAGTGGTGAGTGGAAGTGTGGTGCCCTTCTGGGCTGAGCATTTCGTGCAATGCTCTCTAAAGCTTTCTTTTCCCTCTGGCACCATGACCAGGGCAGTGCTCCACATGGTCGCTGCCCGTCAGCCTGGTCCCTGAGCCGAGCCTCCCAGTCAGTCCACAAAGCACATGTGGTGTGAAAAAGCTAGAAACTTTTACTATTTAGCCTCCTGAGGTTTGAGCATTGTTTATTATTGCACTTTAATGTAAACCACCTTGCCTGATATAAACCAACAAATTAAAACAAGTTCTGATAACTGCCTTGAATAAAATGAAGAGGTTGTTAATAGCACATGACAGAGGGTGGCCTACAGGTCAGGAAATGCTTCTGTGAAGACATGAAATGTAAGTTGGGACCTAATCCATCCGGGTAATGGGTATTTCCACCATGGTTTTTCTCTGTTACTGAGAGGAGTGAGGTAGCCCTTGAGTCATAGAACCAGGACAAGCAGGAAATAGGAGACATAAACTTGCTCAAGGGTACACAGCTAATTGTTGGCAAAGCTGGTGCTCTAACAGCAGCATCTGGGCTTGGGTCCAGGCCCTTTTCACTCGGGCTGCCCCAAAGGCAAGTGAGGTGTCTAGGGTGCAACACTGAAGGAGACATGCTCTCTGGGCCTACCATGCATTTGCATGACCTGAGAGTCAGTGCCTCCCTAAATGTGTCCTGGAGACTCATTCTTAAACAGGCACTCATCCTCAGGGTCACACAAGGGTGAGGAGGACACTGAAAGGTTACCTTCTTTTTTTTTTTTTTTTTTTTGAGACGGAGTCTCGCTCTGTCGCCCAGACTGGAGTGCAGTGGCGCGATCTCGGCTCACTGCAAGCTCCGCCTCCCGGGTTCACGCCATTCTCCTGCCTCAGCCTCCAGAGTAGCTGGGACTACAGGCGCCCGCCACCACGCCCGGCTAATTTCTTTTTGTATTTTTAGTAGAGACGGGGTTTCACCGTGTTAGCCAGGATGGTCTCGATCTCCTGACCTCGTGATCCGCCCGCCTCGGCCTCCCAAAGTGCTGGGATTACAGGCTTGAGCCACCGCGCCCGGCCGAAAGGTTACCTTCTTAAATATTGTACCCTAAGCACCCTGCTGGCCTCACCCTGGTCCCAGCTCTGTCCACACCATTGTTCTTAGTGAAAATAACAAACAAGCACACAACATTCAGGTGACTGTGGCTGTGTCCTTGGCATGCTGGGTGTGTCTGCTGATCTGATCTGAAAATAGCACTACCCTCATTGAGATCCTGTGACAGACAGCACAGCGCTTCGAGACAGGAAAGTGCAGTTTTTGATCTGCCAAAAATTGACTTTCTAAAGCCATTGGTGGGCAACCAAGTAAGGAGACGAGGGAGTGAGTTTCAGGAGTTTTAGGAAGACGGGGACTGGCCTGTGCCCATCTTTCCCCTTGGCAGGGTAAGAGCCTTTCATCTCCTCTGAAAAGGGTGGTTTCAGTTGCAGAGAAGGAATTTAATGAAATGCATTCCCACAAGGTGTCAATGACTAACAGTACCCTCTTTCCTGGAAGCCGGTTTGGTAAACAGTAGGAGAAGCTAGCAGATGATCTTTGTAGAGCAGTTCCTGTATGTAGACACTGGGCTGGTGCTTCATAAGCATTTAATCTCATTTATGCCCTTTGGCATGATGAGGTTGGTGATTGGTTTTATTATCACCACTGTATTAGTCCATTTTCAAGCTGCTGTAAAGACATACCCGAGACTGGGAAGAAGGAGGTTTAACTGGACTTACAGATCCACATGGCTGGGGAGGCCTCAGAATCATGGTGGGAGGTGAAAGGTGCTTCTCTCATGGTGGTGGCAAGAGAAAAATGAAGAGGAAGCAAAAGCGGAAACCCCTGGTAAACCCATCAGATCTCGTGAGACTTATTCACTATTACAAGAATACGAGCATGGGAAAGACCGGTCCCCGTGATTCCATTACCTCCCCCTGGGTCCCTCCCACAACATGTGGGAATTCTGGGAGATACAATTCAAGTTGAGATTTGAATGGGGACACAGCCAAAACATGCTACCCCCTGTACAGAGGAAGAACCTATCTCTCTGGGTCTAAATAACTCACCCTTTGAACGTTTGTGTCTAACTGTTACTCACTTGAGGACAGTGGGCACAGAAAGGGTGAAAACACCTGACTGGTGAACAGAAGTGCTAACCTGGAGGAGAGGAAAGAGAACAGAAGACAAACAAAGCCGCCTACTTTACAAGGTTGTCAACCCAGGTTAACTTTACCCTGACTGGGGTAAAATTTACCAACGCCACCACCTCCTGGACCATGGTTCTTAAGAATTTTCTGCAAAGCTTGGTGAATAAGTGGGTGCGTTTTCAACAAAAACCAATGTTTGTATAAACTTTCAGAGGCATGGGAAGCCTCCATTTTGTCACAATCTTATTTCATTCCGTTTTACCAAGGTAGACCTTATAAATCATGGAACTCACCCATTGTAAATGGATGATTTGGGGTAAATTTATACAACTGTACAGCCATCACCACTGCATCACTCCAAAAATTCCCCGTGATGCCTGACACTCCGTTTCCTACCTGCCCCTCCTCTACCCCTCCCCACCTCCACTTCAGCCAATTTCTGCTTTCTGTATCTGTAGTTTTGCTGTTAGTAGACTTTTCTTATAATGGAATCACACATATAGCCTTTTATGTTTGGTTCCCTCACACAGCGTAATGTTTCTGAGTTTTGACCATGTTGTTGCTGAGTACTGTTCCATTGTGTGGATACACCACATGCTATGGTTTGAATGTTTGTTGTCTCCTTTGAAATTCATGTTGAAACTTGATGCCCCATGCAACAGTATTAAGAAATTGAGCCTTCAGGAGGTGATGAAGCCATAGGGCAGAGACCTCATGGTTGGGATTAGTGCCTTATAAAAGGGCTAGAAGGAACTAGGTAGGAATCTTTTGTTTTTCTTTTTTTTTTGTTCCTTCCACCGTGTGAAGACACAGCATTACTGCCATCCAGAAGTCACAATGACAAGGTGCCAGCTTAAAAGTAGAGATTGGACCCTCATCAGACACCAAATACTAGCATCTTGGTCTTGGACTTCTAGACTCCAGAACTGTGAGAAATAAATTTCTGTTGTTTATACATTAGTCAGTGTCAGGTATTTTGTTATAGAAGCACAAATGGACTAAAACACCACATTTTTAAATCCATTCACTACCTGATGAACATTTGGATTGCTTCCAGAGTTGAACTATTACGCCTAATGCTGCTATGAACATTCATGTACAAATCATGTACAAATAAAATCATGTTTTTATTTCTCTTGCGTACATACCTAGGAATGGAATTGTAGGTTGTATGGCGGATGTATATTTAACTTTTAAAGAAACTGTCATACTTTTTCCAAAGACACTGCAACCATTTCACATTCCCACAGTGTGTATGAACCTTCCAGTTTTTCCACATCCTTGCAAACACTTGGTACCATCGGACTTCTTTGTTATAGACATTTAGCGGATGGTATCTCACTGTGGTTTTAATTTGCACTTCCCTACAGTCTAGTGGTGTTGAACATCTTTTCACATTTTTGTTAGCCATTGATACATCTTTGGTAAAATATTTATTCAAATCTTGACTCATTATTAAATGCTAAGATTCTTTTTTGTTTGTTTGTTTTTGAGACAGAGTCTTGCTTTGTCTCCTAGACTGGAGTGCAGTGACACGATTTTGGCTCACGGCAACCTTGGCCTCTCAGGTTCAAGCAATTCTCGTGCCTCAGATTCCCAAGTAGCTAGGATTACAGGTGTGCACTATCATGCCTGGCTAATTTTTTTATTTTTGGTAGAGATGGGGTTTTGCCATGTTGGCCAGGCTGGTCTCAAACTCCTGAGCTTAAGCGATGTGCCTGCCTCAGCCTCCCAAAGTGCTGGGATTACAGGTGTGAGCCACTGCATCCAGCCCAATTTTTTTTTTTTTTTTGAGATGGAGTCTTGCTCTGCTGCCCAGGCTGGAGTGCAGTAGCACAATCTCGGCTCACTGCAAGCTCCGCCTCCCGGGTTCATGCCATTTTCCTGCCTCAGCCTCCCATGTAGCTGGGACTACAGGTGCTCACCACCACGCCCAGCTAATTTTTGTATTTTTAGTAGAGAGGGGGTTTCACCATGTTAGCCAGGATGATCTTGATCTCCTGACCTCGTGATTCGCCCGCCTTGGCCTCCCAAAGTGCTGGGATTACAGGCGTGAGCCACCACGCCCAGTCAATTTTAAGAATTCTTTATATGTTTTGAATATAAGCCTTTATCAGATATATAAAATGTTTTTTTCCCAGTCTTTGGCTTATATTTAAATTTCTTTTGAAATTAAAATGAATTGAAGGCAGAAGTTGTTTAATTTTGATGAAGTCCTGTTTATCACTTTTTTTCTTTTACAGATCATGCTTTGTTGTCATATCTAAGAAATCTCCATCTAAGCCAAGGTTATAAAGATTTTCTCCTATGTTTTCTTCTTGAAGTTTTGGATTTCAGCTCTTAAATTTTGTTCTAGGATTATTTTGAGTTAATTTTGTGCAGCCATATCTTTTGAACCTGCCTCTTGACAGATGAGGAAACTGACACAAAGGGGCTTGGCTCTGATTCTTTTTTTTTTTTTTTCCCTAAGAGACAGAGTCTTGCTCTGTTGCTTGTGCTGGAGTGCAGTGGCATGATCACTATTCACTGGAGCCTCAACCTTCTGGGCTCAAGGGATCCTTCTGCCGCAGCCTCCTGAGTAGCTGGAACTACAGGCATGTGCCACCATACCTGTCTAATGAAAAAACTTTTTTAAATAGAGATGAAGTCTCACTGTGTTACCCAGGCTGGTCTCGAACTCCTGGCCTCAAGCAATCCTCCCTCCTTGGTCTCTCAAAGTGCTGATTACAAGCATGAGCCACTATACGCAGTCTCTCAGGTTCTTAAGCAAACTAGTGGTAGAACTAAAACAGGTGATTGTTAGGGTCCGTCTCACACAATGTTTGCTCCTATGGAGTTTATTCTAGTCCACATCTTCCGCCTTTAGGGCTGCATGATTGTTGTCTCTCACCTCCCCTGTGAAAAAGCCCTGTCTAGTGTTTAAGCCAGATTCTTGTCAGCGCAGGTCCACTGTGTCTGCTCCTTGACTCAGTGGAAGCAGTTGCTCAGCACCAGCCTCCATACACTTGGAAGCAGCTGAGCCCATGTCATCCCCGTTTCTAAATAGCTTTGGCTCCTTTTCCGCCTGGGGGCTGTCTCTGTCCCTTTCAATGCTTGCACTGCTTCCTGACACTAATGTGCTGTACATGGTGGGTGCCACTTGGTGTTTGAACATTATAGCTTTGAAAGCAGGGGACGCCTGGGAACGTATCACTGGATGGATTTCCCAGAGGATGTTAGAGGGAAAACCATTGCTGACTTCCATTCCAATTTGTCAAGCAAGACAGCTGGAATTGTTAGGCCTTTTGTGTCCCAGGAGTCTCTTGGGGAGTGGGCCAGGGCAGAGAGGACTTGTGAGAAAAGGATAGGCAGGAGAACCCCAAAAAAATCATACTTGTCACTCACTTATACACGCACAGAGCTGATGCTTTATCCTCTCATTGTACTTTTGGCCCAACTGTAATATCTGTTCTTTTTGCCAGGTCCTGAAAAGACTGCATCAGCCCTTTAGCAATTATCTGCCTCTTGATGAAGCATCAGAGCAGGTGTGCATACACCTGCCAGCACAGAAAAACCTTAACATAAAGTTGAATACAAAAAGAAAGAGTCAAAGTAAGATCTATAGCCTAATATGAATAATAGGAATAAAGACACAATGTCTTTTACATAACAGCACTATGTATTTTACAAGCGAACGTACTTGTACTCAGGTCATAGATCAACCACAGAACAGGTGTCTTGTGGAAGGTAAGAAATTGGACTGGGGGCTCTGTATTAGTTTTCTGTGGCTGCTGTAACCAAATTACTAACAACAGGATTGCTTCAAATGACACATTTATTTTTTCACTGTTTTGAAGGCCAGAACTTTGAAATCTGTTTCACTAGGCTGCAATCAAGTGTTGGCAGGGCCAGCTCCCTCTGGAGGTCCAAGGATAGAATCCATTCCTTGAATCTTCCAGCTTCTAGAGGCTGCCAGCATTCCTTATCTTGTGGGCCACGTCACTCCAGCCTTCAAGGCCAGCATCTTCAAATCTCTTTCTGCTCTGTCTTCACATGGCCTTCTCTATGTGTGTCAGATATCTCTCTGCCTCCAAAATCTCATTGAACATGTTAAGAATCACCCGGATATAAAATTCTAGGTTGGCAACCATCTTCCCTTAGAATTTTGAAGGCATGACTCTGTGTTCTAGCTATAAGTGTTTCTTTGAGAAACCCAATGACATTCTGATTTTGAATCTTTTGTATAAACATTCTGCCCCCACCCTCAGAAGTGTGTAAAATTTCTCTGTCCCTTTTGCCCTAAACTTTCAGATGATATGCCTTTACTTCAGGTCTTTTTTCACCCATTTTGCTGATACTTGATGAGTACACTCAACTCATGCCCTTCCCTTCTAGGAAATTCTCTAGAAATTCTTATTTAATGGTGCTCTCCCTCCCTCTTTTTTTTATGTTTCTCTATCTTGGACTTCTAGACTGATGGTTTAGATTTCATATTTTTCTCCTATATTTTTTATCGCTTCGTCTTTTTACTTTATTATTTCTTCAGCTTTATTTTCCAATCCTTCTATTGGGTTTATAATTTCTCGTATCATTTTTTAACTTAAAAATTTTGTTTTGTTCTTTGACATTCCTTTGATAGAGCATCCTGTTCCTGTTTCACAAATGCAGTATGTTATCTCCCTGAGGCTACTCTGACAACTTTAGTTGTTGAAGTTTGCTTCTCTCTGCATAGTCTCTTTCCTCCAAGTTGTTTTTCAATAATTTTGGGGGAGCCTGTCTCAGAGGGAGAGTTTCCTCAAACGTGTGATGGTTCTTGTCCCACTTTCAGAGTGGGACATTGAAAAGCTGGTCAGATTTAAGTCTCCAGATGAGATGTTTCCGATCCCCTGCCTGGAGAAAATAGACCTCGACACTGGGTCTGGGAGCTGAGGAGAGGAAGAGAGCTGGAATCTGACATTCACAGTGTCACTGTCCACTGATTCCTATGTTTTGGTTCTATCCCCCGTCTTCAGCAATGCCTGGTGTTCTTCCATGTGGAGATTGTAGGTTACATCCTTTATGGGCAAAATCCACTGGTCTTTTGCTGGGGAGCAGCAGTTGTCTGGCTGGTCAGTGAGGGATATAGAATGTGGGGCTGTAACTGCTCTTTGAAAAGACTTAAACAATCCTGTTTATAGCCTCCTGTTTACCCCAACCTCTAGATCTATCTGGTGCCACTAATTTCTGAACCTTTTGGGGGGTTTTGCAGAACAGATTGGGCTGCTACTTGTCTTCACACTGATGGCTTAGGATTTAGCTTGTATGAGGACAGCTAGGTGAGGTACCACCTGACCATTTGCCTTCTCACGTCAACACACCTGCTGCTCTTTTCTCCTCTCCTCTGTCCTTTGTCCTTGTGAGTTCATGCCTCCTTTTGCCCACCCTTGAGCATCTTTTCAGTGGAGTTTAAGTAGGAAAGGCCACTGTGTTCAATCAGAGTGTGTGTGTATTCGTTTTCTGTTGCTGTCATAACAAATTTCCACAAATTTGGTGACTTAATACAAATTTATTATTTTACAGTTCTGAAGTAGAAGTCCAACATGGGTCACACTGTTGGACCCAAGACTTTGGCAGGGCTGTGCTCCTTTCTGCATGAGACTATGTCCTTCCCTTTCCCAAATTCTTGAAGCTGCCTGCATGCCTTGAGTTGTGGCCCCTTTCTGGATCTTTAGAGTCAGGGACAAGTCCTTCTCACATGGCATCACTCTGACCTCTTCTGCCTCTTTTAAGGATGCCTGTGATTACATGGGGCCTGCTAAATATTCCAGGATAAGCTTCCTATCTGGAAGTCAGCTGATTAGCAATCCTCTGTGCAACCTTAATACCCTTTTGCTATGTTAGGAAACATGCTCACAGGTTCCAGGGATTAGGACATGGACATCTTTGGAAGGCCAATATTCTGCCTAAGACAGCATCATGAACTAGAACTGAGAAATTTGAAATTCAGTTATCAAAATTACCAGGATGAGTTTATTTGCCTTCATCTTCTATCATGACTTAAAAGAATTCTAGGTTCCAAAGAAACTTCAATCCTTGATACAATCCACACTTTGTAAATTTTGTATTTGGGCTTCTAAAGATAAAATGGAAAATGAATTGTACTTGCTTTGAAGTCATTTCATTCCTAAAACAAAGTAGTGGGACATATTTTGTTTGAAGAACTCAAAGTAATTGTAGTGGGTTGAATAGTGTCATTCTCCAGAAAGATACGTTCAAACTCCAAACCCCTGATACCTGTGAATGTGACCTTTATTGGAAATAGGGTTTTTGTAGTTATGATTAAGTTAAGAATCTCAAATGAGATCATCCTGGATTTAGGGTGGCCCTTAAATCCAATGACTGGCGTCCTTGTAAAAGAAAGGAGAAGGAGATTTAAGACACATAGAACAGAGAGAAAGGCCATGTGAAGACTGAGGCAGAGACAACTCGTGCAGCACCAAGCCAAGGAATGTCACAGATTACCAGCAGCCACCTGAAGCTAAGACACAGGAAATGTTCTCCCTCAGAGCCTCTGGAAGGAACTGCCCCTGCTGACACCTTCATTTTGAACATCTAGCTTTCAACAATTGTGGGAGAATAAATTTCCGCTTTTTTTTTTTTTATCTGCCCAGTTTGTGATAATTTGTTGCAGTAGCCCTAGGAAACAAATGCGGCAATCTTTTAGCCAATTTCTCCTCCATGTGATAAATACGCAGGTCCCATTGACTTCATTTTGCTCAGAGAGGCTGTTTGTTCACTGTTACAGCTGCCCATGTGACATTTAGAATATCTAGAAGCCATGTCCGTAGAGGCAAAATAAAATGGAAATTTGAGATCATCTGTTGGTTTCTACAGGAAAGAAAAGCTAACATTTACTGAGCTGGCTCTGTGTTAAATGTTTATGGTCATTATTTTGTGTAATTCTCATAATGTCTTTATGAGGAAGGTACTATGATAATCTCTATTTCATAGGCTTGGAAATTGCAACAGAGAGAGGTTAAACAACAGAGCAAAGATTCTAACGAAGCTCTTTCAAAACCCTAAGTGTTTATGCTTGAAGATCCAAACTACAAATCGAAACTGATCAAATCTTCTAAATAATTGTTCAAATTTCCCCTTTCCATTGTCTATGTAGAAAAAGCTAGAAAGTTCAATGGTTTCTGTGGACAATTATTAAAGTTAAAAAAAATGATGAGTTGAATAAATCCAGACTATTTCTTCATATTCATATCATACCCAAAGGCTTTCTCCTGGGAGAAGCTGCTGAAGAATCAAGTCATTAAAAACTATGTCAGAAGCTGCTGCGTGGATCTCACTGATACTCATTTGATTACAAAAATATTATCTTTCCCCGCAGCTATGCTTTTGTCAGGGGTATGGAAAGATAACTGAACTGGCGGGCCAAAGGCTCAGAGAATTCATTACCAAGATAAATAGAAAAAAAGGAAATTCAAGAGGCTCTTAGGAGACTTACAGGGATTGCTAGGGCAATTATTCTTCTTGGTGTCTCCAGCACATCCTGGTTCTGTTCAGAAAAATGAAGACAGTTTGATAAGCCCGCTGCTTAGGAGGCTATCTAGTGGGTTGTTTTCATGGATAACATCTTGAGTATCTTTCCTACTACTTTTTTTTTACAGGCTGGTTTTAAACAAACTCAAAGCCAAAGCCAATGGGTGGCTATAACCCAGATTCCAGGGTCACTGCTATGTTACCAGTCTGGGTAAAAGTAAGCTCTTGTCTCTTTATCTGTCACCATTGAGATAGTATCATTTTTTTTTCACTCCTAGAGCCCCACATTCTAGTGATAACTCTCAGGGCTTACTCAGTCCAAGCCAGTAATCCTTGTTATAATCTCTTTGTCAAGAGAAAAGAACACATTTGGATCCTTCCATCTTGTCCATTTTTATCACCTGCTGTTCTTGGCAAAACCCAGGGCAATGGGCTGCTCTAGAGGTGGCCTTGACTTACTTGGTCACTGGAGGGTGGGGAGCTCATAGCTGATGGCGAGGTCACTTCCCCCTCTATGTTGATGTCACCATCCCAACTAGGGTACAAGTACCTGTGGAGGGGACAGTGCTGATGGAGCAGGGTGGATAAAGCGCAGGAGTCCTGGTGTGCCCTTGCTCAGGCCTGTCTCCAGAGACCTGTGGCTCCTTTCCTCCAGTCTCCGTAGCCTTACCCCAACTCCTCCATCCCCTGGAAATTCTTCCTCTTCCCTCGTCAAGGACTGCCCCTGGGCTGGGCTTCTGGGCTGACAGCAGTACTCCTCCCAGGGTATTGGCTGGTTAGACCGATCCACCAGGGATAGGATCTGTGCTGTTGGCAGGGCGGTGGTAGAAGATAAAATTGGATGGGCAGGGTGCAGCCAGATGGTGGCAGACCTGGGATGCTTGGCCAAGGCTTCTGGGAAGGTTTAGAGCTGGACGTGACCTGCCCTGCCATCCCAGCTCTATTTCCAGCCACTGCAGCCTGTGTCTCAAACGTCTGGTTTTCTTGGAGAGCATCCTTGGGTAACTAGGCAAATGTGCCCACCCCTTCCAACTCATCGCTGAGTGCCTTTCTTGGGGGTCTCTTCCCCCATCACTTATTCTCTTTATTTCAAATTCTGTGCGTGAGTTGGAGAATTGGGATTGATGGACTCCTTAATTAACGTTTGGGACTCTCTCCCTACCTACTGCAACTGCTGACTAGAAATCTTCACCTCTCTTCTGTTCTTCCTGCATCCACAGCTCCATCGAGGCTGTGAGTGAGGTAAAGGTGGTATTTGGAAGGAATCCTGCTTCATAGATCTCCTTTCCTTTAAAGCAAGTTTGTCCAACCTGTGGCACATGGGCTGCAGGTGCCCCAACACAAATCCATAAGCTTTTTAAAAACATTATGAGTAGCCGGGCGCGATGGCTCAAGCTTGTAATCCCAGCACTTTGGGAGGCCGAGACGGGCGGATCATGAGGTCAGGAGATCAAGACCATCCTGGCTGACACGGTGAAACCCCGTCTCTACTAAAAAATACAAAAAAAACTAGCCGGGCGAGGTGGCGGGCGCCTGTAGTCCCAGCTACTCGGGAGGTTGAGGCAGGAGAATGGCGTAAACCCGGGAGGCGGAGGTTGCAGTGAGCCGAGATCCCGCCACTGCACTCCAGACTGGGCGACAGAGCGAGACTCCGTCTCAAAAATAAAAATAAAAATAAAAAAGCATTATGAGATTATTTTTGTTATTTTGTTATTTTTTTATTTTTTTTTCAGCTCATCAGCTATTGTTAGTATTAGCGTATTTTATGTGTGGTCCAAGACAATTCTTCTTCCATTGTGGCCCAAGGAAGCCAAAAGTTTGGACACTTCTGCTTTAAAGCTTTGCGAGGGCAGAGTGTGGTGTGAGATACTCGGCAGATTGGGGGCAGAACTCCAAGGTCTGGGGCTAGGTTCTGCTGGCCCACCTGGCACTTTCCTCACTAGGACTTGGTGTTCCCAACTGTAATATAGAGGGGCTCCCCAAAGGCACATCCAGCTCTAACATTCTGTGACTCTGGGTTTTGTAACCCTATTTACTAATTTTCTATTATTTCCTGAAAATGTGGCGTCCCAGTTGCAGTTATCTCTCCTTTCCATACACTGACAGTACAGAATGGCATTTTAATCATCTTGGCATTGACATGTTTTAGAGCATTTTTTTTTTATACCAGTGAATCTTCTCAGTGATACACAGAAGCATAAGCTGGGTGGAATGTCTAATGTTTAATGTGGCACTTCCCTTCCCCTTTCTTCCCCAGTCTCTATCATTCATGTGCCTATGTGTTTATACAGGTCCCAGGCACATTTGTTTGCTTGAAGCTCAAGGGATGCAGGGATACAGCCCTTCTGAGTTTGCTGGATGCTTGTGGACCCGGGCTGCAACTCTGCTTGCTGCTTCAGAGGAGAGGGCAGGGGAAGGGGCCCCTGCCCAGATCTCTGCAGCCTTGCTTTTCTTTGAGTCTGAGATCTCTTGGGAGCTGCCTCTACCACTTACTGGCTCACTTACTAGGTGATCTTGGGTGAGCTACCCGACTTTACTGTGCCTCCATTTCCTCTATCTCATGGACTGTTGAGACTTCCTGCTTCCATATAATCTGCAGTTCTTGTCCAAAATTCAGATTCCTGGCCCCAGCTCAAACTTACTGAATCAGCATCTCTGGATTGAGATCCAGAATCTGTACTAAAAAAAGAATAGGTTTTTGGGGAACAGGTGGTGTTTGGTTACATAGATAAGTTATTTAGCAGTAATTTCTGAGATTTTGGTGCACCCATCACCTAAGCAGTGTACACTGCACCCAATGTGTAGTGTTATATCTCACCCCCTCCCTATCTTCCCCCAAGTTTCCAGGTCCATTATATCATTCTTATGGCTTTACATCCTCATAGCTTAGCTCCTACTTATAAGTGAGAACGTACAGTGTTTTGATTTTCCATTCCTGAGTTGCTTGACTTAGAATAGTGGCCTCCAATTCCATCCAAGTTGCTGTGAACACCATTTGGAGGTGAAAGACCTCTACAAGGAAAACTACAAAACACTGCTGAAAGAAATCGTAGATAACACAAACAAATGGAAACATATCCCATGCTCATGGATAGGTAGAATCAATATTGTGAAAATAAGCACACTGCCAAAAGCAGTCTACAAATTCAATGCAATTTCCATCAAAATACCACCATCATTCTTCAGAGAACTAGAAAACACAATCCTAAAATTCATATGGAACCAAAAAAGAGTTTACATAGCCAAAGCAAGAGTACAGAAAAAGAACAAATCTGGAGGTATCACATTACCTTACTTCAAACTATACTGCAAGGCTATAGTCACCCAAACAGCATGGTACTGGCATAAAAATAGGCACATAGACCAATGGAACAGGATAGAGAATCCAGAAATAAAGCCAAATACTTATAGCCAACTGATCTGCAGCAAAGCAAACAAAAACATAAGGTGAGGGAAGGGCACGCTATTCAACAAACAGCGCGGAAATCATTGGCAAACCACATGTAGAAAAACAAAACTGGATCCTTGTCTCTCACCTTGGACAAAAATCAGCCCAAAGTGGGTCAGAATCTGTACTTTTAACAGCTCTTCTAAGCCACAATTCTGTATACTACAGTTTGAGAACCTATTTGTTAAACATATGATGCTTCCCAGCTCACACAGTGTTTTAACCTGTGTTGACTGCATTTAAACATCACCATGACTCTGAGAGGCAAACACAGCATTCTCTCTTTCCTTTTATATACAGGAAACTGCTGCTGAAGGGCAAAACACCTTCTCCACAGTCATCAAAGGCTCCCAAACTCCAGCACCCACCATCCCTTTCCATTTTCTCTTCTGTTACTGAATCTTCTTACAGAAAAGAATGCTAATATGCAGCCTGTCACAGAATTCAGCTTGACTTCCTTTCATTTCTTCTTTCTATTTAGTGGGTGAGTTTTCTTTCTTCTGGTTGGCAGATAGCCATCGTCTCTCTTTATAAATGTTTTTATCTGCTGCCGCTTTTATCTTATCAGACCCACAGTACATCTTCGTCTTTCTGCTCCTAAAGATAATTCCTGCTTTGCTATACGTCATCAGTGTCATCTCAGTCAAAGCTCAAAATAACAAATAGATTTGTTTCCAGTGTGGAAAGAATCCGGGTGAGCCCTGCTTAGAGAGAGCAAGGTTTCTGTGCGTTCACCCTTCTGCACCCTGCCATGCCCTTTAAGGAACTTGGTCACACCTTTGAGAGATTCAGAGAACCCATGTCCCTGATATCTTAGAAGGAATGATGTTTGTGCCTCAGTGACCTGCACACGTGAGAGCAAATTGGGAGAAAGTAGGGTACGGCTGTCTGGACAGTTGGGAGTGATCTCTCATGAACACCTATAGTTGACTGGCAAGAAACATGCTGAGTTTAGGGTGAGTTATAGTCACCCTATCTGCAAACCCAACGGTCCCAAAAGAAAGTGAACTGGCTCTTCTGAGAAGAAACATGTACTGTTTGTATTATTTATTTATTTATTTATTTATTTTGAGATGGTGTCTTGCTCTGTCGCCCAGGCTGGAGTTCAGTGGCGCTATCTCAGCTTACTACAACTTCTGCCTCCCCGGTTCAAGCGATTCTCCTGCCTCAGTCTCCTGAGTGGCTGGGACTACAGGCACCCGCCACCACACCCAGATAATTTTTGTATTTTTTAGTAGAGATGGGGTTTTACCATGTTGGCCAGGCTGGTGTTGATTGAACTCCTGACCTCAAATGATCTGCCCGCGTTGGCCTCCCAAAGTGCTAGGATTATAGGTGTGAGCCACTGCACTCAGCCTGTATTTTTTATTTTCTGTATATTATGATGTTTTGACATCTTAAAAAGCCTTTCTAGCTAGGGAGACACAACCCCTCTCAGGGCTAGCCAATTCTTAGAGACTGTGAAGGGACCAGTGCAGACTACACCTTTGATATGCAGACTCACCAGTCCAGAAGCTCACCAGCTGAGTCTGGCCCAGACACCCAGAGGCAACATTCCTCTGATTTAATCACCCCGGGGCTAGACACCGGGCAACCAGGGACCATTCTTAGAGAGTAGAGCCTGCCGAAATTATTCAAACTAGCCAGTCCAAGGGTTCACCGTCCCCTGCCTTGCCTTTCCCTCAGAAGCCCCAATAAAAGCGTGATTGGCAGCCCCTCTCCCCCGCTCTGGTGTCTTTCTCCTGTGGCCCTAGGTGCAATGCCTCCTGTCTCTAGGACCTGTGAGCATAACAATATTGTTTTTCCCTGAGTCTTTCCTGTGTCTCCTCTTGTGGCCACAGCTGGCTGACCATCACATTAAAAGATTACAAAACAAGATGCGTGGTCCCCCACTCGGCCCCCGCCTTGGGGCACTTGGTAGTTTGCAAGAGACGTCAGGTTTGCCTGCTGGAAACCATGTGAGTGGAGCCTTAGTGGCCGGGGCTAAGGATGCAAAGGTACTTCTTACATGCCCTGTGACATTGCAGAACAATCGCCGTGGGACAGTGAGAGATGGCAGGAGGCATTGCAGCGGGGGTGTCGGGGTGAGAAGCCAAGAGGCTTCTCTACCTATTATTAGCTGATTACACAATGGATTGCTGTTTATCTTTTCTTTTAATAAAACTTGCTATGGTACACAGTGGCCGGCACATACTTGCATGCCGGGGCCTGGTTCCCAGGCCTGGCTGCCCTCCAGGGTGTGAGAACTCCATCGTGTGCTGCTTTGTGGAGAGAGTTAAGTCAGGGCTCCGTATCATAGCAACTCAAATGTAAGTTTTCCCAACGGCAGTGGGCTCCTCTAAGGATTTCATCATAGATGAGGGTTTCTCAACCTTGGCACTATTGACATTTTGGGCTGAGTAGTTCTTTGTTGTAGGGGGTGTCCTGTGTGCTGTAGGATGTTTAGTAGCTTCCCTGGCCTCTGTCCATTGGATGCCAGTAGCACTTGCACCTTCTCCACCCTGACTTTCAGGAGTGGTGACCAAATATCTCCAAATGTTGTCAAAGTTGCCCTGGTTGAGAACCACTGACATAGATGAGCAAGAATAATATGTTAATTTCCAGATGCTCTGGGGCTCAGACTCCTTATGAAAATACACAACCTTGTCTTGAGTGTCCATGGCCAGAGCTACCCCGAGATGCCCAAGTTAGCAGAACCTCTTCCTCATTCGTTGAGGTCTCAGTCCCCCTGGGATGGCCAGACAGGGCTTCACCAGAATTATCCCTGTCACCTACAGCCTGACCTCATTCTGTCCCTCAGGCTGCAACCCCCCCTCTAAGGCCTCCTTCACCAGCTCTTCCTTCTGGAATCATTCCAGGTGCTACCCACTGTGTAGCCTAATGCCCTGCCTCTGCTGGGCTATCTTCTAGAACAGGTCCTTACATGAATTACTCCTGGGGTCTCTCAGCTGCTGTTCCTTCATGGTGCCCTCCTTGGCCTAGAAATCACCCCTTTGAGCTCCTCCAGAGCCCGAAGACCTGCCCAGCCTGCAAGCTTCCTTGTCACACTCCTCCAGGGTGTGTCTCATTGCTGGTGAGCAGCCGGCCCATGTGCGGCACTCTGTGCCCACCACGTGTGGAGCATCCTTGGCCTGATATGTGTGACCACCCTATGGATCCAAACTTACCCTAGCAATTAGATCATTGAGCTGCTCATTAGAAATCCAGATTCTGGGTCGTACCCCAGGATGGCATGGGGACTGGGAATCTGCTTTTCCACAAGCATCGCAGGTGACAGGGGACCACTGAGGTCAAAAGAGACCTAGAGGCTGAACATGCTCCCAGTAGCTGGGCCTCCATTTCTTCACCAAGGCCTTCCTTTTTGACTCTGCACTTGTTGATGTAAGTTCTAGTCCTGTGTTTCATTATCCTTGTCCTTACATTTATTTTTGAGTTGACAAATCCTGGAGAAATCTGAAATCAAGTAGTAGACGTCAAAGTAGGTTGGACCGTGGGGTCGGGGGTGGCAGGGGAGGGCCCAGGGTTTTAAGTCAGAGCTGCGCCTCTAGTTCTGCCTCCACATCTGCAGATCGCTTCCTGTCTAGCACCTTCCCCCTGTAATTGGTTCAATGGGGTTAGACAGAAAGCAGGCTGCAAGAGCTTTTTAAAGTAATGGAATTCTATCCCCTTCAAATGGAAGCTTATTTGAAACTTGTACATAAAAAGCAGTGAAAGCTCTGCTTAAAGCGGAGAAAGCCCTCAAAATCCTACATCCTTAGCCTTCTCTGTGTCCCCTCCTGAGCCTGAGGCTCCACTAGAGGAACCTGGGGGTCTGCAAATGCAAGGTGAGGCCAGCAGGCCTAGTCTCCCTGCCATGATGTTTGTGACTGGCATGCCCAATGCCTGGCCTCTGCACACGAGCAACCACAGCTTCCTTTCCCACTTTAGAGTCTTTTCAGTGGGAGTGCTCTTCCCACCCCTGGGTACAGAACTCCAGCAGGCCCCCACTTGGCCAGTTCACACTCCGCGTGGTCACTTTATCACAAAACACAGCCTCAGTTCAACGTGTCCATTCTAAGAGATTAACCAAAATCTGGAACTTAACTTTATAGCAAATCTTTGCCACCTTTTTTACTGCCACCTCTCGTTCCAGGGTCAGAGAGGAGGGAGAAAGCTGTGCTCAACAAGATGCTGGCAGTGTCAGGAGTTGGCCTCATGCCCTCTGGGTTAAGAGATATCGAATGCTGTTTTGTCAAGAGCTGCTTTCTTGGGCCCCTCCAAGGTTCTCCTTGTTGGGCTCTCCTGCAGATCCCTTGTCCTGGTAGGTGTACCTCCATCCCAAGTGACTGCTGATCACTGCTTCCCCCTACTAAGGTCAAAAGAAACCTAGAGGCTGAGCATACTTCCAAGCACCTGGGCCTCCGTGTCTTCACCAAGGCCTTCCTTTTTGACCCTGCACTTGCTGATGTAAGTTCTAGTCCTGCGTTTCATTCTTCTTGTCCTTATGTTTATTTTTGAGTTGATGAATCCTGGGGAAATCTGGAATGAGGTAGCAGCAGGCCTGAGCTCACCTCTGGCTTTTTGCTCCTTAGTGGCTCTGCCCCTTTCAGTTGTCCTTGCTGACCTTCCCAGGCAGCCCTTGCTCACCGTCCCCAAACTCTGGGAGTGAGTGGAACGCAGTGTAGCCACCTTGATTTTCTGCTGCTGCTTTCTGAGGCATAAGTTAGATGGCAGCTCCTGATATCTCAGCCGCAGAGAGCACGTAGCAAAGCTCCCTGGGAGATCCCATGGTGGCCCATCATGAGATGGGAAGTAAAGGAGGAGATGGGGGCACATAGCTCAGTGTATCTCCCTCCATGGACATCTCTTGACAAGTCTCTCTTTGCTTCACACTCTGACCTCTTGATCTGGCCAAGCATCAGTCAGGGTCCAGCCAGGAAGTAAGAGCCTCTATGAGCTTCGTAGTAAAAGGAACATATTCTATGAATTAGACTGTCCATGATGGTGGGAGGTGTTGGGAAAATAAGGGTTTAAAAAGAGGAGTTAGAGGGTCATAGAAATGTCATGAACAAGCACTGAAGCAGGAGAAGGAATCTGCGCTTTCAGGGAAGACGGGGAGCCAGGCTCCTCTAGCTAGTGGAGCAGGACTGCAAAGGAGGCAGGCAGGGAAGTCCATGGAAGCCTGCTGGGTCAGAATTCACAGCAAGGCATCAGTGCTGGGCTTGCCATCGCTGCCGGTCAGCAGGCTCAGGATCCGGGAAGGAGAGCTGCATGTGCAGTGGAGAAAAGTGACCAGCTGGAACTCATGGGCATCTCCACGTGGATCTCACCTCTCCAAACCAACAGTAACCACCAACAGTAACAGTAACAGAGGGAAAAGCTTCACTTCCCCTCCCAAATCCTACACAAATTCACATTGGATCAGCTGAAATCCGGAACGCCCTGGGAAATGTAGTGCCCAGTGGAAACAAGTTGGCTCTAGAACAATCCAGCACAAGGAGTTACAGACTGATGCTCCTTTCATTTTTTAAATTTACACTTTTTGTTTCATGTCAGTTATATCTTAGTGACTAGGAGACACCTGGATTCTATGATTCTTCTTTGCCATTTGGCACATTTCAATGCATCCTTTGAAGAAGCCAAGAGCACATGCCGATGATGCACCATTTGCAATTTGTTCTTGAGGGAACCAGCACGGCTGTTCTCTGGCCTTCGGCTACTTTTGAAAATGCAGTCAGTGGCCAGAGAAAGTTGTGTGGGAGAGAAGCAGATTTGTGACAGGCTCAAACTGGTGATTGGATGGACTTTAGTGAAAAGAGAAATCACAGTAATAACTCACATTCACGGTGGTCGTTGTTTGTATTTTCCAAGTTAAAAAATTTAAGACCAAGTTTCCAGTTGTTGGAGGGCACCAGCAGCCCCACGTGGAGATGGGCAGCAGCTGTCAGGGATGCTGCAGTCAAATCACTGCTATGTTTTCTCCTAGCTTGGTGGGAAGCTGCAGAGGGGAAAGTGCTGGAAATTGTTTCCTTGGGAGCTGGAACCACCACCACCAAGCCATCCATGTGGCTGTTCATTCTAAGGACCATTCAGGGGACAAACAGATGATCTAACAGCCTTTGACTCAGTGGAAACAAAGCTATGGAAGGTGGGGTGAGAGGCCTCTCTGGAGAGCTGTCAAAAGAGAAGAGACAGGAGGAAGTGGGGAGGAGAACAAGAGGCTGAGCAATCTACAGGGTATAGAATGTGCAACCTGGTGTGGGCAGATGTAGAGAAAACAGCTTATTCCCTGCTTGGTAACAGAGAAATAGTTCTTTTGGCACTTGATTGCCAAGAATGTTCATACACTCAAATATATTCTCTTTGCTTGTAAAGTCTGTGTCCTCCACATTCCCTTCATTCAGCAAAGGGAGACAATATTGTGTAATAAAAAATAACAATGCTATCAGTAACAATAGCCAACACATACTGAGCACTTGTTATGTTCTGGGGATTATTCTCAATGCATGACATGCATGAGCTCATTAAGCTCTCACGAGTACCCTGTAAGTTGGGTGCATCATTACCATGATGCAGAAATGGAGGCACAGAGAGATCGAATGACACATCCAGGTGACAGTGACAGGTGAGTTGGCTCATGCAAGGATTCAAAGCATTGGCTTTGAATTCAGGCCGTGAATTGCTAGATGTTTGACCTGGGGCAAGTCAATTAATGTAAATTATTTTTAGTTTTTCATCCATAAAGGGGAAATAATAATAGTTTCTATATCTCAAAGTTGTGGTGAGGGTTAAACATTAGCATGACGTTTATATGCCTGGTACTTAATAAGAGCTCAATAAATGGTCTCCTATCATTATCACTTCCTAGGACGTTTTAAATCTTTTCCATCCCAGCAGCCCCCTCAACCCCAACCCTTTCCCTCTCACATAGCCATAGCATTGCCATCTAAAACATGTGTGTGTGTGTGTGTGTGTGCGCGCACTCCTGGTCATCTGGGGAAGAAGGGAGATGGAGAAATGAAAGAGCCGCTTAGAACTCAGTCTAGCCCTGGCGACTGTGCAATTGGTTGCAGCATCCCTGGAGTGGCGTCTGCCTGCCACTTTTTGTTTGTTGATTTATTTTGATTTGACACACCAGGACAGATGGCTGGGGGAAGGAGGTTGATAAGAGTCAATATTTGGTGACACGTGAATAATGCACTTGTGGAATTAATCAGCCTTGTCATTTTGGGCTAGTTGCCATGGCTATGGAGAGTCCTGGGTCTTGTGTAAATCAGAGTGAAGGGATCACAGCATGTCACTGCTCCTTGTTTTTCTCAATCCAAGGCTCCTCAAAGAGTCCCTGTCTTCCCCGTCAAGGCCATGGTCTCAGACACATTGGGTATTGCAAATAGTAAGAGTGGCTCATCTATGCCCCTGAATGATGGGATGGCCTTTCTGTCCCTCTCAGGGACCATGTGCATCTACGGCAGTGACTCAAAGACCAGCAAACAGGTTTCAACAGGAATCAACAGAATCACCAATATTTTGTGTTGCCGTATAAGTGCAGCAAAAAGAAAAAAAAAACTTCCATTTTATAAAGGAGCATTTTAATACCAAAAAGAAGGAAGGACATAATTTCAGAATAGAAAAATAGTTATTTAAATAGAAAAAAATTAGTTTAATGAAAAAACTTTCCTATCATCCTTTTTTTTTTTTTCTTATTTCATTGATGACTAGTGGAAACTTTTAACAGATTGGCCATGTAGGTGTATTTCATAAGTGTGGAGGCAAGAAGACAGAATACTCAAAACAGTGCTTCAGATGGAATTCTAAGGAGTGTGATTGTTGGAGACGTGGGGCAGAACAGTGAGCTCCTCGGTGCCTCAGTGTGCCCTGTCATAAAATGGATATATTATAATAATAATTATAAAATAAAATATGGGTATATCTATTCTCACCTTGTTTACTTCATGGGGTGGTTCTGAGGATTGACTAGACAATCTCGGTGAAAACAAACGGTAACTTCTTACCAAATTTGGGAGCTCCTCAGAGGTGGCAACTATGTCCTGTGGTGTCCCTAGCGTCTGTTATGTAGAAAGTACTCAATTCAAGTGCGCTGAATAAATAAGACAGCAAGTCAAAGGAGTGACTGTAATCGCAGCAAGTCAAACCAGACAGAAGGGGAGGGGAGGGCACTGGAGGACAACGGGCTCAGCTACACCTCCCTCTTCTTTCTAGGTCAGCAGCTACTTAATCAGAAAGATCAACTCAACATTTTCCCTTGACCCAATTAGATTATCGAATCTCCAATAAACTTCATCTGTTATCTCTGGAATCCAGGTAATTTTCTTTTTCTTGGGGAAGACCTTTGCAGCAGTGATTGTTATTAGGACTTGAGACACACTGGTTGGGGGTGTTGGCCTTGGCACTGGACTACCTGGGTTTGGATACTGCCTCCTCCACTTACTAACTTCATGCTCTTTGGCAAGTTACTGACCCTCTCGGTGCCTCAGTTTCCTCATTTGTAAATGGGGATAATAACAGATCACACTTCCTGGGGTTGTATGGGGATAAAATGAGTTAATATTTGCCAAATACTTAGCATAGTACTTGGCACATTGTGGGCATTTTGACCTTCTGTAGGCAGTGAAAGTTAGTCTGCTACACTGAATACTCAGAGACTGCAATGAGACAGCCTCAAACAATGGGAAGATAAGATCATCTTATGAGAGTCCAACCAGATCCCAGTAGATAGAAGCAAAATCTAAGACAGACAGCTTGGCCCCCAAGCCTCTGGCTGGGATTTTACTAACTCCATTGAATATTTTTATACATTTAATGACAGTTGCTGTCAATCACAGACACACGGTCATCATGAAAACTAGGAAAAGGAGAGACCCTGAGACAAAAATAGGCAATGTCCACCAGAATGTCTACCTGAACTTTGTCTTGGCTGTTGGTGGAGTGGAAGAATGTTAACCACCATCTCTTAAGGGTTCCCAACCTACTACCATCAGGCCCGGCTGTGGAGATGGCTGACACAGCAATCTCTCTTTTTTTTTTTTGTTTTTGAGACAGTCTCACTCCGTTATGCAGCCTAGAGTGCCGTGGTGTGATCTCGGCTCACTGTAACCTCCACCTCCTGGGTTCAAATGATTCTCATGCCTTAGCCTCCTGCGTAGCTGCAACTACAGGCACCTGCCACCACGCCTGGCTAATTTTTTGTATTTTTGGTAGGGATGGGGTTTCACCATATTGGTCAGGCTGGTCTCAAACTCTTGACCTCAGGTGTTCTACCTGCCCACCTCATCCTTCCAAAGTGCTGGGATTACCGGCGTGAGCCACCATGCCCGGCCGACCCAGGCAATCTTAATAATTGCCACATTTCACCTACATAATCACTCTCTGTTCTGATCCAAGACCACAAAATAACATTCCACAGCCAGTGGGCTTTCCTCCCAGATCCATCTTCAGGAGGAGAATGACTTTATGCCTCAGTCACCTGACTTTGGTTGGTTGCTCTCTTTGTGTCTACCCTGAGACCAAAGGTCAGACCATGAATCACAGTCAAGTCATTAAATGAAGAGTAGTCACCCTGGGAAGCCTCTCGGAAGACAGCTGTTGGGCCTTCTCCAACGCTCCCGGGCAAGCCCTTTTCTTTCTTTAAACTTCTGTAGGCAAAAGTCTTTTTCTGACAGATGGCACATAGTCAAAGGCAGCAGCTCCCAAGTCCAGGAAGGCGCTCATGTCCACTGTGCTGTGTGCACGGCGGGGCAACGAGTGCCCTAAGCAGAACTGGAGACTCACCTGGCACTAATGTCCCAGTTGGCTCTTCTTTCTGCGCAGCAATTGGTTCAGCTGCTGAGCCTGGCAGATGTTAGGAGCCTCAGAGTGCTTTGTAAGAGTTGATTTAGGAGGCCAAACAAGCCACATTGAGCCTCCGTTTGTGTTGGAATAACAATAACTAGAACCATGGCTTTGACCCCAGCAGTGTCACCAAACAAAAGGCAAGCTCAGTGACAGGAAAAGGAGCAGGATTACCTTTGAGTAGCTTTTAAAATGCCGTGGATCCTGCAGCCAGAGTCAGGTCTTAGCAGTTGAGAAGGAGCCAGGAAGGAGCCATGGAACTCTCTTCCCTTCCCCAAACATGCCGGGCCTCTCACGTTCCAAGCTGCCACTCGTGCTGCTATTTCCCTGTCTGTGGCAAACACCCATCTTCCAAAACTCAACCAAAACAATAGAGCTGGAAAGAGCTCAGAGGTACCTGGTTTGGTGGTTCTCTACCCTGTCACCATGAAAAACCCTTTCATGAGTGTACTCCATGGTCCCCTTATTTTGCAAGATTTTTGTCTTTCAAATAAGCAGCATTTACCAAGTATATAATGGATTAATTGACCAAAGACTTATACATTGTCCAAACTGAACTTCCAGTCAGCAAATATTCACATTGTGTTAATCTGATTCCAGCCCAAAGCAAAGAAACTTGATTTTTTCACCAGTTTGGGGCAGGCTGATCTCTAATAACTGTGCAACTTTAGTTGGGCTTCCTGGCGAAAGATAGCCAGAAAAATCCTACGATTATTTTCTAGGCTCTCTGAGGGTCCTCGATGGGGAACTCAATCTAAACTCTACTATTCAAATGTGTTCATTCATTTGTTATGTTGGGACAAATGGACAGAGAGCTGACATTGACCACATTTCTGCCATGTACAGGACATTGCGCTGGGTCCTCTCACAGATACGATCTCACTGAGAAACCCCGTCACTTATGTAAGATGGGTAGTACCATCATCTCATCCCCATTTTACAGGTGAGGACACTGAGGTAAGAGTCAGTAACTTTCTCAGGGGCATATAACTATCCAGTGACAGAGGTAGGACACTGATTTAGGGTTTAACAGTTTTATTAAGATATATTTCACATATCATATAACTCGCCCATCTAATGGGTATTACTCAGTGGTTTTTAATATATTCAGAGTTGTGCAACCATCATCACAATGAAGTTTAGAAAATTTCCGTCACCCATTAAAGAAATCCCATACCTATTTGCAGTCACTCCCCATTTCCCCCAATCCCTCCCGCTCAGCCCTAGGTAAACACCAATCTACTTTTCATCTCTGTGGATGGACTTGCCTATTCCAGACATTTTATATAAGTTGTCCCAGTTTTTTAGACTCTGAAATCCACATACATACAGGCCCTTGCTCAGGAATCAGGGCAGATTACAAATCCTTCCCATAATGTTATAGGTTGTTTCTTATGTTACTTTGAAAGTACACAAATACATAAATGCTACATGCTTCATGTTTGAAGCACATAAAAATTCAAATATTATGGCACATCCGGGTAAAAACTGGCATGCCATTATGTAGCTGTCACACACTTGAATTTGAATGGGGACACGTTCTCTCCTATCACGTCCCAGGCACACGGAGCACTCTGAGAGGAGAGACTCCTCTTGCCCTCTCTTAAGCCTTCTCATCATTTTGTTTTGAATCAGGTCATCATACAGCCTTCAGGGTACCTGGTGTGTGTCCCTCTCCAGATTGCAAGGGTCCTGGCCCAGGTGGTGTGAGGTCCCCTTCCTACCTGAGAGGCTCCTCTGTGTTTTCTGGCTCTCCTGTTCTATTCTCCTTAACCTTCCCTTGCCTGCAAATTGCTGCTGGCAACATGATTTATTCTCCTGCCACAGACAGTGGGGATGTTTAACACCCATGTCTAATAGTTTTCCAGATAGAATTCCCCTCTTGTCAGTTGCTTTGTCTCCTAAGTTCAGGTTCCTTTTTCCCAAGTGATCAATTATTCCTGCTAGGTTTGTCCTTTTGTATCTTCAGGGCATGTCCTGAAAGTCTGTCCTGAGTGTACGTGTTTGGCTTGTACCATGAGTGTCAGCAAAATGACTCACCTGCTGCAGGTCAAGTAGGACTCGCAGAAACTGGTATTTCACTAGGAGTCACCAGCTGTTCATTTGTTCATTCATTCATTCATTTTCTCATCTGACATGTGCTGAGCCTCCTTGTCTCCCCAGGTGCCATGAGCACACAGGGCACAGCCTCACTCCTTGCACAGTGCTCTTTCCAGCAGCCCTGCTTCTTGTTTGGGGGACAAGTTGCCGAGACCAGCTCGGTCGAGATCAGCGGTGCTAGAGGAATTGAAGACACACACACAGAAAAATAGCATGTAGAGTGGGAAACAGGGGACCCACAGCCTTCAGAGCTGAGAGCCCCAAACAGAGATTTACCCACATATTTATTGATAGCAAGCCAATGGTAAACATTGTTTCTATAGATTATAGATTAACTAAAAGTATTTCTTACGGGAAACAAAGGGATGGCCTGAAACAAAGGGATGGGTCTGGCTAGTTATCTGCGCAGGAACACGTGCTTAAGGCACAGATCGCTCATGCTATTGTTTGTGGCTTAGGAACACCTTTAAGCGGTTTTCTGCCCTGGGTGGGCTGGGTGTTCCTCATTTTGGTAAACCCACATCATGGGTCATAGCCCATGGGCGTCACAGTCATCACGTGGGCATCGTGGCCATCATGAACATGTCACAGTACTGCAGAGATTTTGGTTATGGCCAGTTTTGGGGCCAGTTTATGGCCAGATTTGGGAGCCTATCCCCAGCACAAGTACACTTGGGGTACCAGTTGTGCGTCTGAGTTGGGGTTCCCTAAGCTTTTAGATAGTCATGGAGCCTCACTGTGGAGCATAGATTTACTCAATGTTTTGGGAGGGAACTTTTGTATTAAAATAAGGACTGATCTATTACAGGGAAGAATTGAAAGCCTGAGTTTTAAAGACACAATCTGAGACTTCAAAGATATTTTTGAGCTTGTGGAGAACTTCTTCCACTCCCCCACCCCCTACCCACTTATTCTCTCTCACACACACACACACACACACACACACACACACACACACACACACCAGAAACATCACATACCAAGACCAGCTTCCGGTAGACATTCACAACCTCTTTGATGGGCACACAGGCCTCTAGGGCCAGGGAGATGAAGGAGCCTCTGAATTCTGCTTACTACTCAACTTGAAAAATCTGTAGGCAAGTTTATAATAGAGGTCTTTTGAACAGGGTGTCTTCCTTGGGTTTCTGTGACAGGCAGCCCACCGGGAGCCCCGGTAGCCCATCAAACTTCTAGACCTCCACTGAAGTTGAAGAGGTTAGTCCTCTTCAGTGGGCCCAGAATATAAAATCTGTTTTCTTCCACAGTGTGGGGCTCTCTTTCCTGGATGGGAGAGGGGCAAAGATGCTAATTCTGGGTTGAACAGATATGCTGGGACATAACTGGCAGGTTCCATCAAGTCTAATCTACTTAGTGACATGACTCTGGGCTCTCATATATCTAATAAGATTTTTCTCCCTAATTCTAGAAGGCATATTAAACCTGCCATTTATAATTTACCTGTTAGTAATTATAAATGCATACCATCATTTCTGTTTTGGTCCTAAGATCCACTTGGCAAGTGGATTAGTTCACACAATTTGGTGTTCTGTACCTTGGAAGAAAGGAAAAATGCTTTTGCCTGTAACAGCACAATATCCTTTTTCCTAATTAGGGATGGCTGGGCATCTTTGGGCTCTTAGTTTATTCTTTTGTCATTTGGGCCCTTCGTAATGGAAGCCTCTGCCTTTGTCTATCTCCAGTTACCTTTTATCTCCCCTAAGAGTTTAGGAAATTTAAAACCAAACTCCCATCTTTGTGTTACAAGGTCACTGGAGCCATTATTGTAATCTGGATTTGAATATCCCTCTCTTAAAAAGGTTCATAAAAGAAGCTTGATCAGGACTGACTAATTCAATGACTTTGGAACCCTCTGCTCTCCATTTAGGCTTTCTATTAGCTTGATTCAGCTCTGCACCATTGATTCTTTAAGTTTCAGATGGAGAGTTTCACATTTCTTTTTTATTTATTTATTTATTTTTATGGAGACCGAGTCTCACTCTGTTGCCCAGGCTGGAGTGCAGTGGTGCAATCTTGGCTCACTGCAACCTCCAGCTCCCAGATTCAAGCGATTGTCCTGCTTCAGCCTCCTGAGTAGCTGGGATTACAGGCATGTGCCACCAGGCCCAGTTAATTTTTGTATTTTTGGTAGATATATTTGGGGTTTCACCATGTTTGCCAGGCTTGTCTCGAATTCCTGACCTCAGGTGATCCACCCGCCTTGTCCTCCCAAAGTGCTGGCATTACAAGCATGAGCCGGCATGCCCAGCCTACATTTCTTTTTAAAGTGAACAGAACCCAATATGAATCTTCAGTAAATTATTTTCCTTCATCATAGAATAGATGGCATCACTTCCTTTAGGATGATTCCTATAGATCTTTGCCAACTCAGCCTTAAGATCCAAATATAAATCAAAGAGGTGGAAGATGGAGATGGAAGATTTAGAATCATCGAGATTTAATCTCTTACTTCACAGACAAGGAAACTATGAGAAGCAAAGTGATTTGGCCGAAGTCACAGAGATAAATTAGTAGTTACAACAGATTATATTTCCTGTAATTGTTTAAAGCCACATTTCTGAGCCATTTGTCTTAGAAGTTGGGGAAAAAGGCAGGGTGGAAGAAAAAGGTTGAGCCATCAAGGTTCAAGACAAAAGGCGAATTGGGACCTTGTATGGAAGGCGGATGTCAGAATGGGAAATGAAAGGATATCAGCTGCTCAAAGCCAAAGACGGAGCACAAACCAAAGACATGAGTGAGTCAAGGGAGGGGAGTTCATGAAGAGTTGGTCCGTGCCAAGAAGGTGAACTGCAAGGGAAACTTGGGGGGTCCATGAGGCCATGCTCTTTATTGCATTAACTTCTCTTGCAGGCTTGTTCTTTTTAAAACAGAGGAGTTTTATGTTTTTAAAAATTGAGGTAATTATTTACATAATTAAGAAATCAAACACTGTTGAAAAGCTTATAATACAAAGCAGTACTTCCCTGAACAAACCCACACCGGCTGCTAGTTCTTGGCTAAGGGACATGCTTTGAATTTTTAGCCTCTTTCTCTGAGTTACCTATGCATTTAAATACATGGGTACATTGCAATATTTAAACTTACAAATGTTATCAGAGATGAAGATTTCATATCTCCACCTCTCTTCATCCTCTCGCCCAAATTTTACCACACTTTAAATTATATCAATAATAGGTCTTTAAACCATTATGGCAGTGTAAGTATTGTTCACTCCAGAACCCAAAAGAACGCTGGGATTCCATATTTTTTCTTGAATAGGCCTTTTGTCATTCTTTGAGTAAATAATTGCCTGATTGCATCTTCTTTCCAGAAGCTTCATCATATCACCAATTGCATCACCCTTTCTATTGTGGGTCTACTTTTTCCTGGACACTCCTTCATGAAACATTATCTCTTCCTGCACCAGTGAGGATTAGTGGCTCTCCAGTTCTGCCACACTTGGGATTAACTTGGGATCTTCTCTCAACAGCTTTTCTAGGTTGGATTTAGGTTTCTGGGATGTCATGCTTTCCTTTTCTTGGATTACTTCCTTGTAACCAAGATGCATATCCTCCAGGCACTTTTAACAAAGGAAGGTCAACTATCTGAGTCTAAACATGTCTGCAAATGTCCATTCTGTTTTCATACTTGATTCAATTTGCCTGGTTGTAAAATTCTAGCCTGAAAAATTATCTTCTTTAACATTTGGAAGGCATTGCTTCATTGTTTCCTGGCTTTTACGTTGTTGTTCAGAACACAAACACTATTCTGATTCTAATTCTATTGATTTGTTCCCCTGGAAGCTTTTAGAGTCATCTTTTTATTCCTGATGTTCCAAATTTTTACCTCTTGGGAGGTCTTTTTAAATTTGTTTGTTGATCGTTCAACAATAGGTCAGTGGGCTTTTGATAGTTAAATGTACTGACACCAGAATTGGATGGCCCAGATTCAAAACCTGACTCCACCATATACCAGCTATGGCACTGATTAACTTACTAACCCTCTCTGGGTTAGGTTTTTTGTCTGGAAAATCCCGAGGAACCTCATGACATTGCTATGAGGATTAAAACAAATAATATACATGCAGCATTTAGAATAGTGCCTGGCACATAGTGGCAAATGCTGTATTGAGATAGTCATTGTCAGCACGCAGTTCTGTAGACTCAGCATAGCAGAGTGCCATACCCAATCATGTGTCCCCCTGATTGGACTGGCTGCCATTTACTGATGGCCCCCTAGGAAAACCACTTGGCGCCAACCACACTCTTAAAGGCTGCAGAGGGGACTTTTGACCTTTGTTGAGTTCTGACTCTGTCATCACCAGTGTGGAGCACTGCTTTCTTGGCTGGCCAGGCCCACCATGGCAGCTGCTCCAATCCTTCATGCCACCCACATGAAGGCATGATTCAACAGGACCCTCCTCATACCTCATGCAACTGTCATTCTCTTTCTTCCCTAGGACTTCCCTGTTCCCACTAAGGCATGAGACTCTGTCGGTGCACTCAGCACCTGCACATGCCTGATGGCTTTTTGAGCCAGGCCTGAGACACAGTAGGCAGTTGTGCAAGCTTGTGGGTGTGCCACTGGCCCATGCACACTTGCTGGCTGCCATTGCTGCTGCTGCTGCTGCTGCTGCTGCTGCTGCTGCTGCAGTGGGATCTGGCTTCCTTGATGGCCTCTGGAAGAGCCGGATGGAACAGCCAAGAACCACAGGGGAGGGAAGATACAATCTTATGGAGCAAGTCTGACCATGGGAAATGGGAACCAGCAGATAATTATTCCTATTTGCTCTGAGTTGGATCGTTAAGAGACTGAAAAGCAAACATCTTTACTCATTACAAATCCATAGCCAGCTTGGAAGCACCCTCTCTTACATTTGTTTCCCCCCTTCCCTGCCTTATTCCCTGTTTTCCATCATTCTCGCTTCATTGCATTCCCCAATGAAGAGTTAGCAAGAAAAATTTACCCTTTGGGTTTGGTTTGTGGGAAATCAAGACTAAGACATAGTGAGTCCCAGAGCTTGAGCTCCTGAGCTGGACCCTGGGTTTGAATCCTGGTTCTGGCCCTGCTGGCTGGAAGGCACTGGACAAGTTACTCAACCTCTCTGTACTTCAGTGTCCTTATCTGTAAATTGCACAAATAATAGGAGCTACCTTACAGGATTATCAGGAAGATTAAGTTTGTTAATACTTCTAAAACACAGTGAACACTCAATAAATGTTAGCTCTTATTATTCAGTTCTGTTAATTTTTCAATATCGTTTTTTGATAGTTTCATTCCCTCTGTTTTCTCAACTCCATTTTCTGAAATATCTATTATGTGAAAATTGGTCTTCCTGAGTTCTCTGTGTCCTTTATATTTTCTGTTGTATTTTCCATATCTTTGTCTTTTTGTTCTGTTTTACAAGAGATACTATCTTCTTTATATTCTAAATTCTTCTTTAAATTCTATTGAATTTTTATTTTGGTATCATGCTTCAAGCCGCCAAGATTACTTTGTTCTCCAATTGTTTCATCTTAATCATATTCTGTTCTTTTTTGGGGAGAATGAGTATCTAATATAGTCTCATATATTTGAGGTTATTAAGTAGAAGTTTTAAAGTCCACCTTCTGTATCTGACATTTTCATCTATTCATTTACTTTTTTTCTTCTTCTTCTTCTTTTGGTCCTTTGTCTGGGGGGCTTCTGGAGGAGCATGGGAAATTCCCTCCAATGGCTGATGATCCTTGGCTGTGTGTTTATATTTAAGACTGCGGCAGAAATAAACTGATTGGAAGTTCTACAAGTTATTTTTGTGTACTGGGGGTGAGGGCGATATGTGGGAACCCCTTCTCTGTGGTCATTTTCTCTCTCTGGGGAGGAACTTTCCTCTCCCCTGCCTGGGGCTGAGCTGGAAGCCTTCACTGTGTGTTCAGGGCAGAGGAAGGTACCTGTGTTCGATCCCATCAGTCCTACTGTTTTCAGCCCACCTGACTTGCTTCTGTGCTCTGCTCTACCTGGAGTTCCCAAGACTGAAGCCTCTCTACCTTCCAGTGTCTGCAGAGAACAACTCTCTGGTCTCCTTACCAAGGGACTCCCAGCTGGCCACTGGTGAAAGGTGTGGGGACTGCTGGTCTCTACTCTTCAGCACAAGGACCTCGAGATAAACACCAGTCTCCCTTCATCTGGGTGCCTGGCCCCTCTGAACTCAAGTCCTTGCCAGCTCAGTGGGCTCTCCATGGAGCGTGGTGATCTCCTTTCCAACTATCTGCTCTCCCGCTTCCAGAATTCCATCAGGGGCTGCTTTCTACATCCCCTCCTGTTCTCTTCATCCTTCTGGGTTTATAACTCCACCTCTCTACCCACTCCCAGCCCACCAGCCAACCCGCTTTGACTTCATTTGAGTGGGTTTTTAATCAGAAGAATTTTGCCAAGAACGCCCAGTTAAGTTTGAAGGCCAGCCTTCTACTCTTTAAAAAAGAATGTTATATGCCCCAACAAGGCCAATAAAATAATTTTCAATACCTGACCATTCACTCAAACAGGAACAAGGTGAGCTGAAAAACTTTGAAGCTATTTGGAGGGGGTTCTTGGGAGCTTTTGCTGTTGAGGCCAGCATTTCTTCTCCATGGCCCTATGCCCTCTCACTGTTTGAGCTTGTCCTCTATTCTTGGGTATTTCTGATGTTGCTCCAAGTGCCCGTTCCTTTGCCTTATGGCAATGCTTCCCTTCTCCTCTCATTGCCTGTTCCTTTTTGATCCCAGGTGTAGGGTTACAGATTTGGCAAACAGGATGCCCAGTTAAATTTGAATTTCCGATAAACAACATATAACATGTTTAGTATAAGTAGGTCCTGTGCAATATTTGGGACCCACTTACATTAAAAATATATTTTGTTTCTTGTTTACCTGACATTTAAACTTAACTGGGTGTCCTCTAGTTTATCTGGCAGCTCTATCCAAGTGGGCTTCCTTTTATTCCCTGAAATCAAGATAGGTCTGAGTCAGGAGAGCCAGTCTGTATCACAAAAGGGCCTTGTCCTCACTGGATTTCTGTTCTTAAAGGGACCCACAGCTATTTACATAACACATGGCAGCCTAACACCCATGCCATTGTAAATTACAGTCTGCTTATTCATTGTCGAGTTAGGAACTCCACCATATTTCTCAGCTGTCTTCAGTTCTCCTGCTTCAGATTCAGTAAATAAATGTGTTGTTCTAACAGTGTTTGTGCCATTGTGTCGCCTTGTTCCTCGTCTGTTCCCATTCCAGGCTTCAGCACTCGGAACTCCCGCCTCCCGGCCCCCCCATCCCCTCCTTCCCCCCGCCCTGGTAGGCACCGCGTGAGATCACCCTGCCATCCCAGTGGGACATTGCTCCCATGGTCAGCATCTCTGTTTCATTCTTTGGAGGACTGGAGGTAATTCTAACCAGATCTCTGTTTTTGATAACGTTACCACATCCTGTGGCTTTCCTCATCAATAGGTGCCGGCAGGTACCAGGTGTACTATACCTGCAGGATTTGTTAGGACTCTGCCTGAGAACTTGAACTTGACAAAGAACTCTTGCCCTGAAGAAAAGCTAAATTATGGTTGTACCGATTACATGAAAGAATACAGGATATGTATCTAATGGATATCAACTGCTCAGGAAAGCAATGCACAAAATAACATTAACATTTTCATCTAGTCCCCGTGGAGTCATTCTTTTTAAGGTCATTCCTTGAAGATAGTTTTCTTTTCAAGTTATAAGCCCGTACATGTTATTTCACTGTGTAGAACTCTGCCTGCTTCATTCCTGAGGCAATCCAAGAGGTCAGCTATTAACGGAGCTGGGCTAAATATATCCCTTCCAGGATCCTCCAGCCTCTGTTCCAGGGTCACATCCTGTGTCAGCTGGAGCGGACTCTCTCCTGCTTCCCTGCCACCAGGCAGCCTTATCAGAGGCCTCAAAGTGTCCAAAGAGGTTGGCATGATAAACTGAGGGACTTCCTCGGGGCCCTGTCTGTTTACCTGAAACAGCTGGTCCACTTGCTCCCCGCTGCTACTTCACCAGCCTCTATACATTTATGTTTCTACTATGCATCATGCCTGCCTCCACGCAACATACAAAGCACAATCTTAACCTCACAGCAAAGACTCACACTGAAGGAGGGCTTTTATACATGAGATTTGAGGGGTTCATTAGACAGGGGGGGCATTTGGCTTTTTTCTCATGGAAAGAGATGAAGGTCTTGGACCAGCAAGCCTGAAAGGAAAGCCTATATTTTTCTTTTGGTTTGCTTGGGACTAGGGGTGTCCCTGGGTGTGGGATTTTCAGTGCTAACACTGGGGCAGTGTTGGGGAAACTGGGACAGTCGGTCACCCTCCATAGCCTTCACCACCACTATCCTTCCAATTCCCTTCACCACTATTTCTCATGCTGGCTGAGAGAAGGAGCGACTAAGAGGTCAGAACCTGAAATGGAGCTTTGGAAGTTTTCATCAAACCCATTCCAGATATCTCGGGGGTTTCACACTAAAACAACATTAGGAGGGATCAATATTCACCTTATTTGAAGGTGTTTGTGAGAAAAAGAACCTTAAGAGATTGAAGGGAAAGATGTAACTATAGTTTTAATTTGCAAAATCCTTCTAAAGAGCTGTTTTAAATGTTTGTATATCGCTTGCTTGAATTTTATTTTCCAGTAAATGTTTCTAATACATAAAAAATGGAAACATTTGTGATTACAAGTCTGTAGGGTTTGAACCCAGAGCTACAGTCTGTAATTTTAACAAATCCTCCACCTATTGTTTTGGACTTACAATCCATGGCACTCTGCCTCCACCTGGTGGCAGTGTACCTAAATTAAGTCGTGTTCCTCCCTCCCCTCTCCATATTTTTGTGTATGGTAAGAGCCTCACTTTTGGGAATTGTATCTTACAAGCCAAATTACAAAGATATTAATTTGTCTCATACTATCATCCTTATTTAGAATTCAGCATCAATTTGGAGCAAAAACCATGGCTTTATATTAGCTTTATACTTTATCTTGTGAAGTATTACAAGCCTAATAAAATAATTGAATACTGCAGTCCCTTAGAGAACACACAACTATTGTAAGCAGATACCATGAAGAACATGATTTGTGAAAATATCATGTGTATAGATTTTATTAGGGTATAATAAATAAAACTTGTAAGAAATTTATTAATCAGACACAATTCATCATGTCCATTATCATACCGAGTTCCACAATTTTTAGGCCCAAGGATGAGGAGTTCACATTACGGGATGTAAGTGCAGTTGATTTAACATAGGTAAATCTTTTTTTCTTATATATTCTCTATTTTCTTTTTATTTTGTTAATTCCGCAGCATGAGAATTCTGAAATATTTGCTAAAGTTCATGAGTTATTTTATCATCAACATACTCTGGGATCAGAAGACTCAAAGCCCACTTATTGCTGCTTCTTTGGGGAAAGTCATTTCACTTCCCTAGGGCTAGCTTTCCTGGTCTGTAAAATTGAGATCATAATTATATGTTACCACGTGGGTGTAAGAGTCAAACAAGATGCTGTGTGTACAAGTCCTCTGTTATCCAGATGTTAGTCGCAGGGGCATTGTTATTGTGTGCAAATTGAAGGCAAAGATTCCAGATTGTACTTCCCAGCCCCTGGCTGCATTCCATTCTCCATTTATATCCTAGGCCTGAGTTTTCTTGGAATATATCAAGGAATTCTAATTCCCTCTTAACCCACTGGTCTTCTCACTTGCCAGGACCCCTCCCAAGCCCCCAACCCGCACTCTCCACACGCCCAACTTTTCCCTTCCCCAACAGTGGCTGAAGCAGCCTGCAACAGAGTAGAACAGGCACCAGGCCTAGACTGGGTGTGGGGTCCTCTGGGGTGGGGATGGGATCCAGAGCCTGTCACCCAGGACAGAGGGAACCGGTAGAGTTAAGGGAAATGGGAAAAGCAAGGGCGTGGGGGGAGAAGAAGGGTGGCCCTCCCTTCTTCCCACCCTCCAAGTAGGTCCTCTGATAGAAGCAAAATAATTTTAGCTTCAGGTCTAGACTTAGCAACAATCTGGTTCCGGGGCAAGGAGAATCTTCTCTTCCTTTATCCCTCCCCTCTCCCCCTACCTCTGCCCTATGTTCACACACACACAAAGGCGAGGGGTTGAACATGTACCTTTCTATGAGCTATTCCATCTGCCTTGCTGATGGAGGGACCTTGGGGAGGGGTGGCTGAGTGTGGGGAAGGGGGAGCTGCAGCAGGCAGAGCATCCCCAGGGGTGTCTCAGAGCTGAGTCCTGAGGAAGTACAGTGCTCAGTCAGTGGAGAATGGAGCAGCAAAACGTGGGCCTTTCCAAGAGAGGCCGACACTGTGTGGTCCTCAGGCCGTGGTAATTCCTTCTTCCGCTGGGTCAGGTCCTTCTCCAGTCTTCTGCACAGAGGCAGACAGTTGGCTGCTTTTCTTGCAGAGCTATTCTGGCTCCTCCGGCTCATGTGGCATGCATTTCTGGAAAACCCACTTTGATGCCACCTTTCATCTGACCGACCTAATATTATTTTTGTCTTCATCTTCATTTCTTACTAAAATCGGGGGGAACCTGTCTCCAATCTTCTTTTGAAGTGAAGCGGAGATTTTCAGCCCTTTGGCGGTGTTTTTGTAAGCATTCAGCTTCAGTGCTGTTTTTAGGTTCTGATTGCCTCCCCAACTCTCTTCTGTATAAAAGAACAGCTTAGAATCTACCTCTTTGCTTCTAATGCCATTCTCGCCCTTAGCAATGCAGTTTCTGACAAGGCTCCATGCTGCTGGAAGGCTGCCTCCCAGGTAATGGAAGCTCCACGACTGTACTGGAGTTTGAGCAGCTTCTGAATTTCTTCCAGAAAAAGAAAAATAAATAAATTTAAAAAGCATTTCCATTTGCAGGTTCTCCTCCTGTTGCCAAGGCCCAGGCTACTGTCTGGGCAAGAGCACATGTAGGGTTTGAAACCTTCCAGAACAAAATGCCAGTCTACCTCCTCCTGTCTGGAATCCAAGGCCTAACCCATCACTGCACCTGACGACAAGGACCTGCAGAGATGCAGGGATGTGTTAGATTTGTTCAGACGTTCATGGAGACTTAGCCGGTGCCAAAACTTTGCTTTGACACATCTGATGTTGGAGGGAGAGGCCCATTGGCAGCATCTGCTAGAAGCACATCCAGATTCTTCAGGTCGTATCTGGGGTAGAAACTATAGCACAGGAGCCAAAGCACCTGGGCCCCGTTTCCAGCGTGCCTGACAGAAACATTTCTGAGACACAGTTTGCCTCCAGAAAATATTTCACATGAGGTTCATCCTTTCTGTGTTAGTGAAACCATAACTGGTAGTACTGTGTACTATCTCAGGTAACACCTTTCATATAAAACCAAAATGGAATTTCTTTTTTGAATGAGATTATTGCCAGAAAACGTTTGTCTCTGTAGATAAAATTTTGGTGTGAAACATAAAATTCTAGACTGGGTGCGATGGCTTACGCCTGTAATCCCAGCACTTTGGGAGGCTGAGGCAGGCAGATCACAAGGTCAGGAGTTTGAGACCATCCTGGCCAACATAGTGAAACCCCATCTCTACTAAAAATACAAAAACTTAGTTGGGTGTGGTGGCGTGCACCTATAATCCCAGCTACTTGGGGGACTGAGGCAGGAGAATTGCTTGAACCCGGGAGGCGGAGTTTGCAGTGAGCCAAGATAGTGCCACTGCACTACAGCCTGGGTGACAGTGCGAGACTCTGTCTCAAAAAAAAAAAAAAAAAAAAAAAAAAAAAAAAAAAAATTGTATAGTACTTCATACTTCTCTCTAAGTCTTGGGTGCCAGATAACTTAAGGTTAAATTCATTGTCCAAATGTGCTCATTTACTCAAGTCAAGTGCTTGAGATGTATTTCCCTTTAGCTGTTTTTTTTGGGGGGTTTTGTTTTTGCTTTTTTTCTATTGTATTATTTATCTACCTGTGTAACTATCCAAGCCTCCATCCATCCATCCATCTAGCATTTTTTTTTTTTTTGGACTGAGTTTTAACCTGTATAAGGGCCCAAGTCCTTGGCAGAAGCAGGCATAAAGTAAACTTGAAATTTTAATTCCTCCAGTTGTGAAAGAAATGGCTATTTCAAAATTGCAGTAATTTCTCCACATTGTTACATTCATACATTTTTTTAAACATTAAGTGGTGAAGCCAGGAGACTCGGGCATACAGAATGAGACCCATTTCTGTTTTCTTTGGCAGGGGAGTTGTACTTGGTGAGTGGACAGCCCAGCAGCAGGGGACGTGTCTGGGGGTGGTCAGGGACAGGCTTCCAACTGGGCAGTATGTGAGCACTGTGGGGTGACAGCTGTGTCCTGACTGGCTGCTCCTGTGTCAAGACCTTGGCTGTGTTTCCTGCTTGGGTTCCACCCCACAATCGTGCACTGGCTTTTCTGCTTCCTGGCCAATTCTGTGAGCCCCCTGGGGCCTTGGCCACAGATGCTCTTTCTGCTTAAGTTAGTTGTATTCAGTTTCCATTGTTTGCAACCAAGAACACTGATGCATTTATTCAGCAAATTAATTAGCTCAGTGATTCACTTACTCAAACAACATTGCCTAAGCAAGACACTGCATGAGGTAGGTCTTATTCTTCATTTTGTGAATGCAGGAGTGGAAGCTTAGAGAATTAGAATTTTGAAAATTAATATTACAATCCAGTGTTCGGTATTACAGTGGTATTTTCTGTTTCTTCATCATTTTCTTGTAGTCAGCAGAGTTAACATTTTATCTCAAACCCTGGAAGATTTCGAAGCCTCTGCACTGGGAAAATGCCCATGTTACAGACCCCAGCAGTTACCTACCCAGGTGGAGTTATTTATGACTTTTGTCCAGGACAAACCTGGGCAGGGTTCCCAAGACCCTTCCTCTGTAAAAACTGCATAGGCAGACCTGAATATGAGGGGGCTTTTGGTGAAGTCTTTTTTGGACAGCACCCCTGTAAGACTAAGTATGTATGTGTATTGGAGGGAGGGGGACAATGTTAGAAGGTTGGCTGTTATAAATTCCATGGATTGCATCCTTTTGAGCATGTGATTCTGCCTAGAACCAGAAAGGAGGAATGGTTTTACACATCAGCTCCACTGAAGCAAACATAGGTTTCCTCTGGTACTTAATACTAGGATAAATCTTTCTCCTCTTTGTAGAAAAAGAAAGAGAAAGGAGGATCAATCTTTTGCAAAAGGCAAAACCTCCACTTCCCGAAGTCTTAGGGTAGGCCACTGGAGATTCAGTGATTGTTTGATAATGCTGACTAATGTAGACAGCAAACTTAAGGCCATTCTTCCAGCCCAAATGCCATTGTTCTGTGTGACATGGATACTAAAAACCCTACCAGCTTTTTGAAGCCTTCTTGGTAAGTGTTTAGCAATGAAGTCTCCCTCAAACCCATGTTCCACATTGGACTTACAGAGATTTGTAGGGTGGGAGGTTAGATAAGGGCCACAAGTAAGTTTTCCTCTGGAGGAGAGACATGGCCTTTTTTGGAATCACAGGGGTTGCTGGTGGACAAAGGGCAAGGGTGTTCCAGGGAGAGGCTACGTTTTTTTAACAATTCACAAATGAACTGTGCAACATTGTCACTCTCCCTTTGCCTTTTTATCGATACAGCTTTTGACTTGTTTTTGTAATCAGTGTTATTTTCTAATACTATATTCCTTTTCCACTACAATTATTGCCACTTATCATCATCTCCATCTTGTGGGGAGGTAATTTAGCCTGTATCTCTGACAGTGATGTCATTTTTCAGCTCACACTGTGGGAAAGGTGAAGGTGGAACTGGCTCAGAGACTATGCTATGTAGGACTCAAACACCATCAGATTCCTCTCTTGATCATTATGTGTGGGCTTTATTTTTTCCTTGACAGATGAACTTTCTCTACTCAACAGGGATGTGGCCAGCAGCAGCTTCCAGGCTCTTATCCTCAGAGCTTTGCTGCCAGAGAAGAAAAGATCTTTTCCCCTTAGTTCTAATCTTTAGTAACTGGAAGAGACTCTGATAGGCTTGAATGGGGTTTTATGTTCAACCCTGGACCAATCACTGATGCTAAAATCATCACATGTGAAAAGAGAACTACTCTGTTTTGGAGACCTTGTTTTAGTATTGAGATGCTGGGAAAAGAAATTGTTTCCCAAAAGAAGCCACTATTCTCAGGAGAAAGGAAAAGAGGCACTTGGCTAACAATAAATATTTGTTGAGCACCTGCTCTGTGCCAGAGAGTACATTTGGAAACAGGAGACAGAGCAATAATTGTTTTAAGAATATAAGCTTTTGGGGAAATTTTCAGAAATCTTGCAGAAAGCTTTGAATTTCCACAGTGTGGACTAGGACTTCATACCAATTTTATCCAGACTCAAACGTTGAAGAGATTTTAGTGGATATTCTAGTTTGTTTTATTTAAAACACATGTGTTGTGTTTTAAATAAAACATTTTAAATACAACTAGAATACTATCTTTGATGCCAAGTAACTTTAAAGATAGAGACTTTTTTGCCCCAGAAGGAAATTTGACTAGTGACCTCAGTGTTCTTAACAGTTAAGGAAATTGATAAGGATCTGAAAGGCAATATGATGCAGTACAACTAGTAGATTTATTGTCAGAAGATTTGGTGTCTAGTTTTTATTCTGCTGATAATAAAATGGATGACTCTCAGGGTCTCAGGTTGGGCCCCAGGAGGCAGACCCTGAATTGGAGATCAAGGTTGAGGAGGATTAATAGGATTAATACCTTGAAGGAAGAAAGCAGGACTGGACAGAGGAGAAGTTGGGCTATGATGCTGTCACCACAGGGCTCAGCTAACCCCATGGGGTCACTGTGGAGCTGTGGTGGCCCTGCACAGCTGTCCTGAGTTGAGACAAGGTGCCTGGACTGGACCCACGGTAGCCTGTCTTTTGATGCCAGCTGGGAGGGGTGGGATCTTTGTTGAGGCACTTCTTCCTGACATAGGGCAATACCACAGCAGGAAGTGTCAGCAGCATCTCTAGCAGCTGCGATTAGCCTTTTAGTCCTGAAGCAATCTGGGCAACACAATCCAGCATCCACTGCATGGGCCAAGTCAGTTCCCCCTTCTGAGCCTCCAATTCTACAATTATAAAGTAGAAATATTGGCCCATTTGATTCTTAACTCTATTTCCAACTTTAAAATCTTTTATTATAATGTCAGGCACTTCCTGTCTTCCTGAAGTCTTATTTTGTATTATTTTGTAATAAATATGCATTTAAAAATACCTGGTGAAACATGAAAAAGAATGAGGAAAATCTCTATGAGTGGATTTGGAGTAATTTTTAGGTTATATTGTTAAATAAAAGAAGCAAGGTACAAAAAGCATATAGTAGAATATCCTCTGTCCAAAAAGAAGGAAAAATTGTGAGTGTGTGTGTGAGTGTGTGTGTGTGTGTGTGTGTGTTTGCAGAAAGAAAGAAATACAAAAAGGATTATAAAACCTATAAGGGGGAGGATTGGAGCTGGGTTGGAGGGAACAGCAGTGTCAGTGTGTGAATGTCTTAAATACTTGGAAAATTAAATATTAAAATTAAAAAGGGTAGGAAGAAGCAAAATCTAAAATTGGAATACAATTTTAAAAAGTGAATCTCTATATTGTTTTGATGAAATGACCACTCAACAAAATAGCAAACTGAATTCAACAGCACATCAAAAAGTTAATTCGGCTGGGCACGGTGGCTCATGCCTGTAATCCCAACACTCTGGGAGGCCAAGGCAGGCAGATTACCTGAGGTCAGGAGTTCGAGACCAACCTGGCCAACATGGTGAAACCCCATCTCTACTAAAATTACACACACACACGCACAAAATTAGTTGGGTGTGGTGGTGAGCACCTGTAATCCCAGCTACTCGGGAGCCTGCGGCAGGAGAATCACTTGAACCAGGGAGGCGGAGGTTGCAGTGAGCCTAGACATTGCACTTCAGCCTGGGCAACAAGAGCAAAACTCCATCTAAAAAAAAAAAAAGTTAATTCACCTTGATCAAATAGGCTTCAATCCTGGGATGCAAGATTGACTCAACATATGCAAATCAATAAATGTAATTTACCACATAAATAGAAATAAAAACAAAAATCTCATGATCATTTCAATAGACACAGAAAAAGCTTTTAATAAAATCCAACATCCCTTCATGATAAAAACCTTCAAGAAACTAGATAATGAAGGAACATACCTCAAAATAATAACAGCCATCTATGAGAAACACACAGCCACATCACACTAAGCCAAAAACTGGAAGCATTCCCTTTAAGAACTGGAACAAGATAAGGATGCCCACTCTTACCACCCTATCCAACATAGTACTGAAAGTGCTAGCCAAAGCAATCAGGCAAGAGAAAGAAAGAAAACACATCCAAATAGGAAAAGAAGTCAAACTATCTCTTTTTGTAGATGACAGGATTCTATACCTAGAAAACCCTAAAGACTCTGCCAAAAGGCTGCTGGAACTGATAAATGGCTTCAGTAAAGTTTCAGGATATGAAATCAATGTACAAAAATTAGTAGCATTTCTATACATCAATAACATGCAAGTTGAGAGCCAAATCAAGAATGCAATCTCATTTGTAATAGCCGCAGAAAAATAAAATAGCTATGAATACATCTAACCAAGGAGGTGAAAGATCTCTATAAGGAGAACTATAAAACAAACCATAGATGACACAAACACATAGAAAAATGTTCCACGCTCATGTATCAGAAGAATCAATATCATTAAAATGGCCATACTGCTGAAAGCTATCTACAGATTAAATGCTATTCTCAACAAGCTATCAATGTCATTTTTCACAGAATTAGGAAAACTATTCTAAAATTCATATGGAACAAAAAAAGCCTGAATAGACAAAGCAATCCTAAGCAAAAGGAACAGAGCTGGAGGCATCACATTACCCAACTTCAAACTATACTACAGGGCTACAATAACCAAAACAGCATGGTACTGGTACGAAAACAGACAATAGACCAATGGAACCGAATAAAGAACCTAACAATAAAGCTGCACACATACAGCCCTCTGATCTTCAACCAAGTTGACAAAAATAAGCAGTGGGGAGAGGACTCCCTATTCAATAAATGGTACTGGGATACCTGGCTAGCCATATGCAGAAGAATGAAACTGGATCTCATTTTTTTTTTTTTACACCATATACAAAAATTAACTGAAAATGGATTAAAGATTTAAAGGTAAGACCTCAAACTATAAGAACCCTAGAAGAAAACCTAGGAAACACCATTCTGGACATGGGCCTTGTGAAATAATTTATGACTAAGTCCTCAAAAGCAATTGAAGCAAAAACAAAAATTGACACGTGGGATACAATCAAAGAAAGAAACGATTGACAGAGTAAACAACCTACAGAATGGGAGAAAAATTTGCAAACTATGCATCTGACAAAAGTCTAATATCTGAAATCTATAAGGAACTTACACAATTAAACAAGAAAAATCACATTAAAAAATAGGCAAAAGACATAAACAGACACTTCTCAAAAGTAAACATATAAGTGGCCAAGAAACATCTGAAAAAATACCCCATATTACAAATCATCAGAGAAATGCAAATCAAAATCACAGTGAGATATTGTCTCATACCATTCACAGTGGCTATTACTAAAAGTCAAAAACAACAAATGTTGGGAAGGCTATGGGGAAAGGGGAACTTATACACTGTTGATGGGAATGTAAATTAATTCAGCCACCATGGAAAGTGGTTTGGAGATTTCTCAAAGAACTTAGAACTATCATTTAACCCAACAATCCCATTACTGATTATATATCCAAAAGAAAACAAATCATTTTACCAAAAAGACACATGTGCTCATGTGTTCCTCATAGCACTATTCACAGTATCCAAGAAATGGAATCAACCTAGGTGCCCAGTGGTGGATTGGACAAAGAAAATGTGGTACATAGATGCCATGAAATACTATGCAGCCATAAAAAAGAATGAAATCAAGCCTTTTGCAATATCATGGATGAAGCTGGAGGGCATTATCCTAAGCAAATTAACACAGGAGCAGAAAGCCAGATACTGCATATTTCCCATTTATAAGTGGGAACTAAACACTGGATACTTGTGCACATAAAGATGGCAACAATATAAACTGGGGAATACTAGAGGAGGCAGGGAAGGGGGAAGGGTTGAAAAATGAACTGTTGGATATTATGCTCAGTACTTGGGTGACAGGATCATTCATACCCCAAACCTTAGGATCACACAACATACCCAGGTAACAAACCGGCATGTGTATCCCCTGAATCTAAAATAAAAGCTGAAAATATAATAATAATGATAATAAATAAAAATAAAATAACGACATAGAAAAAAATAATTGATTCAGGTAAATTTTGGTATTAGGACTCTGGCTGACTATCCCTCAGTGGGATATATTCTAAGAAGAAGACTTTCAAAGGCAGCTAAAGCTTTATGTGGTATATTTATTGGTTTTTAAGAATAGTAGTATTATAATTTTCAACTGTTATATGACTATTATTAGGATAAAGCAAATAAGTAGATATAGTAACATTATTGGGAATCAAGACTTTGCTGTAATGGAAAATAAAAGTTGAAAATACAATAAGTTGGCCAGGTGTGGTGGCTCACGCTTGTAATCCCAGTACTTTGGGAGGCTGAGGCAGGTGGATCATGTGGTCAGGAGTTTGAGACCAGCCTGGCCAATACTCTGAAAATCCATCTCTACTAAAAAATGCAAAAATTAGCTGGTCGTGGTGGCATGCACCTATAGTCCCAGCTACTTGGGAGGCTGAGGCAGGATAATTGCTGGAACCCAGGCTGAGGAAGCTGCAGTGAGCTGAGATCGTATCACTGCACTCCAGCCTGGGTGACAGAGCGAGACTCTGTCTCAAAAAAAAAAAGAAAGAAAAAAGAAAAAAAAAATACAATAAGTTTAAAAAAACCTTTTACATTAAATTTGAATATATGAGTCTTGAGCACATATATTTCCTTGCTTTGCCCACTTGAATGGTCTAACAAGTGGTGACACCTAGCTGCAATGAACATGCTTACTGTCTAGTTCTTGTTGTAAATACTGCTCTCCATTACAAAGAAACAGGACTCCTTGGAGAACGGTGATATGGTTTAGATCTGTGTCCCCACCCAAATCTCATGTCAAATTGTAATCGCCTGCATTGGAGGTGGGGCATGGTGAGAGGTGACTGGATCATGGGGGTGGATTTCTCATGAATGTTTTAGCACCATCCCCTTGGTACTGTTCTTGTGATGATGAGTAAATTCTGGTGAGATCTGGTTTTTTGAAAGTGTGTGGCACCTCCTCCCTCTCTCTTGCTCCTGCTTCAGCCGTGTGAAGTGCCTGCTCCCCCTTCTCCTTCTGCCATGATTATAAGTTTCCTGAGGCTGAGCAGATGCCAGTACCATGCTTCCTGTAAAACCTGTGGAACCATGAGCCAGTTAAACCTCTTTTCTTTATAAATTGCCAAGTCTCAGGTAGTTCTTTACAGAAATTCAAGAACAGACTAATACAAATGGCTTAATCCAGATCTGAGAAAAAAATATAAAATGAATCAGAAACATTTAATGGTGCCAGAAATCAAGGAGAAACTCAAAAACTAGTATGTTCTTATAAAAAGGATACAGGACTCATTTTGAAGGGGCTCCCTTTAAACAAATTTGGGACAGTTCGAACATTAAAAAAATAAAGTAAGCAATTGATTTTAACACATTAAATGAAAAAGAAATGTATGAGACCATGGAAATATGATGTAGAGAGAGAGGAAAGAGAGAGAGAGACAGACAGAGACAGACACACACACACACACACACACAGAGAGACATAGACAGTGAAAATAGGGAAGAAACAGAATAAAAGGAAAGCTCATCTTTACAGAATATTAACTAATAAATAAAGGAAGAAGGATAGGGCCCTAATACAATGATGGACTCAGGTAAGGATCTTTAATGAATACTAAAACAGTTGGGTGACATTTTGGAGAAAAGTCAATTCATACAGTGCCAAAGTACTACCTCACAGATTACTGATGACAAAGGAGGGGAAAATGAAAATGTACCTTTACTCTGTGGAGACCTCTGGCCATCGCCACCTTAACCAAGGGATCAAACTTAGCATCACTTATACCGGGACACTCTTATGACATTAAGTGGTACCCTAGTGTGATTCAACATTAAGTAACAAAATGGACAATGCAGTGTTCTTGCCAGAGATGTTTAACTTGAATCTAATCAACTTGCCAGACCTAATTTTCAGGGCACAGAAAATATAGGGATAGAGGAACAGGTTATACAACAAACACCAAGAGGAAACAATCAGCTTTATCTAGAATGTGTGGAACCTTCTATGAAATAACTGGACTCCTTTAAAAAGTCAACATAAATAAATTATTAAAAAAGAAAAAGTTTCTTTTTTATATTTTAAAACAAAGCTTTAAAAGGCTAAAAACACAATCAAGTGCAAGAATTTGGCATAATTTTAGAAATATAAATACAAACTGAATATTAGATCATATGGAATTATTGTCATTTTCTTAGATGTGATTATGATATTGTAGTTACATAGAAGAACCTCCTTATTCTTAGGCAATGCATGGTGAAGTAGTGACTAAATGCCATGAATGTCTGCAACTTACTCTAAGTAATTTAACAAATAATAATATATATATATATATTTTATTCCTCCTGTATTTCCTCTGTAGGTAGACAGATAGGTAGATCGATAGCTGGATAGATTGATAGACTGATAGATAGCAACAGAGACAGAAGGAGGAAGCAAATAAGGTAAAATGTTAACACTTGGTGAATCTAGAAGGGCATATTGTTAGTTCAATCCATTTATCTTTTCTATAGACTTGAAATTTTTCAAAATAAAAAGTTGAGGGAAAATGCCTAACTATATAACATAAGACACGGAAGAGTCCTTGGATTTTTATCTTATAAAGTTTTCATTTTATAAATTGTAAAATTAAAATTCAAAGAGATTATAGAGCTTACTCAAGGCCACAGAGTTAGCACATAACAGAGCTCAGCCTCTGGTGTTATATTCACTACTCTTTGCTCTCGTGAAAATTAACCTCAGTTTTTATTTCCTTCTCATGCCACACTGGCTTTTCCCTATCTGCAGGACTGGGAGAGGCAGGAGCCTGACAGTGATTGATCCCTGATACTCTCCTCAGGATCATGGTTGCTCCTGCTCATTAGGCCGGAGCTTGGGGACTGCAGGAAGCCCTGTGCTCACACTCTCTCTCACTCTGTCTCCCACCTCAACTTCCTGGACTTCACTGTCTCTCCGTTTCTTTAACACAGCACCACCCTCACTGACCTGGCCATGTCACTCCATCAGTCATGTTCCTTAATATTCTTGGGCTGATTGGTTTTAAAGTATTGAAACCAATCATAACAACAGTAACTCAACACAATCATATCTTGGCCATGCTCATTGGAAACCTCAGTTTCAAATGAAAGGTTATACTCCGGGCAGTAACTTCTCCAATCTCCAAAGGGGTAGTGCCTTCCACAAAAGGGTAGCTTTAAACACACCAACCTGTAAATTAAACCACCATGCTGAGTTTGCACAAGAACATTTTGCAAAGTAGTTTAACAATGAAAATAAGAGTGTTTCCTATTGGATCCTTTTCCCCTCAAAGAAAGGGAACTAGTGGTGGAAATGCTCAATGGAAATCAAGCATGAATTAAGGGGCTTAAGCCTTTCTAGGTAGAGAAGTAAAAATAACTGAGAAATCTTCAAGGTTGGATTTAACTTTTCTGCTTTTTTTTTTTTTGGCCAAATCCCTCCCTCCCCCACCCCCTTTTTGTGTTTTCATTTAACATTGCATTTTCTTTTTCCTTTTCTGATATACCTATGGTTTATTTTCCTTCTTTGACTGGAACAAAAGGATTTTCATCCTTAATGTGTATTGGAAAGCTTGGTATAGAAAATTCTAGACAGTCAGTCTTGTCCCCATCTAGCTGTTGCTTATAATGGACCTCTTTTCAGTGAGTAAGTAATGAAGGTAGCTGTTAAATAAAAATGAATGTTATATATAAAATTGTAAAATGTTATTTTCTACCTTGTAGAGAAAAAGCATATCAATGTGGAATGTATAATTTATAGTCAAGCTGGAAGACTACAGCAATTTAAATGGTACTAGGCATGGAATGGGCAGGAAATCAAAAGTCATCAAGGAAAGTTGGAGGATATTCCAGAGATTGCAACATAAGCCCCAGAGGTTCAATGTATTTGCTGAGTAAGGGCCTTAGAAAAACAAGTCTGTCGGTTGATATTATTGGCACATTCTTTCCAAATGACAGACATCATCTCTTCTCCTGAATTTATGGGGTGAGTTTCTCTTTTGTAGTATGGTGTGTGTCTCTGCATATGGAACTCTAAAATTAGCTTTTTAAAAGCAGGCAGAACAAGCTGTTGGCCGGGTTTTATTTTATCTGTACAATATTTTTTAAAATAAGAAATTTGCACATAAAATCCCTGATTTCCAACTTATCTGGGAAAATCTGGCAACCCTGGGCTTGAATTTTCTCCTGTTAAAAGTTGCTTATCTCCCATGGCTGTGAGCTCTGCAGTTTACTGCAATCCCTAGAAGTCCCTGTTGTATATCCAGACGGCTTTATTTAAGTGGCTAGCTCCCAGCAGCCTCTGAGTTTGAGACCTGTGTCATACGGTTTCAATTCATTTCGATGAAACGATTTCTTTTTTGACAAGGATAGATATTTACATCTGTTACGGCACCTCATGCATTCAGGATGCCTTACAAGGAGTTTTACGTTACATCATTTTATTTATTCCTTCCAACTTTTAAGATAAATAAAATTATTATAATTACTTTAAAAATATGTTCCTGAATCTTGGAGAGGCTATGGAACTTGCCCAAGGCCACGAAGTTAGCAGCAGAGCTGGATTCAAACCCAAAGCCCATGCCATCAGAGAACTGAGGCAAAAGAGAATGGTGAGGTTGTAGTTACCCACGGCTGATTTCCCTGAAAAGAAAGCAAGCAACATGATAGCATTAAACGACCAAGACCTGGGCCTGAGAACACGGGCTTGTCTTTCTGAGGGTCTTACCACTTATTGGTTGGTAACCTTGAGAAATCCCCTTTCCTCTCTTAGTCTCAGTTTCACAATGTACAAAATGAGGGGAGAGAGGTGGGTGGATAAGGAGACCTCTAGAAGCCCTCAGCCTACTATCTTCCTTCGTGTTCGGTACATAGCTGGGAAAAGATTTGTTCCTTTTCTTCTGCTCCCTCTGCTGGGCATGGAGCAAGAGGACACATTTTGCTGCCCAAGCTCTTTTGAATTTAAATGAATCATTTATCAATGACTTGCACTGTACAAGGTCATGATGATCACCTGGTGAGAAGACCTAGACTAGCGATGATTATGAGTCACTTTCTAATCACTGTGCAGAGCAGAAGTGAAGGTCTAAAGTATCTCAGGATTCTGTTGTAAACATAGAAGTCATAGAATCAGAAACGTCATAATAATCAGAGAAACGACGAGAGCTCATATTTATAAAGCACTAACAATAGGCCAGGCATTGTCTTAAGCGTTTTATCTATTTTCATTTCCATTTGACTCTTAAAACTATGAAAGTTGCCATTTATTATCTTCATGTTGCACTGGGCGGGGGAGGGGAGATTAGAATAGAATCCCCTTCTTTTTCAGATGAAGAAATTGAGGCCCGGGGACACTAAATGACTTACCTGAAGTCAGGCAGCCGCTCACTGCTAGCAGAGCTAAGACTGGAAGCTATTCTAGAAATGTGTTTTATTTCTTCATTCAGTTTCTCCAATTTAAAACCTGGCTACCAAGATAGGACTATTATACCAAGAAATAATTAACAGAAGGAGGCATATAATTAGAAGCTTAAATTTCAAGAGTGGAAATGGGCCTTAGAGGCTATCTATTATGACTTCCTATACAAACAGAAACATCTCTCCATGCCCCTGACAATTAAGTGCTTAGCATTTGACTTGAAACCCACCTCTAGTCCTAATTTTGTTACTTGGAGCTATACAGGATATATCTACGTTGTCTTCTGTGCATAGTCCTCCAAGAATTTCAAAATAGCTCTTGTGAACCTATAACACATCATGTCCATGCTAAAAACCCTAAACTTCTTTAAGTCTTTCACATTATGCATGATTTTGAACAGTATTCATTGTAAACCCGGTTGTCTCCCTTTGATGGATTACAAAGATGGCTTCCAATGAATGATGCCTCCTGTCCTTGTGTAGTTCCCTCCTATCCTGAATTTTAGCTGTCTTGTCCATGTGTAGTCCCCTCCCATCCTGAATTTTAGTTGTCCTTAGACCTACATAGAATGTGACAAAGGTGACTCTGTGCTAGTTCTGATCTTCAGCCTTAAGAAGGCCTGATAACTTTGATCTTTGTGCCCTTAGAAGGTAGTGCCACATAAGAAGTTCAGCTAGCCTAGGCTGGCCATGGTGGCTCACGCCTGTAATCCCAGCACTTTGGGAGGCCGAGGTGGGCAGATCACGAGGTTAGGAGTTTGAGACCAGCCTGACCAACATGGTGAAACCCCGTGTCTACTAAAAATAGAAAAATTAGCCGGGCATGGTGGTGCATGCCTGTAATCCCAGCTACTCAGGAGGCTGAGGCAGGAGAATTGCTTGAACCTGGGAGGCAGAGGTTGCAGTGAGCTGAGATCGTGCCATTGCACTCCAGCCTGGGTGACAGAGTGAGACTCCATCTCAAATATATATATATATATTTGTGTGTGTGTGTGTATATATATATATTATACATATATATGTATAAAAGAAAAGAATTTCAGCTAGCCTGCTGGAGAGATGAGATCCCAGGGCATGCAATACCACGTGGAGAAGCCATGTTGGATGTTCCAGCCTGTGAGTCTCCAGAGTGCTCCAGCACCAGCTGCCAACTGGTGTCAGGGTTCTCTAAAGGGACAGAACTAGTAGTAGACATATATATACACACACACACGTATATGTGTACATACATGTATATATATACATGTATATATGTACATACATGTATATATACCTGTATATATGTACATACATGTACATATGTACATACATGTATATATGTCTACTAGTTTAATTAGGCTGAGGCAGGAGAATGGCGTGAACCCAGGAGGCAGAGCTTGCTGTGAGCCGAGATAGTGCCACTGCACTCCAGCCTGGGCGACAGAGCAAGACTCTGTCTCAAAAAAAAAAAAAAGAAAAAGGCGAGAGGAAATGCCTGGCTATATAACATAAGACATATATACACATACATGTATATATACCCATATATATGTATATATGTGTATACATACATATATACCCATATATAGTCAGGGTTACATATACTTATGTCTAATATATATTCATATATATATATATATTCAGGATTCTGTAGAGGGACAGTACTAGTAGGAGACTATGTCTTCAGAGAACCCTAATACAACATTGCTGTATAACAAATCACCCAAATGTAGTTGCTTAAAAAATAATTTACTGCATTATTATCTCTCATGATAGCATGTGTTGACTGGATTCAGCTGGGTGATTCTTCCATTTGTCTCCCTTTGAATCTCGCTTGCATTTGCAGTCATTTGGCAGCTGGTGTCGGAGTACTCTGGTGTAAGTTAATACTTAACAAACTCGTATATATATACACACACACACACATATATATGTTTAAATTCCTTTATCTTTTCTATAGACTTGACATTTTTCACAATAAAAAGTTGAGAGGAGGCCGGGCGCGGTGGCTCACACCTGTAATCCTAGCACTTTGAGAGGCTGAGGCTGGTGGATCACAAGGTCAGGAGATGGAGACTATCCTGGTTAACACGGTGAAACCCCTTCTCTACTAAAAAATACAAAAAATTAGCCGCGTGTGGTGTCAGGCGCCTGTAGTCAGGCGGCTGAGGCAGGAGAACAGCGTGAACCCGGGAGGCGGAGCTTGCTGTGAGCTGAGATCGCGCCCCTGCACTCCAGCCTGGGCGACAGAGCGAGACTCTGTCTCAAAAAAAAAAAAAACAAAAAGGTGAGAGGAAATGCCTGGCTATATAACATAAGACATGAAAAAAAAATCCTTGGATTTTTATATATATATATATATATATAATTATATATATATAATATATGTAGAATCATGTATATATTATATATGTAGAATCATATATATATATATATATGGGTTTATTGTGTGACAGGGTCTCACAGTAGGCTGTCTGCAAGCTGAGGAGCAACGAGAGCCTGTCCAATTCCCAAAACTGAAGAACTTGGAATCTGATGTTTGAGGGCGGGAAGCATCCAGCACCGGAGAAAGATGTAGGCTGCGAGGCTAGACCAGCCTCTCTTTTCACATTTTTCTTCCTGCTTATATTCTAGCTGTGCTGGCAGATGATTAGATTACGCCCACCCACATTAAGGGTCATCTGCTTTCCTCGGCCCACTGACTCAAATGTTAATCTCCTTTGGCAGCACCCTCACAGACATACCCAGGATCAAGACTTTGCATCCTTCAATCAAGTTGACACTCAGTATTAATTATCACAAGTCTACCTCTTGTCAATTTGAACCCATACACATCTCCTGAGGTCGTACATAATCTTCAAATAAAGACAATAATACGGTCATAATTATGCCTAACATAGTACAGCTATTCTTCATACAACCAGAAACACACCAAACCCCAACCCAAATACTATTACATAAAGTTAACAATACTTAAATGCGGATGTGATGTCAATAAATCTTATGTCACATGATAAAGGAGAAAGGAAATAAAATGAAGATATTTTCTTAGTACAAGTGTATACACGCACAAGCATGTTTTCAACAAAAGAAGGAGGAAATACGCATGACAGTTACAGTCCTTGTTGCTGCAGCTGGTCACGTGGTCGTAGCTGGTATTGTTGGCTACCTTCTTCTACTACCCATTCTGTATTCCCCTTGCCTTCAGCAAGCACCTCAGCAGGTTGTGGTTATTTTTCCTGTTGGAGTGACCCAAACCTTCATTCCTGAAGGGTCTGAGTCATTTGTAGTCCTGCCTGGATTGGGCTGTTGTAGTTTCCCATTGACCTTAATCACAGGGCACGGTAATATTAAGAGACGCTGTAATGAATCTCCTGTATTCCATGCATACTTTTCTTTACCTCTGTTGTGTAGTAGTAGACTGATTTCATCTTGATAGTCCGGGTCAATCACCCCAGCCAGCACAGTAACTTCCTTCTTAGCCTGTTGCCTTAAAGGTAGGAGGAGCCCAAAGTGTCCAGATGGCAATCTTAACTTCAGTTTAATGAAATCATTGTTGTGCTTCCTTGTGGCAGGGTTCCTCCCTCTGGAACTAAGACCTCTAGGCCAGCAGAATGTAATGTCCTGGGAACAGGAAGCAAAAATTTTGCTACTTGATCACTAGGGGTGATGGTGAGCGGTGCCACTTCCACTTCTACCCCTTAATTCCTGGACCCGTGAATCCTGGCTATGGGAGAAGCAGTACCATATATTGGATGCTGATTCAGAGCATACACAACCTTCTGGAGAACTTTGCCCCAGTCCCTCAAAGTATTGTCACCTAGTTGGCATTGTAGTTGTGACTTCAAAAGGACATTCTACTGTTCTATCAATCCAGCTGCTTCAGGATGATGGGGAACATGGTAAGACCAGTGAATTCCATGAGCATGAGCCCACTGCCACACTGCTTTAGCTGTAAAGTGAGTGCCTTGGTCAGAGGCAATGCTATGTGGAATACCACGACGGTGGAATACAGCATTCCATGAATCCACAGATGGTAGTCTTGGCAGAAGCATTGTGTGCAGGATAGGCAAACTCATGTTTGGAGTAAGTGTCCATTCCAGTGAAGACAAACCTCAGCCCTTTCCATGATGGAAGAGGTCTAATAAAATCAACCTGCCACCAGGTAGCTAGTTGATCATCCGAAGAATGGTGCCATATCAAGAGTTCAGTGTTGGTCTCTGCTACTGGGAAATTGGGCACACAGCAGTGGCTGTAGCCAGGTCAGCCTTGGTGAGTGGAATTCCATGTTGCTGAGCCCATGCATGACCTCCATCCCTGTCACCATGGCCACTTTGTTCATGGGCCCATTGGTTGATGACAGGGGTGACTGGGAAAAGAGGCTGAGTGGTGTCCACAGAATGGGTCATCCTATCCACTTGATTATTAAAATCTTCCTCTGCTGAGGTCACACGTTGGTGAGCACTCACATGGGATACAAATTTCTTCACAGTTTTTGACCACTCAGAGAGGTCCATCCTCACACCTGTTCCCCAAATTTCTTTGTCACCAATTTTCCAATCATGCTTCTTCGGAGTCCTTGACCATCCAGTGAAATCATTGGCTACAGCCCATGAATCAGTATATAATCACACATCTGGCCATTTCACTTTCCATGCAAAGTGCACAACCAGGCACACTTCTTGAAGTTCTGCCCACTGGAAAGATTTCCCTTCACCGCCGTCTTTCAGAGATGTCCTAGAAAGGGGCTGTAGTGCTGCAGCTGTCTACTTTCAGGTGGTGCCTGCATATCGTGCAGAACCATCTGTGAACCAAGCCCTAGTCTTCTTTTCCTCTGCCAACTGATCATCGGGAACTCCCCACGAGGCCGTTGGTGCAGGCTGGGGGAGAGAAGGCAGGGTGACAGGAGTGGCGACCATGGGCATTTAAGTTACTTCCTCACGTAACTTGTTTGTGCCTTCAGGACCTGCTTGAGCCTGATCATGTATATACCACTTCCTTTGATGGTGGAATGCTGCTGCACATGACCCACTTTATGGCAAGATGGGTCAGAAAGCACCCAGTTCATAATAAGCAGTTTAGGTCACATGGTGACTTGATGACCCATAGTCAAATGTTCAGTGTACACCAAAGCCCAATAACAAGCCAAAGTTGTTTCTCAAAAGGAGAGTAGTTATCTGCAGAAGACGGCAGGGCCTTGCTCCAAAATCCTGGAGGCCTCCCCTGTGATTCACCTTTGGAGGCCTGCCCAAGGCTCCCAACAGCGTCCCTATCAGCCACACCTCAAGCATCATTGGATCTGCTGGGTTATATGGCCCACGTGGCAGAGCAGCTTGCACAGCAACCTGAACCTGTTGCAGAGCCTTCTCCTGGACCCCACCGAAAACTGGCAGCCTTTTGGGTCACCCAATATACGGGCCAGAGTAAGACACCCAAATGAGGAATGTGTTGCCTCCAAAATCCAAACAGACCCACTAGGCATTGTGCCTTTCTTGGTTGTAGGAGGGGCCAAATGCAGTAACTTATCCTTCACCTTGGAAGGAATATCTCGACAGGCCCCACACCACCGGACCACTAGAAATTTTACTGAGGTAGAAGTTCCCTGAAATTTAGTTGGGTTTATTTCCCATCCTCTGGCACGCAAATGTCTCACCAGTAAGTCCAGTGTGTTTGTTACTTCTTGCTCACTGGATCCAGTGAGCATCATGTTATCAATGTAATGGACCAGTGTCATATCTTGCGTAAGCGAAAAGTGGTCAAGGTCTCTCTGAATAAGATTATGACACCAAGCTGGAGAGTTGATATACCCATGAGGTAGGACAATAGGTGTATCGCTGGCCTTGCCAGCTGAAGGCGAATTGCTTCTGGTGGGCCTTATGGACAGGAATGGAGAAAAAGGCATTTGCCAAGTCAATGGCTGCATACCAGGTGCCAGGAGATGTGTTAATGTGCTCAAGCAATGCAACCGCATCTTGTACAGCAGCTGCGGCTGGACTTACCACTTGGTTAAGCTTATGATCATCCACTGTCATTCTCCAAGATCCATCTGTCTTCTGCCAGAGCAAATGGGACAGTTGAGTGCGGATGTGGTGGGGATCATTACCCCTGTGTCTTTCAAGTCCTTGATGGTGGCACTAATCTCCATAATCCCTCCAGGGAGGCAATATTGTTTTTGATTTACTTGTTTTTTTAGGTGGAGGCAGCTCTAATGGCGTCCATTTGGCCTTTCCCACCATAATAGCCTCACCCTACCTGTTAGGGAGCCAACGTGGGGCTTCTGCCAGCTGCTGAGTATGTCTATGCCAATTACACATTCTGGCACTGGGGAAATGACCACAGGCTGAGTCTGGGGACCCCCTGGACGTACTATAAGTCGGACTTGAGCTAAAACTCCATTAATTATCTGACCTCCTTAAGCCCCTACTTTAACCGGAGGACCACAATGATGTTTTGGGTCCCCTGGAATCAACATCAGCTCAGAGCCAGTGTCCAGTAGTCCCCAAAATGTCTGATCATTTTCCTTTCCCCAGTGCACAATTACCCTGGTAAAAGGCCAGAGGTCTCCTTGGGGGAGGATGGGAAAAAACTTCAGTGCATAAATTGTCAGTAATGTAGTGGGATCCTTTCTCAAGGGGACTCAACCTCCCTTTCATTCAAGGGTTTCTGGGTCTGAAAACTGGCTCAAGTCTGGAAATTGATTGAGGGGTCATGATTCTCTTTTTTATAATTCAAATTAATCTTTTGTCCATTTGGTCTAGAAGTTTTCTCTTTATATAAGTTGAGTAGGAATGCGGTAGGCTTCCTATCAATTTCACTTCTAGGAACTCGCTAAACAGTTAATGCCAAGGACTAGCAGTGTTCTCCACACAATTAGAAGTAGAGTCCTTAGTATTTCTGGGTCTAATCATATAAAGCAGCCAACTCCAGAAACCCCAAAACCAGCAAAAGAACTCCATCCTTAATATTCTGTTCCTCTAGAACCACTCCTGGTACCAAAATCTGTATTAGTCTGTTTTCATGCTGCTGATAAAGACATACCCGAGACTGGGAAGAAAAAGAGGTTTAATTAGACTTACAGTTCCACATGACTGGGGAGGCCTCAGAATCATGGTGGGAGACAAAAGGCACATTTTACATGGCAGCGGTAAGAGAAAATGAGGAAGATGCAAAAGTGAAAACCCCTGATAAAACCATCAGTTCTCGCGAGACTTACTCACTACCAGAAGAACAGTATGGGGGAAAGTGCCCCCATGATTCAAATTATCTCTCACTGGATCCCTCCCATAACATGTGGGAATTATGGGAGTACAATTCAAGATGATATTTGGATGGAGCCAAAACCATATCAAATATATAACAGAAACAACCCTCTAAAAAATATTCCTAGGATCAGAATGAGTCTGTGTAAAATAGTGCCTCTGTTTATTCTGACATTGTTAACGCAGTCCTGGATCTTGTTTACATTTAGCAGTCATATCATCGGATTGACTGTGTAGCCAACTATAAATCCCCAGTACTTGTCACAGGACTGCTGTTTGGTTCTTTCTTCCCAGTTTTTTTCTAAATGTTGCTACGGACCTAAATAACATATTTTATATTATTTTTCTTGATAATTTTTATCTTGTCTGTTGTGACTCATCATTCCAGCTTGATGAGATTTGAAAAAAAAATTTTAATATATCCTTTAACATGATAATTGTTCCTGCGTTTTCTGCAATTTGACAAATATGCCTACATATTGAGCAGGACCTGGCAAATTCAAAGTCCTTCAGCAGAGCATTGAAGATCTCCTGCTGAGTAGGTTTCTATTCACTGATTACACAACACATTTAGGAAATGGTCATTCCACCTCAAGTATATCTAATCTGTTGTCCACCAAATTGCTTTTCTTCCTTTGTTATGTGAAACATTGTGGAGAATTTGCCTTGACTTCAGCATAGAAGTCAGCTCTCTAGCCTTTCCCTGAAATTTCAGAGTAAAATTGTTGAATAAAGTAAATTTAGTGTGACATGACTGGCTGTTAACCCACTCATGTGGGTGCCTAATGCACACCACTTTATTTCCTAAACAATCATGAATAATTTATTTTAGAGTTTGAAGAACGCACGTTTGGAAGTCAAACACACCTGGGTTGAAATCCTGGCTATTTTCATCAGGAGCTAAGGCAAGATACTCAACTTCTCTGAGACTCAGTTTCCTCATCTGTAAAATGAGGAAGTTAATACTTTTTTCTTGAGTTTCATGTGACAATTACAAAATAAAATGTGAAATGCACTTAGCAGGATGCCCAGCATGTAATAAACACTCAATAACTGTTAAAGCTCATTACTGTTATTGCTATATTATTGTAATAGTAAGTTGTTCCTCAATTTGTAGTCTGTGAAATGGACCTCTTTCTTTTCACTTCTCTGAAAATTTGAAGAGTACATGCTTATCCCCAATCTTATGGTACTATGTTGAGGAATATAGCAAAAATAAAAATAGTGCTCTTTCTGTCTGCCATCTGTTCACAATAACCACCTGCCCAGAACTGTAGCCTTATCCCTTTTCTTTTGCTCTTCTTTCTCAAAACGTTAATTAAAATGTGTCCCCCAACCCCCATCCATGCCCAACTCACACCCTTTGTGTCCCTCCCATATTTTACACAGCTCAACCCATTTGGAGCTCCAACTGGTGTCAGACAAGCCCACTGTGGCCACTTTTCACATTTCTCCTGGCTTATACGCCCCATGCACCATACTTTTTATAGGTCTGTCATCTCCAGGACTGTGTTGGGCCAAGCCTAGATGTCACTTAGCTCTGCCAGAATAAAGTAGAAAACCAGGCAACCTGAAGAAGTCATGGGATCTAGGTTTAGATAGCAGGACTTGGTCAAGCAGAAGAGCACCTCAGTCATGGGAGAACCTGGGCACCAGGAAGGAAAATGAAATACAATCATACTAGCAAGGACTGGGTACCAAGTCATGGAACCAACTATAAGACAGACACAATGAGAAACCAGAAAGTGCTAGACTCAGCATTCCTAATATCCCCCTTCTCAAGTAGGTAATACCAGATCTTGGGTCTAAGTTGAATCTACAAGTAGCATTAGGTGGCCCCAGCAGTGGAGGTTACTGTGTTGCCCCAACAGGGAGCGAAGCAAGGTACTAAGATGTTCTCCAAGAGAATGTCTAAGATTCCTGACACTTGCTCATCCATTCTGTTATTTGGCTAGTCCTGACTTAAATCCTGGAGAACTTTTCTCTTACTGATTTCAAGTCTTTTGAGAGATGGCCTTATTGGTCAGAAACCCATCAGATGCCCTTCTTTCAGCAGGGTAACGATATTCAACCACACAGAGTAGAATCTAGGTCGCTAGTGACTCTCTGAGTATTTAAAATGCCAGTTTAAGGCAAGAACGTATCCGATAAGAATGGAGAGAGAGAGAGTGATAGGTTACACTTCACAGGGCAGTCATTTTTAATCTGCTCTAATGACCTAAGGGAATGGTACTGATTATAATTCTCTGGCTATCCTTAAATGCCACTCAAAAGGTACCTAAAACTTTTGGCATTTCTTAACCATTTAAAACTAAAACATGTTAAAAACTTTTTTTTGTTTTTTTAAGGGCACAGAAACCCCAGTACAATCTCACCTCCTGGAGACCACCTCTGTTAAAAGTTTGGAGGGTATCTGAGGTAGTGTCTTTCTTCCCTCATTCCCTCTTGCTTTTCCTTCTTGTTATCCTTCTTATCTTTCTCCCTTTGGGTTTCAAAGGCCGAGAGTTGGATTATTTATACCCCTCATTCATGGCACATTATCAACATTTGCATGTGCTTGGTTTTATCCTATTTTGCTTTATTATTTTCCCGCTTCATCCTCAGTGTTTGCTCCTTGTCCCCGCCACTGCCCACCATTGGTAGCCATTATGAGGTGCTATGTTCTTACATTTGCATGCATCATTGAAGAATATATTGTATTTATGTATTTCTAATTTACATAAGTTTTACTTGTTATAGGCCTTGTTCAGTCCCTCACTTTCTTTTTTTTTTTTAAGCCCATCACTGTTTCTGTGATCTATTTGCAATACAGAACGTCCGTCTGGCTCATTGAGGTTAGCTGTTACACGCTGTCGTAGAGTGTGCATTCTCCTCATTTCACATATCTATTCCCCTAGTAAGGGACTCTAGGTTGCCTCTAGTATCCCGCTGCCAAAAACGACACAGTAAATATCCCCACACATATGCCCATGTGGATCTGATTATCAGATGTGTATAGGCAGTGAGATTGCTGAGTCACAGGAATACACATATTTAGCAACACTAAGTACTTCCAGATTGTTTCTCAAACGGCTACATTCTTTTTTTTTTTTTTTTTAACTGAGAAGGGATTCATATACCATAAAATTTACCTTTTTAAAGTGTATATTTCAGGGGTTTTTGGATTATTCATGAATGTGTGAAATCAGCATCGTGGTCCAACCAGAACATTTTCATCACTTCAAAATTCTCATTGTGTCCAAGAGGTGTCATTGTAGTGGGCTTTATTTCTCCACCTTTTTTCTTTCTTTCTTTCTTTTTTTTTAATGTTTCTAACATTTTTTAGTTTAAAAAATGTTAAAAGAAACTATGTAACCAATAGCAGGCACTCCCATTTTCCCTTCTCCCTGACCATTCACAACCACTCATCTATTTTCTGTCTTTGTAGACTTGCCTGTTTTGGACATTTCAGGTAAGTGGAATCACACATACGTGGCCTTTTGTGTCTGACTTTTTTCACTTAGCATAAAGTTTTCAAAGTTTATCATTGTTATAGCATATATCAGTGCTCCATTCATTTTATGGCTGAATGATATTCCCTTGTATAGAGATATTACATTTTATTTATCTATTCATCAGTTGATGGACATTTGGATGGCTTCCACTTTCTTCACAGTTATGAATAATACTGCTATATTTTCACTATTATGCTATAATGCTGAACATTTATGCATATATTTTTGTGTGGACCCTTGTTTTTAATTCTCTTGGGTATAAAGCTAGGAGTGGAACTCTTAGTTAACATGGGAAGTCTATGCTTAATTACTGAGAAACTGTTTTCTAAAACAGCTGCATTCTACATTTTGAACAGTAATATACAAAGGACCAAGTTTCTCAGTGTCCTCACTAACATTTGTTATCGTTCATTTAAAAACATTATAACCATCCAAGTAGGTGTGAAATGGCATCTCATTATGGTTTTGATTTGCATCTCTCTGATTATTACTTTAAGCATCTTTCTAAGTGTTTCTGAGTTCTCAATGTCTGTTTAAATCCTTTGCCCATTTTTAAATTGGATTATTTGTCCTTTTATTGTTGAGTTGTAAGAGTTATTAAATATATTATGAATATGAGTTCCTTATCAGAGATACGATTTGCACATATTATCACCCATTCTATGGGTCGTCTTTTCACTTGTTTTTTTTTTTTTTTTGAGACACAGTCTTGCTCTGTCGCCCAGGCTGGAGTGCAGTGGTGCTATCTTGGCACACTGCCTTCACTTCCCAGATTCAAGAAATTCTCATGCCTCAGCCTCCTGAGTAGCTAGAATTATAGGCATGTGCCACCACACCTGGCTGTTTTTTTGTATTTTAGTAGAGACAAGGTTTCTCCATGTTGACCAGGCTAGTCTTGAACTCCTGGCCTTAAGTGATCCACTTGCCTTGGTCTCCCAAAGTGCTGGGATTACAGGCGTGAGCCACTGTGCCTGGCCACCTTTTCACTTTCTTGATGATGTCCTTTGAAGCATAAACGTTTTAATTTTGTTGAAGTCCAACTTACCTATTTTTTTTCTTTTGTTGACGATGCTTTAGTGTCATATCGAAGAAGCCATTACCTAAACTAAGGACAAAAGATTTATGCCTATGTTTCTTCTAAGCATTTTATAGTTTTAACTTTTATATTTATGGTCTTTGATTCTTTTTGAGTTAATTTTCACATATATTGTGAGGTATGGGTCCAAATTCATTCTTTCGCATGTGGAAATCCAGTTTTCCCAGCACCATTTGTTGAAAAGCCCATTCTTTCCCCCACTGAATTGCCTTGGCAACCCTGTTGAAAACCAACTGTTCATAGACCTATGGATTTATTTCTAGACTCCCTAATTCTATTTCATTGTTCTAAATGTCTGTATGTATTCACACTGTCTTGATTATTGCAGCTATGTACTAAGTTATAAAATTAGGAGGTCTGAGTCATCTGCCTTTGTCCTTTTTAAAGACAAAGTTCTGGCTATTCTTCATCCTTTGCATTTCCATATGAATGTTATGATCAGCTTGTCAATTTCTTTAAAAATCAAAGCTGGGATTTTTAACAGGGATTGCATTGAATCTGTATATGAATCTGGATGTATTGCCATCTGCATTAGCTTTCTATGACTTTTGTAACAAATTAGTACCAATGAAGTGGCTTAAAACAACAAATTTTATCTTATAATATTGTAGGTCAGAAGTCCCACATGGCTCTTAATAGCATCCTTCCTGGCCACTCGAGAGGCTACCCTCGCTCCTTGGCTTACCAGACCCTTCTCCATCTTCCAAGACAATGGCAAGCCAAGTCCTTCATAGGCTGCTATTTCTCTGGTTCTCACTTCTGAAGTCACACCTCCTTCCCACAGCTGGAAAAGGTTCCCTACTTTTAAGGACCCATGTGATCAGATTGGGCTCATCCAGACAATCCAGTACCAGTCCCCCCATCAAGGTCCTTAATGTAATCACATCTACAAATTCTCTTTTGCCACATAAATTAACGTTTTAACGGGTTCCAGGAGTTCGAATGTGGATATCTTTGATGAGTCATTATTCTGCTTACCATCTGTTCTTTTTTTGATTGGGAAATGGTCATCTGACTATTGCTTTTGGCAGACAGGGGGCTCAGGCACTCTTGTTGGAGTAGGTTTTTGTGTGGACCCTTGTTTTTAATTCTCTTGGGTATAAACCTAGGAGTGGAACTGTTAGTTAACATGGGAAGTCTATGCTTAATTACTGAGAAACTGTTTCTCTTCACCATCACAGGCTCTGGCTGTGCATGATGGCATTGGCCCTGTGGATGGCAGCCATGTGCAGGTCAGGGCAGTCTTTGTTCTTGAGGATCATGTGCATGATGCTGCTGAAAGTGGCCCAGTTGTTTCTGTTGATGGTGGTCTGCACGCATGTAGGAGGTGGCTGGCTTTTGCTGGCCTGATCTCTGTTTCATGACCACTACCACGATGTTGCCATTGGCTGTTGGCTTCACATCCACAGTCTTGTGGTGAGTTGGCCTGGTAGCAGAGGGAGTGTGGGCCTTCAGGTTACTGGATTTGGTGCTGTAGGTCTGCTTATTCCTCTTGATCAGGACACTGGAGCAGTTCTGCACCACCATCCACTGCAGAAGCACAGACATGGTGGCGGTTCCTCTCACAGTGCTGGAGATGGAAATAGCCATACCATCTTAACAGTGTTAAACTTTCTAAACCATGAACATGGAATATATTTTTAATTTTTAAGATATTCTTTAATTGCCTTTAATGATAGTTCACAGTTTTCGGTGTACAAATGTTATACTTCTTACTTTTTTTTGTTAAATTTGTTTGTAAATTTTATTATTTTTAATGCTGTTGTAATTGGGATTATTTTTAAAATTTTATTTTCAGATTGTTGCTAGTGCATGGATATAAAATTGATTTTTGTTTTTTGATTTTATAGCCTCCATCAGCAGAGCTTTGTAATTATTGCTTTATGCAGTTATCTTTACAACCAGACCATGGGAAAAAAAAGAGTTACAAACAAAAATACATGCATATTGCCTTTTGTTTTTACCTATGTAGTTACTTTTACCAGCCTATTTATTTCTTCTTGTGGATTAGAGTTACTGTGTAGTGTCCTTTAATTTTACCGTGAAGGATTTCCTTTAGAATGTCTTGTAGGGCAGATATAGTTGTAACAACTCTCTCATTTTTTGTTTATCTGGGAATATCTTAATTTCATCTTCATTTTTGAAGGATGTTTTGCTGGTTATAGAATTTTTAGTTGACAGTATTTTTCTTTTATTACTCTAAATACACTATGCCACTGCCTTCTGGCCTTCATGTTTTCTGATGATAAATCAACTATAAATACTTTTGCATAATTTATACATAGTTAACTGTACATATTTTTAAGTGTAGGGTTTGCTGAGTTTTGACATGTGGGTACATGGATAGCCCAAACATATTACATAAAATTTCCATTTCCTTCAAAAGTTTCCTCAAGCCCCTTTATAAACAGTGCCCTCTTCCATTTCTAAAGCAACCATTGCTCTGGTTTCTATAACTATAGAGTACTTTTTTCTATTTTTGAGCTCTGTAAAAATGAAATTACACATTATGCACTCTTTTAGGTCCGACTTCTTTTGCTCAGCATGTTTTTAAGATTTATCCATATTATGGCATACATTGATAGCATTTTCTTTTTTATTTTGAGAAATATTTTTATTGTAAGAACATACCACAAATTTTTTATTCATTTTCATGTTGATGGACATTTGCATTCCAAAAATTCCAAATATGGAAATTCCAAAAGCAATTTCCATTTTCCAGATTGGAACTATTATGAATGAAGACACTATAAACATTCTTGCATTACAATTTTTGTTGTTGGTTTTTAAAATTTGGTCTTTTTATGGTTAAGTACTTGGGAGTAGAATTGAAGATCATGGAGTAGGTGTACGTTTACCTTTATAATAAATATTTTTATGAAATAGTTGTACCATTTTACACTTTTACTAGCAATATATGAAGGCTTCAGTTGCCCCACATCCTGCTGTTTGGTGTCTTCAGTCTATTTTAAAGATGACTATTCTAATGCCTGCGACATGTATACCATTGTGATTTTAATTTGAACTTCCTTGATGTGCTTATTGGTCATTCATATATATTCTTTAATGAAGTGCCTGTTTGTTTACATCCATAGTCTATTTTAAAAATTGATTTGTCTTTTTTTATTGAGTTGGGCGAGTTTATATATTTTGAGTACATTTCCTTTGTTAGATACAGCTATTACAAACATTTTTTTCCAGTCTCTGGCTTGCCCATTCATTTTCTTAATGATCTCTTTTAATGGGTAGAAATTTTAAGTTTTATTGACATATAATTGTTCTATTTTTTATAGTTTTGTATTCGTATACAAGAAACCTTTGCCCATCCCAAGGTTGCAAATATTCTCCCATATTTCTCTCAAGAAGCTTTATAGTTTTAACTTTTATTTTTAAGTCTATGATCCACATTCAGTTAATTTTTCTGTTATGTTTTTGTGAAGTAGAAGTCAAGATTTACCTTTTTTTTTTGTTGTTCAGTACCATTTGTTGAAAACACTTTCCCTTCTCCATGGGACTGCATTAGCTACTTTTATTGAAAATCAATTTACTGTATAAGCATGGGTCAAATTGTGGATGCTCTATTATGTTTCATTAATCTATTTATTCCTTCCTATACTAATAGCATGCTGTCCCGATTAGCATGGCTTTATAGAAAGTCTTGAAATTAGATGGCCTATCTTTTCCTATGTTTTCCCTCTTTTCCTAGTTTTTTTTTTCTAGTTACTTTGTATTTCCATATAAATTTTAGAGTCAGCTTGTTAATTTCTCCAAAAAATAGACTGCTGATTTTTTACTGGGAGTTTCATTAACTCTGTAAATCATTCTTCATTTATTTTTGATAGATTTTTTCAGATTAATTTGGCAGCTCCATTAGGCAACTAAATAATTTGTTTAATTAATTTATCAAAACTAAACTCTGTAATTCATAAACTAAGCACACCCTTATGTAGGTTATTTGCACCTGAGTATACTAAGAAAACTGTCAAAGCTAAGCCAGCCATATGAATTAGATTATATAGGTGTTAGCAAATTCATATTCCTGGAAACTTTTCTTGGGCTTCAAATTCTTACACAAATATACAACTGAATTTGTAAATGTGAAATAATAATAACAGAATTAGCTAAAAAGTATTAAGAGGGAAAGAAATTCAAGGCATCGTGCTACATGTTTTACAGACATTTTCTTAATATTTTCAATAACCTATAGGACACAAGTACTAGTATCATTCCCATTTAATGGATGAGGAAGCTGAGGTTTAGGGTCACACAGTTATTCAGCGGTGCACTGGAATCCAATCTGGCTGTCTCTAGAGCCTGACATTTTGAACACTAGCTACACAGTCTCCAATGTGTTAGCAGTTGAATGCCCCCATGGTCTTATTCCAAAGATAATCACATCAGCAATGAAACATCAATTCTCTGCCGGTTTTTTGTTTGGTCTTTTTATGGTTCTAGGCTGAGAACAGGTTCTGGGATGGGCAATGCATGGTCCTTGCTTCTTCATGATCTACCAGTGATTTTTGGCTATACCTATATCCTCCATTAGATCAGAATCTTATTATCAGAATATCACCACAGGTCAGCCAGCCAAGGGACATCAAAATCCTCTCTAGATAAAGATGATTTCCTTCATGTAAAGTTTGGAACGCAGAAGTATTGTGCCACTTCTGTATAAGCTTCTATTTCCAAAGGTCTGAAGTCTTTGAGTAAGAATAAATACATAAATATCAAATAAGTACTACCACCGTAGATTATAGTAGGATTTTCTAGGCGTTTGTTTGCCTTAATCACGCACAATGTCACTCAGAGGACTGCACAGATGTTAAATATTTGGAGTTCTTTTCACAGTATATTTTACCATTTAAAGTATAAGCATTTTGTATAGTGTGGATTTCTTAGTGTAACAACAATTGTTAATTATATTTTCCATAATTTCAAATAAATTCAGGACATCCCCCTTGCTTAAACATAACTACTGCTGATAGATGGCTACTTTTTAGTAGTAGCAGACAAATGCATTTTCCTTTTTGGATCAAAATGAAAATGTTTTGCAAAAATCTTATAGAATTGGACAGGAAGGTACAAATCTGAGGATGCAAGACAATGAGCCCAAAGGAGAGCATCTGTCTGCAAGGAAGGTTGGTGGTGGGAAGTGCAGGAGTCTTGGCTCAGGATGGAGGGTGACCAATTGGTCCTGGTATTGGCATTGAATCCTGCACCCCAGGAAACCCTTGAGTCCCAAACTGTTGCTGCAAAACCTTGATATTTGCCTGAGCCATTAGACATCAGAGTGACTCACTGGTTTTCAAGCTTTACAGAATCTACATTGCTACGTCCAGAGTTAAAAGGCAGTCTCAGCTAGGTGTGGTGGTGTGTACCTTAGTACCAGCTGCTCAGGACACTCCTTGAACCCAGGATTTCAACTCCAGACTGGGCAACATAGTGAGACACTCTCCTCCAAACAACAGAAACAACAAAGGGCAGTCTCACTGGAAATGTCCACAATGACTATGTATTTGATGATATTAAGAAATTGAGAAATTATTGATGCTTAGTTTATGTGTGATAATGGTATTGCAGTTATGTTTTTAAAAAGAATCCCTATCTTTTAGAGATACATCTTAAATATTCATGGGTAAAATGATATCATGTCTAGGATTTGCTTCAAAAAAATCCCAGAGGGAGAACTGAGAAGCAGAGAGGGTGAATAAATAAAACATTATTGGCTATATTTTGGTAACCGTTGAAGCTGAGTGAAGAGTACATGGGGTATCATTCTACCATTTTCTCACTATTGTGTATTTTTAAAATCTTCCATAATAAGATAATCCTACTGACTTCTTTTAAAGATTGAAAAATAAAACTGAAAACTTAGGTATTTGAAAGATAGTTCCTGAAAGACATGTGCAACTGAGAAGGATTGAATTATAAAAAGCAAGGGAAGAGCTTGTAACCAAATTTTAATGACGTGATTCCATGTTTTCAAACTCCCACATATTATAATGACATCAGAAATAATAACAACAGCAGATGCTGTGGCAGCAACAGTTCATATTTATATAATATACACCATAAGGTCGGGACTTTTCTAAGAATTTTGTATTAATTATCTCACTGTTATTATTTCTACTTAATCCGTGAGAAAACTGAGGCTAACTCACTTGGCTGCTGTACTAGCAAGTAGAGGAACTAGGATTTGAACCCAGAGAGGATGACTCTGTACTGCATTAATTCAACAGATTTTCATAGAGCAATTACCATGTTCTAGGCCCTGGGGCAGAGGTGGAGAATTAAAGAGCAAAACGTCTTGCCAGCATGGACCCTTCTATTCCAATGGGAGGAAACAGACAAAATCCAACAAGTTTAATACAAAATGTGTGTATTTTAGGGAGGGTGGTAAGTGATGGGGAGAAAAATAAATTAGGAAAGAGTAGAGAGTGACGAGTGATCAGAAAGGCCTTACTAACAGTGACACTGAACAGGCACCTGAAGGAGGTAGGGTAGGGAATTTCAAGCAAGAGAGACCTCAGGTTCAAAGGCCCTGTAGCAGGGGCTTGCTTGGTGGGTTCAAGGATCAGGATGGAAGCCTGTATGGCTGGAGCCGAGGCGACAGACAAAGGGGAGAGCAGTAAAGTCCAGGCCAGGAAGGTCAGAGCGTGTGACGCTTCTAAGTACAGTTGGGCTTTTATCTAAAGATCACACAGGCTGCTGTGTCGATTACAGGCAGCAGGAGTTTAAGCAGAAAGGTAAGAAGACCTATTAGGAGGCTTTTCTAAGACCTAAGAGATGGAGGCCATGGCTTAGACTAGGGCTGTGTGTGAGAAGAAGTCAGATTTGGAATATATCTGGAGAGTAGAGCTGACAGAATTTTCATTAATAGCCTATGCTCTAAACCACTGTGCCACTCTTAAAATATTTATTCACATTTATAATTGAAATTAAAAATGAAGACATTCTCTCTTTCTGTTAAATTAATCAAAGAACGTTTTATCTGCTGCAAGACAATGAGCCCAAAGGAGACCATCTGTCTGCAAGGAGGCTGGGTGGTGGGGAGGGCAGGAGTCTTGGCTCAGGACGGAGAGTGACTGACTGGTTCTGGTTTTGGCACTGAATCCTGCATCCCAGGAAACCCCTGAGTCCCAAGCAATCTGGGACGGTTAGTCACCCCGCTCAGACACGGGGTTCACATCCCACCTCTTTCACTCTTCACTGTGGAACTTGATACAAATTGTTTAAGGCCTCAATCCTCAGTTTCCCCATCTCTAAGTGGAGATAATAATCTACTTGCTGAGCTGTTCTGAGAGTCTTAGAGGTCCTAGATATGAACGTGCTTTGTGAACTGTGAGACACCAAGAATTAAAGCACAAGAATTGTGCTTTAATAACACGTTACATAGGACCTCTGGATCAGAGGTACTCAGGACCCTGGACCGCCTTGCTTCCTCTGCAGGAGGGAAGTCAGGAAGCCTCTTTCCTGCTGGGAGCCTGAGGAAGAGGACGGAGGGCAAAACGGGGAGGGCCACAATGCGGCCAATCCTGGAGAACAGTGGTCTGGCCTCTGGAGCATCCCTCACAACCTCCAGGACTCCCAAGGCTCCCACAGAGTTTCCTGAGGCCCCACAGTCAGGGAGTTGAGGGCTCCCCATGGAGGAAGGGGCTGCTGTGTGCAGGGCTTTGGGACACAGAGGGGCACACTAGACTAGGGAGTCAGCGGCAGGCAGTAGGACTTCCTCACTGGACCCTACGCCTGGAATCCATGCTACTTCTAGGAGACCACGGAAAGGCTTAAATCTCTTCTGAAAATCACATGCAGAAAAAAAGAATATAATCGAGCTTGTCATTAGTACAACTACAAAACAATTTATTTTAATCGATACTTTCAGGGGTGGGGAGAGGTCCACGAAGGCAAAAGTGTCGAAAGCTACTAGAAACATAAGGTAGCCCTGGAGGGAGACAGAGTCCAACTGGCTTGGGCAGCATCTTCATCCACACAGAGTTCTATGGATTCATGTTCAGTTTGCCTGGGGCCCTCTTTTCACTAATCCAGAGACAGCATCTCTTGAATAAGAGGTACTCCATTTCCAGCAACAAGAAAGAGATTGGAGCATGGTTGGTTGCTTACCTATCTGTCTGTCTGTCTAACATCTATCTATTTATTTTTATACAGACTTAGACAGTCAACACAGTTTAAGTGTGACCAGGACTACCATTGCTTCTCTGTATGAGCTGTGATTAGTAAACATGTTGTCACAGAGAACTTAAATTCTGAGTTTGAGAACTGATGTACCACATCTTTTTTCTGAGTGATGTTTGCTGGGTTGAGTAATTCTGTTCACCCCAATGCATTCATTTATTAAGAAGTCTTTGGAAAATGACCTAAGATTAAACTAATATGGTCTTTTGTAGGTTATATCCTTGAAACTTTCATAAAAGTGTGCACCAACAAGTTATCCCAAGTCTTTATCAATGATTTTCAAACTGTGACACTGTGTTCTGAAAACCCCCTCCCAGCCCTGACACACACACACACACACACACATATACACAAACACAATTTCTCTTCAGAGACCCCTTAGGGACTGCTTTGGGGGTGTGTTTTTAAGGTGATATTACAAGCAGAATGAAGCTCCTGATCTCCCTCCCTTTCTTTATTTATAGCAATTCCAGTTCACTTGTGGCTATCACATAAGGTCTCATTTGAACGATAGGTTCTGTGGCTCAATAAACCATTCTCTCTAACTGGAAGTTGTATTTTTTTCCCATGACGATATTATTGAACATCAACATACCTTAAAGTAAGACGCGCGTGTGTGTGTGTCTGTGTGTGTAAGCAATTTAAAGGAAATAATAATTTATATCATAAGGATAAAATTTTACATAAGACATTTTTATGTGGAGTATCCTGTTTAACAGCTGAATATTGACTGGTTGTTACTGGTTAGAAAAGCCCTGCAACCTTTGACATGCTCTGAGATCTCAACTGGTTAAAGAATCAGAGAAACTATATTTTTGGCATTAAGATAAATGCTCCTATCAAGTTTTTCAATTGATGAGGGGGAGGGAAGGAGGAATGTTACAATTGTAGCTCTTAAAGCAACTATTTAAAAAAGGGATGAGTTGGCTCTATCTAGTTGACTTCAGATACGGATAATTCAACCATATAAACATTGTCTTGGAAAATAACTCCACAAAGGTAAATCCACTTACTTGTAAACGGGGGTGGGTTGGGGAGAGAATTTGAGTGTGAACACCTGGAACAAAAGCACTTTTTTCCATTGAAAAATATCTTCCTGGGGTTGATTTCTATAATGGTACATTTCCTCTTTGTAAATCCTAGTCATCAGTCATCAAGTTGTGTTTAATGAGCACCTGGGTAGATCATAGATTCCACAGTTCATCCTCAAAACTCAAATTTTGAGTTGCCCCTTGCTCTAGGAATTATAGTCCACCCCCAAGGCTTGTTCCTGGTTTGTTTGGCACCTTTTTTCCTGGCTGAACTTGAATCAAGTTGCAAGATTTCAGTGTCTTCTCTTATTCTCCTCCCCACCTTTCCTCGACTCCAAGGTCTCCCAACCTCAGCGTTATTGACATTTGGGGCCAAATAATTATTTGTTCTGAGGGTTGCCTTTGCATTGTAGGATGTTTGGTAGCATCCCTGGCCTCTAGCCGTTAGAGGCCATTAGCATCCCCTTCCCAGTTGTGATAACCAAAAAGTCTCCAAATGTTGCCACATTTCCCTTTAGAAGTAGGGAGGGAGGAAAACCATTGCTGTAATCCATGAGGATCCCAAGACTCTGGAATCCTGCCAGGAATTACCTTGCCACTACTGGACATGGTCAAAGAAACTTTAGACCTGTGTGATTTACCCAAGTCAATGTTCTCAACCCTTGCTGCATTTTAGAATCACCTGAGATGTTTACAAAGGACCAACTGGGCACTAGTATTTTTTCAAAAGTTCCCCCAGGAAATTCAAATTTGTAGACACAATAGACAACCTCTGAACTAAACGTACTTAATAATCTTAATACTTATAAAAACCAGCCAACCAACCAACAATGACCCAACAATTTTATTTCAAATAGGAAATATCCAGGTAGCTTCAAAGCAGGAAAAAAATCCCATATGTCCATAGACTGTAGAAAATAAGTCATCAGAAACATTTCACATTTGCTTTCTGTTGTTCTGTATCAGCACAAAGCAATTGGGAAACCAAATGCCCTTGGGAATGCTGGGCTTTTTGACAGTTTGAATGAAGGGGCATCCCTTGATATAGAGCATCCCCTGGTACTTGTAACTCATAGGCAGTGTTTTGTCAAAAGTAACATCTATTAGAGAACTTCAAGGGGAAAAGACTGAGCCAGAGGAAATCCCCTGAATGTAATGTTTGGTGCTGGCAGGAAGGAAGATCAAGACTTAGCAAGACCAGAGGTAGCTTAGGAAGGGAGGACTTCTGATAATGTTTTTCAAGCAAATGAAAGTTATGATTACATTGCTACCACTTTCCTTCATCTGTACTCAGTAAGTGTGGGAATAGACCCAGGCAATGAGGGTCTTTGTATCTTAAGATTGAGGAACATTATATCTAGAGGTGTATATATTCTAGAAGCTGCCAATTCCACTTTGGCCAGCCAGGAAGATTTGACAAAGATTCTCAGCCAGCTCCTGATCTTCTGAAAGGTAGAGGAATGCATTAGATAATGTTGAACCTTCCATGTGCTCTTGGACAACTCAGCTTATCTTCCCTAAGATTTTGTTTCTTTATCTGAAAAATGGCCAATGTGGCATTTGCCTCAGATAGTCATTATGAGGATTAAATTAGAAAATGTGTGTGAAAGTGCCTTGTGAATTGTTAAGCCCAATAAGGTAATATTATCTTTTTGGAGACCTCCTACTCTGAAGATTCAGCTAGACCAGGATCCAGTGGCTTTCAGTTTTGGCTTCTAGGGCATGTGTAAAATAACGGACAAGCACAGTTGTTGATACAACTTGTCAAATGTCTGTTCTCAAGTGGGCAATTAGGAAAATACATTTGAGCTAAAAAGACAGAGTGATGTATTTTTCATGACTGAGGTTACAATTGTATTTTAGGTTATTATATACTAAAGACCAGGAAATTAATTGGTGTCCTCTAAAATGCAGGAGAGCAAAAGATTAATCTGATAAATGGTTTCCATTAAAAATTCCATTTGGCTTCTCAAATTCATCTTGTCTCCTGCAGTTTCTGAATGCCACAATGTCCTCCCCTTGTGCCTTCCAGCTGCATTCTCTTGTTCCCTACATCACTAGGTTTGGAGAATATGAGTTTTTATACAAATCCAGTAGCACAGCGTAACTAGAAGCTTAACCCATTAGCTCCCTAATTCATGAATATGTTGACTGAAACCATGGTTTTGTCTTTCAATTTAGGGTTTGGTTGATACTCAGAATGTAATCTTTGTCGATATTGAAGAAAAGGGTTTTAGTGACAGCATTTCATACAGATAGTGCAGCTGAGACCACCCAAATGAGACTATCATCAAGATGTGAAGTTATTAGTGCTTACCTAGGAAGAATTCCCATCAAGGATGAAATAAACAGGGCAGGAGAGAAGGCTGTTTCAGGGGACGGTCAGTGTTATCCTGGGGGGGTGTGGGTGGGGGACACTGGTAGAGAAGTTGTCAGTGATTCCAAACTTTTACTCAGATGTTTTTCCAATTAGGTGTCCCATATGGCTAGCAGACAAAACTGGGTTGATTCCACTTCAGGCTTAAAAAACACAGACACTTAGATGCCATCTTTCTGAAGAGAATCCCAAACTGATTGCAAATCCAGAACTGAGTATGCCACTACATGATGACACTGAGTTCATATTTCTCTGGTTTGTCCTCAGATTGTTCAGCCTTAAAGACTGAGTCAGGCTCTGGATGGTGGATTTCAATGACAAGAACATAGATGAGGCCTCCAATGACAGCACCAACCAAAGGGCCCACTACAGGAATCCACCAGAAGTTGTTTCCAGCTCTGAAATCAAACAAGAAATTAGTGATACATTTCTTGGCCTTCCTCCTGGTATTACTGTCTAGTTTTTCACTCACTTGTTAGTCTTTCTCATGCTCATGGTTCCCTCTTAACTCAGCAAGATCTAAGTATAAGGAGGAGTCACTGCAGCATGGCAACTGTCATCCTCGACTTTCCACTACACCTGATTTCAGATGATCTATTTCCTTGTCCTACTAATATTTGTGAGATATTACGTCTTATTTATTTTCCTTTTAGAAAACATAGTGCCTGAGCCCATGGTTAGGATTGAGGGCCCCTAAGAAAGTTCAGGTCAATTACTCAGGAAGTGCCTTTCCCTCATCCTGAAATAATGATGCCTGTGGATTACGAGTAGAATGTGGAGAGACTCCTGGGCATAACTCGTATATGAGGACAATCAAACTAATCAATCAGGAAATGTTTTTCAATTAATGAATGAATTTTTTTAAAAATCTAAGGTGGACGTGTGAATTGCCTACTAAATATAATTTAAATCCGTACTTAGTTTTTAAGGTCATAGCTTGAAGTTACCCTCTGATAAGGTTGTCATGCCATGACGCTCTTTCTTCCAGAAATCCTCAATGTCAGTACATTACAGAAAGCTATAGTTCTGGGGAAAAGCAGGTATCTTTGTGAGTTGTCACCATCTTCTTTGGAGAGAGAAAATTCATGTAAATAATTTCTTAGAAAGGATCAGGAAAGCAAACAAAAATAAACAGTATGTTGTTTAAGGATATGTACATTTAAGGTAAAAGTATTTTTAAAAAGCAGGAGAATGGCAAACACAAAAGTTCAGGATAAATGCAGAGGGGGTGGAAGACAAGAGGAATACCCAGAGGCATTTGAGAATTTCAGTGTTCTAGTTGGATTCTAGAAGGACCCAGAGCTGTTCTTTTCATCATTATGCTTAATAACTACACATATGTTCCATGTGGCCTTTTGTGTATCTCAAACTTTGATTAGAAAGAACGATAAAGGAAATAAGCAGGAAACAAGAACCCTGTCCTAGAATCCAGGAGACTAGGTCTAATCTCAAGATTATCTAGAAGATCTTTGAGCAAATCAAACTCCCGTTCTCCACCGTGAGCTCCACTTCCTCCATCTGCATGGTCCTTTCCACCTGGAGCACCTAAGTTGTCTAAAGTCCTCCATTGCCCATGCAGGGTTGATGGAAGAGCACTGAGCCTGAGCACAGCAGCCACCAGATGTCACTCTTACTACACGGCAGTGAGGATGCTGCACTGCTGCTCTCACAGTGCCCTTCCCCAGGCCCCAAATCCGGAAGGAGGCACATGGAGGGTGGCTGCTTCTCCCATTTGGCTGTAAAGACTTGAAGTCTTCTTTAGACCTCAAAACATGAAGCGAGTATAAGCTACCTGTTGGGTCCATCATTTCCTTTTGTGGCAAATCGCTTCCTGTCATTCAGCAGATGAAGGTCTAAGATATCAGCCAGGGTACATGTCCTCCTTTCACTGGCTGGACACTTTTTCTTTTATCAGACTGGACACGTTGTGTCAGGTTCACAAGTCACAAATGGAGGTGCTCAAATGTGGTTACCTGCCTAGCCTAGTCCCATATGCACACAAATAGTGATCATTTGCACACTATGATTCGGGGGATGCTAAGAACATGTCTATGTTAACTGTCTAAAGGATCATCTTTAGAGATTCATTACTTTGGGTCAATTATTTGAAAAATTTAATAATACTCCTGAGAGCTTTCCCTGATTAAGTCATTAACATCTTAATGTGAATAAGTGGAGAGAACTTTGATGGGAAACATCTTAACATTTAAAGGAAAAACCAAGAGTCGGCCAGGGTCTGTTGACTCTTGCCCTCATCAGACCCTCTGGCACCTCCTTGTCCCTGCCATCATTCCACTGATTGCCCTTCAGGGGTACATGGGGTCCTGGGAACAAGGTAGCCTTGTTCTTTCTCTAAGACCTTAGGTGTAGGTCCAAGCTAGGATATCTACTGAGGGATTTCCCTTGGATATAGAACTCTGAGGAAATGAGACACTCTAAGAACACTTTGGAAGCCTGTTGTCCCTCAAAGGTTTTGGGGAGAACTTTTTGGTTGAGGAGTACCAGCCAACCCTGCTTTTTCCTAATGAGTTTCTGCTTCCTCACTCTCTCCTTTTTCAGTCTTATAGGATGATGTCAGATTAATTTTGCTAAACTGACATTCTAAACCTGCCAAACTTGTACCCCAAATACTTTGCTACTCCCTATAACCTACAGAATAGGGAGCAGAAAAAAAAAACCAAAATTCTCATTCCGGGAGTCCAGGTCCTCTATGATCTGACAACTGCCCTTTCCAACTTTCTTTCTGCACCCTTCCAGTTAAACTAGATCACTTGTGATTTTAACATTGTGTCTTTGGAAAAGGGTTCTCTCTGCCTGAGATATCCCCTCTGTTGCCTGTTTAAACGTATCCAAATACTATAAATGCTCCCACTTCCACTCCCATAATTCTTAAATTTGGAGCTGTAGACCTCTAAACTCCTGGAGTTAATTAGTCAAATCTCTTTAATGGCACTTGACCACTTTAACCTTGTGTAAGAGCTTCTGCAATAACCTCTTAAATAGAGTGTAAATAAAACCGTGAAGGACAGAAACTAGGTCTTATCATTCTTTAGCAGAGAGCCTTGAGTAAGAGATCAAGCAGCTGCGTGAATGAATCAATGAGTGCATAGAAGGGAAAAGATCCTGATGCTAGCTAGGGACATGGGACATTAGGTGATTCTAGCATTTTCCTCCACGTGGGTTCTCCTAACATATACCTAACACAGCAAAGAGACATTGGGCAAGATCTCCAACTGTTTCAGAACAACCACGTCTCTTGAACTTTTGAATGAATCACCAAGGAGGGCTCAAAGAGGGTGGGAGAAGAGCATGGTCTCCAAGACTGAGACTCTGGAAGGTGGAATTAAGGGAAACTCATGGGCTAATTTGGGGCTCTGGGAATAAGGAGATCCTTAGGACATATGTTTTTGATGCTCCATTGGAAGGATACAAGAGATCCACCCTCGTTGGGGACGTCTTCATGTTCTAGTTGTGATCATTCTAGGACAGGATGTCTCAACCACAGCCCTATTAACATTTTGGACTGAATAATTCTTTGTTGTGGGAGGTGTGCTCTGTGCATTGCAGGATGCTTAGCAGCATTCCTGGCCTCTACCCATTAGATGCCCATAGCATCCCCTTCCCCCAGCTCCAGCTGTGACAACCAAAAATGCCCGGGGGAACAGTTGCCCACCTCTGGTTGAGAACTGCTGTTCTAGGAAATTTATTGCATTGTCAATTTCTTGAGGACAGAGAATGTCAACTGAGTTGCTTTGCATCCTTCTACTCCTAGGAAGTGTCGGCACATAGAAGTTATTCTTTCTTTTATTCAATACCTTGTTATTGAGCCTTTCTATGAGCTACACCCTGTTCTAGGCACTGGGGATATACCAGGGGAAAGGCTGTCAAGGCTCTCGTGGCACTTACACTCTAGACGCTCTGAGTGCTATCTGTGGTGGTGATCTCAATGGCACCAGTTATTTTAACTTCTTTTTCACCCTGGTGAAAGGCAGGCCAAACTCCGATGACTCTATGTCTAGGTCATCATTTGGGAACACTCACGTCCTTTGTTCTCACAGGAAACATTAAACTAGAATTTGCTCACACATGTTTTTCCTACTTTTCTCCATGGTAGAGCCGTGTTTCCTGATGAACCAAAGTGAGCTCCTTCCCTGCAGGGAGCTGCCATGGGTGGATGAGGATGCGCCTCTGTGACTGCATGCAGAGAAAGCAGGAAGGAGTGAAGGGGCAAAGTTTGTCCTAGGAGGTAGGTACCAACAGTTGGCATATTTCCTCAGCACATTCTGAAGTAGAAAGCGTGGAGTCTTGCCATTTCTGGGGCAGAGGCTTGATCTTATGTCTGTCCTGTCAGGAAGTTCTTACTCATATCTCCAGAACCAAGTCAGCTCTCACATTTGCAGTCATGTCTTTCCCAGCTTCCCTGGCAGTTACTCATTCGTTATCTGTGTTCCTGCAGCACTTTCAGGGGCTGCCAGAGCACTTATTTTATTGCTCAAGGCGAGTGCTTTTGCTGATTTGAAATTTCCTTGCTTAGCACAGTGACTAAAGCATAGATAATGCCCAAGAAATATCTGTGGAATAAATGCAGCATAGGTTGCGTGGTTCACGAGGAAGAGCCCCGTAGTGGCATCAGAGGATGCAAATTCTAGTCCAACTTTGTCACAAAGTGAATCTGCAGACAAGTTATACAGCTAAAATGTTCACATAAAATCATATAGCAATTGAGGGATTATTATTATGTGGGACAGGTTTATCTCTATTGAATTTACCTACAGCCGCCTCTCTTTCTCTCTTTCTTGCGCGTGCGCGCGCACACACACACGCGCGCACACACACACAATCATGCCACAAAATACCAGTGCAGTGTCCCATGTTTATGACCAGAGTGTGCAGTTAACCTTGGCGCTGTCGTCTGAACTCCCCTGGATCCCCATGTCGAAGCCCCGCCCGGCTGGTAAGGTGCAGCATGACTCTGTCTCTCTCCTCCCCACCACTGTTACTTACCTGAAGACTTCAAACCCCCAGCCTGCCAAGGCAGTGAAAAGTCTGGGACTCAGGTCTCTAGCTGGGTTCATGGCACAGCCACTGTTCAGTCCCAAGGAGGAAGAAATGACAATAATCAGGAGGCCGATGACAATGGGCTCTAGGCCTCTGGGGGCTCCCAAGTTTCTGGAGTCAAAAATGGCAAAGACGATCATGAGGAGTATTGTGGTAGCCACCACCTGGAGAGGGAGAAGTTGAGCCAGGGCTTTAGCCTGCATTCTGCTCACCTGCATGCCTCACAACCGTCCCTTCTTACTATTCTACCATATTACAATTTTATTACTATTTTACTTATATTACAATATGCCTCCTAATAACTGGCATGTACTGGGTAATTGTGCCAGTCTCTCTTCTTTCCACAGCAATTCTAGAGGAGAAGCTAATATAATTCTCATTTACAGATTGGTTATCCTACACACTTAGTAGGTGGCAGTCAGGTTTGGATCCAGAGAGTTTGGCTCCAGAGACTGTTATCTTTTTTTTTTTTAAGACGGAGTCTTGCTCTGTCGCCCAGGCTGGAGTGCAGTGGCCGGATCTCAGCTCACTGCAAGCTCTGCCTCCCGGGTTTACGCCATTCTCCTGCCTCAGCCTCCTGAGTAGCTGGGATTACAGACACCCGCCACCTTGCCCGGCTAGCTTTTGTATTTTTTAGTAGAGACGGGGTTTCACCATGTTAACCAGGATGGTCTCGATCTCCTGACCTCGTGATCTGCCCGTCTCGGCCTCCCAAAGTGCTGGGAGAGACTGTTATCTTAATACCACACTCTCCTGCTAAGCTACTACTCAGCTAAGTAGAACGGCAAGCTGCAGGCTGGAAAAATGAATGAAAGTCTTGTTCAAATTGGTGAGAAAAGCAATGTGAGATATCAATAGATGAGTGTGCAAAGGAAATGAACAGAAAATTCCAAAAAGGAAAACAGAATTAGGAAACCAGTGGTAAAAACTCATTTGTAATAAAATAAATCCAAACAACATCAAATGTTAGGAAAAGGATATCGTTATTTCAGGCTTTTCTAATAGACAGGTACTATGCTTTCAAAAGGAAATTGAGCAATAATTTAGCAATATGCATTCAAAAACATAAATTTATGTATATAATTTGATGCTGCTGGATATTTGAGAATTACACCGTGGAAATGATCTAAAACGTGGAAAAATCATTTTAAAATGTCCACTTTAGCAAAATTTATAGTACTGAAAAACTGGAAGCTTTTACTCTTTTTTTAGTCTACTATACAGCCATTAAAAACTATAAACATAAAAGCTATGTAGTAATATTTAAAAATACTTATGACATTAAGTGAAAAAAAATTTGTATGTGCTTTGTGTTTTCCACAGCTGTCCCTCAGTATCTGTGAGGGATTGCTTCCAGGACTTCCTGCAAATACCAAAAATCCATGGATGTTCAAGTCCCCGATATAAAATTGTGTATTATTTGTATATAACCTATGAACATCCTACTGTATATTTTAAATCATCTCTAGATTATTATAATACCTAATGTAATGTAAATACGGTATTGTTTAGGGAATAATGACAAGAAAAAAGTCTGTACATGTCCAATACACATGCAATTTTAAAAATATTTGTGACCCATGGTTGGTTGAATCCATGGATGCAGAATACACGGGTATGTAGGGTTGACTCTACTTAAAAACACACATAAAAGAAAAATTTTAAGACAATAAACAAAAATGGTAATAGGTATTCTGAATTGGCCAATTATAGCTGGTTTCTATGTTATTTATTTCCCAAACTACTGTTTAACAGTTAAATGATAGCCATTATTTATTGAATATTTATTACATGCTAGGTACTTTATATGCTTTATCTCATTAAAACTTCATAGTAGGGGCCAGGTGCGGTGGCTCACGCCTGTAATCCCAGCATTTCGGGAGGCCGAGGCAGGCGGATCACGAGGTCAAGAGATCGACACCATCCTGGCTAACGTGGTGAAACCCCGTCTCTACTAAAAATACAAAAAATTAGCCAGGCATGGTGACGGGAGCCTGTAGTCCCAGCTACTTGGGAGGCTGAGGCAGGAGAATGGCATGAACCTGGGAGGCAGAGTTTGCAGTGAGCCGAGATCGCGCCACTGCACTCCAGCCTGGGCGACAGAGTGAGATTCCATCTCAAATAAATAAATACATAAATACATAAATAAAATAAAATAAAATAAAAACTTCATAGTAATGCTGTGAGGTAAATCCTGTTATTATTCTCAGTTTATAGGTAAGAAAACTGCAGTAGAACAAGGTTAAGACACTTGTCCAATGTCAAACTTATAAGAGGAAGAATCAGGATGGGAACCAGGCAACTGATTTTAAAGTTTAAGTTCATTATCATTTCATCTGCTTTCCAAAATAATAATGTTAAACTAATTTTTAATATTAAAAGACACATGTTCCCCCAAGAACACTCTTCTGTGGAAAGCCTTCTCCAACTCTTTCTTGCAGAGTAAAACCTCCCGCCTGTGGGCTTCCATGACATTCTAACTTTACTTCTATCACTGTCCTTGTCACTCTGCAAAAGAATATCTGTTTACTTCTTAGACTGAGCATCAGGCTCTGAACTCATTGAAGAAGAAAGAGCATAGAGCTGTATATGGCTAAGTAGGTGCCCAGTAAATAGTTATTGGGTGAATAAGTGATTGATTATTAACTAAACCAAGGAAAATGTTTGGACAATATTTAGAGCTAAGCAATTTAGTAATCTTGAGATAAGGTGACCCCAAAATATGGTCATGATGACCAAGAACTCTGTTGGGTGTTGACTGACTGATAACTGGTAATGTTTGGAACTCTCTCCAAAGCCTAAGGAATACAGAGAGCCTTCAGAGTTTGCTGATGGTTACAGCATCAGGGTTTTCTAATATTTGCTTTTTCTACTTGACTATGTACACAATAATGGACTTAGAAATCACAGACCTTAGAGAAATTGCAAACTCACTCTGAGACAAGGACACAATGAAGAAAGCTCAGGATGTGGTATGCAGGTCAACATTGATCAAGATACAGCTTTGGGAGACTGAGGCAGGCAGATTATGAGGTCAGGAGTTCGAGACCAGTCTGGCCAACATGGTGAAACCCTGTCTCTACTAAAAATACAAAAATTAGCCAGGAGTGGTGGCTCACACTGGTAATCCCAGCTACTTAGAAGGCTGAGGCAGGAGAATTGCTTGAACCTGGGAGGCAGGGGTTGCAGTGAGCTGAGATCATGCCATTGCACTCCAGCCTGGGGCAACAGGCTCAGTCTCAAAACAAACAAACAAACAAACAAACAAAATTTAGAGAACACCACCAAAATAACTAAAATTGTTGTAGCTCTTCTATACTCTCTGCTTCAAATTTCTATTATAATATGGCCCTTATACTCCAGTTTCTTATCTAATTATATATTTTTTCTTTTATTTTCTTCTTTTTTTTGCCCAGGCTGAAGTGTAGTGGTGCGAACATAGCTCACTGTAGCCTCCAGCTCCTGGGTGCAAGCTATCCTCCCACCTCAGCCTCCCAAGTAGCTGGGACTACAGGTAAGCACCACCACACCTGGCTAATTTTTGTATTTTTGGTAGAGACAGGGTTTTACCATGTTGCCCGGGCTGGTAGTGAACTCCTGGGCTCAAGTGACTTGTCCAGCTTGGCCTCCCAAAATGCAGGGATTAAGATGTGAACCACCATGCCCAGCCCTATCTAATTATATCTTATTTTGCATTGTTTCCTTGTTCAATGCTCTTCAACTAGATTCTAAATTTCTGGGCAGATACTGTTTATAATGCATTTTTCTCATATTTTTCTTTTTATCCTCATAAGTAACTTCATGAAGGCTCATATTATCCCCATTTTACAAGTGAAAAACTTGTGACCCAAAAAGTTCAGTACTTTTCTGAAGCCATGCAGGAAGTTGGAGGCAGAACAGCTATTTTAATTCAAGCATTCAGACTCTGCATCTTGGATCTTTACAACTCACATTTACTTGTCAGTCTTTCAAGCTCCAGACACAGGGTCAAGCACATAGTGAGTTTTCAATAAACGCTTGTTGCCTGTTTGATTGATTGATGAAAGTGGAAAGTAAAAAAGCTAAGGACATGAGGGCATAGTTTTTCATCCATACATTGAATGGAGATGGGCATAGATGATGAACTGGAAGATCCATTTTATACACATGCCCATTCTGATCTGCTCCACTGTATAAATCCTGATCATAGAAGCAGAACTTAGAGATACTGAAAAACATAGCCTTCCTTTCAGTGTGCTGACCAAGATGACCAGCAGCCTTCTTGGGACACAGTAAGAGAAGAAAAGTCTTTTGAGTTGACAATGTTAGTCCTGCCACAAGCTGACCAAATAGGTGTGCTATTGGTTGCACCACAGTATGCTTGGGTGCCAGAAGCTTGTTTAAATGTCAATAAGGCAGAGATACCTCTAGCCACCTTGAGAGTTTAAATAAATAAACCTATGTACACGGTGAGACGGAGAGGACTGGTGATACCTTAGGCTCAGCTACCACCCTTCACAGTCTTTGATTTGAAATAGAAATGTCTTCTCTTGTGGCCTCCACACTTAGACCACATGTTCAAAAGAGACAATAGTGAAGTGAACTCCATTCGTGCCTACAGGGGTTGAAACATTTAGTCATTCATTCTTTTCTGGATCTCAACTAATGGGAACAAGTGTATGTATTAAAGAGGAAGGAGAAAACTTTTCTGGTGGTATCAGCTTCCTGCAAAGGTAAAACGATTATCAAGAAAGCTTGGGTTATGCCCAGCAACCTCTGCCGTTGGAAATACAATCTTTCCTTTCTGAGTGGTCTCTAATTCTCCAGTGCATTTCCCTTATAAGATCATATCTTTTCACCAAAGTTAAGTCTTTGTTGAATCTACACTTACTTGATCTGCAAATGCATTCGCCAGAGATAGATACGGAGCTGGGTATGTTGCAAAAATGTGTGCTGTTGCATTTTCTCCCACGATCAGCAGTTTTCCACCAGCAAAGGACATAAGTCCATCTGTGAAAGACAAAGCTCCAGCACATTAGTGTTCTCTGGGAAGAGCTGAAGGAGGCCTATGACAAGCCTTCTGCTAAACAACCAGTCACTCAGGTTGAGCTTGGTATAGCCGTGTCATTTGTCTCTCTCTACTTCCAAGGAATGATAGTTTTAGAGATGCCCAGGTGAATCCCAGGATGGAGGGTCAAAGGAAGAAGGCCCTTGGCCTCTCTGAATGGCCCACTCCAAACTTGGACAAATTCTTCTTCAGTAGGGTCCTGGGAATGAATTCTCTTTTGGGGGAATTCTGGGACTTTTCAAGGTCAACTGAAAGCCAAAGCAGGGCTTGGTCTTGCTCTAGGAAGAATTTGTAATTCCCAGAGGGCTCTCAGTAACCCCTAATACCACTCCAGAATTTAAGGGTGTTGCAGTAGACTGAAGATGCCCTTAGAGCTAGGGGTATGGCAGCCACTGCCACAGCCAGCACTGACCCCAGGCCATTCTTGCCACAGCAATGGGCTCTGAATTTCCCGTGTGGCCTTGAATTCCCTTTTAGCCCTTTTAGACTCTAATTCTCAGAGAGACACTCTATGGGGAAAAGTCCCTTTCTATAACCTATTTCTCTTTTTCTTTTTTTTTTCCTTTTTTCTTTTTTGGAGACAGGGTTTCTCTCTGCTGCCCAGGCTGGAGTGCAATGGCGTGATCCTGGCTCACTGCAGCCTTGATCTGGGCTCAAGCAATCTTCTCACCTCAGCCTCCTGAGTAGCTGGGACTACAGATGTGAGTTACCACACCTGGCTTATTTTTAATTTTTTTTTTTTTTGAAGAGACAAGCTATCCCTATGTTGCCCAGGCTGGTCTTGAACTCCTGGGCTCAAATGATCCTCCCGCTTCTGCCTCCCAAAGTGTTGGGATTACAGGCATGAGCCACCACACACCCAGTCCTCCATGACTTCCTAAGGCCTTCAGTTTGGGAGTCATAATGTATTAAGTCTTACCTTGGGTTAGAAGGAAGGAGCTGCTTTAACAGTTGATTTCATGGGAACACCAAGGTGTTTTAGTTTGAAAGGCCTCGAGAGTCATGTAATTCAATTTTCTCATTTTCCAGAGGAGGAAACTGAGGCTAGTCAGATCAGATGACTTATTTAAGTCACACAGGTATTTACTGAACAGCTAGAACTAAAGTCTGGTCTTCTATCACCAGTACTGTGTTTTTCCCAAGGACTGTTGCAGAGTGGAAGCCCTGGCTGTTTGATAGAAGGACAATGAGGCTCCCACCCAGCCCACATCTCTGCTGTGTCTCTTCCTTCAAAGACATCATCCCGGAGTCCTTCTCTCAATACTTACTGGTCACACCTTTGCCACCAGAAGACACCTCCTTTCCCAGCCAAATCAGAGACAGCAGTGGGGAAGCCACTGGCCTATTGCTTGTTGTATGGATGTTCATGTTGTAGTGCTGGCTTGGCACAAAGACAGGCTTCCTTTAAGTTCTGCTCCCCATTTAAGATATGACCATTTTCATCAAGAGGATTCATGAATTTGCTGGAACGGTAATGTGGCCTCATTTCCTCAAATTTAGAACTTCCAGTCACTTGTAGAATGCTTCCTGTCCTTGCTTTTTCTCACCTGTGCCTACCAACTAATTCTGACTTTCAAATTATGCCCAGCTCTTCCTAATCATAAGACTCAGGGACTTTACTCACCATAGTAAATGCCAAAGAGGGTTGCGGCCCCCACAAAGGCTCCCAAGAACTGGGCTCCCACATAAAATGGCAATTTGAACCATTTCATCCGTCCAAAGAGACACATTGCAAAAGACACAGCTGGATTGATGTGGCCACCTGCAAAGAAGGGAAGATTGGAGAAGTGAGAAGGCAGGTCAAGATGAAGAATATACAGAAAACCATCTAGAGATCTCAGGTGGAATTCAGTCTTCTAGGTAGAGAACTACTGCCTGGGAGGAGAAACGGGTGTGTATGCACATGAAACAGAGAGAGTGTGTGTATCTGAGCAGGGAGAGAGGGAAGACTGATCATTTTCATGGCATCCTTGGATAACTGTTCAGAATGTTTATCTTAATGAAAAGAGAGTCAGGTATAAAAAGAAACTTGATGTGCTCAAGTGGCTCTTTATTAATAGGGTTGTATCCCTCTGTTTATAAAGCAATCACCCCAAACAGATTGATGTAGCTATTAACTTCAATATCTTTCAAAAGTCAGTATGCTTATCCAATATATGTATAGGATTTAAATCTATATCTAGCAATTTCTCAGGCCATGACCAGAGGATATAAAAACAAGCTGAAAAGAGATCTATCTTTAAGGGAAAATGACCGCGGGTTGCTGAGGGTGGGGGCATAGTTGATTTTGAGGTAGTCACAGAGTTTGAGTGGCTAGTTCTCAGTTCCTCTGCATAAACAATGCATTTCTGTCCTACACAGAAATGTAGCAACCCTTTCCTGAGCCCAAGCCAAGCTCCAGCTAGAGAAATCAGCTTCCTTGACTTGCATCCAGCCATAAAATCAAATGGAGAGTTTGCTCTGTGGTTGGTCTCTAACATCTCCAGCTGGGTTTGCTAGTAACAACAAGAGCAGCATTTATCAAATACTTGCCAGATACTATTGTAGGGGTAGTAGGTGCATTTGATCCTCTTAAGAACCCAATGAGATGGGTACTACTCCAGTTAATAGATCAGAAAACTGAGGCATGGATGGAAAGGAAGTTTCTTAAGGCTACATGGTCAGTAAGTGGAAGAACCAGGATTCAAATTCAGGTTTATCTGAATTCTAGAGCCTATGTTCTCTGCTATACCACTTCCAGACCATCGTCACCGTGTTTATAAAGGCTTCTCTGCTTTTGTGGGCAGAAAAATAAATAAAGATTTTTAAAAATTGTCTAAGCATATAGGCTCACTTCCTAGTGAAAACAGATGTTCATTTGAGGAAGACCGATGACATTTTGTGTGGAGGGGGAATCAGAGACACCACATTGAGATGTGGACTTTCAGGCTGTGGACTTAGTTGTAAACAAAGGAGAGACGATGGTGGTGACGATGATGCTGCTGATCCTACACAGAACCAAAAGGTGCACTTGTTTCTAGAAGCCTCTACCACTCCCTGTGGAGAAAGCTATGCTTTTTCCAAGTCTACAGGGCAAAGTGGACTTGCAGTGGGTGGGGGGATTCTGGCTGCTGGCTAACCACAAGGGTCCTTTCTTCACCTGCCCCTGCCACTCAGTGGCTACTGTGAGTGACAAAATGCCAGTGTATTGAAGCACAGATGATTTCCTAAAGCATTATAAACACTTCAACTGTTGAGTTTTCCTTTTCAACCCAGGAGAGCCACAATTCTGGAGACTAGCAGTACACCTTACCAGGGAAGGCTAGAAACAGGGGTTAGGAGGGAGGAGGGGACACACAGGGCAGTGGGGAGTTCCTCTTCTCCCAGAAGCTTGCTGCGGAGTAGCTGCCTCCAGCTGCCTGGCAGTAGCCATTGTGAAAGGAAAAGGGGCAGGGGCTAGGCGCAGTGGCTCATGCCTGTAATACCAGCACTTTGGGAGGCCGAAGTGGTTGTATCACGAGGTCAGGAGTTTGAGACCAGCCTGCCCAACGTGGTGAAACCCCGTCTCTACTGAAAATAGAAAAAATTAGGTGGGTGTGGTGGCAGGTGCCTGTATTCCCAACTACTCAGGAGGCTGAGATGGGAGAATTGCTTGAACCCAGAGGTGAAGGTTGCAGTGAGCCAAGATGGTGACACTGCACTCCAGCCTGGGCAACAAGAGCGAAATTCTGTCTCAAAAAAAAAAAAAAAAAAATTAGCTGGGCATGGTGGCTCGCACCTGTAATCCCAGCTACTCAGGAGACAGAGGCAGGAGAATTGCTTGAACCCAGGAGATGGAAGTTGCAGTGAGCAGAGATTGTGCCACCGCACTCCAACCTGGGTGACCAAAAAAAAAAAAAAAAAAAAAAAAAAAAAAATAGAACAAGGGGGCCATAAGGGATCACCTCCAATCCAACTCCCTTGAGTTTCGTCTATTTCTTTGTTTAACAATTTCCTCTTCCAAAATAAAATTTCCCATAAGTATGTTTCTGCTTGTTAGCTCCTTCTAAGCATCCTGAGCCTGGAACTATTATTTACCTTGGACCTCACATGATGCAAGGCATTTAGTAGGTGTTCAATATAAAAGCTGAAGAAATAGGCTGGGCGTGGTGGCTCACGCTTGTAATCTCAGCACTTTGGGATGCCAAGGAGAGCGGATTACGAGGTCAAGAAATCAAGATCATCCTGGCCAGCATAGTGAAACCTTGTCTCTAATGAAAATACAAAAATTAACTGGGCTTGGTGGCACACACCTGTAGTCCCAGCTACTTGGAAGGCTGAGGCAGAAGAATAGCTTGAACCTGGGAGGCAGAGGTTGCAATGCTCTGAGATTGTGCCACTGCACTCCAGCCTGGTGACAGAGTGAGACTCCATTAAAAAAAAAAAAAAAAAGGTTGAAGAAATGATCAGAGGCCTTATTTAGATAGCTCAGACTACAGAGATCTACAGAGGAAAAAAAGTTGCTTGGGGATCAAAAAGGGTATGTCTGGAAGGGTGCTTTGCAAAGCAATGAGGAAAAGGGCTGGAAAGGAGGCAGAAAGGTTCAGAAAGAGAGGTGGACAAGTGGCACCCTGATGCCTCTGGTTAGAGGCCAAGTGGCTGCTAGAAACTTCTCCCTGTAGAGATGAGTGGTCACCCCAGCTTATCACAAGGACAAGGCAGAGCAGTGTATTGGAAAGAACATGAGAACTAGAGTCAGTGCACTCAACTCTTGGCTTTGCCAAGCTTGCCGGGACAATCAAATTATTCACATAAAGGGCCTGCGGGCACAGCTGGAGCCCACAGGGCACAAGGTGAAAGTCTTAGGTGAGCAGAGGGAACCCCTTCAATGTTCTATTCTATGCAAATCCTCTCCTTCTCACCACCCATACACAATCCTGTGATCAAGATAACCCTATATTTTATTTGTTGTGAAAACAAGGCTATTTGCTTTTTCAATGAGTTTATTTTAGTCATAAAATGCTACATCAAGAGCAATTACCATTAGCCTAAATGCTTTGTGCAGGATGCTACATAATTAGGGTATTATGACCTCTGATTGACTGGATTTGACTGGAACATTCCCAGGGGAGCAGGATGCTGTACTTCTTTACAATAAGGTGATGTTTTATATTTAAAAGGCAAATATCTGCTGACCTCACTAGTCGGCGACCACAAAATGGGATCCCATTTATATTTATGCCCAGTATAAATTGGTTACTTTTGGAATTTTCAAGCAGATCTTACAAACCAGTATGTGCCCACAAACCAGTATGTTAGCTGCAGCGACAATGAGAAAGTCACCTCACACACACAATCCTCTCCTATTCCTGCATCTGCTGAAGCTGATACTGATGCTGTTGTCCACACAGATGTCATGATGGGCCAGTGTGTTGTGCTGCATGTTCCCAAAATGTTCCCAAAGCCACCAGTTCTCAAGGAGCCTGAACTGTGCTAGATTCCAGAGATAGAATGGTAAGGACTGCCTTTCCAAGCCAATGTTACCATTTTCCAGCCAGTCTCAGACACCACTCTATTTGTATTTTAGGGTCTCATAGTTGCTCATAAACATTTTGGTCAGGTCCTGACTCTCACCCAGAAGCACAGCTTCTGCTGAAAGAAGTCCCATCAGTTTTGGCCCTTACTCTTCTAACTATAGGGACTCAACCCCAGTTTAGGGGCTATAGAAGACTTCACACCATTTCTTCACTCCTTCTTCCTGCTGGTTCTTTCCCTTTTTCCCTCCTACAGTGACTGCAGAAATCCCCAGGTATATCAATGGACACAAACAGATATGGATTGCAGTGGTGACAGGTGTTAACAACAGTCGTAGGGTCTGGGGCCAACTAATTCTAAGTATCTACTTGATGTTCAGTTCAGGGTGTTACGCAGGCCAAATACTCCAAAACCATGTCTCTACCTAAAAAACGGCTGAAAATATGGCTACATCTACATTTCCTGGTGAACGCAGTGGGAGCTTATAGGGGAAGCAGTTAAGCCTTGGCATATTTAGGGCAGTCCCCTGGTTTTTCTTGTGCCCTTCTTGGAGTTTGCCTTGAGGTAAGCAGTACAGTGCTGGGATCACAGCAAAAGCTGGACAAGAGTTTGAATGAAGACACTGTGCATGCTAGCAAATCCCATATATAGGAGTCTGGGAGGTCAAGGCTACAGTGAGCTGTAATCCCACCACCACAGTTCAGTCTGGGCAACAGAGTGGGACTCTGTCATAACCTGGACCGCCTTTAGATCTGAGTCTGGCTGTGATATGGAAAGGGTGCTAGCCCATCAATGGCCATTCCGGGTGCACAGCCCAAGGAGCTCCCAGGGAGTCTAAGCAATTGTTCTTCAGTGCTACAAAGGTAGTGTTTGGTACCAGGCCAGTCAGCTTAACTGCAGGATCCTCTGCCCAACTAACCTGCTTGTAATGCCGTTCTCATAATAGAGCATTGGAAATGCTGTGTAAGAATGGGAATGTGTTGGCTGGGTGTGGTGGCTCATCCCTGTAATCCTAGCACTTTGGGAGGCTGAGGCAAGTGGATCACTTGAGTCCAGGAGTTCAAGACCAGCCTGGGCAACATGGCAAGACATGGTCTTTACAAAAAATACAAAAATTAGCTGGCTGTAGTGGCTCGTGCCTGTAGTCCTAGCTACTCGGAAGACTGAGGTGGCCGAAGGTAGAATTGCTTGAGCCTGGGAGGTCAAGGCTGCAGTGAGCTGTAATCCCACCACCACACTTCAGCCTGGGCAACAGAATGAGACTCTGTCTTAAAAAACAAAAAATAGGCAGAGTGCAGTGGCTTACACTTGTAATCCCAGCGCTCTGGGAGGCTGAGGCAGGTGGATCACCTGAGGTCAGGAGTTCGAGACCAGCATGGCCAACATGGTGAAACCCTGTCTCTACTAAAAATACAAAATAATTAGCCAGGTGTGGTGGTGCATGCCTGTAATCCCAGCTACTCGGGAGGCTGAGGCAGGAGAATCGCTTGAATCCGGGAGGTGTAGGTTGCAGTGAGCCAAGATTGAGCCATTGTGTTCCAGCCTGAGGGAAAAAAGCGAGACTCTTTCTAAAACAAAACAAAACAAACAAACAAACAAACAAACAAAAAATGAGGATGTGTGCTTCACTGTCACACAGATCATGTGAACCTGGGACAAATCTTCGCTCTGCCTCTTTACCAGCCGCAGGGCTTCCAGTTATTTACTGACTCCCTCTCAGTAGGGATTTCTCTGTATAATGGAGATAGTAATACCCGCCTCAGAGTGCTGTTGTAAAGGAGAGGGAGATAAAGGCAGTCTGGCATTTAGCAGAGTGCTCAGCATGCATAGTTTCTCAGTTCACTTTCTTCTCTTATCACCAAGTCTTGACTCAATGCTCTTAGGACCCACACCAGGCTGCTGAAAGATTCTGAGTGTCTTTGGTAACCAGATCATTTCCACAGTCACTTCTAAGTCCCTAGACTGCATTAAATTATCATCATTTCATTTTGTTTCTGAGAACCATGTGAATGGCTTCTAATCAGTTTACTCCTCAGGGCAGGATTAGACTAAGACCTTATAGATCAGATCTGCATGTCCATGAAAGCACCATCCATTTTGCAAGAGACCCAGACTCTTCCTGTTTGCTATAGATAAAGGTCCAGGACTTGCCTCTGTTGGAGTGACCTTCACTGAGCTATTCACAGGGTATCTGGGAGTTGGATTCCAAATGTGGGCTAGAGCAAGTAAAAAATCCTGTTGACTGGTGGAGAATAAGATGCAGCAGCCAGACTTAGGAATGAATCCTTTATGAGCTCTAACCCCCATTTCTGTCTCTTGTTAAATGTTGCCTTTGCATAAGTTACTTACCAGTGGTTGGTGATTTTAATTTTATCTATAAAAATTTAATTTTATCTATAAAAATAGGATCCGATACACACTTTTGCAGGATTTTTAAGATATAAATAAATTAAGGTATGTGAAGCACCCAGCACTGTGCTGGCACATTGGAGTGGTTGAATTAATAGCAGCATTCATTATTTCTACTGCTTACCAGAGACACCGCCAGTCACATAAATGGCCATTGCAACTGCCATTGAAAATCCGACATTGATCGTGATGATCCCTCCAAAACTTCCCCGACTGAGAATAGCTTGGGCAACAGACCCGCATCCAAGGACCTGGAATGAGAGAGAAACTCAACAAGTAAGTGAGGATGGCTAGTGTCAGAAGTAACGGAAACTCGCAGTAGCAAGTATTTTTAAAACAAACTCGTGCATTGGGTTGCCTTGGGTTTTATACAAATCAAATTATAATGATTCAGCTATACGCAGAGAACAAAATGGTGGACCCAAGGCTGCATTTGGCTTACAGATAGATGAGTTTTGCTGTGCCTGCACAATGCTCAGATTTTGCCTACATTTATAAATCAGGAAATTTCACACAATGATCTAATTATCTGATTTTCTTTAAAATTAAATTTTTTATTTTGAGACAATTATAGACCCACATGCGTTGTAAGAAATAATGCAGGAAAGTCCCATGTACCTGTTACCTGCTGGTTCCTTTTAATCAACCAGAAGATCTGGTTATTCACAGAGAAATAATTGAGCACAGTAGCAGCTGGGGGATCCCTTTAAACAGAGCTTATGCCTTCCCAACTGGCTCATTTCACTGCCCTTCACTCATTTAGGTCACCTTCCTGGCCTCTGTAGGTATTTGAGTTTGACAGTCCTGTTCTTGTGGCTCCCAGTATAAAAGCAGGACCAGGCACACAAACCACCATACACATATCCAATAAAGGGGAAAGGCCACTTGTACTATGTATTAGGAAAAATGTCTGATATGCAAGAAAACAAAGGAAAATCTTAGGGGGATAGATTTGGCAATCAGGACCCCCTTATTCTCATGTATTTTCTCCCTGATGGGGCTATAGTTTCCTAGGGAGCAGAGGCTGCCAAACTCACTGCTTCTTATATTCCCTGTCGCACCAAGCCCAGTGCTGTGCTGATAGTAAGCATTCTGCAAACAGTTGCACAGTGAAGTGTGATAGTGAGTCTTCCACAGTCTTCAGCTGGTAGAGATATTTTGGAGAATGAGATCCATATTCAGAAAGGTTTGCAATAAATATATGATGGTACATCCAGTCAGTAGACTGCCAGTCTACTGAAAAAAATATAAGTAAAAGAAAATAGAATAAAGGAGATTCGTGTGTACCAAGGGGAAAGATCCCCAAGGTATATTATTAAAATTTTAAAAAGATACAGAGCAGTGCCAAAACATGCTGCCAATTGTATTAAATACATTACATGCATTTATTTTTATATACATGATCTCTCTCCATGAATACATAGGCAGCAGAAGTGGGGTTAGACCCGAAAGGGTTGTGGGGAGCGCATGACTGGCACAGAGGCTGGAAGAGAACTTTTCATTGTATATCCTCTCTTTTTTAAATCCATGTGTTTTCTACTTTTTTTTTTTTTAAATGGGCCCCACATATTCATTGAACAATCAGTTAAAACTATTTAATCACAGTCCATTAAAGAAATACTTGGCAAAGGACGGTTCTTGGGAAAGACAGAACAGTTGCATACAATTTTGGTAGGAAAATGAGACAGCAAATGGCCACCAGCTTTCACTGTGCTGTGGTTTAAAAAGCTAGTGTGGTCCTGGAGGCATAAGTGTAGGAATTATTAGATGATTAGATGGAATCCAGTTGGGATTTTATAACTAAAGAAGAGCAATTAACTTGGACGTATTATTTAGGTGCAGGAAAATAGAGCATATGAGGAAATATTTCAGAAACAAACATATTTTAGGAAAAAGAGATTAACAATGTGAAGGCTTTTTATCAGGAAGATAATAACCTACTATTGTGTCTTTTCATAAAGGATTGAAAATGGAAGAGTCTAAAACTAAAATATGAAAACTTGCACAAAGACAATTTTTTTATTGTGATGAATTAATTCTAAATAGCTCCCTCAGGAGCTATTTAGAGGAGTATAAGTTACAAACAAGAGATATTTAATACATATAGAATGATTTCTCTGACAGCAGAGAAATTACGTAGATGATGTTTTCACGTCCCTTCCAGTCCCCAGTTCTAAGATACATCCGCTTGTCTTAGCAAGCAGAGAAAAGGTGGAGAGCTTTGCACCCTACACTGAATGTTAAATACAGTTACAGCAAGAACATGTCCCCTTTCTCTTTTCAAAAAAAAAAAAAAATCCCCTGGGTCCATTTTGTAGCCAAACAATTTCACCTAGACTTGACATTATTTTTTCCTAGAATCCTTATCTATTATAATAACTGCCGGAATTAAAACCACATTGGTGTCTCTCTTTCATTTTAATTTAAATCCAATTAAATGCTCTGGGCACAACTTCCAGGCGAACTGACATTTTTGTAGTATCTCCTAAAATGAGGAATAAAACAATACTGACAGCTGAGATGACTTGATTTAGACAGCCGGGGCTAAGAAGAGACACAAAAGAGAGAGGCCAGTCCTGAGCTATTATTGCTTTCTAAATAAGCGTCTCCCCTCTTTTATGATCCTGATGTACATGCACTTGTGCGAGTCTAGAGGGGACATAAAAGCTTTAAATGGTTCAAGTGGGCCCGTGGAGGCTTCTGCCTTGTCAAATTTCACTATGATTAATCCTCTCCTCTTCCACTGTAGATGCTGAAATGGCTTTTCTTAGGAGGATAATCAATGCTGTGTGCTGCAGGAAATAGGAGGAGAGATGGAGCAATGTGGGGACTTCAGTTACCCTCATCAGAAACGCTGCTCAGAGGATTGGAGCCCAGATTTCCAGCACTGCATCATAATTTAGAAATGTATTTGCTGTAGCCTGAAAAGCAACAAGGAAGCCAGGTAACTGCCTCCTGGTTTCTTCCTTTGCCTGCCTCCTCTTGCCTATATTCATAGCACCAGGACAGCAGATCATGGACATTCTAATGTATCATGAGCTGCTTGCTGGAAATATTGTCACCCACTCTGATTCTCTATGTGTTCAGTGTATTTTTTTCCTCCAAAAATGAGACAACTGTTTTTTATGGTATTGACGATAAAAGTTCCATCCTGATTCCCTGCTCTCACCTTCAAGAACTGCCATACCTTTCCCTTCTTAGACTCAAAAAGAGCACATTATCGTATCCACTCTGTCTTGATTTTCCTGGTCTCCCCATCTAGAAAGCATTTCTTTTTCTTTTTTTTTTTTTTTTTAATTTTCGTGCCGGGGTCTGTCTCTGTCGCCCAGGCTGGAGTGCAGTGACACGATCTCGGCTCACTGCAAGCTCTGCCTCCCGGGTTCATGCCGTTCTCCTGCCTCAGTCTTCTGAGTAGCTGGGACTACAGGCGCCCGCCACCATGCCCGGATAATTTTTTATATTTTTAGTAGAGACGGGGTTTCACTGTGTTAGCCAGGATGGTCTCGATCTCCTGACTTCGTGATCCACTCGCCTCGGCCTCCCAAAGTGCTGGTATTACAGGTGTGAGCCACCACGCCAGGACTAGAGAGCATTTTTAGGTCCATCGCCCATTCAGATTTTTCTGAACAAACCTAGTGTCTCTCCTCTGACGTTCAATTGTACTGTTTATACTCTACAGTAAGTACTTAGTTACCTTCCAAGTGCCTAATCTTGATTTCCTTATCTAGAAAACAGTCTCTTGGGTTCCTTTCCATATTAACATTGTGGATATTCTAATGTATCGTGGTCTGTAATATGAGAGTCTCTTTGATTTTATTCTGTCCTCTTGCTTCCTAAGTCCACCACCCACTCCTCCTCAGCAGGCCTACAGACCTTTAAGATTTCTTCTACCTTCTTGACAGGACCTAGCACTTGCTCAATCTAGCTGCCTCTTCAAGAAGAATTAGAAAAGTCACAAAACTATAGAGGAGATGGAGGGCATGACAAATGCATGGACATAGTGAAGATCTAGTGTCCAATGACTCCTTCACTGTGTCTTCAAAGTTCCTCATTAATCTTTCATTCATGTTCTCTCAATAGCTTCACCAAGCCTTCTCTTCTCTCATCAGCACAACCCACCCAACTGCCTTTCTGCAGGTAACACCACCTTCTGGTTGACTCAGCACCTATTAATGGATGTGAAGACCAATGGTAACTCAGAATATCACACAAACTTTGTATTTCAGTTATCCAGCACTGAAGAATTCACCACCCCCAAACTTAGTGGCTTAAAATGATAACATTTATTTTGCTTATGAATCTGCAATTTGGGAGCGGTTTGGCAGGGCATCTCATCCCTGCTCTACTTGGTATCAAATGGAGTGGCTCAAAAAATGAAACATTGGAATTATTTGAAAGCTTGCTTGTTCATGCATCTTAAGGTTGATGTTGACTGTCTGCTGGTACCTTAGCTGGGGCTTACACATGGTTTCTCCGTGGGGCCTGGCCTCTTTACAATATGGTGGTTGAGTTCCAAGACTGAGCATCATATAGGCTCCAGAGACTGTGCTCTTAAATCCTGTACCATGCCATCTCTCAGTTATACCATTTTGCTGGTTCTGAACTCGATAGCACACAGAAGGCATGTGATACAGGTATTATCCCTAAAACATCCTAAAGCGGTGTTCACCTAACCCATACTGGATCACCTTTAGGGATAGGGAGCTCATTACCACATTAGGCAGCTTGTTCTGTATACTTTTTATTGTTCCTGTGGTTGGAGCATCCTTCCTTACACGAAGTTGGATGCTTCTTTCCTGTAACTTCTGTCCATTAGCCCCCAGCATACTGTTGGGACCAAGGAGAATAAGCTTTTCACATACCAGGCATTGCAATAAGTGGAGGGGTATAATGCCCTCCCTGGATTCTCTCTTCGTTTGGATACTTGTCCCTTCATCTTTGATCTCTGTGTCTCCTTGGACTCCCAGTGAGTCTCACCTGGGTAAGCTCTATGTTGTCAGTGTCCCTCTTAAAACACAGAGCCCAGAAATGGACACAGTCCTCCCATATTTGTATATCACATTATGACATGGTAATTACCCTTCTGACTCATGGCTTCTATTGCCATCTGGTGCGACTCTTAGCCATGGAATATTATTTAACTGTTTACATATTTATGCCTGATTTTCTCAATTTTATAAGAAGATTTTCAAGATAATATGCTGAACTCTTTTTGTCTCTGTAACAGCTTCTATTATATTGGATGTAATTGAGTAACAGATCCTGGACATTATTTCCAGGGATGACACTTGTTGGCAATGTAAATGAACATGTTATTTCTCATTCTCAGCTTGCTCATATATTAAAGGGGAATAATGATATGTGCCAGGTTTGAATCATACGGTTTTTTCATAAAGAATCAAATGAGATAACATGAATAAAGGTAATATTTAAACAACAATGGGCAACAATAAGGGTAGGATATTATTGTTTTTAGTATAAACTCAAAAATTCCAGTTTAGGGTGAATAGGTTAAGAAAATAGACCCATGAACTTAACTGCTAACTCGCTGCCTGGCAATAAAAACAGGGGAGAGAAGACATCTATAAGAGAGTACATCTAGTTGAAATATTTGCTGTTTCATTCCTAGTCATGGGATTTAATTTTGGTGAGAGAGGGAAAGGAGGAAGCTGATAAGATCTTCAAGTTGTTTTGACTATTTGTGATTACTCTCCAAAGAGAGGCCATTTCATAATTGGCAGGATTTTAGTGCTTTTTGTAGGAAAGCAATGCTAGAAAATAGAAAGATAAATGCTTTTTTTTTTTTTTTTTTTTTTTCTATCAGTTTCCATACATGGAAGAAGGAAAAGACTTCCATTGGAAAAGGAAGAAAGACACTTGAAAGGCAGAATTCCTACAAAACATTGATTGGTGGGAATTCCTCCAGTCATTCCCGATTACCCAGAGCAAAAATTCTGGAATTATTAATACCTGTTATTCCTTCCTTTTCTCTCTCTTGGCCACCCATAGTCCATCATTCCCATATCTTGTCATGTGCAGCCTCCAATCAGTGTCCCCACCTCCGATCTCTCCCCATCCAGAGACCATGCCAGGTGAAGCACCACACACCACCTCCCCACTGCTCAGGAAATGTCAGCCCAGAGTCCTCAGGCTGGTCCTCAGGGCTCTCCATTGCCTTACCTGATGATTCCCAGCCACCTTCCTTTCCAGTATTCTTTAGCACAGATCTGCATCAGCCAGGCTGACATCCTAGTCACTTGGAGCCCTTTGAGCTGATGACACTTGTTTTCATCTCTGCACATCTGCTATGCTGTGCCTTTCAGAAGAAACACCCTTTCCTTGCTCCTTCTCCAGCTAAACCCAATCTATTCTTAATGATGAGCTGAAATTTTGCCTTCTCTATATGACTTTCTCTGACAACAGAAGCCCTCATTGACTTCCTGTGCCTACTCTACCACGTCTGCACTTTGCCATTTTATTATATACCTGCCACCTTGTCTTGTGGTACCAATTCCCCCAAAACTATAATGTCCACCAGGGAAGTACACTTTTTTTTTCAGGTTAATTGGAGAAAGCATACAAATTTATTTAACATGTATACATTGGAAGAACCACAGAGTGATTATCCTAATTCTTTATATTCCGTGCTGAAATAATAATATTTGATGAAATATATTAAAATATCTAAACTTAAGCAAGGGCAAAACAAAAACAAAAACAAAAACAAAAACAAAAATTTCCCTGCTTTCAAGTAAAAGCAGGAAAAGATAAAAAATTTAGTTTGGCCTATCCATCTGATAAGGGATTAATAACCAGAATATATAAGGAGCTGAAACAACTCAATAGCAAACAAACAAACAAACAAACAAAATCCAAATAATCTGATTTTAAAAATGGGCAAGAGATCTGAGTAGTCATTTCTCAGAAGACATACAGTGACCAACAGGTATAAGAAAAAAATGCTCAAACATCATTAATCATCAGAGAAATGTGAATCAAAACCACAATGAGATAACAACTCACCCCAGTTACAACAGCTTTTATGAAAAAGACAGGGAATAATGGATATGGAGAAAGAGGAACCTTTATACACTGTTGGTGGGAATGTAAACTAGCATAGCCACTATGGAAAATAGTGAGGAGGTTCCTCAGAAAACTAAAAATAGGACCGCCATATGATTCAGCAGTTTCACTACTGGGCATGTGTCCAAAAGAAATAAAATCAGTATGTTGAAGAGCTATCTGCACTCTCATGTTTACTGTAGCACTATTCACAATAGCCAAAATATGGAATCAACCTAAGTGCCCACCAACCAGATGAATGGATAAAGAAAATGTGGCATATATATGCAACAAAACATTATTCAACCATAAAGAAGAAGGAAATCCTGTCATTTGTAGCAATGTGAATGGAACTGGAGTCATTATGTTAAGTGAAATAAGCCAGGCATAGAAAGACAGACATCACATGTTCTCACTTTTATGTGAGAGCTAGAAAAGTGGGTCTCATGAAGACAGAGAGTAGATGGGGTGGTTACTAGAGGTCAAGAAACGGCAGAGGAATGAAGAAAGGTTGATTAATAGGTAAAAATATACAGTTTGATAGAAGAAATAAGACCTAGTGCTTGACAGATCAGTAACATGACTGTAGTTAACAATAATCTATTGTATATTTCAAAGTTGCCAGAAGAAAATAATTTGAATATTTCTAGCAGAATGAAAAGACAAATATTTAAGGCAACGGATCACCCAATCACACTGATTTGATTTTTATACATTATATGAATTAAAATGTCCCATGTACCCCCAAAATATGCACATGTTATGTATGAATAAAAAAAGAAAAGCAGGATACAAAACTACGCTGAATAATCCTCCTTTAAACAATGTGGAAATGATAAATAAACAGGAATCTTAAAAAACCCAACTTAATTTGGGGGTATGATATGAAATGTGAAAAGTAGGAGGTGTAATTTCTAAGAAATATCAAGTGGGACTGCTGGGCAGTTCCCAACTAAGCCATGACCCCTATGACAAGCTGTTTATTGGACACAATGTAAAAGCTGACGTGGTGAAGTGGTTATCACAAGCTGAAATGCTGGGAACAGAGAGGGAATAATCAACCCACAGGTTTTATTGCACGTAACCCTTCTCAAATCTCTTGTATATTTATTACATCCTTTAAAGTGTAAAATAAGATCGTCCTAGCAGAATACATGGTGCATAACAGACACTCAATAAATATTTGTTCGGTGAGTATGTAAGAACTGAGTCCTTTCAGAAAAGCAGTAGTTAATAAAGTTTAGGAACTCCTTAGTGAAGTGTTTGTGAATGCATGCAACCTGGGGCCAGGGACCACCATGGAACCCTAGAATTACCGCAAGAGATCTTTGATTCCTTGTGTGCATCAAACATCGTCCAAAAATTGAAAAAATAACATGTCTTCTATCTACCTTTTGTGATCTTGTATTTTCAGAATTAATGAATACCAAAAGAATGTTGTAGTGTACAGAGTTCTTGAAAATTTGTGAAGTTAAAAAGATCTCCTTGGGAAAGATTGTCATGGGCTTTGAAATAAATAGTGTATAAAAAGTTTACCATCTTGACTCATCTGTTTAGGGTAGTGTGTATAAAGGAATACTAGCTACCCTCTATTTAGTTCATTCTTTGTGCCAGGTTGCATGCTAAGTGCTTTACTTGTATTCCTTTATCACTATCCCATTATTAACTTAACAGTTATAACATTCTGGGAGGTAAGGAGTATTATCTCCATCTCATGGACGAGCAAATTGAGGCTGAGAAAGATCAAAGCCACTTGCCTAATTTTACATCATTGTAAGGAGACAGAACCAGGATTTGATCACACGTCTGTCTTAGTCAGAGGCCTGAACTTTTAGCCATCACACACTGGATGGAACAAGTGGTCATCAGATGCAACTGATGTCCCCAAGAATCCATGGATATCTTCAGGGAGGATACTGGGTTTTCCACAGGATGTGGAATAGGGGCATCAGTTTTTCTGTCTGCATGTTGAAAGCAAAGGGCTGTCTGGGAAGGTGAGGACTTGAAGACCCCAGGTAGCAGCCATCTGTTCCCAATCTATCTAGTATAAATGGCCTCACTGTAAACCAGATGTGTCAGTCCAAAGAGAAAGGACTGAGGCCGAAGTTATTTGTCTCCTTATAGTTCCTGGTCTTTGCCAGGACAAGTGCTTTTCTGGTAACAATAAGTATGGTCACCCTAGTTCAGAAAATATACAACACTCGCGCTTTGTCATCAAAGCATCTCAGGGACCTAGAAAAGAAAATCTTTCAGCTCCAATTTCCCTTCTTTCTCAGAGATGACTGAGATATTTTGGTGATTACCTCCAGCTTTTTCAATTTATGCAAAATCGATTTTCTTGATTTCTGTTCACTTGATTTCTAGCTCCGCTTGCACAGACAACTTCCGTTAGATGATCAAGCGCCCACCAGTAGAAAACTAGAGTGAAAGGTACAGTTAAACCCTTTGCTCTCTTGTTCTCTCTCACACTCTCCTCTCCTCATAGTGTCTTCCAATTTTGTGGTTATCAAGACACACTCCCCTCTAATGCTGAGCAAATATGCCTAATACTGAAAGTGAGTATGGACCTAGAAGGGGCCTTTTCCACACGGATGAGCCACGCCCAACAGCCACATGGATTTCTGTGGCACTGGTCAGCATTTGGGGCACTTACAAGGGAGTTGAACAATTCCCCCTACTCCCACCTGCCCCCTTTATTACATTTTATTTAGCTAAAGTCAAACAAGTAACCCAGGTGGACATTCTAAAATGCCCCAATACCTCCAAGTCTCACCCAGCTGGAATGTGTTCATTATTGTTCTTTCAAAGACTTTTCTGGGAAGCAGATCCAGTGGTGCCAGTTCAGGGCACATTTGCTCCGTGCTATGTGGACAGCAGCAACGTGACCCAGGAACATGAGTTCTGTGTGACTGCTTTACCTTGTACCCTGCTGCAGGTCTTCTTGGATATAGGAAAGGAACACATTTAAATTATTAAACAAAAATACTCTCCAGTAATTTGTCATTACATGATGCAAATATTTATAAAAACAGAAGCATTAAAAGAGCTTATTTGTGGCAACACGTATTTTAAATCAACTGATTTGTATGTATATATGCACACGTGTGTGTGTTTGTACGCATGTATATATGTGATATGTATATTCTCATGTAGTCCCCTTTAGGCGGAGGAAAGCGCTCCTTTTTCCATCTAAAGAAACCTTTGGACAAAGAAATTAAGGAATTTTCCTGAGGACAGATGTAGGGTAAGCGCACCTGATAGCAATAACGTAAGCCTACCCTTAGACTGATCCTGTATGGCAGATGCACCTGAATGTTCTGAGCTAGGGAATCTGGAAGTGGCCAACCCAGAGATGCATTCCCTATCTATGATAAACATCTGAACCCTGGCCAGTTCTGTGCAACATGGGCCATACAAGGGATTGAGGCCCTGAGTTTTGAGTTAAATGAAGCCTGACAGGTGAAAGTCATTAAGAGGAGGTTATTAAGGGGAAATACTATATAAACTGCATGCTGTTTACAGGGGATTGCAGTTTTCCTGCCCAGTCTGCGGTCCCTGGGCCGTGAGGTTACGTCCATGTTGATGAGGAGTTTCTTGGCTGAAATGCGCTATGTTCGATGAACGATTTAATGTACTATGTAATATTAAGGATTTTTAGTATGGGTTGATATTCGTGTTGACTAGTTTGAGTTATACGGTTGATATGGTGAATGTGTTATAGTTGATTCGGGGATTGTTAATACGTGGTTATATATTCTTGATGTACTTTGATGTGTTAATGTACTATATATGGTTAAACAATTATAGTACAATATATTATTCATGGGATTAACAGTAATGCACAAAGTACATAAAAGCACTTACGTATTAGTTCATTAATACTGACATAGTGGTTAAAGTGTGTGCCGAAAAAAGTACAGGGAATAGTTTAATTAGAATTTCAGCTTGGGTGTTGACAGTGAAGCAGAAATGCTTCTTCCCTGAGTTGTCCAGAGGAGGGAATTCTCCATTTCTGGTTTACAAGACCAGAGTATTGAGTTATACTACAAGGGCAGTTTCATTTGAGTAATTTGTTTTCAATTAGGGCCGTAATTGGTATAAGGTAAGGATAGTCGAGATGTGCATAATGGATGCTGTTTGTCTGATGACAATAAAAGGGTAGTTGGCTGGCTGCCCTCTGATTCATGTGAGTGTGAGACTAGTGGACAGAATACTATGCTTTGCTGTTTAGACATGTGAGGTATAGGAATAACTGCTAGAATAAGAATGGAAAATATAAGGGCCAGTACACCTCCTAGTTTATTAGGGATGGATCATAAGATTGCATATGCAAATAAAAAGTATCACTCTGGTTTAATGTGGGGTGAGGTATTGCGGGAGTTGGCTAAAGTGTAATTATCTGGGTCGCTTAGGAGATCAGGTGAAAATAGCACTAGAATTATTAGGAAGAGGAGGAGGAGAATTAGGCCTAGAATATCTTTGATTGTGTAGTAAGGGTGGAAAGTGATTTTGTCAGGGTCTGATGAGATCCCTGAAGGGTTATTAGTTCCTGTTTCATGTAAGAACAAAAGGTGAACAGCCGCTAAAGTTGCAATGATGAAAGGTAAGATAAAATGGAAGGCAAAAAATTGTGTAAGGGTGGCTTTGTCTACGGAAAATCCACCTCAGATTCATTGTATAAGGTCAGTTCCAATATATGGAATGGCTGATAGTAGGTTTGTAATTACTCAGAATAGGTTTGTAAGAACTCAGAATATTTGGCCTCATGGGAGTATGTAACCTATAAATGCTATTGCTATTGTCGTGAATAGCAGGATAATACCAATATTTCAGGTTTCTAGAAATATAAATAACGCATAGTATAAGCCTTGGCCAACATGTAGGAAGAGGCAGATGAAAAATATTGAAGCGCCGTTAGCATGAAGATAGCGAATTATTCAGCCTTAGTTTACATCTTGGCTGATATTGGAGATTGAAGAGAAGGCAGTTAAGGGATCTGATGTGCAGTGTATGGCCAGAAATAATCCTGTGGCGATTTGCAGAATTAAGCAGGCACCAATAAGTGAGCCAAAGTTTCCTCATGTAGAAATGTTTGATGGTGTGGGAAGATCAATGAATGAATGATTAATAATTTTTATTAGCAGGTGTGTTTTGCGTATTTTGGTCATTAGTGTTCTTACAGTTGAAATACAATGATGGTTTTTCATACCATTAGTCATGGTTGTAGTCCATGTAGGAATAATGGCTTATGCTTTATTTTTATTAAGTATTCTTTTGGTTATAGGGTTTGCAGGTTTTTCTTTGAAACTGTCTCCTGTTTATGGGGATCTATGGTTAATTATTAGTGGTGCTGTGGGTTGTGGTATTGTGTTGAATTTTGGTGAGACTTTCGTGGGGTTAATCGTCTTCTTAATTTATTTGGGTGATATAATGGTTGTTTTTGGTTATGCTGTGGCAGTGGTTGTTGAGGAATATCCTGAAATATGAAGGTCAGGTATTGACATTTGAGGGGCTTTATTATTAGGATTATTAATAGAGTTGGTGTTGATTTGGTGAATGGCTGAGTATGATGGGATGGTCATTACAATTTAATAGCGTAGGGAGTTGCATAACTTTTGAGGATGAGGGTGGTTTGTGTGAGGATTCTGTGGGTGCGGCTGCTTTATAAAGTTATGGGTATTGGTGGTAGTCGCTGGTTGAACGTTATTTGTTAGTATTTATGTTGCACTTGAAGTTACTCGGGGTGATGATTAGATAATTAAGATTAGAGTTAGAAGAGGTAAAATAAAAAAAGGAGAGGAAATAGAGTTTCATTAGGCCTTTTGGGGCAGATACAGTAATGGAGGCTGATATCTGAGGTTGTGAAATGGTTTTTGGTATGGACTTTCCTAATCAAATATTTTGGCTTGTAAATAGGCTTGAGTGAGTGGGGGAGCTGTACGGTGGATTGTGGCTGAGTAAAAACCTAGTATATTGGAGAAGTTAAATGTCTGTAATGGATATTTTAGCTTAAGGTTATTCATTATAAAATTTAGTTCTATTGCTCGTAGGAGGCCTAAGGTAGTCACACCTAGGGCTGTGAGATTTAGGTGAAGTGGCATAGTTGTTTAGGGGGATGAAGTGGGAACAATATTATCGGTAATGAGGAATCCAGCGAAGACACTGCCAATTATTAGGCGCTTAATTGGGTTAATTAGGAAAGGGTTACTTTTATTAATAATAATCAGAGTTGTGAAGCTAGGTTGTCCTATCAGAAGGAAGAAAATAATTTGAGTACTATAGACCGCTGTTAGGGAGGTTGCACTAACAGTAATAGAAAGGGCTCAGGCATTGGTGTATGACGTGTTTGCCATTTCAATAACGAGGTCTTCAGAATAAAAACCCGTGAGGAAAGGCATACCTGTATGTGCAAGGCTGCCAATGATAAGGGAGGAGGAAGTGAGGAGTAGAGTTTTGAATAGTCCTCCTATTTTTCAGATGTCTTGTTCATCACTGAGATTATGGATGATGGATCCTGAACATATGTAGCTTTTAAAAAGATGTGGGTGCGGATATAAAGAAATGCTAGGTGTGATTGATTAATACCAATTGTGACTATTATAAGGCTTAGTTGGCTTGAGGTGGAGAATGCTATAATTTTTTTTTTTTGTGGATGTCATTTTGTGTTAGAGCACAGATTGCTGTAAATAAGATGGTCATGTCTCTACACATAATGTAAAGGTTTTGATTCATAGATTATTTTCTATTAAAGGGTAGAAGCAGATAAGTAGAAAAACTGCTACAACTGTAGGGCTAGAGTGAAATAGGGCTAAAACTGGGGTTGGGCCTTCTATAGCAGAAGGAAGTCAGGGATGAAGGCCAAATTGAGCTGTCTTGCCTGCTGCTGCTAGGAGAACACTAATTAGTGGAAAGGAATTGGGGGTAAGATTTAGAAGAAATATTTGATGAAGCTCTCATGTGTTGGAAAATAAGAGGAATCATGCTATAGCTAAAATGAAGCCAATATCGTCAATCGTTTATACAGGACTGTTTGGAGGGCTGCTGTACTGGCATCTGCTCGGCCGTATCATCAGCCAATTAGTGAAAAAGACATAATTCCCACACCTTCTCATCCGATAAAAAGTTGGAAGAGGTTCTTGGCGGTAACTAGAATTAATATTGTGGTGAGGAAAATGAGTAAATATTTGAAAAATTGATTAATATTAGGGTCTGAGTTTATATATTGAGAACTCTATGATAGATCAGGTAACAAATAGTGCTACTGGGATAAATATTGTGGAAAAGTAGTTTGAAGCTTAGTGAGAGTTGAAGAGTTTGAATTGTTATTCAATGTCAGTTTGAGATAATTATTTCTTGATCTATGAATATGTATATTGTTGCGGGGATGAGGCTGCTAATAAAGACACATGCGATAGATATTTTTACATACTATAGATATCAATCTTTCTTGCAGGGGTTGGCTAAGGTAGTAATAACTGGTAAGATTAAGGGAATTAGTGTTTTTATAATAGGGTATAATACATGTTTATTACTTTTACTTGGAGTTGCACCAATATTTTTCGTTCCTAAGACCAATGAATAGCTCTTATCCTTTAAAAGTTGAGAAAGCCATGTTATTAGGGATGGGAGCATGAGTTAGCAGTTCTTGCATACTTTATCGGTAGATAAGAAGTTGCAGGCTTCTATGATTAGATCCACAATCTAATGTTTTGGTTAAACTGTACTTACAGTATGCAAACCCCATAATCATCTTAGGGTTTAAGGATAATAGAAAGATAGTTGCAAGGTATACAAGTGTTAATGTATTTTCTTGTGTGAATAAGGGTTTAATACTGTTAATGTAATATACAAGTGTCCCTCGTTGTGTTGTGATTAGTATGTGTAGGGAGTAAAGATCTGTAATTAGTATATTAAGTCCTATAAGCATAATGGTGATGTTTGATCAATAGAATAAAGCCATAGTGATGAAGAGTTCTCCTATTAAATTGATAGTAGGGGGAAAGGCAAGGTTAGTAAGACTTGCTAAAAGTCATCAAGAGGCTATTAGTGGAAGCAGTGTTTGAAGGCCTCAGATACGTAATATAATTCAGCTGTGGACTCGCTCGTAGATCAAATTTGCTAGGCAGAATAGTAAAGATGAAGTGACTCCATGGGCAATTATAAGGATGACTACACCTGTAAAGCTTCAAGGAGTTCGAATGAGAATAGCCATAACAACAAGTGCGATATAGCTTACGGAGGAATATGCGATAAGTGATTTTAAGTCTGTTTGTCGTAGGCAATTAGAGCTTGTCATAACTATTTCCCATAAGGATAGTATGAGGAAGGGGTAGGCTATATATTCTGTTATGGGGTTGAGGATAAGGGTAAGCCATATAATACCATAGCCACCTAGCTTTAGGAGTACCTCTGCAAGTACTATTGAGCTAGCAATAGGGGCTTCCACATGGGCTTTGAGGAGTTAGAGGTAAAGTCCATATAGAGGTATTTTTACTATAAAAGTCATAATACATGCTAGTCCTATAAGATTATTAGATCAGGAAGTTAATAGTTCTTGGGTGGTAAATATTATTATTATTATTATGTTTAGTGAACCCAAGGTATTTTGAGTATGGGCAAGTGTGATAAGTAGGGGAAGAGAACTATTATAGAGTTTTTTCCAGGGGGGGGTCACTCATTGGAAAGGTGATGTTGACTTGCTAGAATTATAAGAGGTAGTAGTCAGGTTGTTAAGATTAGAAGGGGCAATGTTAGTGGGTCAGAGGAGAAAGTTAGTGAGAAGTTAGATGAATTATCATTTAATTGGGTAAGATATAGCAGAGTAATGAGGCTGCTGAATAGGCTGTGGATAGTTATGTTTATTTAGATTATAGAGTTATTACAGAGTCATGTTATTGGTAACAGTATAATTGTTGGAATAGTAACTTTTGGCATTGAAGTAAATTTAGATTTTGTACGTAATCTAGGCTGTATGTGTTGGAGATTGAAACTAGTAAGGCAAGGCACACTGCGGCTTCGCAGGCAGCAAATACTAGGAGGATAATGGGTATTACGGAAGCTAGAGTGAAATGTATGTTTAAAGTTAGAGTAATTATAATGAATATCGATAATACTATACCTTCTAGGAATAATAGGGATGATGTTAAGTGGAATCGATAAACTAATATTCCCAGCAGTGCTATGGTGTATGCTAATATAATATTGATATAAATAAAGGGCATTTGGTAAATATGGTCTATCATAATCTAATGTGTCGAAATCATTTATTTTAACTTAAACTATCTACCAATTCAATTCAGTCAAATCCTTTTTGGGTTCATTCATAAGTCAAGCCTAGGATTAAAATGCTAATTAGTATAAGGGCTGTGCTGATTATTAGTGTCAGGTTGTTTGTTTGAAGGGCTCATGGCAGGGGCAGTAGTAGAGCAATTTCTAAGCTGAGCAGGAGAAATGTGGTGACCACTAGGAAGAATTTTATGGAGAAGGGGAGGTGGCCAGAGGTTAATGAGTCAAATCCGAATTCATAAGGACTGGATTTTTCTATATAAATATTAAGTTGTAGGAGTCAAAATGTAATTGCTATTAGTAATAGGGCCAGTAAGGTGTCGGTTACTAGGGCTAGGGTCAGGCTAATTACTCTTTTTCGAATATTATTGAAGCTTATTGATTGGAAGTCAATGGTAATGCTTATACTGAAAGAGTAGGATCCTCCTCAGTAGATAGAGACATATAAGAATAGCCATACCACATCTATGAAGTGTCAATATCAGGCAGCGGCTTCAAAGCCAAAGTGGTGGTTAGATGTAAAGTGAAATTTTAATTGGCAAAGGAGGCAGATAGTGAGAATGTTGACCCAATACTGACGTGAAGTCCATGAAAGCCTGTGGCTATAAAGAATGTTGAGCCATAAATTCCATCGGAGACAGTAAAAGGGGTCTTGAAATATTCTGAAACTTGTAGGAGGGTGAAGTATATGCCCAAGGTAATTGCGATGGCAACTACTTTCCATCAGGCTGTGGTAAGCTCAAGTAATTGAAACTCCTGATGCAAGAATGGGGTAAGGCCACAGTGGAGAGGGTCTGAATGGCAAATGCCCCTCTGAGACAGCATACGCTATCCATTTCCCCGCAACCCCACTATGCCCACATCACTCATATGTGTTGCCTGTTCCATCTCACTTAGCTTTGGAGCTGTTGACTCCTGTCTTAAGGTCTGGGAAGATGAAACCATTAAGCTTTTGGTGTCAGCGATTTCCTGGCCTTGCAGATACCATGGTGATAACACGCCTGGGTTGGGATGCAGTCCTAGCTCCTGAAGAAAGAATCTGTGGCTACCATCAAAGGAAGGGCTGCCTATAGGCAAAACTTTGTCTAAGGTGGTGGCCATACTGTTTCCAAAAAACGCAATCCCCATTCTTGAGAAGGGAGTCACTTTAGGGCTTACCAGAGGCTTCCCTGCTCCTATAAGTTTGTAACTGGAGAGGAAGGAGAATCCATGGCAATCTGTCAGCACAGCATTCTCTGCAAACCTTGGCCCTCCAGCCTGTGCTATAGGTGTGTGTTAGAGAAGTACCCCATCCGTCCTACTCCACCTGTTTATTCCCACCTATTCAGCTTATGTGACTATAGCCTTTTGAACATATGAAGATAATAATAATACCAATAACAACTAATCTATATTGAATGATTTTTGTGAGTTAAGCACTTTCCATGCATTAGCCCATCAGTCCTCACAATGACCTATGAGTCAGGCCCTCTTCCTGTCTCCATTTTACAAACTAGGAAACCAAAGCTTAGAGAGGTTAAAACAATTGCTCTCACATTCTCGTAAGTGGTAAGTGCTCGGGCCAAGGTTTGACTGATTTTGACCAGCAATGGGTGAAAGAGGAAACATTCACATGGCATTTGAGCCATGGTGAGGCGCTCTCACGCACTTTACTTCTGTGAGTCCTCCCAATACTTCATCCCCAGTTAAAAACTGAAAGTTTGAGTGACTTGATACAAGACGTATTGCGAATAGGTGACAATTTCTGAATCTGGAGCCAGATTCTTTCATTCCCATCCCAGTGTTCCTCCTGTGACAACTGCTGCTGCCTCTGTGGGTCAGCCTGTTTCCTTTATTAGCACAGAGTACAGATTTATGCACAGCTTTCCCGTCAGTTTTCCAGTTGCAAAATAAAACTTTCTCAGTCATAACAAAAATAGTCACAAAGAACCAAGACTGAAACCTGGATCTTCTGGCTAAAAATAAAGTATGTGGTGGCATGCAGCCTGAGAGAATATCAGGATAAGATCAATCACCCAAGAACCAGCTGTACTTGAAAAGAGGCGATATTAGGGCAGGCTCATAAAAACAGAGGAATCTGCAATTTGAGAGCCAGGTGAATGGGAACATGGCCAGCCTCAGTGCTCTCCAAGCAGAAAAAAGTACCAAGAACCAACTCAAAGCTCAGAAAGGAGAGGTGATTGAACTCCACTATCTCTACTGGGCTGAAAAGAACAATGCTGTCCTTTTCTGACCCCGCCAGGCATTCACATCGCTCAACTCATCCCAAACGCTGACCTGGATGGGAACTTGATCACCATCCCAAGGGCCAGAATAAGAAACGAATGAAGCATTTATTAATTAAGTTGTGTGTGTTTGCATTAGGATAACTGTGACTCTGAGTGGGCTGTGTGTGAGTGGGGGTTGCTGAGGACAGTTCTCCCTGTACCCACAGGGCCCAACAGTGCCAAGGCCGCCTCCTATCACTCTCAACCTTGGAGATCTCTGCAGACGGAGGAGTTCTGAGGACTGATATGTTTCCAGGTCTGCAAATCTCAAAGTATGTTTCACAGATCATTAGTCCCATGAGATGCTCCTTAAAAAAGGGGTTTGTGGTTAAGTAGAGAAGACAACTTTACATTCTGTTCCCCTCTTAGAGATTTATAGAGAACATTAAAGGCTCTGATAATTCCTGCAGTTCAGAAAACTGCTTATTTTTGTTTAACCCAGTGTTTCCCAAGCATATTTGGGAAGGACCACATATTTTCTTTCACTTAATTCTTATTTGCATCTTTTGGAACTAGTGTTTTTCAGAACAGATTTTGAGCAACTCCCTAAAAAAATGCTTTGAAAAGGCATACTCTACTGGGTGAACTCTCTCATGGGGAGGAAGAGGGTGAAGAAAATACACATGAATATGTACAATTTTTAAAATTTCAAAAGGGTATACAATAGAATATAAGAAATGTGTTTCCTTCCCACCCCAGATTTTAAATATTATTCTCCACAGGTGACTAATATCAATACTTTCTGGTATGTTGTCAAAAAGATGTGCATGTGCCTCTGTGTGTGTGTGTGTGTGTGTGTATGTATGTATGTGTGTGTGTGTTTATACAGGTGAGGGTATTTAACACATACCATTTCTGCCTGCTTTTTCTACTTGAATAGCTTAGAGTATTCATATTAGCATGTAAACCTTCTATTTAATGGCAAAATAGGAGTCTTGCATAGATGCACCCCCATTTCTTTAACCAATCACCTGTTGATAGAAGCATAAGGTTTTTGGGAGGTATTCTCATAAGAAAGCTTGAGTTTCCAGACAGACTCTAAGGCATATGTGTTGAGAAGGGACTAAGCCCTCAAGTCCTTTATGGTCTTGACTGACTGTTCCAGGTTTATATCTTAGCATAATCAGCCAAGCTACCAAGATGGAGAAAAGGGCAGGGGGCAGGGCAGGCACACTTTGCTGGCATAGTTTCTCTTAAATCATTTGCTTTGCTTAGAAGTTTCAGTGAACTCAGCAATCCTTCCCCAGACATGAAATTAGGTGCCTGCTGGAGGTATAGTGGGCACCTAATTTCTTCACGGCTGAACTGCCTCAGCCATTTGAACCATCTGTGGGTTGTTAGGTCACTTTCAGAGGGCTGATGAGTAAAGAAGGGCCAACTTCTGCTCTCATTACCATGTTTTCCTTTCTTGTCAAGTAATGAGAACATGTTGCAATGGGCTTTGTCACTAAAGAAAAACTAACCAAACCCACTTCTGGAAAGTAGAAAAAAAAAATACTTCCCCTTTGAAAGTCAATGAAAACAGTGAGTTTTCTGGGTAAAATTAAAAATCACAATCAGAAGCAGAATCCTGTTTGGCACAATCAAGTTTGGCTCCGGGAGTCTGCAACCCTTAGATCAATGATTCGGAACGGACTTTTCTACTAAGCGCCTTAAACTGTGAGATTTCCCAGGCCAGCCTGGTCCTCTGCATTCATTGCTGACAGGAGGAAGTCTGTAGGAAAATTCTCCCTCAGCTGCTACTGACTCAAAGTCTAAGGATGTCAGAAGAGCCGGCCTCGTTTGTAGGAAGCACGAGGTCTCTCAGTCATTCATGGTCACATGTCCCAGTTTGGGAGAAAGGGTACAGAGCACTGTTCTTTTGGGAGAGTGCTTTTCAACAGGCACCTGCATCCCCCAGGCTTCTCTTTTCAGTTTGCCACTTCACAGTAATCATTTCTGGCTGGCGATATACCTGGGGAACGCAGCAGAAACAAATGCAAACCTGCTCTGGAAGAACAAATCCACTGCTCAGGCCACGTGGAATTCCCACAGGGAAAAATAAATCTCCCTGAAGAATTTATAATACAGATGTAGAAAACACTAAAGGAAAAGATCCTTTATGAATAAGAGTCAGTAGATAAAATAGGCAGAATGATTCACTCCCCCAAAACTCGAGATGACAGAACAGGTTTAAAATATTATAAATATATTAGGCTTTGGTAAGTTAAGGAAATGAAAGAAATAAGCACACAAGAAAAGAAACTAAAAAAAGAAAAAAAACAAATAAAACATATAGAAATGAAAACATAATGAAACTAAAGACTCAATGAATGTGTTAAACAGAAGATTAGAGAGAACCGAATAGGGAATTGGTGAACTGAAAGATAGATTTGAAACAACTGTACAAAATTCAGCATGGATTAAGAGAATAAGAGAAGAAATATGAAAAAAATGGTTGAGACATAAAAAAATGACAGGGTCAAACATGCATACCAATAGGAGTTCTAAAAGGAGAAAACAGACTGAGGGAAAGACAAGGTAATAAAGATGAAAATTTTCCAGAATTGGTAAAAATCGTAACTCTTTAAATTGAAGATGAAAAATGAGTTAAGCACTAGAAATAAGTTCACCTCGAGTCACATTATGGTGAAATTTCAAAATAAAAAACAAAGTGAAACTCTTATTAGTTACCAGATAAATTCAGATTATTAAGGAACAAAATGAGACTAACAGGCTTGTCAGCAGCAATAACAGAGACATTGGAATGACACCTGAAAAATGCCAAGCAAAAATAGTTATCAACCTAAAATGTATCAGCTAATTTATCATTCAACCTTGAGCATGAAATAGACACATTCGGACAAAGACTGAGAAAGTTCGTCTGTCGCACACCCTTCCTGAAAAATTTTCTAAAGGAAGAACTGCAAGAAGAAGGAGACAGAACCCAAGAGAAAGTAGTGGGTGTATGCAGTAATGATTAACAAATAAACCCGTAAATGATAGGAATGCATTTTTATATAAGCAAATAAAAATAAGTATTTATTTTAAAACACCAGTAATAACAGTAATAATGAGGGAAAAATTTATTAGATAACAATGACATGTAAGATGGAGTGGTTGATTGGAATTAGGATTTTTTTAAGTTTTTATGTTGTTCAGAAGAAAAATTGATTTACTTTAAATATATATATATGTAATTTTTTTTTTTTTTTTGACACAAAGTCTCGCTTTGTTGCCCAGGCTGGAGTGCTTTGGCACAATCTCCACCTCCCGGGTTCAAGCAATTCTCCTGCCTCAGCCTCCTGAGTAGCTGGGATTACAAGTGTGTACCACCATGTCTGGCCAATTTGTGTGTTTTTGGTAGAGACCAGGTTTCACCATGTTGGCCAGGCTGGTCTTGAACTCCTGACCTCAGGTGATCCACCCGCCTCAGCCTCCCAAAGTGCTGGGATTACAGGCATGAGCCATTGCACACAGCCTAAGGGTAAATACTTTAATAGAAAGGGCACACAGAGGAGAAAAGGCAAGAATAAAGAAAGCTGATCAACTCAATAGGAGGACATAAGGAAGATCAAAGCAGAAATTACTGAAGTGGAAAACAAAGAAACTTCTAACTTCTTTTTAAAAATTGAAAAGAGGATGTCACCTCAGATATAGTAGAGATTTTTTTTTTTGTTTTTTTTTTGAGTTGGAGTCTCGCTCCATCGCCCAGGCCAGAGTGCAGTGGCGCAATCTCAGCTCACTACAACCTCCGCCTCCCGGGTTCAAGCAATTCTCCTGCCTCAGCCTCCTGAGTAGCTAGGACTACTGGTATATGCCATCATGCCCAGCTAATTTTTGTATTTTTAGTAAAGATGGAGTTTCACCATATTCACCAAGCTGGTCTCGAACTCCTGACCTCCTGATCTGCCCGCCTTGGCTTCCCAAAGTGCTGGGATTACAGGCATGAGCCACTGTGCCTGGCCAGACCTGTAACTTTTAAAGAAATTTTTTCTTGTCATCTGTCCATCCCTCTCTTTTTTCATGCACATGCTGAGTAATCTTCAAGAAATAGATAACCCCCATTTTACACAAAGTGCTCCAGAAAATAGAAAAAAAAGGGAAAATTTTGATTCATTTCATGAGTCTAATATAACCTTGGTAATAAAAGCAAAAAGAGAACAACAACAACAAACAATGTTCTCAACAACAAAAAAATGGTATATGAGGTAGTGCAAATTTGGACAAACAGATCAATGACTCTGAATAGTCTAGATATAGAACCACATATGCGTGTGAACAAGTGTATGATAGGAATGTCATCACAATCAGTGGAGAAAAGATAGACAGTCAAAATTGGTCCTGGGACAATTGTCTATCCTTCCAGACATAGATAATAGACCCCAATCCCACATCATACACCAAATGCATTCTAATTATTTAAAGACACAAATATGAAAAGCAAAATATTAAAAGTCAATAAGAAAACACAAAATGCTTTAATGTATGGATTTAAAATAAATACAAATATCCTATAACAATTAAGAAAAAGTAAAGTATCCCAAAGAGAAATGTGCAGAGGCTTTAATCAGGCAATTTACAAAAGAGGCACCTAAACGTTTAGTAAATATATGAAAAATAATCACTGCACTGGAATTTTGTACAATTACTAGTGAAATTCCATTTTTCTATCTGCCAAATTAGCAAAATATAAAAGTTGGATGATATCAAGGGAGGTTGAGTATGTGCTAAATGGGAACTCATGTCGCTACTGGAAGTACAACTTTGAAATCGCTCTGGAGAGCAATTTTATAATACACATAAAGTTGAGGATGCACATACCCTAGGACCACCAGGTCCTCTTCTAGGTATATACTCCAGAGAAACTCTTGAACATGTGTACGGGGAGACACGTACCCAGATGTTCAATGTGGCAGTCTTGGTAATTGTAATCAACAGCAAGAGGGCGATGGATACATAAGCCAGCCATACATGTTCCCAGATTAATAAATTTCAGAAAGTGTCTCTGGAGAAAAGTCTCAAACTGGAGGAGGTGTACAAGCTATGAAGCTATATATGTAAATTTTTAAACATATAAAACTATAATATATATTCTTATAGACAACTGTAGTAAAACTTCAAAAGCATATATTAGAATGTTAACTGCAGCGTGGTTAAGAGAAAGTGGAGAGATTTGATTCTAATCCCAGCTCCACCACACACTTGCTTGTGGTCAAGTCACTTCACCATACTAAGTCCTAATTTCCTCATCTATAAAGTGAGAGCGGTATCTTTACCTCATTAGATTTTGTTTAGATTTAGTTTAAGGATCAAAGTGTCTGGGGGATAGAGTATGCTCCATGTTAACCTTCTTTGCCCTCTCTTTTCCTCGTCATCATACTTGACAGGAGAGAGTCTCAGGTCTTTAAACTCTTGCTTCAAGGTAAGGATCTGAGGAGAATCCTCAGTGTTGAGCACTTCTGCACATTCAGATTTAGAACCTCAGACATTCTTAAAGGGACAGAACTCCCAAGTACAGAAGTACCAATCCTTGAAGGATTGAGCATTGAACATAAATCATAATAACAAGAGGCAGGTGAAACTGACTGTAGACATCCTCTGATGTTCTGGTGTGGTGGAAAGAGTTTTGACAAAATTCTGTAAGACTGTGGGTGTCTGTTCTCTCATCTGAAAGATGCAAGGGTCAGGCAACAGAGACCATCTTATTCCAAAGCTTCTGAGTGAGGGCCCGAGGATGGTGGATACCTGCACGACTTGGACAGACAAACCACCCACAGACAGAATCATCCACGGTACTGCTGACAGCAGGGGCTTCTGATCTATCATCTATTGGCCAACTGACAGCTCTAGTTCTGTGTGACCCTCAGTCCTGGGCACCCCTAGACTTGGAGAGATGGACGGTTTTGTAAAATAACAAGCTAGAAGAACCAAGCATGGAGGAAACAGAGAAAGAACAGGTGGCTGTTGAGCCAGAAAGCAAGAGAGAGAAGTTATGGGATCTCTTGAGGCCCACTTTCCTCTAGGTCCTTTGCTCTGAACAAAAAGAGTGGTCTTGAGGAGAAGCTAGAAAACAGAAATACTAGAGGAAAAACACAGTGCAATGCATGGTCAGTGTGTTTATCAGAGCTGTGAAGACGTCGCTGAGCCACCTCGGAACCCTGGTGTTACCTGAGGTTTGAATGTGTTTGTAGGTGGTGAAGAGATCCCAAGACTCTGCTAGCAGATCTTCTATAAAATGTCCCCAACACGATCACGTCTGTTGTGTAAAATCATCTTTTGACACTGCTATTGCATTTTAGGCTGTAAAATTTGTCAAATTCTCTTGGGCTTTCACATGAAAGGAGTTAATTCTCATCAAATGATGGCATTAGGGAATGACTGGAGTCAAGATAACAAGCCCAGCTCTTTCATTCAAGGGCTGATAAGTCTCTTAATTATGTTACACTTGTCTCTCCATCTGGCAAAATGCAGTTGATCACTCTCCTTTCTCTCTCTTCAGGAAACATAGAAACAGAAACAAGAATTTGGATGAGCGAATACTCTGTGCTGCTCGAGGGAAGAGCACAGTGGAAGTCCAAGGGTGAGTGTGTGCCCAGGGCAGGTGAACTGGGCTCTGAGCTGATTCCTGGGATGCATGATTACATCAGCCTGTGCTCAGCTTCTCCACCAATAAAAAGGGCCAGTGATATCTGCCCACCCTTATCTCAGAGCTCTCCTGCCAGTACCTGGACATTCCAAATAATGTATTAGACCAAAATTGTCCTGGATTCTGCCCTGCAAAGTGGATGTCTCCTTTAATTTGGCTTATGAACTTTCTGATTTCACTCTAAATCCTGACCATAGATTCTTTTGTCTCAAACGCTCCCTAAGATAGAATAGACCTACTTCAAGACCTGAACAAACTTTGTTTGTAATAATAATTTTAGCCCTAGAGTACCTATAACCAGCATATGTGATTGAGAATCCTCTCAAAATGGAGTGACAAACTCTGTGACCCCAGCAAGGAGGGACACTTTCTCACCCAGTCCTGGCAGAAGGTAGGAGCAGGAGGAAGGGAACACTGCAGTGACTGAAATTTCTCACATACAATTGACCATCCCCGTCCTTCCTTCCTCCTTCCTGTACTGCCCACTTCCCTATTTCCTCCATAGTCTGTGTTCCAGGATAGTTTCTTTCTATTTCCTTCAGGGCACTCAAGGTAAAGATCAAGGGTACTACTTTTAGCAGAAGTACTTGCATTTTTTTTTCCATTCTAAGAGATGCCCAAAGTTAGACCTCAAATGTGGAAGCTTGACAGGATGAGAAAAGAATTTAGGATCTGTCCGACTGCATAGTATGTTATCTACTCAAAAGTCCAGCCCTGGAAGGCTGTCCTTCCACCTCAGGAGGAAATACGGCTGCTTGCTGCATTGTTCCTTCAGCAATAAGATGAGCTTTGTATCAAAGAATCCTGAAAAGTTTGAAGATAGAGGAGAATATACAGTGTAGTAGGAGTGAGCATAGTTCCTGTGAGAAATGACTAGACATGATTAGAGATTCTGTGAAGTTCAGCCTAAGGAAAAGATCAGCCTTTTGCATTGCAAACTTTCCCCCCACACTAGTAAAGGTGAAAGGCCTACCTATCCCCATGACTAAAAGGCCACATTAGAGCTAGCTTTTTGGCTTATGACTTAATTGGTGTTGGTTTTAATTGTAGTTTATAAAGAATTTTTCATGGACCTTCTTTTCTCTTAATGCTACCAGTAGGCCTTATCAGTCTTTTACACCAACTGTTCCCAATCTTTTGGCACCAGGGACCACCTGTACCAGTCTGTGGCCTATAGGTTGGGGACCCCTAATTTATATCATGGTGTGGATTAGTTTGAGATGCTCCCCATAAGAGCAGTTTTTGAAAGAAGGGAAAAAAATAGCACCAGACTCCCCAGGTCGAGGGAAAAAACCGATCTCACATGTTTAAAGGACTGAGTCCTTCATATCCTCTGCCATCTTTTTAATGTTTCCCTTCCCTTTGCCTTATCAGTATACAAAGCTTTTTACTAGAAAATACAAGGCAAAATGCACATTCTCTAATAAAGCAGAAACAATTACTTTGGATAAACTGAGCAAAACCATGTAGATTTCTTGGTTTATAAAAAATTGTGTTTGTGCAGGAACTTTTTGTTTATACATCCCCCCTAGCTCCAACAAAAATGAAGATGATAATCAAGTTTGCAGATTTTATTAGGGTTCACTTTAGAAAATAAACGTATGGTATAAATGGAAATTAAATATTTTGGGAAATGACTGGCTTTATCCAGAAGATATAAGGTTTAATTTTTCAACAGACAATATCAAGATGTTCTTTATTAAACCCCTACCTTGCGTAGTGGGGAAGACACAAGACTAGCTGAGCAGTGAACTGCTGAAAGCAACTTTCACTTACAGCGCAGAAAGCATGAGATTATGAAACAGGTTCTTCTTAAGAAATACAGACGGTTTTAAACTTTTTGGTTGCAAAAAAAAAAAAAAAAGGATGTGTAGTTCACTTCCTCCTCTGTTTTCTGCAGAGCACTAAGAATTGTAACTGAATTAGCTTCACTTTTCTGACCCACTCGTCACTGTGAGGCTGTAACCAGTCTGTACTGACAACTGCTTTCCTCTTTGGGGCCAGATTGTCGGGTAACATGACAGAGGGGTCTCAGTCTCCCTAAGAAAGATGTTCCAGTAAGCAGTGACTGGGAATCATAAGAATCACTGACTTTTATCTTCTCTCTTTTCCTTCTAACTCCTCTTACTACATTATGACAGTGAGTGTGGTCAGAGCAGCCAACAATGAATGCCAAGGGAAGATGAGGAGTGCGAGAAATTGTCCATAGCTCCCTGAAAATACTTTAACGAATCTGGTCTAATGTGTCTCTCAGAGACCAGAAAACTTACGACTGTCTCTTCACGTTACACTAGTTCAATTTTTTGAGTTCACATTTGTTTCTCAATCTTGGCTTAGCTGATGCATTCCGAGCTTATTCTGCTAAATTATTATGTATTTGCCCAAAGCAAAGAACTTTTAATGCACAGAGTTTATGGGCTATTCTCTATAACTTTAAGGAAAATGAAATTATTTATACCTGGAGTAGGAAATCCTTAAGTAGGATAAAAAAAAAAAAAACCAATTGAAATCAATAGTTGCTACATGATAATACATTTCTATTCACAAATGGTCTGGCTCCAGGTAAAACTTCAGGATACAGAGAATGCTAGAACGTGCAGCAAAATGAAAGCCCAGATCACTTAAGTAAACTTTCCAGTCTCTTGTTAATAGCTGAGTAAATCTCTGGGCAATCCTCAAGAGGTTCTTAGAAGTCATCCCTCGTTTATATCTAGAAGGTTCTTGTAATTGTCTTGTAAATCTCCAAAGATCTTTAGAGATTACTTTGCTTTAAATAGAGACAAAAAATGATACAAAAGTAAGCTGGACTATCGCCTGGCACACTATTTCTACCTAGTGCAATTTTTAATTTCTTAAAAATCAAGTGATCTGACAGCACAATACTTGTCAAGCACTTGTCATACTGGGATGTTTCTTGCCATCCATATACGTATTTTTGCCAACCATATTTATTGACTATTGATGCTTATTCCAGGTGACCGAGTCACCCCAATGCTTAGAGGAAGCAAGCAGGGTACAAATCAATTAATCAATGAAAACATTGTCTAATGACTGACTTTTAAATCACAAAGCCATTTTAGAGTATAAGTAAATACCTGAAATAAAGAAGGCACTTCACACACTCCCTCTCTTCCATTTCCATCAACTTTTGTGGACAAATGCAATGGGTAATTGAAAACTTAATATCACAACCACTAAATAGTCAAACAGCCTTTAGTAACTTGTTGCTTCCTGGAAAAGATGAATCTGATAATTAACTTAAAGAAAACAAACCAAACAAAACTCTCCACTACCAGCCTGGCAGCTAGGGAGGCATTATTGGGTCTGAATCGAGGAAATCAGGAAATACTTACAATCATGATGAACGTGCCCAAGAACTCAGAGAGGGTTTCTTTCGCTAAGCTGCTCTTCAAGACCAGTCTCTGCTTGAAGCTTTTCCCCTTTTCTGCTTTCTCTGGCTGCATCTTGGGGCTTCTCTGAGGACTCCTGTTTCCACCAATGCCTACCTGTTGTGGTCCTCACTTTCACAGCCACATGAAAATGGACGTTTTGACAGTGGCTCACAGATTCCTGGAGATGTCTGGTGAGAGTCTCTGACTGTACAAATGCCGTTCCAATTAGAGGCTGTGGCTTAATCGTCTTCTGGTGGAACTGTCATTCCCTGTTCACTGCTATCTGTTTGAATTTGCGACTTAGAACCTGAAATCCCCCAAATGATCCTTTTTGTGCCTGATAGATTAATCATTACCTTTATTCTCAAGGTACTTTTTTCTCTGTTGGTTTTTTTCAAGAGATGAGAAAAGAGATGTGCTGGTTGTGTTGCCAAACCACAGTGATGGGCCCTGGTCCAGAAAAGATTTGCATGTTACACAATTGCAGGCTTCTGATTTTTTTTTTTTTTCTCATTCAGAAGTGGGTGGTTGGAGTGTAGTTTGGAATTGTCAAACCAGGTGTAGATATATCCAATGTAAACATTCTTTTCTGAAAAAGGTTTTTATGCAAAATGAAGAATTTGAAGAAAATACAGATTTATCACCCTAGAAGATTAATCACTCTTGTTTTCTTCCAGTATCATTTCAGTGACTTCATGATACCACTCTGAGGTTAGTAAGAACCACAGGGGCCATCCTAGAGATAGAGAAAAAACATACAGGGAGACCATTGCAAGCTTCACACTGCAAGTCACCTCTTCGGTTATGAAACTGGGCTTCATTTGCTGAAGATACTTTAGGATCCAAGAATCAGAAAGATGGAGGAGTCACCTTTTTGGGTTTCTTCTGAAGAAGTATTCCAGTTTGAAAACAGTCACTCTTCTTCATTTACCATGAAATATTTAGACATAATACATAGGAAATAAACAATAGCAGCTTGAAATTCTTTACTGCATGGAGACGACTGAGCTGGAAAGAGATCAATCAGCATGTATGCCATCCTAATCAAACAAGAAAGTACACCTAACCAAGGCTCCTAGGTTATACCCTTTAAATTTGATAAATTGACATCCTTGCTGGCAACAAACTGTGTTTGGTACTAGCTTCTTGTCCTGTCAAATATTCAAGCCTCGTTTTTCAAAACTGACTTGTCTGAAGAAATAGAATACAGCATTAGTTTCTAAACAACAAGGCGGGCCTAGTTTCTGATTACCATTGTGGACTCATGGAATTAGTACCTACGCTGTGTGGTTCCTTCCAGTCCTCCCACAGGGAAGCCAGCTCTGCATCAGGCCCTCGCCTAGCTTTGCAAAAAGGGAGGGAGTAGAGGACATGGAGAAAGCAGCTGATGAGAGGCCAAAGGCAGAAGGAGACTTCTGATCTATAGGTGACATTTAGAATTTAGACTTAAAAAAGTTATCGCTTGCCTGAGGCCACACTACTGCAGAACCAGGACAAAACCTCAGCATTTTGGCTTTAATTCCTGGTGAAGTTATCAGAGCTACCATTGTCTGGAAGGGTTACCTATGACCATACCATTACCAAGTCCCAGTGGATGGACCAGAGAAACAGGACTTTCTTACTGTGACTACAGCTAATAACATGCAAGAGTGTTCTTTAGTCTTCCCATTCACTCATCTAACAACTATTTATTGCACACTCAGTACCTGCCAAGCACTGCACTTAGCAAGAGCACGTAGGGTTCTTGCCCTTCACAGAGCCTAGAGTCTAGTGAAGCAGACAGATGTAAGTGAAATAATCCCACACACATAAATACAAAATCACAACTGAGATGTATGCTGCAAAGATGGGGGCCATATTTCTATAAGCAAATATAACAAAAGGATTTGACTTTGTCAGAGAGATCTCTGATGGCTTCTCCAAGGAAATCATGTGTAGACTGAGATCAGAAAGAAGCATGGGTTTAAGTATATGAAGTGGGGAAGAAAATGCATGTACAAAGGCCTTGGTGGGTTTGGGGGTAGGGGGTAGGGGACAGCATGATATCTCTCAAAGAATAAGAGAAATTTACTGTGGTTGGCCCCAGAGAGAGTGAAGGAGTACAGCATGCAAAATGAGCCCCGAGGTGTGGGCAAGGGTCAGACCTTACTAGCCTTGTAAGTGGTAGTTAGGGCTAGAAGCTTAAGTCATTGAGGTGGTTTAAGCAGAAATATGACACGATCAGATTAGAGTTGTGAAAAGATCCTCCGAGCTGTGAGGTAGAGAGAGGACTGGAGGGGACTTGGAATGGTCATAGGTAGATCCATTTGGGGGTATTACTGAATTCCAGAACCAGGTGGTAGCTTTGATAATGGAGAAATGGAAAGATCCAAGAGTTCTTTATATCTTCAAATTGGAAGAATTTGGCAGGTTAGATGTGGGAGATGAGGAAAAGAGACTGAGAAAGGTTGGTTCCTGGTTCCTAACTTGCTGGGGGTGGTGCTGCTGAGTCCTGTGAGAGGAAATCCTGGAAGAGGACCAGAAGTGCAGTGGAAGATCGTTAATTCTGCTTGTGCAAAGTTGAGCCTCAGGGGCTTCTGAGTGACGTAAATTAGGAAGTGATATGGGTCCAGATGAAGAAGGAATGTCTGCGTGCTCAGGGTGGTGATAACTGGAGCCTGGAGTAAAGAGGCTCCCTAGGGAGAGAGTTTGAAGAGAGCTAAGAGTTTGATATGGAACATTTCATGCTTAGGTAGAGGAGGATGGAATCTGCATTATTTCTGTTTTTCTACCTTCAATTGACAGTCACACGTCTCACCTCCATCATCACAAACAGCTCATCATCAAACATAGCTTACTCGTATAAAATATTCACTGAACAAAATGTTCCAGCCACCTAACAAAATGTTCAAAAGCGTTCTAAGAGGGTAAGCAATGAATAGTATTCCTCCTTCCACCTAGGAGGGGGCCTTTGTCAAAATACCCTGACTCCAAAGTGTTAACTGGAAGCCTAAGGGAGCTTTTAAATTTCATTCACTCAGAAAATGTTTTCATTGAATATGTACCATGTGTCAGGCATAGCATTAAGCAGTGGGAATTTAAAAATGAAAATAAAAATCTCTATTATTAAGGAATTAATAGTCTAAGTGACAAAGACATCTGAATGAATACACCATAGAGTAGAATAGAGTTGTAAGCAAGATACTGAACCAAAATTTCTGTCACCATAGGGACATCTGAGAGCTAACTCTGCATTTGCCAATATACAGAGGAAAGAATGAGTACGGCGACTGCCATCAACAGTTCTAAAGCTGATGAGCTTTCCTGGATGCACTGCTATACTGATTTTCCAGGGCTGGCGTATGCTGTTCTTTTATTAATAGTTCCCTTGGCTCTGCCCCGTCTTACCTTGTCTTCTCCCCAACATTCTATTCTGTGTTTATCTACTTTTGCCTTGCGTAACCATCTTTGCCTACACTCATGCAATCCCAAGATAGAAGCCTGGTGTTTATAAGCATAACCACCTCACACCCTGACCTCACTTCCCCTACACCTCCTTATTCTAAATTCCAGTCCCTCAAAGCCTTCCTCTCCACCTAGTTATTACCTCATGATTACCCAGGTTAAGGATGCACTTCCCAGCATCTCAGGTTCCATTGACCCAGTGACTTTCTTCTACACCCATGTTGCCAAAGCCCAACTCTGGGTATGCCCAACCATCTTTTTTTTTTTTTTTTTTTTCTTTTGCCCCTCAGAATTTCTCTTCCCAGGCTGCTAAATGTTGCTGAAGAAAATCACAAATGTATTGATTGACACTATTGCAGATAATTGTGATGTAGGATCAGCAGTGGCCCCATGTTCTTAGTTAACCTTTTATTTCCAAGTTTCCAGATTTTAGCATGCATTAAAATCAGCTTCCCTCAGAGACTGATTCTGTAGATCTGAGATGGAGCCCAGGAATCTCACAAGCATACTTGATAATTCAGAGCCCATTCTTTGCCCAGCAGCAACCACATACCTCTTCTATGCCCTCCAGCTCACAGTCCCAACCTTCCCACTCAGATGATTACTTTTTTCTCCAAATCCACTGGGAAAGCATAGGTTTCATTGACTGTAAGTCCTTTTATGCTCTTACTCCTAAAAAATTTGCCTTAGTTTTATTTATGTTATCCTCCTTTCCCTTCCTTATTCCTACCGTTTGCCCTATGTTGGTGTTCTGTTCCAGCCCCTCTGGAACCTTGGCCAGTCAACTTTCCATTCACTCTCAGTCTCTTTCCAGCATTGGCTTTCTCCCACCACCCCAGGACCAAAACAAACACAGGTCTCTCTAATACTGAAAAACATTCCTCAAAGTTGTTTCACTCCAAATTACCACTTTATCTATTAATATCTCCTCCACTTTCCTTCTTTTCCACTTACAGAAGAAATAACCTTTTTCCTGTGAGTGTAAAATCATATTACACTGTGAAAAAAATTAGAAGTATTTAAATTAAAATGTTAAAATTTCTTATAATCCCTGTCATCAGAGATAACCATTGTTAACAGGTTGGAATATCTGCAGAATTTGTTTCAATAGGCTGGGCATGTTAACTCACGCCTGTAATCCCAGCACTTCGGGAGGCCAAGGCGGGTGGATCACCCAAGGTCAGGCATTCGAGACCAGCCTGGCCAACATGGTGAAACCCCGTCTCTGTTGAAAATACAAACATTAGCTGGGCATGATGGTGCATGCCTGTAATCCCAGCTACTCGGGAGGCTGACACTAGAGAATCGCTTGAACCCAGGAGGTGGAGGTTGTAGTGAGCCAAGATCACGATTGCGCCATTGCACTCCAATCTGGGTGTCACAGCCAGACTGTCTCAAAAAAAAAAAAAAAAAAAAAGTAAAGAAGAAGAGTTTGTTTCAGTAGATCTAATAATATATAAGTATCTATTCTTTTCTTCACCCTAAAAGTAGGGTTATACTACATTTACTATATCAAAAATTTTTTTCCCACTTAAACGTTCATGCTTAGCCTTCTATGCCAATGTAAAATTAATCTTTCTAATGACTGTGTAATATTCCCTTGTACAAATGTGCCATAAATTAAACAAACTTCTCTTAATAGGCAATTGGTTGTTTCCAATTACTGTTCATTAAAACAACTCTGCAATGAACATCCTTGAGTATCTCTATCTCTTAGCATAACTTCCTAGAAGTTGAATAATTAGTCAGAATATGCACATTTAAAGTGTGTTAAAATATCTGTTTTCTCATTTTCTTTAATATCGGGTAATTGAAATCTACTAAATGTTTTTCCCAATCTAACAGTTAAAAAATATTGTTTTAGTATGTATTCCTTTGTCTAACAGTGAAGTTGAGCATCTTTAATGCATTAGCTATTTTTTATATTTTATTTTTATGTCCTCTGCCTACTTTTCATCTGTAATTCTTACTTTTTATTAGTTTGTTTCAACTCTTTATAAGATATGAATATAAATCTTTTATTTGTTAGATGTGGCATGTCATTTTCCAGTTAGTTATTTATCCTTTAACTTATGATGATTCTATTTGATTGCAATATAGAGGTTTAGAAAATTTTATGTACTCAATTCTGAAACCTTTTTCTGTATAGTTTCTGACTTTGTTATTTGTGCTAAGAAAGACCAGCACTATCCCAAAATGACAAGAATATTAAAATGTGTCCTATATTTTATTCTGGTATTTTTACAGTTTCATTTTTATATTTAAGTCATTAATTTTTCTAGAATATATTTTGATGTATAAAGTAGGGCTCTAATATTTTCTCAATATTTTGATCTCTTATATATAAAAACTTCCCAGAAGTAAAGTTGCTGTTTTAATACCTCTAGTCTTGCTATATATTTTAATGACTTTCTGGTAGATCTCCCCTCATTATTTTCCAACATATGTTGGCTAGATGAACTTTAGAATCATTTTTTTAAGTTCCATCTCATCCCAACTATAATTCATAAAAAGGCATTCACTTTTATGGATAAAGTTATAATATAACTTTCATAACCAAAATATAGTCCATCTGTCCATTTAGTCAAATCTTCTTTATGTCCTTTAAGTTAAGATACATTATTTTCTCTGTTGTGTCTTCTGAATTCTTGTTAAGCTTATTTCTGGGCATTTGGTATATATTTGTATTTATTTTTGACATTAGGTTGAGATCTCTTTTTTTATTCTGTTTTCTAACTGATCATCACAAGCAAAACTCTATTTCTGTGTCTATCTTCTATCTGCCCACTCTAATGAACTTTCTTTATAGTTTAAAATGGGTTTCTAGTTGATATTGTAGTGAACATTGTTAGTTTTCTACTTGGCATCTATTAAAACTTCTTTCTAATAGACCAAGTTTTCATTTAAAATATCTGCCTTTCTTTCTATGCAACTGGGCTTTTGGTGGAAGACTGACTATTCTCATATCTAAGGGTAAACACTGATTAGTCTAAGCCTACAATAATAATTTTCCTCCCCTTGAAACCATGACAGGTTCAGGAAAAATGTGATTTAATTTGGGCCAATGAAATTTGAGAAGATATTAGCTGGGGTTTTGGAAAGAAGGTCCTCATTTCTGTGAAAGCTACAAGAACCCAGTTCTCTGTCATCTACTGGATATGAGCAAGGAAGCTTGTGCCTATTAAAGACAGCCATCCTGAAACCATGGATAGGCAGAGGGCATGAAGAGGAGGGAGGATGACTTGATACAGAATCTAGCAGGGCATGAAAACAGGACATTCTTGCATCACTGATGATATTACTTCTGGATCTACCAAACTTGAGGCCTACTCTACCCCGGGACTTGCAATTATTATATGAGCCAATAATAGTTAATATTTTCAAAGCCAATTTGAATGTGATCTCTGTTAATTTCAACATTAAAAGCCCTAACTGGTTATTAGCTTAGATTTTTGAAGGTAGAATATAATATGAACTATAACAACTCATTTTACCTCTTCTCTTTTAATACTTCTATTTATTTCTTTTTCTTGTTTTATTACATTGGCTGAAGCCATTACAAAAATATTTAATCATAATAATGAAAATTAGCATTTTTCTATTGTTCCTAAATTTAAAGACAATGCCTCTCTGTGTCATTCAGTAAGTTTCATATTTCCTATTATCATGCTTAGTTTTTTTGTTAATTACTGAGATTTTTTAAAACAGTAATGAATATTGAATTTTTATCAAATGTCTTGAATATTTAATGAGAAGTTTTCATTTTAAAAACTTTCATTTTTCTTTATGTCATTAGTTAGTTACATTTTAAATGATCTACTGTTGAAACAGGCTTGCATTCCTGAAAAGTCTCCTGCTTGGTTGTGAAATACATACACTGCTAGATTTAGTTTTCTAATACTTATTTTTGATTTTTTTTGCTTGGATATTCATAAGCAAAACTATAAAAGGGTAGTTTGTGTTTTACTTATCAGACTTTGATATCAGACACACTAGCCATGAACAAATGAACTGCATATATTTCCATATTTCTCTACCCTATGGAACAGTTTAAATAACCCAATAATTATCTGTTCTTTAAAAGTTAATGGGTTCTATGTACATGCGAATATGAGCCAACATCCTCTTTGGCAAGTAGATCTTTGAGAATATTTTAATATCTACTATCATTACTGTCATCTATAGGTCTTAGGTACATTTTAGTCATTTGTGGTTTTCTAGAATTTGTTCTACTCAATCTAGAATCTCAGAATTAATAAAATAGATGTAGTGTATAATGTAAAGCATCCTTTTTCATTTCAAATGTAATCTATTTGTGCTTTTCTCTTTTTTCTCCTTGGTCTCAATTGCCAGAAGTGTATCATTTTTATTGTTATTTTTGAAGAACCATGTCTTGATTTTATTTGTCAAAAATAGTTTTGTTTTATTTAAAATTAATTAATATATGATATTCCCTGAATTCCCTTTTCTGTATATTTCTGGTTAGGGTGGACCACAAGAGAGATTCTTCTGCAAGACATGAAGGACAGGTTTGAACAGCAGCCCTGTTGTAGCTCACACATGCCATCATCTATCTGCTTGCTCACCTTTGTGGTGTAAGGCAGCAGGCACACAGCGGGCACACCCAGGCCTTCTCCACCTTCCCCTGGGTCCTCCTTCAGTTTCTCTGGCTTCTACACTAGATGTGTACATGTTCAACATCAACATGAAGTGTTCCAGTTTCTGTAGGACATGCATACCATCAAAGTCAGAGGCAACAGGAACTGACACAGGTTTTGACAGGTGTCAATCTGAGACAGCCAAGTATAAAGAGGTCCCTGGAGAACCTCTGACTGGCCTGCACACTGGGAGGAGTTTACACTGAGGTGGAACCTCGGGAAGTTTGTGCCGTTTGCAGGGAGGAGGATCCTGGCCTCTCCCGTTCCAAGGTGGTAACCTGAGGATTCAATCTGTGATATGGCGGCTTGTTAACAGGAACCTCTTTCCCTTTGCTGAGTTTTTTCCCTTTTGCCCAGTAAATTCCATTTTTTTTTTCCTCACCCTTCAAAGTGTCTGTGAGCCTAATCTCTCCTGGCCATGTGACAAGGACCCCGTTTTTAGCTGAGCTAAGGAGAAAGTCCTACAACAAGTGTGTCCTCATGGACTCCAGACTGTGTTTGTAGGTTCCGGATTCTTCTTGTTCCCCTTCAAATTACATCCATCTTCTCTTGACTGCCCGCCCTGTAGACATCAAGCATCAGCATCAGACATAAAAACAATAGCCTTGTAAGAGACTGCTAAACCATCTCTCACAATTGTGTAAGGTCAATCACTGTAACAGACTCCTTTATACATATACACACACATATATATGTATTTGTATACATATATATATAAGACATATATGTGAGATCCTGCTTCTGTAATTGAACCCTAAGTTATTTATGTAGGCATTTTCACAGGTATGCAGGCATTTTCACGACAACTTCCTTATGAGCTACATCTTTTATCAAAGTAAATTGTTATTTTTGAGTTACTAAATGCTTTTTTGTTGTATACTATACTTTGTGTGCTGTTAATATTGTCACTCCTACTTTTGTGTTTGTTTGCTGTATCTTTGTCCATCCCTCAATTTTAAATCTGTGGAATAAAAATTAGATCTACATTATATTTTATAGTCAATCTTTTAGAATCACCTATTTAGTTTACTAGCAAAATATCATTTTACAAGAGGCAGATATGTATTTAGCTATGTTCCTGACTTTGAGTGAATCTCTACATAATCTATTTCGTTTATTTTTATTTATTTATTTATTTTTGAGATGGAGTCTCACTGTGTCTCCCAGGCTGGAATGCAATGGCACGATCTCTGCTCACTGCAACCTCACCTCCCGGATTCAAGAGATTCTCCTGTCTCAGTCTCCCAAGTAGCTGGGATTACAGGCGCCTGCCACCATGCTCAGCTAATTTTTGCTTTGTTTAAATGGAACTAGATGAGTGAAGAAATGATAAGCAGGTTAATCAGCATATGTTAATAAATAATAACTTTGTATTGCCATTATAATTTACAGAGTTAGTACATAAATAAAATTTTCAACAAAAATTTTAATACATGCTTTTTATTTAACAACCATTCATATTCTAAATGTTACAAATCAACATCCTTGAAACTTAAAAGAAACCTCTCAATATTGTAGGAAAGTTTTTGTCCTTTTTAGTAAACAAAGAAAGCCAACCTTCTGATGACAAGATTTAGAATAAGAATAGATATAATTTAAATTTTTGTAGCTATCGGTAGTCTTCCCCATTAGCTAGATGAACAAAGGTGACCTGCTACTCCAGCATTTGATATTCTCAAAATTACTTATGGCAAATTTCTGCTAGTGAAGTTTGGGAAATTTGGTCTCAATTTTAATCAAAGCTAAATTACATATATTTAGAAATTTTAATAATTTATTTCTAGAAACTTTTTTAGTGTTTTCTGTTTGAATGGTTAAAATCAATAGTGACTGGGCTCCCTATTGTCAGACTCTCCTTCTCTTAGACTGTTTTCAACCATCATCCTAATACACATATCATTACTCATTTCTCCTTCCTTCATAAACTGTAGAAAAAAGTCAAAATACTGTAGGCCTGCCATCTGTTGTTAGCATAAGATAGATTTCTGAAATAAGACACAAAATGCACAAACCATAGAAGAAAATGTTATATTTGACTGTATTAAAATGAAACAATGCCTTTTTATCAAAAGACAACAAAAAGGAAAAAAAGAGGATATTTGCATCATATATAGCAGACAAAGGCCAATATCTAATATACACATAAAGGAAAAGTAGGCAACCCAATGGGAAGACGGGCAAAAAACCTGAAGAGGCGCTTCACAAAGAGGAACCTCAAATAGCCAATAAACGTGAAAAATATTCTCTGCTTCACTAGTAATTAAACAAATGCAAATTAAATCCCCAATGAAATTACATTTTATACCAACTGGATTGGCAAAAGCCAAAAAAAAAAAAGAAATTGCAGGATCAATGATCAGCAAAGATGTAGAACTACTACAACACCAACAGATTTCTGGTGACAGTGTAAATTGGTAAAATATCTTTTGAATGAAACTAAACCCAATTTGCCAATTTGGTATTACCTAATAAATTTTCAGGTGTGTGTATATAATGATCCAGCAATTTCACACTTAGGAATCCACCCTAGAAAAATTATTGCATACATATACCTAAAGAAATATATAAAATGATTCATGACAACACTAGTTCTAGTAACAAAATAACTAGAAAAAAATATGTGAATCAATGGTTAAATGGATAAACAGTACATTTTTATAATGAAATGCCATAAAGCAGTTAATGGCTTACAATTACACATGACAGCATAAGTGAATCCCAGAAATATAACATTGAACAAAAAACATGTTGCAGAAGAACTGTTGGTTGACATAAACTGAAAGGTGGGTTCACAGGTGTTAATTGTACGATAAATTATTATGTCTTATATTTATTTTATTAATAAAGAGAAAAAAATAAAACAACATTGAAAACATAGCAGAATAAATAAACTTCCTGCTCATGATTCACCTTGTGTCACCTTGTTTGGGGGAGAAATCTTTTAAAAACATAATTTAGTTAGAATATTTCCATTTATTTATTTATTTATTTACAGGTGGAGTTTTGCTCTTGTTGCCCAGGCTGGAGTGCAATGGTGCAATCTTGGCTCAGCAACCTCTGTCTCCTGGACTCAAGCGATTCTCCTGCCTCAGCCTCCCAAGTAGTTGGGATTACAGGTGTGTACCACCACTCCTGGCTAATTTTTGTATTTTTAGTGGGGAAGAGGTTTCACCATGTTGGTCAGGCTGGTCCTGAACTCCTGACCTCAGGTGATCTGCATGTCTCGGCCTCCCAAACTGCTGGGATTACAGGTGTGAGCCACTGCACCCGGTCAATGTTCCCTTTTTTAAAACTCAGTGATTCCCCTCTACGTAATAGGTAATGTCCAAACTTTCTAGACTGATATTTAAGTTCTATCATAAATCTGACTCCTCCACAGTTGCGCAAATATGTGTCTCAATATTCCTAGCATGAAATACTTCATTTTATCTGAAGGGTGCATATAGATTCTTCCACAGCACTCCTTATTTATTTCTGCCTACAAGTCTTTGCTTGTGCTGTGTCCTCTCATCTGGAAGGCTCTTATTCTGCCTCGCTTCCATCCAAATTGTACTCACCTCACCTTTTGAAGAATTAGACTTACTAATTCATTTATGAGTCCTTCCCTCACAATTCCATTGAACAGGGAAATCTCCCACAATCAAATACGTATACCACTCACTGTATGAATTACTCACATAGCCCTTAATCACATCAGTTTCTTCTCTCTTCTTGTATATTTGTACATATGTATGTATGCATATGTTTTCTGTCTCCAAATAGATTATAAACTCTTCAGAAATATGAACTATGTTTTATACTTTTTTGGTATGGTCGAAAGGGCTTAGTACAGGTAACGTGTAATACAAAGAAACAAAATTTACCAGTAGCTTGCATAGCAGACATAGTCTTTTCCTTCCTTCTGTGTCCTGAGACGCACGGATCTATGATCCTCTGGTCAGGGGTTGCAGGAGCAAGGAAAGGAAGTGTGTGTCTTAGAGGCTGATGAGAGATGGATAAGGCTTTGGGAAAGGGTAAGAGAATACAGAGCCACATCTAGGTGGTCATGTCAAATCTTCTGCTTTAGAAAGATCACCTCATTTCAGTGTATTCTATTTTCATGAACTAAGAAAACCTAGAAGGTTGTTTTTACCAAACACACAAAATATTTTCACAAAAAAATGATAATCACAGAAGTACAATTTAATAAATATGGAGAACTAAGTATGGACAGAATGCTGGGCCTTTCATTAAAATAAATAGCTCTTCACGGTTTATCAAACATTTGCACCAACTATTTTATTTGTATCTCAAAACAATCCTATAAAGTAAAAAGAATAGATATATTGCATATTATATGTATAAATGTATATGAATTTCTTGTTTCTTGCCTGTCTCTCCTACTACAGTGTGAGTGCCTAAAAACAATGTTGACTGTTAGACTATTAGATACCCAGTGCCTAATCTTTTTTTTTTTTTTTTTTTTTTGGCTGAATCTCACTCTGTTACCCAGGCTGGAGTGCAGTGGCATGATCTAGGCTCACTGCAACCTCCGTCTCCCAGGTTCAAAATATTCTCGTGCTTCAGCCTCCTGAGTAGCTGGGATTACAGGTGTGTGCCATCACACCCAGCTAATTTTTGTATTTTTAGTACAAATGGGGTTTCCCCATGTTGGCTAGGCTGGTCTCAAACTGACCTCAAGTGACCCCCCTGCCTCAGCCTCCCAGAGTGCTGGGATTACAGGCATGAGCCCCCACACCTGGCCTGGTGTGTAATCTTTAATAAACACATGAGAAATAGTGAAGCAAACCCTCGCTATACAGTTGAGGAAACTGAAGCTCAAGAAAGAGGACTGACCTGTCGAAAATCATGCAGTTAGTGGAGAGCGAGGATTCAAATCTACACCTCTGGAATCCCGTTCCATCGCACCTTCTGCCATTGCTCAACACAATGGGGAAATCCCATTGCCAAAACTGAAAGGACATTTTGATCATAACTTTTTGTTTGTTATGATTTTTAAAAAAATGTTGTTCAACTTTCTCTAATTTCTTTATGACTGTGCTATTTACACAGAATGAATACACTAAAACTGGGGAAAGGTACCTTAGGTAGAATTGCAGCTCTCTGTGAGGGTAAAGCTGAGGCCAAGAGCTTGGTCTTTGTCACTTGGCCTAAATGGACTCCACAGGCCCAGCCATGTGCGTCTCCCAGTCACACAGCTGATCACACAGGCTGGGAGTGATCCAGTCAAAACTCATCTTCAGAAATGCAAAAACACAAAAGCCTGTGCCTTGATGACAGGGCATTAGCAACAACTGTGCATAAGGTGCCTAGTATTACAATTGCAATGTTAGTATTTCAGGAGCCTAAATTATTTACCAGGTTACCTGGGAGTTGGGTTGAGGAATCACATTTCCCACACATTAACAACGGACTAAAACATCTAGGACTTCCATTCTCTGTAATCACTGCATTTTTCCACTTCCATTCCCCAACTAGCAGAGGTGCTGAACACAATATCCTGAGAAAGGCATTGAAGTTCCCCTAAATTTCTGAGCAATCAGGATAGGAGTACATTGCTCGCTTTTCGAGCTTTGGTAGTGGAAAGCCTCAATGCCTACTGCTTGCCAAATATTAGTCCCGTGTACTCTCTGTATAGTTCTGAGAATCTGGGAATTCCTTCTGGTCCTAGCAACTATCACTCTTTCAGTTGGTTATATTGCCATTCATGTCTATGAAGGTGCTAGATCATAAATCTCTCCTTCCAGAAGCAACTCAACAAATTTCCATTCCAACTGTTCCATTGAGCAAAGAGGACACAAAAATCAATTGTTATGGCTCTTTTCAATAAAACCCTCTTCTCCTGCTGTTGTATTTGTAACACAATGGAGAGAAACAGCAATGGCCACTGATCTCAGGTGACCTTTACTTCATCCTCAGGAAAGATGCCATGTCTTTCCTGGTGCCAATATCCTGTGGCTCTCCATAGACTTCCAGGAGACACTGAAGCACATGGGCAAGGAAAGCTTCCCTTGTCTCCCAAAACCAGCAAGGCTTATATTATTAATATTATTATTACAATTTAAAAATTAATTGGGAAGCTGTTGAAAATATACTACAATGACCTGTAGAAAATGAAAAACAAAATTATGTCATTTCAAATAGACCATTATCTAAGAAGTCACTGCAGAATATGCCATTGGTACCAAAACCTTTGTTCTTGGTAGTGAATGAAAGGTGTGTTTTTAAATGCCATATTTCTTGATGGAAATACACTCTCAAAAACACCTTGAAATACCTCTGGCTTAATGCAAAGACTTTGGAGATTTTGACCATTTTTACTCAGGTAGATCTTTTGTAGATGAATCTCAGAATAATTGATCAAATTCGCACAAACCTGAGTGGTTTCAACAGTTAAAATGATAAAAGTAGCTAATCAATAATTGTACAAGCAGTAGGAAAAAAATTTAAGTCAGCTCCATTTTGACTGAGTGATCTGAATTGAACATAGTCATGACTGATGTGTGCTTGCCAAGGGGCTCCTTGACTCTGTGACTTTTATGTCCTCTATGATCTGAGTTCATTGATCTTTTGGGTACAAAGATGAAGACCATTTGTTTACCCAAACATTTGTTCAGAGAGAATTCATTTAAGGGAAAGTGAGTTGACTAAATGAAGCAAGGTCACTTTTGGTTTTGTTTGTTTTTGTTTGATCCATGATATCAAAGAGACTGTTGAAATTTGGTATGCTACTAAAGGACATGAAGAAAAACATTGCAATCTATTTGAAACTAAATGGAAGTCAATAATACCTTTCAAATGAGCATTTTATCTATAATGTAAAAATATTTATTATGTTTGGTAAATGAAAGAGGTAAAGTGACATCTTGAAAGTGATTTAATCCACTATCTTAAAACAAATTGACAGAATGGATTTCCTATATTGTCTATATTATGATATTTTAAAAAATTTATATTGACTCAGTTCAGTTCAGCAAACATTTTTTGGATGTATGGATGCTTAGCACTGTGCTAGCCCTGAATACAGGAAGATAAATGAAAAGCAGCCCTGGCTCTCAAGATGATTTCAGTCCAATTAAGAAAACACTTATAGTGTTGGTAAATTTGGTAAATGTATAGAACTTCTATTTTATCAAATACCCCAGGGTGAAATCAGAACAGAGATGAGGACTCGCTGGTTAATAAGTACTCATCCCTTTGTTTAGCAAATGCATTTGCAAAGAAGTTAATGTAACATTATCTACTTTCTTGCACAGAGATTCACAAGATCAGAATTTTAGAATTGGAAAAAGTGGTAACGTACACACAACCCAACTCCTTTATCATCAATAAGGCAAGAGAGGCTCAGTGACTTCCCTGGAGTCAGCTCACAGGGGACCAAGACTAGAATGCTAGAATCAAGGATTCTAATTGCTTTTATTCTTTTGTTTTTGTTTTTGAGACAGAATCTTGCTCTGTCGCCCAGGCTGGAGGGCAGTGGCACAATCTCAGCTCACTGCAACCTCCACCTCCCAAGTTCAAGCAATTCTCCTGCCTCAGCCTCCTGAGTAGCTAGGATTACAAGCGTATGCCACCACTGCCCAGCTAATTTTTGTATTTTTAGTAGAGACAGGATTTCATCTTGTTGGCCAGGCTGGTTGTGAATTCCTGACTTTGTGATCCACCCGCCTTGGCCTCCCAAAGTGCTGGGATTACAGACCTGAGCCACCGCACCCGGCCCCTAATTTCTAGTCCTCTCTTCTTTCCTCTAGAATGTGCTGTCCCTCCTTGTTCTGCTATTGATTTTACTCATGAACAGTGGGGCCTCAGGGTCAAAAGTCTGGTTGGAAGAAGAGCTGGGGGACTTGCCTTGGAGTTGTGTTGAGTGCTTGATATGGACCCATAGAACTGTTTTGTAAAGATACTTTACATAAGATTTGAAAAATATCAGTTACACTCCTCCGAGATTCCTAAAGTCCTACAAGCCACCTCTTGGTGCCACTACTGCTTGTAAAATATAATATTGTCATTTAATTTGCATGCAGTTGAATTAAATGAGCTCTTAGTACATAGAATTTACGGAACTTCTTGCCTCTAAAAAGATGTTAAGGTAAGACTGATTAACTCTCTTACAAAAGGGGATAGGATTGTCCTTTGAGTGGAACCAACTGAGACCCAGGATTTCTTCAGCTTCCCAGATCTGGAAGCTCTATTTTATTGTATTGCCCAAATGTGACTGAGCCCTGGAGAACTGAGTCATGATACAATATTCACCAGATACTGACTAACAAACAAGATGACCATTTATTAACTCACATTGTGCAGAACAACCATGATTACCCTGTTGGCTGATCAGCACATGCTTCCTTAGTAGTAAAGTCTATCGGAGGAGCCAAATTACTCTTGGAATCTTGGAAAACATGGATTAGAATGGAGGGAATGGCTGCCTTAACAACTCACTGTTATTACTGAACTGCTCCTTCTACCCACAGACAGGTTCCCTTCAAGAAAGAACTTGCTTCCCATTCCACTCTCAGGGATTCTCTCTCCAGGTTCCAGATCCTCCTGAACTTGATGATTCCGTTTGCTGGCTCTATTTCATACTCCCTTTTCCTCAGCCAGGTTTTCACCTTTCAGTCCATCTGCTTTGGGATTGATATTTCTTTAGATGGTTCCTGGCTCTCAACCCAACTTTTACTCCTGGCTACTGTCCTTCAGATAACTCTTGGAACTCGTCCCTATCCATTCTGACATCTAGCCCAGCAACCAGAATCTTTCTGTGTCAGAAACCATAGCATCCTCACTCCTATCACTCTGTTCCAGAAAAGATTCAGACAGTAACCTGATTGATGTACCTATTTCTACTGTGGGGATCTATCTATGGAAGGAACCAGAACGTTGTGTTTGTTGGTCATGACTCCATCACCTGAGTGGTGCTGGAGACCATTTCTTTACTCATGAGAGAGAGAAGAGTATAGGGTTGAGTTAGAAAACCCCCAAGTTAGAGGGCTTGGGTTTCTATTAATATTTCTCTTTCACTACTTAATAGCTATGAACCTTAAGCAAGCTATTAACTGCTTTGCACCCAGTTTCCTTATAGAATATATGAAGATAATAATAGTTCATACCTCATGGGACTCCTCTGAGGAGTAAATGAATTATTTCATGTAACACAGTCCGTATGACAAACAGGAAGGACACAATACTTGTTACTCTTCTTTTTCTATACTTTTTCTAGATTCCAAGCAGCCCCTTTTCTTTATGACAGCACAATGACCTCAGACATTTCACAATCCTATGGAGTGGGTTATAGTTTCAGAGTAACACCCCCTTGATCTGATGTGGAAATAGATTAAATAAGATTAGATTAGAAGAGATTAGATAGAATGTGATTGTGGAGGAGCACAATCGTATTGTGTAACATCTCCAGGACATACCGCCTAGCAGGTGTCTTATCAAATGACAACAGCCACCCCTTACTGAGCACTTTTTTATGTGTCAAGTACCATGCAAATTGCTTTATGAAAATTGTTTTGTAATCTTTTATGTGATGGTCAATCAGGTGTAGTCACAAAAGGAGATACAGCAGAGGCTCAGGGAAAAAAAACAAAGTTTATTATACTCACAGATCCTAGAGACAAGAGGCATGGCAGGCCATGCTACCCCACAAAGTGCTACATACAAGGGAAGGACACTAGGGTGGTTGGGAGGCAGATGTCAGTAGCAAGGAGAGGGTTTAGGTCTTTTTTTTTTTTTTTTTTTTTTTGAGATGAGGTCCTGCTCTGTCACCCAGGCTAGAGTGCAGTGGTGTGATTAAAGCTCACTGCAGTGTCCAACTCCTGGGCTCAAGCAATCCTATCACCTCAGCCTCCCTCATAGCTGGGATTATAGTCATGTGCCACCACACCCTGCCAATTTTTAATTGTTTGTAGAGACCTTATGGAGGCAAGGTCTCACCACATTGTCCAGGCTGCTCTTGAACTCCTCAGCTCAAGTGATCCTCCCACCTTGGCCTCCCAGTGTTGGGATTACAGGGGTGAGCCACTACAGCCCTAAATGAAGATTTCCAAAGAAAGGGAAAGGCAGGACAGGGGGTACAGTTCAGCATTGGTTATTTTGATAATTTCAGTGGGCTTTAGGATATACAGGGGGTCGTGAGTTGCCTGGCACCTGGTCCTGGGATGATTAAGGCAGAGAAATCTTGCCTCTTGGAGTGTGTGGACCAGATAGAGAAGGTATGGCTCTGGATTGGTTAGTATATCAAAGACGTGCTCCTATGTGAGCCATTTGTTAATCTTTAAGAATTGGCTAGCCCTGGGGGAGCAGTCTCTGCTCAGCTAGCAAGATTTTCTTAAGATATCAAAAAATCATAAATATGGAAAACTAAAAATAATTTACAATACAAATATTACCACACATAATCGTAGCAATATCTTTGTAAGGAAAGATATTGTTATTGCAGTTATAAAGATAAGAAAACTAGACTTCCAGGCATTAGGACATTTGCCTGGGTGGGCAGTAATTGGAGGAGTCCTGATTTGAATTGAGGTATTCCTGGTTCTATGTTGGGAAAAGCTGAGTGTTGGGGCAAGCTTGCGTGTCTGACAAAGTAAAAGAGTCTTAGAACATGTCCAGGGTCCAGGGTCTAAAATCCTTTGTGGCCTTTGGAACACCAAGCTCTGTGCTAAAGAGTGATGTACTATAATCTAAGCCTGGAGCATAAAACCCCTTGTGCCTTGGATAGAATCCAGGGCTTGTGGCTCTGGAATGTGTCTAGACTTTCTGGCTCCTTGCTCCTTGATCTCCAAGGATTGATTGTATCTTGAGTTAAAAGAACCTACTCTCCATTATCTCAAGTGGCAGAGCATATGCTAAACCATCACAGCTGTAAATCATGTGCTTAATGCAACACTCCCTTTCAATCCCACATTCTCACCATCTGTTTCTTTGTTTGATTACCAATAAATAGTCTGGGCTTCTAGCGCTCAGGGCCTTCACAGCCTCCACACTCGCGATGGCCCCCTGGTCCCACTTTCTCTCTCAAACTGTCTTGTCTCATTCCTTTAACTCCACTGGACTTCATCACCCTCACAACCTGGTGTTGGGTCCAATCACCCCAACAGTTCCAGGGCTCATACTTTTCTCCAGAATGTTCTGTTTTTTTCTGCATACAATTTAGAGTGACCCTTTCCTTAAACTATCTACCTATTGTAGGGGTACCTTTGTATAGACTCCTAAAACAATGACATAGACCTCATTGTCCATTATCAAGTTAGACCAGGTATCTGGAATTTCCTGGGACAGTGGGACAGCCCCCCTGGTTGTGTCTTATCACATTATGCTGTCCTGCACTTTGTTTATTTATTTTGCTTCTGTTGTTTATTGTTATTTTGGCCCCAGTTCTGAGCCAATGAAGTTTTTCCATCTTAACATCCCTCTGGCTGAAGACCAACTTACCAGTCTTCCTAGGAACTGAACTGATCCTGGGGTTGAACCCCAGGTAGCAGTCAATTATGATATTGATTAGAAGAACTAGTGGGTACAGATTGGGGGCACCATCCTCACACCCACTTCTGTGGCATCCATGATGATCCATTTCCAGTCCCTTCCTTGGCTCTACTCAATTCCTTGCTGGGGTAGCCATACCCCAAGTTCTGTTCTTGGCCTCTCTCTTGCTCATTCTCTCACGTTTCTCTTCAAGGCTGAGCTCTAGCCTCTGGTTTGCCTCACATGAGTGTTCTGCTTGGGCGTTCTAGGTCCTGAGATGAACTGAAGACCTTGAATGGTAGCCTCTGTATCACAGACTGTACCCCACATTTTTCCCTGCAAACTTTCCTGTCTTCTCACCTTCTCCATATCTTGTTGACATATCCTACTCTCTTGGTCTCCCAGGTTTGAAATCTTGGAGTCACCTTTAATGTAGCCCTGTCCTTAGACTGCAAGTTTACCCATCTACCATAACACCTCTTAGATTTACATTATCTTTTCCTGTCTTACTGATACAGCCCTAAACCTTTTCATTACATGTGTTAAGTATTAAAATAACCTGTCAACTCCAGGGAACTAAACACCCTCTATAAGGTCCACAGATGAGTTTTGGTGTGACTATAAAACCCCTGAAATTATTTTTTAAATTCTTGTGTGTTTGTGTGCATACATTTATTTCCTGTATAAAATAATACTTTTCATCAGCCTCTTAAAGGGGCTTGCATCTGTTTCCTAGTACCACTGTAACAATCACTAAAAATTTAATGGCTTAAAACAACGTAAGTTTATTCTCCTACAGTTCTGGAGGACGGAAGTTTAAAATCAAAGCTTTGGGAAGGCTTTACTCCTTCTGGAGGCTTCCACTTCTTTGACCTTCCCAGCTTCCGGATACCACCAGCATTTGTCGGTCTGTGGTTCTCTCCTTGCAATAGTGCAGCCCTTGCTGATATCGTTACATTGCCTACTCGCTCTGACCTTCTGCCTCTCTCTGATAAGGACCTTTGTGATTACATTGGCCCCGCTCAGGTAATCCAGGATAGTCTCCCCATCTCGAGATCCCTAACATTTGCAAAGTCCCCTTTGCCACATACAGTAACATTAATGGGTTCCAGGAATTAGAATGTGAATATCTTTGGGAGGCCATTATTCAATCTATGTCAGCAGTCAGTGCCCCAAATACGTTGCAAGCCACTGGCTTAACTGATTTTTTTTAACAATCAGAAAATTATTTCTCTAATGTCACTCTTATCTTGCCATTCTCCTGCTACATTTACAGTGTCTTCTCTTACCTATCAGATCAATCCACTCTTTGCACCAAGTATTAAAGTCTGTCAGCCAACGAGACCCACTTTATCTCTCCAATCTCATTGCCAACCTTCCCCAGCTGGGACATTCTAAGTCATTCCCATGAGAATGCATTGTCACTCTTAACTCTGCGCCTGTTCATGCTGTTGCCCTGCCAAGAATGCTCTGTTATCTTACTTCTCTCCACCAGTGTAATTTCCTCCCTTTTATCAAAGACTTTCTTCCGTGTAATTTATCCTTCGTAATGTTTTCCTTTATGAAGTCTTAGAGTTATTACTGACCGATACTACAATCATTTATTATTTTGAATCATCCTCTTGCTGGGGGTGAGTCAATATTCTGAGGGAAAACGCTTCTTATACATTCCTTGGAGCACCTAAAGGAGCTTATGAATGAATAATTCCTTTTTATCTGTTTCATCTTTTCTCAGAAAACAATTATCTACCTGAAAACACATTGTGTCCTTCATTCTGGCCCTTTGTCCACCATCTGATGATAGCCATTCTGAAATATGGTCCACCATGTGACCTACACAAAGAAAAGAAAATGTTCAATGGATGAAATTTTTAAAAGTATTTAACTAAAAATATTAACTTTATTTCAGCTCTTGATATTTAAAAGCCTGAAAAATATTTTGCAGGTATTTTCCCTCATAAAAGACTGAAAATGGCGTAACTTAGAGGGCTTTAGAAAGTGAGATTAGGACTGGGTGTGGTGGCTCACGCGTGTAATCCCAGCACTTTGGGAGACCAAGGCAGGTGGATTGCTTGAGCTCAGGAGTTACAGACCAACCTGTGCAACATGGTGAGACCCCATTCTCTGCCAAAAATTAAAAAATTAGCCAGGCATGGTGGTATGCACCTATGGTCCCAGCTACTTGGGAGGCTGAGGTGGGAGGATCGCTGGAGCCTGGGAAGTTGATGCTGAAGTGAGTGTGATTGTGCCACTGTACTCCAGCCTTAGCAATAAAGCGAGATCATGTCTCAATACATAAATAAATAAGGTGAGATTACTTAGCCTATGGTACAGATGGAAAGTGTTGTTTATTTATAGTGAGCTGGAAATACTCCAGCTGTCTTTTCCTCTTCCCATCAATTGGGGATGGGCTTGGCAAACATGCCTCGGCAACTTCTCATCAGTTTCCCTTTAGAATCCTGGAGTAAGTCTGTGATTAATAATAGGATCCTTCTACTCTCACCTTCTCCATTTGCTTCTCCTTTTGGCCCCAACTGTAAATTGTCTTATTGTCTCTCTTCTGGTAACCAAATTTCTTTTGTGACTCTATTTTCAATGGTTCATCCTTTTATATCTCCTCTCCTACCTACATCTCTGGGACAAGAGAAAGAGACCAACCTTTCTGAGTCCTCACTATTTCCTCAACCCTCATTCCTTTGAATTCCAAACTCTTTGGCCACATTGTCCTTCACCTTTTCCAACTTCTGTCATGCTGTGGTCACGGACCTTATATGAATGTCCCAAGAACACCTCAACTCATTCATATAGGAGTTCGCCCTCTTTCCTGTAAAGCCTTTTCTTCCTCCTGTATCCCCGTCTCCCTAAATGGCATCACCATGACCCAGTCATTTCATCCAGAAACATCTGTAAACTCTTCTCTCTCCTGCAGTCCTCATATGCAATCCATTAACATGTTCTCTCAATCCTCCGTTATTCTTCTAGAATGTTTTCTCTTCTCTTCAGCCCCACTGCCACAGATATAATCCAGGCTCTCAGACTGTCTTGCATGGCTTAGTACCAAGGTGCCTAATGAATCCTCTGGTCTTGTTCTGCTCCAGCCTGTCCTGCACACTGTTGGAAGACTGACTCGCCAAAGTGCAGACTGGATCATAGAGGTCTTCTGTTGTCATCCTCCCTGCCCACTCCCCTCAACTGGTCGAATCAGTTTGTGTCTCAGTTGAGAGATTAGGTCAAGTGGGACAGAGTGAAGTCTCTGGGTGACTTTTCTTGGGAACCTTTCTCAATCCTTTCCAGGTAGAATATGCCACTTCCTCCATTGTACCTCCTCCCACACATACACAGTATATTCTCCTACCATAGCACTCACAATACCACAACACTCTATTTGTTCACATGCCTGTCTCTGCCTACTAGAATAAAACCTCTTGAAAGCAAGGACTACACAGAAAACAGTGTCTATGCCCTGTCCTACATCCCCATGCTGACTTCAGAGCTTTTCTGCAACTGCAGATCATAGTTGTAGAGCATGCTGGCACCTTCCTAGCTCAAGTATTGGTCCACCTGCTTTACTGGCTGAGGGCTTTCTCCAATGCCAGGGGAACTTGCTCTGCACAGCTGCAGAGCAACTCAGAAGTGCCAAGAATGTATTGCTTCCAGGACAAATATCAACCAACGAGAGATAGAAATCTGTGGGAAAATACTGCAGCTTCATGGCCCTTGTTAAGACCATTTTGAGGCATGATTTCGTAGAGGATAACCAGAGGATAACCATTGTGGGCCCCAGTTGTCCACAATGACACACTCATTAATGCATCCCTTGCTAGCTTTTAATTCCTTCCCTCTCATGATTTCCCCACTCCTCCTCCTGTGCTTCCTGGGAGCACCTCCTGAATAAACTAACTACAGCCTAACACTTGTCTCAATATCTAAGTTAGCGGAGATTCCAAACTAAGATAGACAATTTCTTATTCATCTTTTTGGTACATTTTAAATGCTTAATAATAGTTGATATATAAGCAAAGGAATACATTAATGAGGGGTGTAATGATTCCAGAAGCCAGATGGGAAGTTGTCTTAGAGTCAGGGCTGATGAGATGGGATGGAACAGTGGGAAGTCAACAGAACTGCCCAAAGTATAATAAGTAGTCAGAAAGAGGCTAGGAACAGAGATTGTACAGAAAAGAGTTGGGGCAGAAATCTAAAAAACGAACCAATAGACAAATTAGTTGGATAGTTGAAGATTAGTATGAACCACAGGGGTCTATTTAGACTGGAAGGGGTGGGGATCACAGTTGGAATGATTTCTTTGAGCAACAAGGCAGAGCAAGGCACACTATGAAACAAGGTCTCTTGTTTATAACTGATGCTACATGCATTTCACAGCTTACAACCTCAACCTTCATGAATTGCCCCACTCATCTTTCTAGGCTCATATCTCATCATTTCTCCTAAGAACCCTGCTCTCAGTCCCTGTACATCTATAGTGCAACATATGGTATCCAATTATATTCTACTATCTCAAGCTTCCACCCCTTTGCCCATGTGATTTCCTTGGCTTAGAAGAGACTTCCCCAACTCAATCATTCTAGCTAACTTACAATTGTCCTTCAAATATTATCTAATATTATCTCTTCCAGAAAGGTTTTCCTGTTCTCTTCCCCACTATCTCACAAAACTAGGCAACACTCTTCTTGCACACATAGTACCTGTGCATGGAGCCGAGTGCACCCTCATAAAGCAGACAGACTGCTTCTCTGTCTCCTTTACTAAACTGTTCTCTGTCTTGGGAACTTTGCACAAAATCTAACACGTTTGGAATGTTTAACACAGAGGATTCTGGATAAATGGCATTAGCATGGCAGGATAGCTTTTGTCTTCCTAAATCACCACATAAAAACAGAGAGTGGGCCAGGCATGGTGGTTCACGCCTGTAATTCCAGCACTTTGGGAGGCCTCACCTGAGGTCAGGAGTTCAAGACCAGCCTAGCCAACATGGTGAAACCTTGTCTCTACTAAAAATACAAAAATTAGCTGGGCGGGATGGTACATGCCTATAATCCCAGATACTCGGGAGGCTGAGGCAGGAGAATCACTTGAACCTGGGAGGCAGAGGTTGCAGTGAGCTGAGATTGCACCACTGCACTCCAGCTTGGGCGGCAGAGCAAGACTGTCTCAAACAAACAAACAAACACACACAGAGTGCTTAGCTAGCAAAACCAAAAATTCATGATCAACAGTTATAACAAAACTGAGTGACAAGATTTCCCTGACCCCCAAAATATAAACAGGTGGAACAAGCCACTAACCGCTACAATGCTTGAGTCTTATGTGCTTCTGTCAGGGAGGAAGTGAAGCAGAAAGAAGCAAGAAGGCATCAAAACTTGAAAAGAGAAAAACCCTGAAGCAGCCAACAGATATCCAACAGAAAACATGGGAGAAGAGGGATATGAAGTCAGCAGCTGTCACTGGGAAATTTCAGATCATCTCTAATAATAGGTGAGTGCAAGGGGCCCATGGTGAGGGGCCTAGGGGATGGGAAAAGTCCAGCCCCTCATAAACTCTCTAAACCGACCCATCAGGGCTCCCTTCCCGTTTAAGATCTGACTCCGGGAGAAAGTGCTAGGAGTGGAATCAAAATAGAGATGAAGGCTTGGATAAAAGTGAGTGGGCAGAACAGAACCAGAATATCCCAGAAGGTAAGCCTTTATATATTTTTAACCCTACCTGAAAACGACAAGAAGGAGCTTTGTGAAGTTTAAAGAGCTAGCTGAACTTCTTTCTTTTAGATGTTCATGAAAACAAATTTGGTCAATCAAATTCACACAGAAATTAATAACAGAAAACTACTGAGGTCAAATTCTATACAAAATTAGTAAGAGAAAATGAGATACCCATTTATTAGAAAGGGGGAGATAGCAACTTGACAATGGAGGAAACTAATGTAATTGTGGAGATGAGGAGTAATTCATACCTGAGCCAGTGATATAGGGTCAGAATTGAAAAACTGGAAAGGTAAGAGGCATTGGAGAAATATAATTTCTAGGATCTAAGAGAAGGACTGTATTTGGAAGACTAAGTGAATTTTAAATCTCTCTCAGGTAGGTAATGTGTGATAGGAAGTGTTGTTGTGTTGTTGTTTAGAGAATTTTCCTTTTCTCTTTGAGATGAGGCCTTGCTTTGTCATCCATGCAATCTCAGCCTCCCAAGCAGCTGGAAATATACGGGCGGGTCACCATGCCCAGCTAATTTTAAAAAAAATGTTTGTAGAGATGGGGTCTCCGTATGTTGCTCAGGCTGGTCTTGAACTCCTGGGCTCATGTGATCCTACTGTCTTGACTTCCCAAAGGGCTGAGATTACAGGCATGAACCATTGTGCCTGACCTAGAGAACTTTCTATGTGCCAGATACTTGCCTTATACATTTAACTAATATTTTGAAATTCAAATGAAATAAAAATGGTATAGTATATGTAAATAATAATATATGTATTTATTGATATATGTGAATTTTCTATTATAATAAAATTTTAAATTATTGTAAGATTATTGTAAAAGCAATATATAAACATATTAAAGTACTTAATTCATTAATTCAGTTAATTCACAACAGCCTTAGGAAGTAGATACTACTATTATCTCTACTTTATGGATTATAAATCTAAGGATAAGGAGGTTAATTCATCTGCCCATAGTCACCCAGAAAACAAGTTGAAGAGCTGGATCTGAACACAGGTAGTTTTGCTACAGAGTCCAAATAATGACATCTGGAACCATTACTTAATAGTTCTGTGATCTCTGGCAATTGTAGCTCTAAGTCTCACTTTTCTCATCATTTTTATAAAGTGGGAATAAGAATCCATACATTTTGTGGAGACAATGAAATGAGAAATTGTAGGAAGAGCAGTGCTCACAATCTGTTCCTTTAGGTCTCCCTGCCAGACTCAGAAAAAATGTTCTGCAGACCCATGGTGTTCCTTTGCCTGATATCTCTTCCCCTCTCTTTTTCATCTAAAGTCTACCTGCCCTTCCACTTATTTTCTTCAAGCTTCCTTGACTTCACAAGCACTAAATTATCTATGTCTCAGAAAATGCAGATCTTAGAGTTTTTGAAGAAGCTGGAACCAAATACTTTGATACTTCTCTATATTAATTCCATTTCATCTGCATGATTCAAACTTATCAGAGCAGTGCCATATATTGAGCACAACATGATAAATAGAGCCAGGCTTCACACGTGCTCTGTAAATGAATGCACAGTCCCACTGCTAATCAGCTATCTGATTGTGATCATGTACCAAGTAAGTTTCAGTTTCTTCATCTATAAAGCTAGAATAAAAACTAATGCCTTGATGGAAATAAGTTTCATAAAGTATAAATTGATATGCAAATGTAAGGTCATGATTACATGCTGATAACTTACCAAAAATGTTAAAACTGAGGCTGGGAGAGGTGGCTCATGCCTGTGATTGTAATCCCAGCACTTTGGGAGGCTGAGGTGAGTGGATGGCTCGAGCCTAGCATTTTGAGACCAACCTGGGCATGGTGAAACCGCATCTCTCCAAAAAAAAAAATTAGCCAGGCATAATGGCACACGACTACAGTCTCAGGTACTCAGAAGCTGCAGTGAGAGGGTCACTTGGGCCCAGGAGGTTGGGGCTGCAGTGAGCCAAATCATTAATGAACTTCCATTCACAATTGCTTCAAAGAGAATAAAATACCTAGGAATCCAACTTACAAGGGATGTAAAGGACCTCTTCAAGGAGAACTACAAACCACTGCTCAGTGAAATAAAAGAGGACACAAACAAATGGAAGAACATACCATGCTCATGGATAGGAAGAATCAATATCATGAAAATGGCCATACTGCCCAAGGTTATTTATAGATTCAATGCCATCCCCATCAAGCTACCAACGAGTTTCTTCACAGAATTGGAAAAAACTGCTTTAAAGTTCATGTGGAACCAAAAAAGAGCCCGCATCGCCAAGACAATCCTAAGTCAAAAGAACAAAGCTGGAGGCATCACGCTACCTGACTTCAAACTATACTACAAGGCTACAGTAACCAAAACAACATGGTACTGGTACCAAAACAGAGATATAGACCAATGGAACAGAACAGAATCCTCAGAAATAATACCACACATCTACAGCCAGCTGATCTTTGACAAACCTGAGAGAAACAACAAATGGGGAAAGGATTCCCTATTTAATAAATGGTGCTGGGAAAATTGGCTAGCCATAAGTAGAAAGCTGAAACTGGATCCTTTCCTTACTCCTTATACAAAAATTAATTCAAGATGGATTGAAGACTTAAATGTTAGACCTAATACCATAAAAACCCTAGAGGAAAACCTAGGTAGTACCATTCAGGACATAGGCATGGGCAAAGACTTCATGTCTAAAACACCAAAAGCAATGGCAGCAAAAGGCAAAATTGACAAATGGGATCTCATTAAACTAAAGAGCTTCTGCACAGCAAAAGAAACTACCATCAGAGTGAACAGGCAACCTACAGAATGGGAGAAAATTTTTGCAATCTACTCGTCTGACAAAGGGCTAATATCCAGAACCTACAAAGAACTCAAACAAATTTACAAGAAAAAAACAAACAGCCCCATCAAAAAGTGGGCAAAGGATATGAACAGACATTTCTCAAAAGAAGACATTCATACAGCCAACAGACACATGAAAAAATTCTCATCATCACTGGCCATCAGAGAAATGCAAATCAAAACCACAATGAGATACCATCTCACACCAGTTAGAATGGCGATCATTAAAAAGTCAGGAAACAACAGGTGCTGGAGAGGATGTGGAGAAATAGGAACACTTTTACACTGTTGGTGGGATTGTAAACTAGTTCAACCATTATGGAAAACAGTATGGCGATTCCTCAAGGATCTAGAACTAGAAATACCATATGACCCAGCCATCCCATTACTGGGTATATACCCAAAGGATTATAAATCATGCTGCTATAAAGACACATGCACACATATGTTTATTGTGGCACCATTCACAATAGCAAAGATTTGGAATCAACCCAAATGTCCATCAGTGACAGACTGGATTAAGAAAATGTGGCACATATACACCATGGAATACTATGCAGCCATAAAAAAGGATGAGTTTGTGTCCTTTGTAGGGACATGGATACAGCTGGAAACCATCATTCTTAGCAAACTATCACAAGAACAGAAAACCAAACACCGCATGTTCTCACTCATAGGTGGGAACTGAACAATGAGATCACTTGGACTTGGGAAGGGGAACATCACACACCGGGGCCTATCATGGGGAGGCGGGAGGGGGGAGGGGGGAGGGATTGCATTGGGAGTTATACCTGATGTAAATGACGAGTTGATGGGTGCTGATGAGTTGATGGGTGCAGCACAGCAACATGGCACAAGTATACATATGTAACAAACCTGCACGTTATGCACATGTACCCTAGAACTGAAAGTATAATAATAATAAAAAATAAAAAAATATAAAAAAAAGATACACTAAAGGGACTCTTGCATACTAAAATGGACAGATACTAGATAGTAATATCAATCTACATGAAGAAACAAAAAACCTTTCTAAAGTCAACTAAATAGGAAAATATAAAAGGCGGGATAGATATATTTTTTGTTTGTAACTCATTTTTTTTCCTATCTGGTTTTAAGGCAGCTGCATAAATCAATAATTAAAAATCCATGTTAATGGGCATATAACATATGCATATATAATTGCCGTGACCATAACAGCACAAAAAAGAGAGAAGAGGATAAAGCTATACATGAACAAAGTTTTTTGTTTGCTAATAAAATTATATTGGTATTAATCTGAATATTATTGTTATAAATTATGTTAATTATAATCCCTAAGACAATCACTAAAAATAAATTTTAAAATATAGTATGAGGGAATTAAAATGGTACAATGAAAAATATCTACTTAACACAAAAGTAGGAAGTAATGGAAGGATAAAGAAAGAAAAGAAGGCATAAGACATATAGAAAACAAACAGCAAAATGGCAGACATGAATCCTATCTTATCAGTAATTACATTAAAAGTAAATAGATTAAGCACTCCAATCAGAAGGCAGAGATTGGCAGAATAAATTAAAATAAAAGATGAACCAACTGTGTGCTGTCTACAAGAGATATACTTTAGATTCAAAGTCAGATAGGTTGAAAGTAAAAGAATGAAAAAAGATAAACCATGCAAATAGTAATAAAAACAGAGCTGAAGCAACTATACTAATATCAGATGCAATGGACTGAATGTTTGTGTTCCCTCCAAGTTCATATGTTGAAATCCTAACCCCCAAGGTGATGGTATCAAGAGGTGGGGCTTCTGAGAGTTATTAGAGCATGAGGGTAGCATCTTCATGAATAGAATCAATGCCCTTATAAAAGAGACCACAGAGAGAACCCCCTCATCTTTTCCACTATGTGAAGACACAACAAGAAGACAGTTTTCCATTTTCAAACTAAGAAGTAGACTCTTGGCAGACACTGAATCTGCTGGTGCCTTGATCTTGGACTTCCCAGCCTCTAGAACTGTGAGAAATAAATTTCTATTGTTTATATGCTATCTAGTTTTGAAAGTTTTAGATACTAGGATGAAATCACTTTTTGTTAGACGCCCCCCCCCCAAAAATAAATAAATAAAGCCAGGAGAGCATGAAGGGGGAGAATTAATGCTTGCATGTCTATAGTAAAGTCTGTTTAAACAACTTTATGCAATGACCCCACAAGAAATTCTTTCTTTAGGGCTGCGGAAATTTAGATAAAATGCTCTCAAAAGAACACGTGGCCGGTAACAGCATCTCCACCAATGAACTGACACCAACTCTGCATTTGAGTATTCACAACCAATAATCTGTGTTTCCAAGCAGTTTATGTGAACTTCCCTTTTTGCTAATCAAAGTTTTTCTTTACTCTCCCCTCTTCAGACATATACGTGGCTTGGCATAGCTGTGCATCTTATAATCCTCATTCTAATTCTCAAGTAAATTCAACATATTTGGAGACATTTTTGTCTGCTGTTTCATGTTTGTTTGTTTGGTGTTTTTTTTTTTTTTTTTTTGGTTCACATAGTCTAGGACAATATATTATAGAGGTCTAAAAGGACTAAAACATTAGAGAAATTAGACTTTAAGGAAAAATTGTTGCTGGAGACAAAGAAGGATATTTTACAATGATGAAATTATCAATCCATCAATACGACATAACAAGTATAAGCACATATGTATTTAGTAATAGAGTCCCAAAACACATTAAGAAAAACTGACAGAATTCAAGAGAGAGATACACATTTCAACAATAATATTTAAGGATATCAGTAACTCACCTTCAATAATGGATATAACAAGTAGACAGAAATCACCAAGTAAATAAAAGACTTAAACAACACTATGAACCAACTAAAACTAACAAACATCTGTAGAACACTCAACCCAGCAACAGATTACACATCTTCTCAACTGGGCATGGAACATCATACAGGATAGGCACTAGGTCAGGTCACAAAACAAGCCAGAAAAAGTTTAAAATGACTGAAAGCATACAACAAAATATGCTCCTCAAACACATTCATATGAAATTAGAAATCAGTAATATGAAAGAATTTGGGGAATTCACAAAAATTGTGGATCAAACATACTTCTTTTTAAAATTTTCAACTTTTATTTTAGGTTCAGGGGGAATAAGCACAGGCTTGTTACAGGGGCATATTGCATGTTGCTGAGGTTTGGGGCATGGATGATCCTGCACTCAGGTAGTGAGCATGGCACCTGATACGTAGTTTTAGCCAATTTCCCCCTTCCTCCCTTCCCCCAATAGTCTCCAGTGTCTATTTCTTCCATCTTTATGTCCATGTGTACTCAATGTTTAGCTCCATTTATAAGTGAGGACATGCAATAGTTGGATTTTCAACAAAGTTGACAAAAAATGAATGATGGGAAAGGACTCCATATTCAATAAATGGTGCTGGGATAACTGGCTAGCTATATGAAGAAGAATGAAATAGGACCCCTACCTTTCACCATATTCAAAAAATAAGTCAAAATGAATTAAAAATGTAAATGTAAGACCTCAAATTATAAAAATCCTACAAGAAAACCTAGGAAATTACCCTTCTCAATATCAGCCATGGCAAATAATTTATGCCTAAGTCCCCAAAAGCAGTTACAACAACAAAAAAAATTGACAAATGAGACCTAATTAAACTAAAGAGCTCTGCACAGCAAAAGAAACTATAGGCAAGGTAAACAGACAACCTACAGAATGAGAGAGAATATTCACAAACTGTGCATCCAACAAAGGCCTAATATCCAGAATCTATAAGCAACTTAAATAAATCAACAAGAAAAAAAAAAAAAACTAAATAATCCTATTTTTAAAAATGGGCAAAGGACATAGACAGACAATTTTGAAAAGAAGACAAGTGGCCAACAAAACACATTTAAAAAATGGACATCAATACTAGTCATCAGAGAAATGAAAATCAAAACCACAATGAGATACCATCTCTCATACTGGTCAGAATGACTATTATTAAAAAGTCAAAAAATAACAGATGCTGGAGATGCTGTGGAGAAAAGGGGATGCTTATATACTGTTGGTGGTAATATAAATTAATTCAGTCACTGTGGAAACCAGTTTGGAGATATCTCAAAGAACTAAAAACAGAACTACCATTGGACCCAGGAATCCCATTGCTGGATATATATCCAAAGGAAAATAAATCGTCTACCAAAAAGACATGCACATGTATGTTCATCACAGAGCTATTCACAATAAATAGCAAAGACATGAAATAAACCTAGGTGGATAAAGAAAATGCGATATATATGTGTGTGTGTGTGTATATATATAGATATTATACACACCCACACACCATGTATATGTGTATTTATATATACACACACACATACTATTGATACCATGGAATACAACACAACCATAAAAAAGACCAAAATCATGTCCATTGCAGTAACATATATGCAGCTGGCAGCTATTGTCCTAAACAATACACTCCTCAATAATCAATGGGTCAAAGAAGAAATCATAGGGATGTTGGAAAATACTTTGAGATGAAGGAAAACCAAAACACAACATTAAACTTATGGAATGCAGTGAAAAGAGAGGAATTTATAACTATGAATATCAACATTTAAAAAAGAGAAAGACCTCAAATTAATAATTTAACTTTCCATCTTAAGAAATTAGAAAAAGAATATCAAACTAAACATGAAACAAATGCAAGGAAGGAAATAATAAAGATTACAGCAAAATTAATGAAATAGAGAATAGCAAAACTAGAGAAAATCTATGAAACCCAAAGTTGGTTCTTTGAAAATAATCAATAAAATTGACAAACCATTAGAAAGAATGACCAAGAATCAAATTACTAAAATCGGGATGAAAATAAAACATTATTACTGATCTCACAGAAGTAAAAGTATTTTAATATTATGATCAATCGTATGCCAATTAATTAGGTAACCTAAAAAAAATGAACAAATTCCTGGAAAGACACAAACTACCAAAACGTATTCATAAAGAAATAGTAAATATGAATAGATCTATAACAAGTAGAGATTGAGTTAGTAAAACAAACAAACAAACAAAAAAACAAACAAAACCTCCCACTAAGAACCAGATAGCTTCATTAGTGAATTCTACAAAGCATTTAAGGAAGATTAACACCAATTTTTCACCAACTCCTCTAAAAAATAAAAGAGGAGGGAAGATTTCTCAAGTCATTTTATGATACCATTATTATCCTGATACCAAAACCACACAAAGACATCAAGAAAAAAAAAAAAAACTATAGACAAATATCCCTTAGGAATATAGACACAAAACTCGTCAACAAGTACTAGCATGTTAAGTCCAGAAACATGAGAAGGATTTATCTCAGGAATACAAGGTATTTTAACATATTAAAATCAAGGTATTTTAAAATATTAACATCAATCAATGTAATGAGCCATGTTAATAGAATAAAAGATCCAAAAAGCTCAATATTATCTCAATAGAGGCAGAAAAAGCATTTGAAAAAATCTAACATAATACAAATCTTTGATATTTTGCAATAAAAGTACTCAACAAACAAGGAACAGAAGGGACATTTATCAATTTGATAAAGGACATCCCTGAAAAACCCACAGCTAACATACTGAATGGTGAAAGACAACTTAGTTTTTCCTTCTAAGTTCAAGAATAAGACAAACTCTCTACTCTTGCCACTTCTATTCAACAGTTTACTGGAGAGTCTAGACAGAATAACCAGGCAAGAAAAAGAAATAAAAGGCATCCAGATTGTAAAAGAAGAAGCGAAACTCTCTCTATTCACAGATAATAGGATCCTGTACATGGAAAAGTTAATGAATTATGCACTGAAAAAAATCTATTAAAACAAATAAATTCAGCAAGTTTGAAGAATATAAGATCAACATTAAAAATCAGTTGTATTTCTATATATAATCTATGAACAATTTGACGATGAAAAAGAATTCAATTTACAATAACATGAAAAATAATTAAATGCTTGGGAATAAATTTAACAAGCAAGTGCAAGACTTCTGTACTGAAAACAACAAAACACCATTAAAACAAACTAAAGACCCAAATAAATAGGAAAGACATTCTATATTCATAAATTATAAGATTCAACATTAAGATGAAAATACTCCCTGAATTGATCTATAGATTCAACATAATCCCTATAAATAGCCAGGTTTTTTTGAGCAAAATTTACAAGCCAATTCCAAAATTCACATGATGCAAGTGATCCAGAATAGGCAAAACCATTTTGAAAAAGAAGAACAAAGTTAGAGGACTCGCATTTCTAAACTTCAAAACTTACTTCAAAGCTACAGTAATCAAGATAGCGTGGGATAAAGACAGATAAATGGGGGCTAAAGATAAGATACATAAATCAGTGGAAAAGAATTGAGGTAGAAATAAACCCATATATCATGGCCAGTTGATTTTTGACAAGGATGTAAAGACAATTAAATGGAGGAAAGAATAGGCTTTTCAACAAATGGTGCTGAGACAATTGGATATCCACATGCAAAAAAATAAAGTTAGATTTCTACCTCACTTTGCATACAAAATGAGTGATAGACCTAAATGCAAGACCTAAAACTATAATAATCTTGGAAGAGAACATAGGTGTAAATCTTCCTGACCTTGGATTTTGGACAATGATTTCTGAGATATAATAGCAAAAGCACGATAGACAAAAGAAAAATAGATAAATGTCAGCAAAATTAAAAGCTTTTTGCATCAAAGAACACAATCAAGAAAGTGAAAAGACAACTCACAGAATGAGGGAAAGTACTTGAAAATCTTATATCTAATAAGGATTTAATATCCAGAATATATAAATAACTCCTACAAATCATCATTAAAAAGGTACCCCAATTTCAGAGTGTGCAAAGGGTTTGAATAGATCTTTCTCTAAAGAAAATATGCAAATGGCTAATCAATGAAAAGATGCTCAACATCATTAATTGTTAGAGAAATGCAAATCAAGACCCCAATGAGATGGCATTTTAATAGTACTAGGATGATGATATAGTTTGGCTCTGTCCCTACCCAAATCTCATCTTAAATTCTAGTTCCCATAATCCCCACGTGTTGTGGGAGGGACTCAGTGGGAGGTAATTGAATCATGGGAGACAGTTACCCCCGTGCTGCTGTTCTTGTGATAATGAGGGAGTTTTCACGAGATCTGATGGTTTTATAAGGGGCTTTTCCTCCTTTTGTTTGCCACTTCTCCTTGCTGCTGCCATGTGAAGAATGATGCATTTGCATTGTAATTATAGGTTTCCTGAGGCCTCTCCAGCCCTGTAGTACTGTGGGTCAGTTGAATCTCTTTCCTTTCTAAATCACCCAGTCTCAGGCATGTCTTTATTAGCAACGTGAGAATGAACTAATACAGATGGCTATAATCACAAAAATGGATAATAATAAGTGTTAACAAAGATATGGGGAAATTGGAGCCTTGAGACATTGCTGGTGGAAGTCAAATGGTGCAGCTGTCTTGGAAAACAGTCTGGAAGTTCCTCAACAGCTTAAACATAGAGTTACTATATGACCTGACCTTTCCACATCTAGGTCTGTATCCAAAATAATTGAAAGTATACGTCCACACAGAAATTTGTACACAAGTGTTTAAAGGAACATTATTCATAATAGCTGAAAAGTGGAAACAGCCCAAATGCCCATCAATTGATAATGGATAAACAAAATGTGGTATAGTCATACAAAGAAATATTATTCAGCAATAAAGTATGGATGAACCTCAGAAACATTATGTGAACTGAAAAAAACCAGTCACAAAAAGCCACATGCTGTATGATTCCATTGATTTGAAATATCTAGAATAGTTAAATCCATAGAGACAAGAAGCAGATCAGGGGATGGGGAAGGGGAAATGTGAGTTGATTCTAATGTGTACACATTTCTTTCAAGAGTGATGAAAATGTTTGGGAATTAAGGAGTGGTGACAGTTACACAATTTTGGGGAATATACTAAAATTAACTAAATTCTGTACTTTAAAAGAGTGAACTTTATCGTATGTGAATTATCTCTCAGTTTTTAAAAAATACTTGTTGGATGGCTTAGACCACCTATTACTAATTAATCCACTTCCAAATATGTGTCCCTGAATGTCCAAAGGCACCTTGAATGTCTCTGTTCCAGTGGAAAAAGTGACTGGTGTATAGCCTGCCTTTAGAATATCTCTGAGATCCGAACCTCCCTCCAGCTCTCTGTGAGTTTCAAGTCAGTGTCTGCTCAGATGTGCAACGAAGGTAAGCCCAAATTGAATACAGAGTAATTGGACTGGCTGCTATGAGAACACTGCCCAGGGTCAGATAAAGGTGGGCAGAAACACATTAAACACTTGGTTTGGGAGTGTGTTGCAAATCCAATACACACCTGTGACTCCAGCAGTCAGGAAACCTTGTCCCAGAGGCACCTTCCTGTCAGAGCAGGGCAGGAGCCAACAAGCCAAAACAAAGTCCAAAACATCGCTTTACTAAGGAAGACTAGCAGCCAGAACAAAATCAGAGAAAAAACACACTTAGGTAAATATAGAGCGTGGGGGAAGGACCTGAAATGAGGAATGTGGACAGATGTACTAAAAACCAAATGTTATTTACCACGGGAAAAGTACAAAGAACACTAAGTTTGGAGTGGAGAACCTCTTTTACTATTAACTTTGAGTAGTCCTAGGCAGTCCACACTGAGCCTCAGTTTTTTCATTCTGAATTGGAGAGGCTGGACTAAATGATCCCTGAGAATTCTTTTGGCCTTTGGTTACTAAATTACAGGGCATAGACTTGAGAGCCAGACAGCTTGGGTTCAGGTTGTGACTCTTCCACTTACTTACATGTGTGACCTTGGGAAAGTCACTTAACTTCTCTGTGCCTCAGTTTCTTATCTATAAAATGGTAATGGTTATAACACCTGTGATTGTTGCAAAGAATAATTAAATATATCTAGGTAAAGCACTAAAAATAATGCCTGGCACACAGTACGTACTGGGCACACATTAGGTATTGTTAATTACCTTCTGCAGTTCCACACGATTCCCCAGCCAGAATTAAAGTAGCACTGAGGACAACTCGCCTTCTACTGTGTTTCTTTCTGAGATGTACTGCAAAGAAGATATATGAAAGATAAAGGGGAAATCTCTGTTCCCAAAAGCACCACGCTGAGAGAGTACCCTACATCCTTGCATGGAGGCAGTGAAGTCAGGGATTCATTAGTATTGACTTGGAGAAATATCTTAAATCAGTATAATTTATTTTTATTTTTATTTTTAAGAAGGGGTCTTGCTCTGTCGTCCAGGCGATCTCAGCTCACTGCAAGCTCCGCCTCCCGGATTCACGGCAACGCCATTCTCCTGCCTCAGCCTGCTGAGTAGCTGGGACTACAGGCACCCGCCACCACATCCTGCTAATTTTTTGTGTTTTTAGTAGAGAGGGGGTCTCACCATGTTAGTCAGGATGGTCTCGATTTCCTGACCTCATGATCTGCCCTTCTCGGCCTCCCAAAGTGCTGGGATTACAGGCGTGAGCCACCGCACCCGGCCAAATCAGTGTCATTTTGCTAATAGTTCTATGATGTTGCCTAATTATTTTAAGAAGCCAATTACCAATAGATGCCAAATTTGGTTGTAGTAGGAAACATGCTAAGTGAAATGAGGTATGAAAAAATGGTCTCATTTCAGAGCCTAAGAGTTAAAAAAGAGAAAGATGTCTTTGTGCATGGAAAATGAGGGAATCATGTCCAGCCTTTTTGATCACAGCCTCAATGGTCTTGAGTTGGTTCTGGTTTTGTTAGGTATGTCATTTCTGACCATGGTTTGAGATCTGAGTCCTACGTTCCGGTTTCTTCCACAAAATGGTGAACTGTTCTATTCATGAACAAATCAAAAAGAATAGAAGCCCTTGTTATAAAGAGATGATGATATCCTTCTTGGATTGAGAAACAGGAAGATCTCAATGACATTATTACAAACCTCAGAGTTAAGAAAATGGAAGCGGCGCCAGGCGCGGTGGCTCACACCTGTAATCCTAGCACTTTGGGAGGCCGAGGTGGGCGGATCACGAGGTCAGGAGATCGAGGCCATCCTGGCCAACATGGTGAAACCCCGTCTCTACTAAAAATACAAAAATTAGCTGGGTGTGGTGGGGGGCGGCCTGTAATCCCAGCTACTCCAGAGGCTGAGGCAGGAGAATGGCTTGCACCCAGGAGGCAGAGGTTACAGTGAGCCAAGATCATGCCACTACACTCCAGCCTGGAGGCAGAGGAAGACTCTGTCTCAAAAAAAAAAAAAAAAAAAAAAAGGGAAAAAAAAGAAAATAGAAGAGGCCTAAGAAGGAAACAGAAATGTATCCTATGTCTAGAATACTGTCTTTAGGAATAAACTTTGCTTAGGAAGGAAAGAATGTATTATTTGAAAGCACTTAACTTGCATCCACAATCTCTAAGAAAAATACTACAAAATTAATGCCCCCAAATTTTGATGGGGTCCAATTGATCAATCTTTTCCTTTATGGTGTTGTATATCTTGTTTAAGAAATCCTACTCAAACTTTGAGGTCATTCTTCTATATAATCTTCTTAGATTTTATAATTTTGATGATTAGGTTTTTTATCATCTAGTATTGACTTTTATGTCTGGTATAAGATAGGAGTTGAATTTTATTTTTCCCCATTTGGACAGCAGTTGTTCCAGCCTCATTTGTTTTCCCACTGTTACCACTGCTCTGCAGCGCCCCTCTGTCATTCTTCACGTGGAGGTGTTTCTGGGCTCTATAGTCATTTCCAATTGTCTATTTCTTTATCGCTGAACAAATACCACATCAACTCAATTACTATGCCTTTATAATAAATTTTGACTTGTGGTCAAGCAAGTCCTCCCATCTTGTTCATCTTCAAGCGTATCTTTGACTTCCCGGGTGCTTTGCATTTCCAGATACATTTTTAGAATCAGTCCCTCAAGTTCCACAAAAGTACTTATTGGGATTTTTATTGGAATTTCATGAATATGTTAACCATATGGGGCAAATTAGCATCTTTACAATATTGTCTTCCAAACCATGAACAAAATATCTCTCATTTAAATGTCTACTTTAAAATCCTTCAGTAAAGTCTTATAAATCTTCCTGAAGTGGTCCTATAGAATTTTTGCTTAAATTATTCTTAGGCATTTGATATTTTCAGATTACTAATGGTATCATTTTAAGCATTTTTAATTTTCTATTTGTTGCTAATCTGTGGAAATGTATTGATTTTGTATCTATCAACCTTATTAAGTCTAATATTTTAATCAGGTTATTTTGGATTTTATATGCCCAAACATAATACCTATGAATAAGTAACTTTCAAACCCTTGTACTTTTTATTTCTTTTTCTTGATTAGTGTACTGCTAGGCCCACAGAAGCCATCTTTTTTTTGCTAATGGTCTTAAAGAGAAAGATTTAACTATTTCACTATTAAGTATAATGTTGGCTCTAGGTACTTTTTAAAAAATAAACTTTTTAAAATTAAGAAAATTTCCTTTTATTCCTCATTTGCTAATTTTTCATGATGAATGGATGTTAACATTTATCAAACACTTTGTGCAACTACTGAGATGGTCATATGATTTTTCTTCTTTAGTCTGTTAAGATGATAACTTTCGTTATACCGTTTACTAATTTTAAGTTAGCCTTACATTCTTGGGAAAGCTCAACTCATAAGTCTTTGAATATACTGCTATATTAAGTTTGCTAATATTGTGTCTAGAATTTTTGAAACTATATTCATTGGTGAAGTTGGCCTATAATTTTTCACTTTTGTAATGTGGTTTTGGGATTTTGGCATTAAAGTTACAAGCTCAGAAAATGAGTCTTTCTCATTTTCTGGAAGAGTCTTTTCCTTGGATGTTATGCAGCATTAGCCATGGGCCTGGAGTTTTCTTTGAAATAAGTTTTTTAGCTACTGATTTAATTTCTTTACTGGTATAGCAACATTCAGATTTCTATTTCTTCTTAAGTCAATTTTGGCAATTTGTGGGGTTTTTAAAGATATTTATCTACTTTATCTACATTTTCAAATGTATTGCAATAGAGTCGTGTATAATATATTTTGACGCTTTAAAACCTGCAGCAACTAGAGAAATAAAATTTTTATTATTCCTGGTATTAGTTATTTGTATCTTCTCTCTTTTTTCTTAATTAATCACATTAATGATTTGTCAATTTTATTAATCTTTTCAAAGACTGATCTTTTGGTTTTGTTGACTTTATTGTATGTTTATTTTCTATTTTATTAATGTCTGCTCCAATCTTTATTATTTATTTCCTTCTGTTTTATTTGGGTTTAATTTGTATATGTTTAAAATATTTCTTTTTATTATTATTATTATTATACTTTAAGTTCTAGGGTACATGTGCATAACATGCAGGTTTGTTACATATGTATACTTGTGCCATGTTGCTGTGCTGCACCCATCAACTCGTCAGCACCCATCAACTCGTCATTTACGTCAGGTATAACTCCCAATGCAATCCCTCCCCCATCCCCCCTCCCCATGATAGGCCCCAGTGTGTGATGTTCCCCTTCCCGAGTCCAAGTGATCTCATTGTTCAGTTCCCACCTATGAGTGAGAACATGCGGTGTTTGGTTTTCTGTTCTTGCGATAGTTTGCTAAGAATGATGGTTTCCAGCTGCATCCGTGTCCCTACAAAGGACACAAACTCATCCTTTTTTATGGCTGCATAGTATTCCATGGTTTATATGTGCCACATTTTCTTAATCCAGTCTGTCACTGATGGACATTTGGGTTGATTCCAAGTCTTCGCTATTCTGAATAGTGCTGCAATAAACATACGTGTGCATGTGTCTTTATAGCAGCATGATTTATAATCCTTTGGGTATATACCCAGTAATGGGATGGCTGGGTCATATGGTACATCTAGTTCTAGATCCTTGAGGAATCGCCATACTGTTTTCCATAATGGTTGAACTAGTTTACAATCCCACCAACAGTGTAAAAGTGTTCCTATTTCTCCACATCCTCTCCAGCACCTGTTGTTTCCTGACTTTTTAATGATCGCCATTCTAACTGGTGTGAGATGGTATCTCATTGTGGTTTTGATTTGCATTTCCCTGATGACCAGTGATGATGAGCATTTTTTCATGTGTCTGTTGGCTGTATGAATGTCTTCTTTTGAGAAGTGTCTGTTCATATCCTTTGCCCACTTTTTGATGGGGCTGTTTGTTTTTTTCTTGTAAATTTGTTTGAGTTCTTTGTAGGTTCTGGATATTAGCCCTTTGTCAGATGAGTAGATTGCAAAAATTTTCTCCCATTCTGTAGGTTGCCTGTTCACTCTGATGGTAGTTTCTTTTGCTGTGCAGAAGCTCTTTAGTTTAATGAGATCCCATTTGTCAATTTTGGCTTTAGCTGCCGTTGCTTTTGGTGTTTTAGACATGAAGTCTTTGCCCATGCCTATGTCCTGAATGGTACTACCTAGGTTTTCCTCTAGGGTTTTTATGGTATTAGGTCTAACATTTAAGTCTCTAATCCATCTTGAATTAATTTTCGTGTAAGGAGTAAGGAAAGGATCCAGTTTCAGCTTTCTACTTATGGCTAGCCAATTTTCCCAGCACCATTTATTAAACAGGGAATCCTTTCCCCATTTCTTGTTTCTCTCAGGTTTGTCAAAGATCAGATGGCTGTAGATGTGCGGTATTATTTCTGAGGACTAGTTTCTGTTCCATTGGTCTATATCTCTGTTTTGGTACCAGTACCATGCTGTTTTGGTTACTGTAGCCTTGTAGTATAGTTTGAAGTCAGGTAGCGTGATGCCTCCAGCTTTGTTCTTTTGACTTAGGATTGTCTTGGAGATGCGGGCTCTTTTTTGGTTCCACATGAACTTTAAAGCAGTTTTTTCCAATTCTGTGAAGAAACTCGTTGGTAGCTTGATGGGGATGGCATTGAATCTATAAATAACCTTGGGCAGTATGGCCATTTTCATGATATTGATTCTTCCTATCCATGAGCATGGTATGTTCTTCCATTTGTTTGTGTCCTCTTTTATTTCACTGAGCAGTGGTTTGTAGTTCTCCTTGAAGAGGTCCTTTACATCCCTTGTAAGTTGGATTCCTAGGTATTTTATTCTCTTTGAAGCAATTGTGAATGGAAGTTCATTAATGATTTGGCTCTCTGTTTGTCTGTTACTGGTGTATAAGAATGCTTGTGATTTTTGCACATTAATTTTGTATCCTGAGACTTTGCTGAAGTTGCTTATCAGCTTAAGGAGATTTTGGGCTGAGATGATGGGGTTTTCTAAATATACAATCATGTCATCTGCAAACAGGGACAATTTGACTTCTTCTTTTCCTAACTGAATACCCTTGATTTCTTTCTCTTGCCTGATTGCCCTAGCCAGAACTTCTAACACTATGTTGAATAGGAGTGGTGAGAGAGGGCATCCCTGTCTTGTGCCAGTTTTCAAAGGGAATTTTTCCAGTTTTTGCCCATTCAGTATGATATTGGCTGTGGGTTTGTCATAAATAGCTCTTATTATTTTGAGGTACGTTCCATCAATACCGAATTTATTGAGCGTTTTTAGCATGAAGGGCTGTTGAATTTTGTCAAAAGCCTTTTCTGCATCTATTGAGATAATCATGTGGTTTTTGTCTTTGGTTCTGTTTATATGCTGGATTATGTTTATTGATTTGCGAATGTTGAACCAGCCTTGCATCCCAGGGATGAAGCCCACTTGATCATGGTGGATAAGCTTTTTGATGTGCTGCTGAATCCGGTTTGCCAGTATTTTATTGAGGATTTTTGCATCGATGTTCATCAGGGATATTGGTCTAAAATTCTCTTTTTTTGTTGTGTCTCTGCCAGGCTTTGGTATCAGGATGATGTTGGCCTCATAAAATGAGTTAGGGAGGATTCCCTCTTTTTCTATTGATTGGAATAGTTTCAGAAGGAATGGCACCAGCTCCTCCTTGTACCTCTGGTAGAATTCAGCTGTGAATCCATCTGGTCCTGGAGTTTTTTTGGTTGGTAAGCTATTAATTATTGCCTCAATTTCAGAGCCTGCTATTGGTCTATTCAGGGATTCAACTTCTTCCTGGTTTAGTCTTGGAAGAGTGTAAGTGTCCAGGAAATTATCCATTTCTTCTAGATTTTCTAGTTTATTTGCGTAGAGGTGTTTATAGAATTCTCTGATGGTAGTTTGTATTTCTGTGGGGTCGGTGGTGATATCCCCTTTATCATTTTTTATTGCGTCTGTTTGATTCTTCTCTCTTTTCTTCTTTATTAGTCTTGCTAGCGGTCTGTCAATTTTGTTGATCTTTTCAAGAAACCAACTCCTGGATTCATTGATTTTTTGGAGGGTTTTTTGTGTCTCTATCTCCTTCAGTTCTGCTCTGATCTTAGTTATTTCTTGCCTTCTGCTAGCTTTTGAATGTGTTTGCTCTTGCTTCTCTAGTTCTTTTAATTGTGATGTTAGAGTGTCAATTTTAGATCTTTCCTGCTTTCTCTTGTGGGCATTTAGTGCTATAAATTTCCCTCTACACACTGCTTTAAATGTGTCCCAGAGATTCTGGTATGTTGTATCTTTGTTCTCATTGGTTTCAAAGAACATCTTTATTTCTGCCTTCATTTCGTTATGTACCCAGTAGTCATTCAGGAGCAGGTTGTTCAGTTTCCATGTAGTTTTGATTGAGTTTCTTAGTCCTGAGTTCTAGTTTGATTGCACTGTGGTCTGAGAGACAGTTTGTTGTAATTTCTGTTCTTGTACATTTGCTGAGGAGTGCTTTACTTCCAATTATGTGGTCAATTTTGGAATAAGTGTGATGTGGTGCTGAGAAGAATGTATATTCTGTTGATTTGGGGTGGAGAGTTCTATAGATGTCTATTAGGTCTGCTTGCTGCAGAGATGAGTTCAATTCCTGGATATTCTTGTTAACTTTCTGTCTCGTTGATCTGTCTAATGTTGACAGTGGAGTGTTGAAGTCTCCCATTATTATTGTATGGGAGTCTAAGTCTCTTTGTAAGTCTCTAAGGACTTGCTTTATGAATCCGGGTGCTCCTGTATTGGGTGCATATATATTTAGGATAGTTAGCTCTTCCTGCTGAATTGATCCTTTTACCATTATGTAATGGCCTTCTTTGTCTCTTTTGATCTTTGATGGTTTAAAGTCTGTTTTATCAGAGACTGGTATTGCAACCCCTGCTTTTTTTTGTTCTCCATTTGCTTGGTAAATCTTCCTCCATCCCTTTATTTTGAGCCTATGTATGTCTCTGCGTGTGAGATGGGTCTCCTGAATACAGCAGACTGATGGGTCTTGACTCTTTATCCAGTTTGCCAGTCTGTGTCTTTTAATTGGAGCGTTTAGTCCATTTACATTTACGGTTAATATTGTTATGTGTGAACTTGATCCTGCCATTATGATATTAACTGGTTATTTTGCTCATTAGTTGATGCAGTTTCTTCCTAGCCTAAATGGTCTTTACATTTTGGCATGTTTTTGCAATGGCTGGTACCGGTTGTTCCTTTCCATGTTTAGTGCTTCCTTCAGGGTCTCTTGTAAGGCAGGCCTAGTGGTGACAAAATCTCTAAGTATTTGCTTATCTGTAAAGGATTTTATTTCTCCTTCACTTATGAAACTTAGTTTGGCTGGATATGAAATTCTGGGTTTAAAATTATTTTCTTTAAGAATGTTGAATATTGGCCCCCACTCTCTTCTGGCTTGTAGAGTTTCTGCCGAGAGATCTGCTGTTAGTCTGATGGGCTTCCCTTTGTGGGTAACCCGACCTTTCTCTCTGGCTGCCCTTAAGATTTTTTCCTTCATTTCAACTTTGGTGAATCTGGCAATTATGTGTCTTGGAGTTGCTCTTCTCGAGGAGTATCTTTGTGGCGTTCTCTGTATTTCCTGGATTTGAATGTTGGCCTGCCCTACTAGGTTGGGGAAGTTCTCCTGGATGATATCCTGAAGAGTGTTTTCCAACTTGGTTCCATTTTCCCCCTCACTTTCAGGCACCCCAATCAGACGTAGATTTGGTCTTTTTACATAATCCCATACTTCTTGCAGGCTTTGTTCATTTCTTTTTCTTCTTTTGGTTTCTCTTCTCGCTTCATTTCATTCATTTGATCCTCAATCGCTGATACTCTTTCTTCCAGTTGATCGAGTCAGTTACTGAAGCTTGTGCATTTGTCACGTATTTCTCGTGTCATGGTTTTCATCTCTTTCATTTCATTTATGACCTTGTCTGCATTAATTACTCTAGCCATCAATTCTTCCACTTTTTTTTCAAGATTTTTAGTTTCTTTGCGCTGGGTACGTAATTCCTCCTTTAGCTCTGAGAAGTTTGATGGACTGAAGCCTTCTTCTCTCACCTCGTCAAAGTCATTCTCTGTCCAGCTTTGATCCGTTGCTGGCGATGAGCTGCGCTCCTTTGCCGGGGGAGATGCACTCTTATTTTTTGAATTTCCAGCTTTTCTGCCCTGCTTTTTCCCCATCTTTGTGGTTTTATCTGCCTCTGGTCTTTGATGATGATGGTGACATACTGATGGGGTTTTGGTGTAGGTGTCCTTCCTGTTTGATAGTTTTCCTTCTAACAGTCAGGACCCTCAGCTGTAGGTCTGTTGGAGATTGCTTGAGGTCCACTCCAGACCCTGTTTGCCTGGGTATCAGCAGCAGAGGCTGCAGAAGATAGAATATTGCTGAACAGCAAGTGTACCTGTCTGATTCTTGTTTTGGAGGCTTCCTCTCAGGGGTGTACTCCACCCTGTGAGGTGTGGGGTGTCAGAGTGCCCCTAGTGGGGGATGTCTCCCAGTTAGGCTACTCAGGGGTCAGGGACCCACTTGAGCAGGCAGTCTGTCCCTTCTCAGATCTCAACCTCCGTGTTGGGAGATCCACTGCTCTCTTCAAAGCTGTCAGACAGAGTCCTTTGTGTCTGCAGAGGTTTCTGCTGCTTTTGTTGTTTACTGTGCCCTGTCCCCAGAGGTGGAGTCCACAGAGACAGGCAGGTTTCCTTGAGCTGCTGTGAGCTCCACCCAGTTCGAGCTTCCCAGTGGCTTTGTTTACCTACTTAAGCCTCAGCAATGGCGGGCGCCCCTCCCCCAGCCTCACTGCTGCCTTGCCGCGAGATCGCAGACTGCTGTGCTAGCAATGAGGGAGGCTCCGTGGGTGTGGGACCCTCCCGACCAGGTGTGGGATATAATCTCCTGGTGTGCCTGTTTGCTTAAAGCACAGTATTGGGGTGGGAGTTACCCGATTTTCCAGGTGTTGTGTGTCTCAGTTCCCCTGGCTAGGAAAAGGGATTCCCTTTCCCCTTGCGCTTCCCAGGTGAGGCAATGCCTCGCCCTGCTTCAGCTCTCGCTGGTCGGGCTGCAGCAGCTGACCAGCACCGATTGTCCAGCACTCCCTAGTGAGATGAACCCAGTACCTCAGTTGAAAATGCAGAAATCACCGGTCTTCTGTGTCGCTCGCACTGGGAGTTGGAGACTGGAGCTGTTCCTATTCGGCCATCTTGCTCCGCCCCCAAAATATTTCTTAAGAAAGATGCTCTCTACACAGTTCCAGAGCCTCTCTGTTTCCTGGTAGCTTCACTGTGTGGGTTCCTCACATGGTATTTCTAGCAGGAGAACTGGACATTTTAAATGGAGTCTCAGAGCTTCAAAAGATGGAAAAATAGAAGTTTCCAGGCCTTATTAAAACTTGCTCCCAGAGCTGGCATAGCATCACTTACATGGCCATTTCTTGAATATAGAATTACAAAGCCAGGGCAGATGCAAAGGGAGGGGAATAGCTCTACCTTTCAATGAAATGAGTGCTAACTCATTTGTGATTACCTTCAGTTTATCACATTTATCATACATGTATTTTGCTGCACATGTGCATGTTGCTCTCTTTTGTATATACCCATACTCAATATATCCAATTATAAGGTATTTATTTATTTAACGCTATTAAATTAGAGTAAACTATTCTCCAAAGTGTGGTATTAATTTACACCATTAATAATGTTTCAGAGTCCCTATTGATCAGCATCCTTACCAACACTTGATAAAATCAGTCTTTTTTCACTTTAGCCTTTTGGGTGAATATGTAGTAGTTTGATTGTGGCTTCAGTTTACATTTCCCTGATTACTGATGAGGCTGATTCTCTTCCCATGTTAATTAGCTATTTGGGTTTCCTTTTTTGTGAAATGTTTTTTCAAGTCTGTGACTCAATTTTTGTTAGATGTTTTCAATTTTTGTATAAGTTCTTGATATATCTGGATATGAGCTTTTACCAGTTATGTATGTTGTAAATATCTTCCCTTTATTTTGTGGCTTACCAATGCATTGTCTTCACTGTGTCTCTTCTGATGAATAGTTCTTGATGCTAGTGTATTTCCATTTATTCATCTTTACTTTATAATTAATGCTTTTTGCCCACGTTTAGTCTTTCCCAACCCTAATATTATGAAAACATGAAGTTTTTTTATATTATCTTCTCAAACTTTATTGATTTAACTTACACATTTAAATCTGCAAACAACCTGGAGTTCATTTCATGTGTAATGTGAGATATTTTTCATCCTGTGTGGGTATCTATTTGACTTAGCACTGTGTACTGAAAAAAGTGTTGTTTCCCTCATTGCTTTGTCATAAACCAAATGTCCATACAGGTATTGATCTTTTATGGTTAGACCATTCTCTTCCATTGATGTGTTGGCATATCCTTGTATCAAGACCATAATGCCTTCATCCTGTAGTTTTAAATAAGTCTTGATAACTGATAGAATAAGCATTTAATGTCATAAATTTCATTGTAGGTATAGTTTTAGTTCATCTGAAATTTTTTATAACACTTATTTTTTGGTTATAGATTAGTTCTATTAGTTACTATTTTTCATTATGATTTTATTTGATCCATTAGTTGTCTAGAGGCGTATTTCAAATGTTAAAATGTAGGAAAATTTTAAAGTTATTTTTGTGTTAATTGCAGAAATTCATTACTCTCTGGTAAAAAAGCATGATCATAATATATCTCATTTAAATTTGTTAAAGCATCAATGTGTATTCTCCAAATAACCGGTATTTTTTTTCTGAATCTATCAGTCTGAGAAATTGAGAGTTGTGAGAGAGTTGTGTCAAAATCTCTTACCTTGATGGTGACTTTATCTATTTCTCTTCATGGTTTTGTTAATTTTTACTGCATATGCATTGAAGCCTTACTTGTACATATAATTTTGGAAATGTTATTTTCCTGGTGAAATGAACTATATGTTGGCTAAGCTATTTTACTCTGGCATTTTTTTTTTAAAGTCCAATTTGTGTGACATTCTTCTCAGCTAAAAACCCAGCTTCCCTTTGGTATTTCCCTGACCTTTTTTGACAATTTAAAAAATAATTATTGATTATCTTTCTACAATTCTTGGAAAATTCTCAGTCAATATTGCCTCTTTCCAGTTCTCTGTTATCCTTTGATGAAATTTCCAATCAAACATGTGCTAGTCCTTCACTCTCTAAGCTCCATCTTTTTACCTCTTTCACATACATCATCTTTTTGACTCTCTAAACTACAGTCAGGAAATTTTCTTTGATTCTATCTTTGAGTTTACTAATCCTCTCTTGGTCTATGTCTAATCTATTATTTAAACATCAAATATTAAATTTTTATTTTCAATTATTATATTTCTTTCTTAAAATTTTATTTGAATTTTTTCTGCTTGGTTTTATATAATAGTATTTTTAATTAGTAGTATTTTTAATAGGTAGTATGTTTTTTATATATATATATAAATAAAACCAAGGTATGTATGTATGTGTGTGTGTATACACATATACCTACCTATAGGTATATATATACACACATACATATACACACACCTACCTATTCCATGCAACTGGAGTGTGTGTGTGTATATGCACACTCAGAAAATATTATATATATGGTATTATATATATATGCCATTCACTACACAACAATGTTTTGGTCAACAATGAACCACATATACAATGATAACCCCTTAGATTTTGGTATATTTTCTTTTTATTTTCATTTGTTTAATTTCCATGTGTTTGTGTGTTTTTTGAGGTTCCTCTTGTTGTTGATTCTAGTTTTATTCCAATGTGGTCAGAAAAGATACTTGATATAATTTGAACTTTTATGGTAATTTGTTGATCTTGTCTTGCAGCCTAAGATATGGTCTATTCTGGAGAATGTTCCATGTGTTGAGAAGAATATGTATTCTGCAGCAGTTGAGTGAAACGTTCTATGAACGTTTGTGAGAACTACTGGGTCTAGTGTGTAGTTTATCTCCAATATTTTTTTGTTGATTTTCTGTCTGGATGATCTGTCCATTACTGAGAGTGGGGTGTTTAAGTCACCTACTACTATTGTATCACAGTCTCTCTCTCTTTTTAGATTTATTAGCGTTTGCTTTATACAATAGGGGCCTCCTGTGTTGAGGGCATATGTATTTATACTTGTTATATCCTCTTGCTGAATTGACCCTTTATAAAGTAACCTTCCTGTATTTCTTTTGGTAGCCTTTGATTTGTAACCTATTTGATCTGATAGAAGTATAGCTACTTCTGCTCATGTTTTGGTTTCCAGTTGCGTGGAGTATCTTTTTCTGCCCTGTCACTTTCAGTCTATGCATGCCTTTCTAGATGAAGTGAGTTTCCTGTGGACAGCATATAGTTGGGTTTTGTTTCCACATTCACTCCGTGCCTTTCAATTGGAGAATTGATAAGCAAAGGCTTACTATTGCCATTTTGTTGCTTGTTTTCTGGTGGCTTTGCAACTACTCTCTTTGTTTCTTACTGTCTTCTGTGGTTAAGCAATTTTATCTGGTAGTATGTTTTAGTTTTTTCCTTTATTATTTTCAGTGGATCTATTATAAGTTTTTGCATTGTGGTTACCATGATGCTTACAAACTCATGTACTTTAGTATTGCCTACACACAAGGATATCCTCCCACATGTATGCACTATAACCATCAAAATCAGGACATTAACACCAATACATTATTACTGTCTAATCCTCAGTCCCCATTCAAATTTCACTAATTGTCTCAATAGTGTATTTTATAACAAAAGAAGCCATTCTAGAATCATGTGATACATCTAATTGTCACACTTTCTCAGTCTCCTTCAAATGGGAACAGTTTCTTGGTCCTTTCTTGCTTTTCTTGATCTTGACACTTTTTAACATTACAAGCCAATTATTTTCTAGAATGTCTCTCAATTTGTGTTAGTCTGATGTCTTTTCATGGTTCAATTCAGCAAGGACACAATAAATGAGGCAAGATTCTGAGGCTAAGAGTGGAAAGTGAGCTCAAGAACGTAGGTGGAAAGACAAGCCCCAGTCCCAAAGAATGGTTTTCTTAGGAAATGAAAGGTACAAATAAGATTTTAAAACTAAATGTTGAGACTGATTACAGAGAATTTAGAGGGGCTTGTGTCCCATGGCCTCATTCTTCATGGCCAGACTTCCCGAAAGACAACTCAGCCTCCACTTCCTCTTCACTCATGCACTCCTGCCCCCACAAATTTAGAGAAGCAATTCCTCTTTAAAGGTCACCAAGGAATTTATGATTGTAAAATTCTATAGTCTTTTCTCGGTATTCATCCTTCTTGACCTTCCTGCAATAACCACATTATTTTTTTTCTTTAAATAGCTATATTGAGATAAGATTGAGATAACATATTTTTTCTTTAAACAGCTATATTGAGATAAGATTTACATATGGTACAATTTATCAAGTAAAGCATGCAATTTAATACCTTTTAGTATACCTATAGAATTGTGCATTCATCACCATAATCTATTTTAGAATACTTCAAGGAAACACTGCTCTCCTTAGCTTCCAATCCCCAATTCCTCCACCTTCTCCCCCGCCCTGCCCAACCACTAATCTACTTTCTGTCTCTATGGAACATTTTATATAAAGGAATCGTATAATATGCAGTCTTTTGTGACTGGTTTCTTTCACTTAACATAATGTTTTCAAGGCTCATTCATATTGCAGTATGTATCAATCCTTCATCTTTTATGGCTAAATAATATTCCATTGTATGGCTATACCACATTTGTTTATCCAGTCATCACTCAATGGACATCTGAGTTGTTTTCACTTTTTGGCTACTGCAAATCATGATATTTCTGTTCATGTTAAAATTCTTCCTTCTTTTGGCATTGACACCATTGTATGCCATCTTAATGATTTTCTGATAACTTTTGAGGAAAGAAAGAAAGAATGAATGAAAGCTAGCTGACCAGCCTGATATTCAGAAATCTGCATAATATGAATTCATTTTTCTGTCTCTCTTATCTCTGTTACATATTCCCTTAAGTAGAGGCAGACAATATTCAGTGATTGGAAGCCTCTGCATTTTTAGATGTTTTTTCCATTTGTCATTCTTGCTAAAGATATCCTTTCATCTTTCATGGACTAAAATATCATACCAAATCTTTGAGACTTATTTCAAATGCTACCAATAACTTTTCCATAATCCTTCTAAACTAACTTTTACTAAATGTTTATGTTCTTTGTTTCTGCCACTGCTGTACTCTCTTTACTACCAAACTGTTAGTCCTTGAGGGCATGGGTTATGTCTTCCCTTTGTGTATCTAAAGCCCCTTGCAAAGTTGATCTATTTGAAATAGGGACCCAATAAATACTTTGAAACCTCTAGGGGAAATCATATAAATTGACTCAATGTTTCAAAAGAATATCCAGATAATTGGGGAAAAGTTATTTGGGGATTCTGACTCATCCAGAATCTGAAACTTCAGTTATCTTTAAGTTAAGGCATGACCACAGAAAAGATGATTATTGTCTTCTGAATAATTCCTATTATATTCCATTTGAGGTAATGACTCATTGTTTTAAATATACTGTGACTCAACACTAATTCTAAGTCAGTATCTACATATATGAAGCAAATAGTGAGTGACTTTAAAAAATAATTGATTCATTAAACTTGGGGGCACTTAATTTCCAAAACAGTGCTTTTATTGAAAATAAACAACAGCAACAACAAACCAATACTACATACAGCAGGTAATGCAAAGTGAGGGAGTTCTATAGTCAACTGAATGGAACTACCACCAAGGTCATGATATGCCTGGGTTTGTGGCAGGGAAAGATTTCTAAGACTGATTTTAAAATAGTAAAAAATACATCATTATTCATCCTCAAAAGATTGCTAACTATAACACCACTTATGAGGTATTCTGGCCTATAAAATTTGAACATAAATCTCATGAAGACTCTAGGTCAAACCCCCATTTTACATGAAATACAGAAGATAGAGGAACAATTGAAAGAAAACTGTAAGTAATCAGCTAAATCCTGAATGTAAACATTCCATGACACAAATATCGTTTTTGTTTTTGAACAAATCAATGTCATAAAGAAAATAACAAGAGATTGAGGACTATTTCAAAACAAAAAAAAACTTAAGAGATATAACAATAAATGCAATACGTGAACCCTGTTTGAATTCTAATTCCAAAAAATTGACTATAGAAAGACACCTTTAAGACAACAGAGAACATTTGCATATGGACTGGGTTATAGGTTATATTAAGGGATTCCTCTTAATTATGTTAGATAAAATAATGTTCTGGTGGTAAGTTAGAGATACATACTAAAGTTTTAACATGTGGCATAGCTTAATTTTTAGGATTTGCTTTAAAATACTACAGAAAAAGGCTGGGTGCAATGGCTCATGCCTGTAATCTCAGCACTTTGGGAGGCCAAGGTAGGTGGATCATGAGGTCAGGAGTTCAAGACCAGCATGGCCAACATGATGAAACCCCGTCTCTACTAAAACTACAAAAATTAGCCAGGCACAGTGGCAGATGCCTGTAATCCCAGCAACTCAGGAGGCTGAGGCAGGAGAATCACTTGAACCTGGGCGGCAGAGGTTGCAGTGAGCCAAAATCGTGCCACTGCACTCTAGACCGGGTGACAGAGAGAGACTCTGTCTCAAAAAAAAAAAAAAAAAAAAAAAAATTGCTGTAGAAAAATAGTGAAGAGAGGTAAAATGTATTTGGCAAACTGTTGACAAAGCTGGGTAATGGGTACACTGGGGTTTATCATAATTTCACTCTTCTTTTGAGTATGTTTGAAATTTACCATAATAGAAACTTAACTTAAAGTAAAATAAATAAAGAAAAATTTAAAAGAAAAAAAAAGATTACTAATATGAAAAATTGGATTTAAGTGAAATATGCCAAGTACTTACTGTGGGTGAGATCCTGTGCTAGGTGTAACATTTTTATACATGATACTTTACATAATTCTCAGTATAATCCTGGGCAGGAGATATTCCTCTCCCCATTTTATATATGAGGAAGCCAAGGCTTAGAGAGATTAAAGAATTTACGTGGGCTCACAGAGTTGGTCAACAATGGAATTAGAATGCAGTCGGCCTCAATGACTCTAAATCCAAAGCTCACAGCTATATCACAGCTATTTCATAATCTTATCAATAATCTGAACATGATTTTAGCCAGATAAATTAAACTCACTATTCTCTTATGTTATTACAGGGAGATATATCAGAAAAGAGGAAATGAAAAAATTGAGGGATTCACTTCTTTCTGTAAGTGGATAAAAATCTTACAAAGAATAAAAAAGTGAAGAAGCAGCAAGTATTACTGATCGAAAGGGACATCAACTTTTGGAAAGGAAAATGTTTTAAGGTAAATAGTAGGACAAGAATGTGTGAAGTTGGTGGATTTTGGGGAAACTTAGAGGAAATGAGACCAGATCATTTTGAAGATGGCTGATACTGAACTGCACTGCCCCATTGCCCCAGTTACACAGCCTTCTCCTGACATTAATAATATGTTAGTGAGAAAAGCCACTTGCAAGTTAGGTAAAACTTTACTAGGGGCCAACCAACATGTTATCTAGCTACCTCCACCTTGGGGAAGGTCTAGGGAGGAGTTTCAGAAGATTTATGCAGTAGACAAAAGATGAGGTCAAATGAAGATGTACTTGCTTTGTAAATAAAACTAACAATACCATACCAGCAAGTCTGAGAATGATTTGGTTGCGCAGTTCTGCCAGACCTTCTGCTAATGCAGTCATAATCACTTTAAATAAGCTTAGTATTTGTGAATTCACCTTAGCCCATAGGCTAAAAATAGACCACTGACGCATGGGAAGCAATTCTAGCATTGGAACACTTACTCCTGGTATGAAACCCTTGGAATTAATTTAGGTTATCAATAACTGATCAAAGTTCCTTTGTGTAACCTTAGGCCATTAATAACTAATAACCAGTGTTAGTCTCCTGCCTTAATTTAACCCTGCTGATGACTGCTACCAAGGAGAGTCAAGCCCCCAAAGGTGTCACAACAGGCAGAAGACTGAGTAACAGAATGATTAGAGTCAGTTGATTAAGCCCACTGCAGGAGTCTGTTCCATTATATAAACTTTCTTGCACATGTCAGAGCTGAAAGATAGAGAAGATATGAATCAAGGCTTTCCTTGCTCTGTCATCCCATTCTTAGCCATTCCTTCCAGTTTTCTTCCTTTTCTTTCTATTCAGGTACTCTAATGACTGCCTTGAAAGAGTCAACTTATAGAAATTTTCAAGTTAAATAATTAGAAGAACGCTTTGAAGTAAAACCATAGGCTGGGCGTGGTGGCTCGTGCCTGTAATCCCAACACTTTAGGAAGCTGAAATGGGAGGATTGCTTGAGGCCAGGAGTTTGAGACCAGCTTGGAAACACAGCAATATCCTGTCTTTGTAATTCTTTTTTAAATTAGCTGGGCATGGTGGTGCATTCCTGTAGTCCCAGCCATTTCGGAGGCTGAGGTGGGAGGATCACTTGAGCCCAGGAGTTTAATTACCAGGAGCAATGATCGCATCACTACACTCCAGCCTGAGCAACAGAGCAAGACCCTAACAACAAAATAAAACCACGGAAAATGTACTGATTACCCTTGGTATTTTCCAGCAGATCCACTTTCTGGGTTCCACCTGGTTATACGTTGCATGTATGCACATAGGACGATGACAAGTTGTACAGGTGTCCTTCAGGGCTGGCTCTACTTTTCACTTATCTTCCCCTAGAACTCAGCAATCCAGCCGAAAGGACAAGAGGGTTTTACAAGCTACCATATTTCAACCAGGTGTCTATGCAAATCTCCTCCTGCCACAGACAATATCCTTGGGTGATCCTAGGAAATTATATAACACTAGTGAAAGATCACAGCTCCCACCCAGTAGACACATTAAGATAAAATAGGATAAATAGACATGTCTGGACTGAATTGTGCCCTTCCCTTCACCTTAGTTCATGTGTTGAAATTCTAACCCCTCTGTCTCAGAATGTAACTGTGTTTGGAGACAAAACTTTTAAAGGAGTGATTGAGTTAAAATGAGGCCCTTAGGGTTGCCCTAATCCAACCTGACTGGTCTCCTTATAAGAAGAAGAAATCTGGGCATACAGAGAAATACCAGGGATGTATATGCCCAGAGCAAAGACCACGTGAAGAGGCACAAGATGGTAGCCATCTGCAAGCCAATGAGATAAGCCTCAAAAGCAGCCAACCTAGCCAATCCTTGATCTTGGACTTTTAGCATGCAGAATTACGAGAAAATAAATTTCTGTTGTTAAGCTGTCCAGACGATGGTATTTTGTTATGGAAGCCCTAGCAAATCAGTACAAGTCATCACTTACTTTGCCTAGTGACCATAATGATCAAAGAGAGAAAGAGATTCTTCAAGTATTCAAGTATCAGTCAATGGGAACCCTTAAATCTTGATTGGAAAATTAAGATATAAAAGAAAACAAAACAGTTATATATACATATATCCACACATACATATACATGTAAATATGTGGTATTAAATTGCCATACTGATTCCAAAATTATTTAATTTATTTATTATTTGAGACAGAGTCTTGCTCTGTTGCCCAGGCTGGAGTGCAGTGGTGCAATCTCCACTCACTGAAACCTCTACCTCCTGGGTCGAAGCAATTCTCCTGTCTCAGCCACCCAAATAGCTGGGATTACAGGCGCCCACCACCATGCCTGGCTAATTTTTGTATTTTTAGTAGAGACAGGGTTTCATCACGTTGGCTGGGCTGGTCTCGAACTCCTAACCTCAGGTGATCTGCCTGCCTGGGCCTCCCAAAGTGTTGGGATTACAGGTGTGAGCCCCTGTGCCCAGCCCATAATTATTTATTTACTGCTGTTAGCTCCCTGGAATTGTGGCAATAATAACAACAACAATAATAATAATGTCTAATGCTTAAATAGCATTTACTATGTGTCAAGTACTATATCCACTTATTTAACCTGAGAGAGAGAGAGAGAGAGAGAGAGAGAGAGAGAGAGAGAGAGAGAGAGGCACTATTATTATCCACATGTAAAAAACAAAGGAACTAAAGCATAGGGAGGTTAAATAATTGTTCCAGGTCACAGAACTAACAAGTGGCAGAGTTAGGATCTGAGCCCAAATAATTGGTTCCAGAATCTGGGTTGCTAAGCATCACGACTTGTGTTGCTAAGCCCTGTCAAGTTTTCGCAACCTAGTAGAGAAGGATTGAGATCTAGGGTAGAACCTTGCACAGGTCTAGTGAAAGCCTGCCTATATTAAAAGACTTAGCAGTTAAGATCTGAACAGTCATCTAACCATTTGAATATGATTGGTCAGTATGTCACTTTGTAGATTAAAAACAAATTCAGTGATTACACCTGTGTAGTTTGCCTTCAATTACTGTCTCTGTAAAGCTATGGCCTAAATCCGCCACATTTTCTGGCATATAGCAAAAAGAATCCTGAATTGGAAAGTCAAAATATCTAGCCTCAAGGCTCTGCTTTATCATTATGAGCCACTTAACCCTGAGCATGTCACTTAACTTAGATTGGGGAAGATTGTCTTAACTGTAAAATGAAAAAAAAAAAAAAAAAAAAAAAAAAAAAAAAAAAAGACTGTGGACTTGATTGAGGATTGAGTAAGATAATGAGTAAGATTCTGGTAGAGAGAAATTGCTCAATAAATTCCAGAAAAGTTTAATGAAACATCCTACTAAGATGAAAAAGAATGCATGACAGTGAATGTAAGATTTTATTGCCAACGATTCTTAAATTTAGAGATGAGTCTAATATTTGGCAGGAAGAATAAAACATAAATGAGGTAGAGGAAAAATTTTAATTCATTTTCTTTTTGGCGTGCATCACTTTCCTAAATATCCCTTAGATGTTTGCACTCTACCATGTATACTAGACAATTGGTAGCAATTAAAGAGTCCGGCTCTAGGTGGTGAAGGCTATCACACAATTAACACTACTTTATGCACTAAATCATTTGTATTAATAAATACATGGTTATTCCTTCAGGATTTACAATCATCTTTGGGGTCAAATAGTATGCAGTAATGTCAAAGGCATGTGAACCAGAACAGCTCCATTTTGAATAGGAGCTGGGTAAAATAAGACTGAAACCTACTGGGCTGCATTCCCAGACGGTTAAGGCATTCTAAGTCACAGGATAAGACAGGAGGTCAGCACAAAACACAGGTCGTAAAAACCTTGCTGATAAAACAGGTTGCACTAAAGGAGCCGGCCAAAACCCACCAAAACCAAGATGGCTACGAGAGTGGTGACCTCTGGTCGTCCTCGCTACTGCACTCCCACCAGCACCATGACAGTTTACAAATACAATGTCAGTAACTTACCCTTTATGGTCTGAAAACGGGAGGCATAAATGATCCACCCCTTGTTTAGCATATCATAAAAAATAACCATAAAAATGAGCAACTAGCAGCCCTCTTGGCTGCTTTGTCTATAGAGTAGCCAGTCTTTTATTCATTTACTTTCTTAATAAACTTACTTTCACTTTGCACTGCAGACTCATCCTGAATTCCTTCTTGCGAAGATCTAAGAACCTTCCCTTGGGGTCTGAATCAGGACCCCTGTCCTGTAACAGTATTAACCATAGTATAGAACCCCAGGACTAAGGTTCCTCCTAAACCTGGATGCTGATGAGCTAGAGGAAGCAGAAAAGTCTAGATAATGAGACTGACATCATGACCTTCAAACGTGGAGAGAAGAAAAGGAGAAAGAAACTGATTAAGAGAAGTAGGATTTTTGCCACTAGACATCATTAGAGAGGGATGAGGGCATCATGACAATAGACTCTGAAAGTCTAGGATCTGGATATAAGGAAGCAGAAGAAAAAGATGATTCTCCACAGTGGAGAGTGGTAGAGAATCAGCTCAAGCATTTTGCCTCTCACTTTTTGGTTACATGAAAGTAAAAGAGTTCCAAAACAAAACTGAAATTAAGAAAGTATTCCTTTAAAATGGAAATTGCTTTCCTGCCCGACCATCCCTCCTGCATGGCCTGGATAACCGACAGCCTCCTTGAGGTTATCCCAGCCTCTAAGCAGCCCTTCCCCCACCACCTATTTCCATATTGCACCAGGCCTGCCTTTCTCATTTGCAATTCTTAGGCCATTCCCTGATAAAAAAACAAACAAACAAACAAACAAAAAACCATCTTCACTGGTTTCTCAGTGTTTGCTAGTTTTAATTTATAAAGAAAAAAAATTTTTTCTCCCAGCAAGCAATTCCTTGACATGACTTGTATGTGTTATCTTATTGCTGTATAAAAAATTACCCCCACACTTAGTGGCTTCAAACAACAAGTCATTTATTATGTCTCATGTTTACTGTGGGTAGACATTAGGGCGGAAGACAGCAGGGATGACTTGTTACTGCTCTGCGATGTCTGAAGCCCTGCAAGAAGGCCTCACCTCTAGATGAAGGAATGTAAGCTCCATACTGTGGGATGGAATATGTATCCATGAGGCCATCTTTGGAAAACACAGTCTGTTACATTACTTACTTACCAGCCTACTTTTAAGCATCATTTCCATGTATTCTTTACCATTCGTTCTACTCTCTTTCCATATAGATCTTCTGGTTTTTTCTTTTTTCTTTGAACATGACAAACTTTTCAAAGTGTCTGTTCCTTTGTATATGAGGCTTCCTTCACCCTGTTAACACCCAGGTGAAAACCTTCTTATGCTTCCAGTTCAAATTCAATTGTAGCCTCTCTATAGAGCCTCGTCCTGGCCCAGAGGTTAACGATACCCTCCCCGAGGCTCCTATCTATGTTATGGATGTCTCCATCGTACTGTGTTGTCTCTTAGATTTTTTATCCTCACCAGACTATGGACAACTCAAAGGGATGGAACAGGCCTTGTTCATTTTTCTACGAATTCCCCTTATTCTCTCCTGAATGCTAAATATTTAACACAGTGCTTTGTACAGATACTGCTCATTAAATGTGTGTTGAATGGCTGAACAAAATTTTAAGGCAATCTTAGGAAAATTATGATTTCAAGGGCAAGTCGGGATTCTTGGTCTTCTATTATAAATGTTTTTTCACTGCTACTGTTATCTGAAATACTTTATTCTTTTAGGCCTTATATTAATACTTAAGACAGAGCGGGGGGAAAGGCTTGAGAGAACAAATAATGAGTCCAGCAAAACAGTTTTCAGTCAAAGTATGGATGACAACTGCAGAGACATTTCTATGGATCTAGGGAAGAAAGGACTGAGCACAGGAGACCCTGGGGGAAGAAGAGGCAAGGGCGCTCATGAGGGGAGACAGAAAACAAAACGGGAGGTTGGAAGCACCAGGGATGAGTACCGCTGGGCTCACAAATTTGCCCGTAGGCAGATCTTGCTCATCTTCAGCTGTCTCTGGACAAATAGAAGCTGGATGCAAAAGTACCCCATGCTCTGCCTGATCCTGGTTCCTCAGCGGCAACACAGTCCCGGATTTTCCTCCCCTCTCCTTCCTTTCTTCCTTCCCACTGCTCAAGAGTTGCAGCTGTTGTGACCCCATAGGGCTGGAGGAGTGGGAGGGAGGCCCCCCACTGCCAGGATCCCACACTCCCAGGAGCCCCAGGGTGAATCTCAGATGGGGCTCTGGCACAGACACCAGTGAGATGATGATAAGGTCTGCAGTTTCATCCACAGCTATTCTGCTTTCCAGTCTCTCCATTCTGATTCTGGCCCTAATTTTCCAGACTTCTGTAACTGATGTGTCTCCCAGGATCTGAGTTTCCTCATCTGTCATAAAAGGTGATGGGCTCCATCAGTGCTTCCCCAAACTGCCTGAGCACAGGGATCCCTTGGGGGATTTCAAGTCATTAAAGACACAGAATCCTGGGCCCTTCCTTGGAGACTGATCCAGCAGGCCCAGGAGGAACCTGGGAATCTCTTTTATTTGCAAGCGATGACATAAGTTTGGGAAAGCCTGGAAAAGGTGACCTGTAAGTCCCTGGTTGGACTTGATTGAATCACCTGCTTTCAAATTTCTCTTTTGGCAGCATAAAGGGTGGACTGAAGTCGGTCAAGTCCAGAAGCAGTAAGAACAAATTATTCCAATAGTCCAGACATCCTCTCCTCCCATCAGTGGCTTATAGCATTCTTGTTTCTCATATACTACAGGAACTGATCTGTGCCCTTTACCTTTTAACTGAAATTCATTCTCATCAGTACATAACTTTGCAGAGCTGCGTATGCTGCTCAAGAGATGCAGAGGACCACAACCAAGGCAGTAGCATTACTGGAGAGAAGGGACTCCATAGGGGGAATAATAGTGAAACAGAAGATGCAGGACTTGATGAGGAGAGGGTTAACAGAGACCACTTTGTATCTTGCAGGGTGTTGTAGCCACTGCAGTGTGAGTGAGCACCTTCAGGCGTCTCACAACCCTTTCTTTTTCATCACCTTCTTCCTTTTCCTATAGTTCTAGGAATTTCTCCCATGCCTAAGGATCCTTTGATTTCATGCACAGACCTTTTGGACCTTTTTCTGCTTTTACCTAGCTGTTTACAATGTTGAATGACAGTGACTTACACATCACACTTCTCTAGGACTTGCTACCGTCTAACACCTGTAATACTACAGTGTAAACAGGAGACAGATAACTGATTTGCTCTAGCTCCCCCTTCTGCCTAAACAAATTTCTTAGCTTGTCATCTGGGCTGGCTTATTTCCTAGGTTTTCCTCCACAGGTGTGCCACACTGTAGCCAAACTTTTCTTTTCCAAAATTTGCCCCAGTCTTCCGACCAATACCCTAGTCTTGCCTATGTCCCTTCCTCTCTATCATGCGGGTCCAGGTAAACTTCTGATCCCCACGGGGAAATACCACTTTCTCTTTTGGCTCTCCATAGCACTGCACACCTCTTTAGGGACAAGACCATCACTGTGCTCCCTGCTGGCCTGCACAGAAAGCTCCTGGATGTGAAACAATGATTTCAGCATCTTTATACTTTGCAGTACCTAACAGGGCTGTGGTTGTTTTTGTTGGATGATGAAGACGTAATGTAATAATAATTTCTCACTTATCCTACAACTTGTGTAGCTCAACTGTGCCCTGATTCTTTATTCTACAGTTTTGTGAATAGCTTTGCAACACTTCCCTTTTATATTTTTTAAAAAACCTAGATCCTCTAATATAAACTTTTGCATATTCTTATGGAAATATGCTGATATTAACACTGACATTTTCTATCAGGAAATGACAATTTTTCTTGGGAAGCTGGGGACATTGGCAGTGGTTCAACACATTGAATAAGAGAATAATCAGGAATTCAGTTTTGGTTTCCTGGGTCCTGATCCAGTGTCCTTTCAATTATTTAATAAGGTAAATAAACACAAAATTATTGAGATATGGAAAACATCAATAATGTTGACACAGCCTGCTAATAATACATGAAAACCACTTAAAAATGAAGATCCAATTAATGTACTGAGTTCAAAGTCAAACATGTTTCTGGAACTACTTTGCATATCTTTTCACAGAGAACTTAAAAAATAATGTTTGCCCTCCCTATCCACGGATTCTTTATCTGTGGAATCAGCCAACCTTGAATGGAAAATATTCTGCAAAACAAAAAAGGATGGTTGTGTCTGTCTTTTCTTTTTTTCTTTTCCTTTCTTTTTTCTTTTCTTGAGACAGGATCTCACTCAGCTGCCCAGGCTGGAGTGCAGTGGTACACTCACAGCTCATTGCAGCCTCAACCGCCTGGGCCCAAGCGATCCTCCCACCTCAGGCACCCTGGTAGCTGGGACTACAGGCATACACCACTATGCCCGGCTAATTTGTGTATTTTTGGTAGAGACACGGTTTTGCCATGTTGCCCAGGCTGGTGTCTGTTTTTTCTTGTCATTATTCCCTAAACAATATAGTAAAACAACTCTTTACAAAGCACTTACATTGTGTTAGGTATTATAAGGAATCTAAAGATGATTTCAAGTATACAGGAGGATGTGCATAGGTTTTATGCAAATACTGTGCTAATTTCTATCAGGGACTTGAGCATCCATGAATTTTGGTATCACTGGTCCTGGAACCAATCCCCTATAGATACCTAGGGACAACTGTATGCAGGAGGGTTGTTATAGGACAGTCAACAAAGGAAAACAGTGCAAACTGATTATTTCTGAAAAGGTACATGGAATTGACAGGGAGAAACATCAATCTCTTGAGCCTACAGAGAAAAGCAACTCCTTTTATCTAGGCCTACTCCTAATATTTGTGGGGGAAAAAACCAAATGGAGACCCAGAAACCAGACATTTAAATATTTTACAATCTTAAACTAAACTTAAAAACTGTTAAATATAATGTCCTCTTCTGCTTTGACAAATAGAGCTTCATGTTGGCAAAATGTTTAAATATGTAAAGCTATACTTTTTACTTGACTGAAAACAAAATATCAAGACTGTTGAATTTAATTATGACTGTTTATGTCCTATTGTTCTGCTGATGTGCCAGCAATGTTCGGATAAATAATAAAATAAACATATATATAACTCATAAATTACATATTTATTTGATAAAATGCAATTGTTGCATTTATTTCATCAAATCACAGTATTGTTATAATCAAGGTTTTCACATAATTTGGTGATACTGACAGTAATACTTTAAAGGATCTTTAAAAAATGAATTATATTTGACATATACAAATATGAAGATATTTTCATCAGCAATGTGAACTAATTAAAAATGGAAACATTATATTACTTCTCATAGTTTTTAAAGTTATCTTTTCTAAAATATTTAAAAAATTTTTTAAATTAAAAGGTAAAATAAAAATTAAAATTAATGAGTACCAAACTTTTAAATACAATTATTAAAATACGTTATTTATTCAGTTTTTTAAAATGTAAGTACTTCTTTTACAAATTTTTATAAGAATAAAACTATTAGCAATTCTAGAGTTTAATGTGTACCTAGTTGCCCATGTAAAAGGTCAAATTCACACGTTATGTCTAGATCTACATATATAAAAATGTAAGAATATTTTGTTGTTTAATAGTGCAAAATATTCCTCAGTCACCACACAGAACTATTGAGAAAACCATGTTAATTTGAGACTACCCTAGAAACTATCAACTAGAACACAAAGAGAACCAAGAAAATCTAGACACTCAGCATGGCACCTCTGGGAAACAGTTCTCCCACTTTGGAAGAATTGGGTGCATTCATGCTATCTGAGAGGAAGGACGTGATAAGTTCATTAATGTGTCTTTCTCTCACCTTCGTACTCGCACTGCTCAAATGGTGACACCCCATACTCTAATGATGCCAGCTGCCTGACACACTGATCTTCCCAGTATTCCCTGCAAAGGACGCTGTCTTTCTTTTTCTGAACACAGGGCCAGAGATGAGGAAGAGCACTTCCTTCGGGCCTGAACAGTGTTAGTTGTGACAGTGATTGTTTAGGGTTAGAGATGATGCACACATCTGAAACAGCTTGTGTCAGATTGCAAGTGACAGAGGGTCCCGTGTATTCCTTACTACATTTGCTTTTTGTGCATTTATGACTGCAGGGCCCTCTATAGCATGAGTACCAGGGCAGACGCACTTCCTACTCAGGTCTACTTGTACCTTCCCCTTCCAGTTCCTCTGAGCACACCAAGTGCCATATTTTTTTGTCTTTTGTTTTCATTTTCTGTGCTCCTTACTAGTGAGAGCAGCATGGGAAAGATTTACTCACATGTGTACCTTTTTTTTTTTTTTTTAGATACTGAAAAGGGAGGGTAAAGCACAGTTAAAACGCAGTAAATCTAATCTTGTGGGCATAGGTGTATTTGTAAAGTCAATTATGAAGACTTATTATGACAAACAAATTGCAAATTTCTTCAGCCATAAGCAGAATTTATGTTTTCTTTTTCATAACCCCAGGGTATCTAGCCAGTGCTAAGCACATTAAGAGTCCCTCAGTATCAAACACGTGAATATAGCAGTAATTCATATTTTAGAATATTTGATAACGTGTACTTGACACAAGGATATTGACACTTTGCATCTGTATAATTCAAGGGAAGAAATATAGACTTTTTATAATCCAAGTGTCACCTTGAACGTAAGGAGTATAAAAATCAACAACAAACTTTTCATGCCTCAGTAGAGTAGCACATACACGACCTCAAATTCTCTTTCTGTCATACTGCAGACATCGGGCCAAAGTGACTTGTTCACCTTCTGTTTTGATGTCGAAGACATCACATACTTTGAAAATGATTTCTGATTATTTTCCCCAAAGTCTTGCCATCCTTAAAAACAGTTTTTCAAGTGAATTCTAGCTCTCACCCACCTTTCCTGAAGTGGGTGGCTTTTTATAATTACCAAAAATGACTATTTCTTTATAACCAGAGAAATAAAAAGCCAGAAGTTTAATAACTGATATTACACAAATTCATTTTAGATCTCTGAATTATGTAGATTCCAAATATCACTGACCATAGAACATTAAATTATTGAAAGTATCTGGCCATATCTTTAAATCATGAAATCAAGTGAGTTTTGGAGTGATCCTAAGGTATACTAAAGATTTTGTTTGATTTGTGATATTACTTTTAGTTTATTTTCTCAAGCATTTGTTATGAAAAACACAAGTTAGAAAAACTCCATAATCTGGAGTGACCATCTAGATTTGTACATTTTTATACTAAAAAATGTCTTCAGATGTGTTTTTTTGTTCATTTGTTTGTTTGCAATTTTGAATTTTGCATTCCTCTACAAGGGCAGGTTTCTCTGGACAACATATTGTCTTTCCTATCTTGGCAGGTCCATAAAACTCCTTAAGAGCAGTACAGTACTCAGAAATGTGAAAATGGAAAATTCGAGCTATTTAAGTTATAGAACAGACTCTTTCCTTTCTTCAGAGCAGAAAAGTTTCAGTCATTTCAATTGGCAGGCAGATGTTGCCCTAGTGCTGCCTCCATATTCATTAGCCCATAATGAATCTATTAATTGAATATGTAAGTTTGGCTAATTAGATGTAAGACATTACTTCAGATTTAAAGGGTAATAATAAAAAATTTAAACTGCAACACCAGATCAAGCATTTAAGAGTTGATAAATGTGAACTGGAAAGTGCACAATTCCAATATAAATTAGCTAATTGCCTCTGTTAATTTAGGTGAAATACATTAGCAGAAAGGTCAATCCATTTGAGGCTGGATGTGTTTTTCAAATACTAAATTAAAAATAGCAAATCAAAGAGCACTACAAAGTGGGAAGGCACAGAATCCATTTGCCCAATCCAGAGGTTTAGAGTAGATTCAAGTAACCTCACATGGTTAACCTTCTGGGGGTTAAACAGTGGTTCTCAAACCAGGCTGTGCCTTACTAGACTTCAGAAAGTTAGTTTAAAATATCATTGCCTTGGGCCACATCTTAAATTAATTGAAATCTCTGGAGGTGGGACCAGGCATCCATATTGTAAAGCTCCCTAAATTACAATTGGAACCTGGTTTGAAAACCACTGGTCTGTTCCATGAAAGTCTGACCCCCTGACTAAACAGGAGTAGGTGGCAGCATCTCTCTATAGTAGGTGTGTATGCACTAGAAACATGACATAGTGTTATATGTAATACTCTCAAGTGGAAAAAAAATAAGCTGCCCTTGTTTTCACCTCTATTATCTCTTCTGGCTAGGTCTGTATCAAAGGGTATTATACTTGAGATCATATAACTTGAATTTGGGAAGTGGGAGGTAATCTCAGCTCCAAGTATTTGCTTTTGGAAATTCCAATTTTACAAACTGCTAATTTGGTAGATACCATCAGTTACCTTTACACTAAAAAATGTCAAATAAGTTCTTTGTTGGGCTATGCTCTGGAAAATGTTCTCTTTATCTTTTGTGTCACATGTTCCTCATAGCACCCAGAAGATTATAAATGCCCATGGGAGGCCCCTCCAAAAATATTTGTGTGTGGGTTGTGTGTGGGTTGTGAACGGGCTGTCCCCTTTTAGACATCCTCTTTCACTCCAATTCTGCACTGGATATTCTGATTTCTTTCCTGTCTCATAGGACCTGTGAATATTTTCACAGATTTGATTACTGTCATTCCACAGCCTCACTGTGAATTTGAGGGTAGGGTTGTGCCACAAAGTTTCTCTGTGTTCTTCATAGATTCTATTTCAGTGCTTGGCACATAATATATGCTCAATGAATGTTTGTTCAATTGAACTTAGTTGATTGACAAACAGAGAAAAAAAAATCCAGGTTCAGGAACTGCAGTCAGAAAGACACAGATGCTCTAAAAGTGGGATTATACAGCCCGAAGCAAGACCCCTCCTTGCCATTTGGTGGTAGATGTCCAAATTGGGTACCTACCCCAGCCCTAAATGCCTCACAGTTTTACTCTATACCTTTCACACAGCAAACTGTTTGGTTGAGATAAAAGAGGCTGCCATGCCTCCTCTGTTGTCAGGACATCTAAAGTGTTCCTCGTTATCTTTTCAGTGGCCCATTTCAGCATGTAAAAAGAGAGAGAGACAGTTCATTTAGCCTCATTTTCTAGTAATATACATACAGATCCTTGCCCCGAATAGTGCCAAAGTTCATGTGAGAATTCCTTATGTCCAAAGATCCTGTAAGTTGAGTGGCTGTATAAGCGCAGATGGACTTGGGGAGGAACCTTAGGAATGGGAGGGTCCCATGTTAAGTATTAGGTTGATGCAAAAGTAACTGTGGCTTTTGCCACTACTTTTAAATGGCAAAACTCGTAATTACTTTTGCACCAACCTAATAATAACAGGAGTTATTTGTAGAATTGAGGAATTTTAGAAGGGTAAAAACATAAAGGAAAGCTAAGAAATGTGAAATAAAGAAAAACAGCAGACAACTTAGTTACATGCCAAGTACTTATCTGGGCGAAAAGAGAAATAAATTCTGGAATCTGCCTATTAATAATTCTTCCTCACTCACATGATAAAAACAGTAGCTTCCAATCTGAGACACACTAATGCAACTTCCTCTGTGACAGAGTTCTCTGAATGCTATGTGAGTGGGACCATAGTGTTCTCAGTATTGCACTTTCTATGGTAAATTTGGCTAAGAAACACTTCTGTTCTTTTCCTATAAGTCAAAATAAAGTCCTTCTCCTAAACTAAAATCTAAAATTTGTCTGACTCTAGGAGATTATTTTTTCTCAAGGCAAATTCAAATTAAATGATAACATCTCTTAAAGATTTCTCACCAGTATCAGATAAAAATACATTGAATCCAAGCTATTATGTTTGAATGGACAATACTCAGTTGCACATACACACCATCGGCTGTAGGGGGCGCCAATGCATTTCCCTCAGGCCCTTCAGAAAAGGTTGTGTAGCTGGAATTTTAATTTCTTTCTGTGTCTGTTAAGTGTGATTATTGATGAAGTACTGAGCTCATCCCAGTACCCAAATTGAAGCTTCTCGAACATATACGAAATGGAACTGGGCTTTACAACAAAGGCACATCTAGTTCCCAAATTTAAAATAGTCTCCTGGGGTCCCTGAAAAGTAGAGGATATATTTAAAAAGAAAAGAACTGTGTTTTGTATCAAGACATAGTTTTTTGAGTCATAATAAATTAGGACTCTACTCCCTGCAACTCCAAATACCTCTTCTCATTGAATATAGTGACCAGAGGCCACATCAAGAAATGAGGAACTTAATATCTAGAGAATTTTTATGGTTAATAAATACCACAGCCTCAGCCTCTTTTCTTCTGGATGTTAGAAGGAATAGGATAATTAAATGAGAGTTTAGATCTCACATAAAAAGTTAATATACAAGTTAAATAAAAATATAAGTAGATTTATTTTATAGAAGTTTTCATAATGGGTCCCAAATACTTCATTAAGCATTTCTGGATAAAAATATGTAAAGCTCTTTATAAGCTTTTGTTAATAAATTAAATACCATTTCTCTATAAATATACCTTGCATTAAGCTTTCCTGTTAGAGTTTTCAGGAAACATTTCAAATAAAGTGGCCAGGCATATCCCATTTGAGATGAATGAGATCATTAGGAAACACTTATACCTGAAATAAGCACTGAGATCATTCTGCATACAACCTAAGGGCCCTAATTTTTTAAATATTTCAAACAATGTGCCTCTTTCAAATCATTACATGTAGAGACATTTAAGGAACTGATTCAATTAGCCCAGAAGAGGGGAATGCTATAATGTGTGATTTATTTTTGAAGATAAATTAAAACGCAAGTGTATCTGTTAGGAAAGGTAGGTTGTCGTCATGGTTAGTAATGGGAACAGGAAAGCAATTAAGCAGGGCCACCTGAGGCTGAAAAAGCCCCTAAACACAGAAGCTCGATGTTCAAGCTGGACATTCGGTTGTCAAAATCAAAACTGTATCTTCTTTGAGAGGGATCTTTGAGCTACATTTAGTTCCCTTCATTGATTTCTAAAGCGCAGTTCTCAACTTACATACTTTCCTCCCCTTAACCGCAGCTAACAAGAAGCCTAAATTGTTATGGTTTCATAACTTAAAGCCAAACTTCACATAAAGCTGATGCCTTAAAATTACAACTTTGCATTCTATTATTTAGGTGAGGAAATATGAGGCAAGAATTTATTTTTCTCTTCTGCAACTCCAGGATATTGGCTCCACCAGGCCTAATAAATTGTTTTCATAAGGAAATAAATAGAGCATGCTGCAGCTTAGGTTCCCTTATGCAAGGGGTTTCAAACAAGATGTATGCTAAGCAATAAATAATTACAGATGGGGGGGGTGGGAGGAGAAACACTGTAAGGGTGGGGAAAAAAACAGTTTCTTAGCCAAATTGGGGGAAGAAGACTGAAATTCAAATTGTTAGAAATCTGAAGGTAGTTGACTGTCATTTTAGAGATAGGGTCTCACTCTGTCACCCAGGCTGGAGTGCAGTGGTGTGATCATAGCTCACCATAACCTTGAACTCTTGCTTTAAGCGATCCTCCTCCTTCAGCCTCCTGAGTAACTAGGGCTATAGGAATGCACCACCATGCCTGGCTATTTTTTTTTTTTTTTGGTAGAGGCAGGGTCTTGGTATGTTGTCCAGGCTGGTCTTGAACTCCCGGCCTCAAGCAATCTTACCACCTTGACCTAATTACAGGTGTAAACCACCGCATCTGGCCAGAGATGTCTTCCTAACTATTGTGAAATCTGTAGAGAATATGAGAAAATGCTAAAACAAGATGATAAAGAGAAGAGGAAATAAGAATGCGAGAAGAGGTGTTAAGGCAGCCTTGAAAGTAATAGCCACGTAAATCTTACAAACTGAAACCAAGAAGATGAACACCAAAGAAGCATTTCTAATTCACTGTTCTTTTCTGCTAAATCTTGTCCCCACCTTGATTTAAAAAGCTTGAACAACGACCGGGCATGGTGGCTCATGCCTGTAATCCCAGCACTTTGGGAGTCCGAGGAGGTCGGATCACTTGAGGTCAAGAGTTCGAGACCAGTCTGGCCAACACGGTGAAACTCCATCTGTACTAAAAATACAAAAATTAGCTGGGCATGGTGGCGGGTCCCTGTAATCCCAGCTACTTAGGAGGCGGAAGCAGGAGTATCGCTTAAACCCAGGAGGCAGAGGTGGCAGTGAGCCGAGATCACGCCATTGCACTCCAGCCTGGATGACAGTGTGAGACTCTATCTCAAAACAACAACAACAACAACAACAACAACAAAACACATACAAACAGATGGGGAAAAGCAAAACAAAATTTAAGATCAAGAGGAGAAAATGTTCCTTAATCAGTGAAGGAAGTTACTTTCACTTATGGTGGAAGTTGTAAAAAGTGCTCTGTCTTTTGCTCACATCAACCAACAAAAATTCTTATTAAATAGTTATTATGTGTTCTACACTGTTTTAGGAACTGAGGAAGGCACAAGGGAAACAGGCTGGAGTGCAAGATCTCCACTCACTGCAACCTCTGCCTCCTGGGTTCAAGCGATTCTCCTGCCTCAGCCTCCTGAGTAGTTGGAATTACAGGCACCAGCCACCAGGCCCAGCTAATTTTTGTATTTTTAGTAGACATGGGGTTTCACCATGTTGGTTAGGCTGGTCTCGAACTCCTGACCTCAAGTGATCCACCCGCCTCAGCCTCTCAAAGTGCTAGGATTACAGGTGTGGGCCACTGTGCCCAGTCTCTATACCTTTTCTATAGTGTTCTTTTTGCTCTTGTTGAAGCCTCCCTTCTCCCTTAAGACCCAGCCAAAGGTCAACTTTCCCAGGGAGTAGGAGTCCTCCCTGGCGGAGCACCCAGCTCATGTTGTTATGGCTCTTTTTCATGTTTTCCCCACAGCCTCTCATAACTAGTGATACGTTTTTCCACAGGTATCACTGTTCCCCCTTGCTGGGACCTTCTCTTTCTCCCCAGTGAACTCTAATATTTTACTTTTTTAATTTCTCAATTGCATCTCTAACCTTCTAAGGCTTTGATAAAAGTATAGCTTATGAGCATATACTGTTATTAAGTCATAATTTTTGGCCATAGAAATTCCCTGAGATCCCTCAACCGCCCAAGCTAAGGTCTGTAGTTTCTCCGTGAAAACAATTCAGCCAGGTCACTTTGGGTTCTGAGAGGCTGGAACTTATTTCTATAAACCTAATACTAAAATGAAATATTTTTGTCTGTTTTCACTATTGCTTAGCATCCGAGCGCTGAGCATTATTAGGCAGTTTTAGTTACTGAAAGTATCTAAGGAAAGATGTTTTCTGGCTGATGCTTAATGTTTTCTCAACACCCAAGAAATGGGACTCCAGCGGCTCTGAAAATGGCATTTTAGACGAGAATCAGGCCGGGCGCAGTGGCTCATGCCTATAATCCCAGCACTTTGGGAGGCTGACGTGGTAGGGTCACTTGAGCCCAGGAGTTCAAGATTACAGTGAGCTATGATGGCGCCACTGCATTCCAGCCTAAGTGAAGGAGTGAGACCCTGTCTCTTCAAACAAAACAGAAAGATGAGAATCAAAGTGTTGCTTAGTAGTGTAGAAAAGGCGTTTATCAACACTGTAGGCCCCTATCAAGCTTACATTTGGAGTGAGGAGTAAGGAAGGGAAGGGACTTACGCAGGTCTTTCCATGGCGGCCCTGATTTAGTCCATGGAGTTCAAAGCCCATTCTGAGGCAGGGTCGCTAGGCTCTTGGTTTACACCTGCAGGCTGACCCACAGACTAGGGGGCAGCTTGTTGGACTTCGGAAACACTTAAACTAGGGGGGAGATGGAAGTTCAACCCTAAAGGGACAGTAAAATGAGCCCAGGGTCTGGCGGGACGATAGCTCTTAGCGTGTAAGGAACAACAGAAAAACAAAATAGCGTTTCTGTAGGTGTGCTAGGGTGAGGAGGGGAAACAGCCGGAAGAGGGATCCGAGAAGAACGAAAGGAGCCCACGAAGTATGCAACTCCTCCAAAAAGCCGGGGATGACCAAGGCCCACATCCTCCCGCCACAGCGCAGGCGGCCCGGGCGGTCCCGGCCGGCAGAGGGCAGCAACTGGGCGGGCGACGCCTGGCAAGGGCGGCCCCGCGCTGACCCGCTCGCGGGGATCTTCATTCTGAGCGCGGGGCGAGGGAGACTCGCACCCACCGCCACCTCTCCCCAACCCTCTGGCCACCACGCACCCCGGCCCGGCTGAGGGGAGTCGGGAAGAAGGGAAAGAGGGCGTCGCTGCCGAGAGCTCGGCGCCCCTGCCCGGAGGAGGAGAACGGAGGGCGCCCCCCGGGTCTCCGAAAAGAAGGGGGACGGGGTTCGGTGGGCTCTGCGACGGCGATGGGAGGGACCGTGGGCGGCCTGGGAGCCGCCCTCCGCAGTCTGAACTTTCCCGGCCGCTCTCCGCTCCGAGGCAGCACCCGACCACTCCGGTTCCCGCCAGCCAGTGCCAGCTCCGCTTCCGGGGGCCACGACCCCCTCCCGACTTCGGCCGCGGTGCGCCTCACGCCGACTCTGGCCCGGGGAGCGGGAGACCGAGTCCGGTTGGCCGAGGCCCGCGGGCCGCGGCTCAACTTCACGCTCCCGCCGTCGAGGACTGTGGAGGCAGCGTGGGCGTGGGCTGGTCCCCGTGGCCGGGGGGCGGGGGAGCCGGGCGGACTTGACCGTGGGCGCCAAGCGTCCCCGGCCGCGCGGCGCGGGCTTTATGTAAATGGAGGCTGCGCCGGGCGTCCTAGGTAGGATGGACCAGCCCCCCGCGCCTCGGCCCTCACGTCCAATAAGAAGAGCCCCAGCTTGACACCTGCCTATATACAGGCGAGCGCGCCCCCGGGCCGCGGACCGCACACAGCCCGCACTGCCCCACGCCGCGGGCTAGGGACACCCGGCCCGCCACCATGACTTCCAGCAAGATAGAGATGCCCGGCGAGGTGAAGGCCGACCCGGCCGCCCTCATGGCGTCCCTGCACCTCCTGCCGTCGCCCACGCCCAACCTCGAAATCAAGTACACCAAGGTAAGCGGCCGCCGAGCGCCCGTCGTCCACGGAGACTTTCTAGAACCTTCTTTCCTCTCCCCGATCTCTTCAGCGGATGAGGGCGGCGTGACGGGGACGGGGGGGCCGGGGTCGCCGGGGCCAGCCTGTCATCCCTGCTCAGCAGAGGGACCCCCTGCCTGTCTTCGGGACTTGGGCGTTTGAAGCCCCTCCGCGGCCTTAGGACGCCTTGGGGACTTGCCCCAACCTGAAACGCAGCGTTAAGCGGCCGCCGTCAAAGGCTCCTGCCCCAGACTCGATCTGAGGTTGGTTTCTGTCCGATTCTCCAGGTCCCGACTGCCGCGGGGAAGCGGTCGGAACCGCTTCGTGTCCTCAGATGGAGGCCAGGGTTCCCCGTCCGCTTGGCCACGCAGCCTGGCAGTCGCTTCTGTGTCCCTTCGGGGCCGCTCGGCTGCTGGTCCCAATCATGTCCTCCGCAGCCCGGAGGGTGCTGAGGGGCTTTTCCCATAAGAAATTGTCAAGACACCAGCGCTCTGGCCGGTTTGACAAATTTCATGGAAACCTGACTGATAAGTACAGTAGATCCAACGTCAGCGTTTCATGTGAATTTTGTAGGCAGTGGCAGTTTTCCTGGGAAACTTAAAAAGTTTTAAAATTTGTTAGCACGTTCGGTTTTAAACTGAAGAACTTATTTTTTTTTTTTATATAACGAACTTTGACATCTTGGGTTTGCTAAGCAGGATTTTTCTTGTTGCATCGCATAAAAAAGAATATGCGTCTGCTACCTAACATAAAATGAATTTACTTTTCACAAATTCGACATAGAAAAAAATGACCGATTACAAACATGGGTGTATTGTAATGCTACAACATTTTGAGGGAGGTGGTGAGAGAAAGATGGGATTCAAAACCACGTTTCTTGGAGTTCATTTTGTAGTTCTCTGGTTTGATTTTCTAGTCCTTTCGGTACATTTCTACACCCAACTTCTCCCAATTAACTCAAACGCGTAGACGCACATGCATATGGTTAAAGGTTGATTAAAGATGTATTCCATCATGCTTTTTTACAAGATAAATTTTGTAGAGAAGTAAATTGTTTGCATCTGGTTTAATGGTTGAACGAGATATACAAGAAACAACATCAGAATATTGAGATTTTACTTGCATTGAGTTTTAGCTTACAAATCAGGGCGATTTGTGTTTTCAATGTCGATTTAGATGGATTTAAGGTACCTGCTAGCTTTTTTAGATGGTGTGACAAATTTTTCAAAGCCGTTTTAATGAGAGGTCATTAATGGTTATAGCCTTTTAGGCATTGTTTGCATAACAATAGTGCCAATGTGTGGCACTTCTCTGGGTTTAGGAACGAGCAGGGAAAGCATGCAGCTTAAAAGTTTTGTTTTATGAGGGTCTCTAACCTCTTCAGGCTCTTTTTAAAGGTTAAAATGGAAGGTCTACACTTAAGAAAAGACCTAACCCTCAGATTCGGGAAGGTTTGATTTTAGTCTTATTTTTGATGGGATTTTCCTAACAGCCTCTGAAAGAACTTTTAGGTATGCAATAGGTACGTTTTTCAGAATTTAATTTGGAAGCTCTTCCAGTTCTCTTATTCCCTAACTACCCCCTCTCTCTTTTCTCTCTTGTTCTCCCCCAGTAGGAAAGACAACTGATTTATAGCTAATTGGAGCCTTTAATGTGGAGTCTTTTAGCTCGGGGAACTTTTATCCAGTATCCACTTTCCCACTTAATACAAAGAAAAACAATCAGAAATGAAATAATGGATTGTAACTCGATTCTTTAATTTGTGGGGAGGAGGTACCTTATTTTTGTCTTGACAAACAACCCTCATAAACACTGAGTAACACTCATCTAAAGGCGAGCTCTTTCCACAAAAACTTGTAAAATCAGGTATCTGTGAACATTCCCAGCAGTTTTCCTCCTCAGCTCTTTAGTGAGACTTCTAAATTTTCTAAGACAAGCGTGGTGGACAAGCAGTATTTTTTAAAAAACATGAAGAGCAGAAGCTGCTCTTTTGGTAGCCCAGGGTAATGATTTTTTTGCTTAAAGGAAAAATAAGATTAATAGTGAGTTTTTAAAGAACGTGACCAGAAGCTAGGGAAATTATATTAGCAATTTCAAACAGAAGAATGAACATGGTAGAATTGACAGTCCTTTAGGATAGTGATACCCTGTTCATTAGGGAATTTTAAAAGGGTAATGGCTACAAAAGTATTATGCTTTAGGGCCTGTTAAATATCACATTTGAAACAAACACAATATTTGCGTCAGAAAATGATACTGTAATACAATGTTATTAATTATTTTTTGTCTTGTTAAACATACATCTTTAGTGAAGGATATGACTTTCTGTATGATTTTTCATTGTGGTACTGGGACCCACATAAAGTCACTACTTACAAATAAATGACCGGACTATGAGAATTTCAAGTAATGTGCGCTTAGAAAGCTTTGTGCTTGTGATGTTGTATTTTTTCTGTATTTTTGCTCCAATTTCCTCCTTCTTCTAGAAGTGTTTTACATTTTTTAATAAAGGGAATGGGGGAGATGACCAGAATTAAAAGTCAACTGCCTTTGCCTGCCAGAGGTCCAGTGGAAATGCTCCAGAATTAAAGTTCATTTCCTAAGGATGTTGCAAGGGCTAAACTCATGGTGTTGTATGGACTTTTAGGCAGTTACGTTCCATTTTTAAAAGTACGCTTACCACTCTGAAATTCCAGTATCCATATTAGACCAATGATCAATGGCAATACCATTTTTGGAACATGTCTGTTTCTGTTTCCCTAATACAGAAAGCTGGACCCCAAGTTTTAAAAGTGATCCCTTATTAAGGAATGTGCTTTTTAAAAGAGATAGTGTTAGTCAAGGAGGAGTGAAAACTGACATGAAGTATTGAGGGGACCAATTTGGTACCAAGAGAATGTGCTCTCCTTTGCTTGTGTCCTAAGAAGACTGCATTCTGATTGCCTTGAGCGATGTGTTTATGAATTAAAAATTTTTTTAGTTGTCTATTTTATTAGTCTGACTTTTATAATTTTGTATAGCTGATACAGGAATACGCACATTACAAAATCAAGGCTCAGCACTTTACTGACAGCCCCTGTCTGCAGGGGATACCTGTTAACATATTCCCAGGTCTTTGGAAGCTTGCCCTCTGTATTCCACTTCCACCTTCTTTCTTGGCTCTATCTTCTCTTCTGGCTCTACCGGTCTCTCCTTTCCTTCCTCCCTCCCCCAGATCATTGTGCTGCATTTCTGTTGGTCACTTTTCCAATGAGAGTTTATGCCCATAACTAACAGTAGCAAAGAGTTATTTATTTTTCCTGCATCTGATATTAAACGGAGCTAAAACAGAGGGAGGAGGGGGATATTTATCAGATACTGACCTGCTAAAATAGAAGAGGCAAAAAGGCAATCAACTTAAAACTCAGAGCTAATGTGCATCGTGAGTCTAGTGTTTGTCCTTTTATTTATTCATTTAAACTTCTGTTTTCTGGGGTCGATTTCAATTAAATTCAAAAGGCATTTGAGTGGCCATGTTCCTAACAAGGGTGCTTTTCACTATGTTAGACTAGAAACATCTGCCTTCTAGGAGATTAGGGTCTTATTAGAAAGATTGTGTGCCAAAAATTGGTTGTTAGTATAGCAGTAGTTCAGTTGATCAATGTAATAATAATTATAATGATAATACTTATGCCACTTACATTTTTATAGGGCCTAATGGTTTGCCTAGCACTTTCATATATATCTTGTTTGATCCTTGCAAAACCTTTTGAAGGAGAGAGAGTAGAAATAAATATAATAATTCATAAGGAAGACATTGGCCTTGACTTTAAAAAAATTGATAGTTTTCCTCACCATACACTTTTTCTAGTGGTCTGTGGCACATTGTTTTTTGATCTTGTTTTATTCTTTTTTTTTTTTTTTTAAGGGAAGGAGTTTAAATCTTTATTTTTTTGTGTTGCTTCTCTCGCAACCATGGAGAGAATATGAACCAGTCTACCCCTCTTAAGAAGAAACTGCCTTTTGTGACTTTTGATTCTAATACTTTAAATGACTATTTTTTGTTTTTCTATGAGATTTTTTTTTTTTTAATCTGGGGCAAGATTTTGCCTATGCCAGGAATAATTTCTTAAAAGATAGGTGTGGATCTAGATCCTTCCAAACCTTTACTCAAGATTGTCTGTTTTGGTCATAAATTGTCAGTCAAACTACATGTTAATAGAGGACTTCAGGTATTTTAAAAAATACTTTTTCATAACTATACAGCTTTTTGATGTTTGTATCATCTCCATTTACAGGGAAGCTGAACAACTTCATCACAGGACTTGAATTAGGTAATTCTCCTGGGGGTCCTACCCTGATCCCTTCTACTACATGGGCTTATGTTACCATGTGGAATTATCATTTGCTGAGGGACTCCTCGTTCTTTATTTCTATAAAATGATGAATGATAGTTTTTCTGTTTCAGAGTAGGGGATTCTCTGAGGAGACTGTTTTGTGAGATCTGACTTCCTCATAGCCAGGCTTAAGAAAGGTAAATCATGCATAGTTAATTCTCTGTTGCATCGGTGAAGCACCATGATCTAACCAGGACCAAATCAGTAAATATCCCAAGTCCCATCACAGAGTTATCAGTTCTGAGTCTTAGACAATAAAATGCAAATACTGATTGGTATTTTTGTCTCTGTAGTTATCTTAGTGACAGTTTCAGGGGTCAGGAAACTGTGGACTGTCTGTCTGGTTTTATAAAGTTTTATTGTAACACAACTGCACTCATTCAGTTACATACTGTCTATGGCTGCTTTCTGACTAGAATGGCAGAGCAGAGCAACGGAAACCATGTAGCCCACATTTTAGAAGAAACTTGCATGCCCTTCCTTGATTTGGAAAAAGAGAGACTCTGAGTTAAAATAGGCCTTTGATCAAATCCTGATCAGAAAGATACTAATTAGCTATGTGGACAGTTAACATTTATTTGACACATAGTACCTGATATGGTGCCAGGTCCTAGGAATGCAACAGCACACACACCAAAAGATATGTGTGGCATCTTAAAGAGTTTCTTCACTGAGTTTCAATTTCTACATTTGTCATCATTGAAATAATAGTATCTACTTTATGGGGTTAAAAGGACTAAATGAAAAGTATGTTGAAGTAAGTGGCATATAATGATAGCCAATACTAATTCTATTGCATTTTTGCAAAGTGATGAATACACACACACACACGCGCGCACACACACACACTTGGTGATCTAAATTAATGGAAGCCAATGTTAAGGAAGATCAGGACTATATGATCAACTGGCCGGGTGCAGTGGCTCACACCTGTAATCCCAGCACTTTGGGAGGATCACCTGAAGTCGGGAGTTTGACACCAACCTGGCCAATCATGGTGAAACCCCATCTCTACTAATAAAACAAAATTAGCTGGGCGTGGTGGTACACGCCTGTAATCCCAGCTTCTTGGGAGGCTGAGGTAGGAGAATCACTTGAATCCGAGAGGCAGAGGTTGCAATGAGCCCAGATCACGCCCTTGCACTCCAGCCTGGGCGACAAGAGTGAAACTTTATCTCAACAAAAGAATTATATGATCAACAAAGTTTTATAAAACAGGCCATGTATTATTATTTTCATTACTTTTATTACATTATTTGCATTACTCATAAGAGTTCAATATTCAGGGTAACTATGGAATCCTCCTTATATAGTTACACTGCATTTTTACCAAATGGGATTCCTGGGAGGGTTTTCCACCAAGGTCTTGTCTTTACTAAAAAGTTACTAAAGCGATTTCTCAGACAGTAATTTAATAATAAAATTAGATATCTTGACGTTTGTGCCAAAATGTAGCATGAATATGCCTCAGTATGCTCGATTAGCTGAGCCTAAACTCCAGGTTGCAAATAGACATTTCTGATGTTTTAAGTAGTTTGGATAAAAATACTGACAAGATATTGGTACATAAATGGGGGGTGTATGCAGCATACGAGGACATTCTCAGAAGGTAGATACCTTTTGGCAGTGGGAAGGTATCTTACTTTATATAATTTAAAAGCGAAGAAACTTTTACTAGTCCTGACTAAGATAACACATGGAATTTTAAGAGCATTTCCCAGGAGCAGTCACCTTCCAGAAGGTAAAAGCACCAGGTAGTGGCTATTTTGAAAGCCCTCCTAGCATTTCCTTGATTTCTTTATTAGCTGTAACAGGTAATTTCAAAGCCATTCGTTTCCCCCCAAACACCAAATCTAATTCACATAGAGGTGATTGCTCTAATGTCGCCTGGGTTAATTTTTAATTGCCTTTAATTGTATCTTTGAGATCCATTTCATTTAACCTTTTAAATATATGAGATTATGCACATTGGGAATTACTTATCTTGGCATTTCTCTATTGTCTGCCTTTAAGATTGAGTCATGTTTAAATTGTTTTCCTTCAAAATCTTAGAGCTTATTTACAGCAGGTTTATTTACAAGTCTCTGTTGGATCACATGATTGAAAACACTTCCAGGCTTTCAAAATTCCAGTTGGAATAATAATTGGGTGATTTCACCACCTAGACTTCTGTTGGGCCTAAACAACACTTGCCTGGGGCTAAACGTGGGGATTAATTGACCTCTGTAGAATGTGGTTAAAAATTAGTATGTCCGTGTGTGAACATTCTAATTTTTATTATAGAAGAAAGCCTTCTTTTACTCCAGTTCAGCTCTGTTACCTCCAGAAGTAGTTATCTGCTCTATTTCCTTTCCTCATCACTGTCTGACGTTTGGAGAGCCAAAGTACTGTTTCTTTATCACTACAACTCTGGAATGAGAAAAGCTTTTGTTTAGGTCTAACTGGAAACACCTGTCTCTTATCTAGAAGAATTTAGCATATCATGAATCTGAAAACCCTTTCCAATCTTGATTATAAAAGGGAAAATTTTTCAAAATAATTAAAAAATAATGTTTTAATATATCTTATATTATTTTCATCCATCTATTCATTGGACTTCGAATCTCAAGTCCAGTGACTCTTAGGGGTTTTTTTTTGGGGGGGGGGATTATCATTTCTAGGGATTTCTTAAAGATTAAACAATCAGAAAGTGATACAGGTCGTGTGACTCTTCCACAAGAAGAATGGAATTACCTCCCAGTAAATGAATCTGGCAAAATAGTGTGAGTTTAGGAAACCCACTAATTATTTAGCAAACCCACAAGATATGCAAAAATAACCTATTTTCCCTTTTCCCCACCTCTCACTCCTAACACTCATATACCAGATCTCCAGGCCGAGATGTGTGTGATAGTGGCACGATTTCAGGTGGGAAGGAGAAGGGGAAGGCTTTGCCTGGGAAGATGAAATTATGAAATGCCTGTATGAATTTATGGAGAACAACTGAAAGTCTTATTTCTCTAGGTGTGAAAATTGGACTTGCTCACAGAATCCTTTTTGGGAGGAGATGAAGAATCAGTGTGAGACTATTTGGTTAAATTCCCCAACAAAACTGAAACTGGTGAATTCTGCCTCATCTGTGTTTTACAGTTTGATAATATAATTGTATTATTTAATTTTATTATAATTGTATGATTTTATTATAAAATTTAATTTTAATTTTTATTATCTCAGGGTCATTTTTATTTTTGGCTATAGCCAGAGCTACTCTTTTGCTTCCCTGAATTTATTTATGCATTTGTTTATTTAACATGTATTAAGGCCTTTTTTGTACATATTGTGAGTCACTCTCTGGCAGAGAAAGATATATAGGTGTGGGCCCTGCTCTGAAGAGGTGGTAGAGGATTCCCATTTGGGTGTGGAGCGGGGTCATGCACACAGTAACTATCGTTCATGATAGAAGATGCTAAATGCTTGAGATGAATGAGGATTCAGAAGATAAAGAGATGTTTCCAGCTCAGCAGAACAGCACACTATTGCCAGACATATTTGACAGAAAATGAATTGCTTTAATCATACAGAAAAGTAAAGCAGTAATATAACAAATGTGTGTACTTATACCTAGATTTGTTCTTAATGTTTTGCAATATTTGCTTCTAATTTTTTAAAAGGATTAAATTGAAACCCCCATTTCCTTCTCTTTCTCTTCGTTTGTTGCAGGCATTTATCTTTCCCATAGGTATATGTATCCATAAATAATACATGCTATTGTTTTGCTTGGTAACATTTTTATATAAATGTTTTGTATATATGTACCATATATATCCTTCTGTAATTTTATTAGCTTGCCAAGCATATGTTCAGTATTCATCCATGTTGTTTGATATACTTGTAATTAATTGATCGTAATTGTTGCAAAGTATTCCGTTATTTGAATATATCCTAATTTTTAGTTCATTCTAGTATTGACAGTTATGATACATCCAGCATTTTTTATTGCAGTAATGCTGCATTGAACATTCCTGAACATGTCTCCTCATATACCTGGTGAGAGAGCATCTAGGATGTATACTTAAAAGTGATATTGCTGGCTCATGGAGTATATGTATCTACAACTTAATTAGGGATTGCCAAATTTCTGTCCAACATGGTTATACTGGTTTCCACCACCAGTATATTCCCAGTATGTACACTTCCAGTATGTTCCACTGGCAGTGTATCAGAGTTCCCATTAGTCTACATTTTCACCTAACTTGAGATTCTCATACTTATTAAATTTTGCCAACCTGGTAAGTGTGAAATGGCATCTCATTGCTACTTTAATTTGCGTTTCCTTGATTTCTTGTGAGATTGAGCATCGTTTCATGTTGGCCATTTGGCTGTCCTCCTTTGGCTAATTTATCATTTGCTGATTTTTCTATGTTGTAAGTATTTACTGATTTGTTATCAGTTTTTATAAATGTATTTTATAAATTTTATCAGTTATTTACTATGCAAACATTTTCCTTCCTCTTGTAACTTTCCCTCCTTTCTTTTTCTTGTGTAATTGTCATACAGTTTTAAATGCAAATGAGGAAGGATTTTTCCTCTGGGGTCTTGTTTCAGAAATCAATTCTCACTCCAAATTGTTCAAGGCATTCTTTGTTATTTTTGCTTTTTACATTTCTATGTTTACCTCCTAAAATTGGTAATGCATGGGGACAATAATAAATATTAAAGACAAATGATGTAGCATTGGAAAGTCAAACAATATTGATGTTTAAATAATTTTTAAAAATTGTATTCCCTGAAGTCTTAGAATCACATTAGGAATTCTAGAATGTGTGGTCTTCTCTATAATGGGAAAATAGGAGAAACTGGTTCTACTTTGATGGATGGTTTTAATACGTATTAGTTTCCCTAAACTAAGAACAGTACCATATTCCGTAAACCGACCTCTAAGCGACCACTGTATAAAACTCTAGGATAACATGATTATTATAACCTATTCATGTCAATACTTAATTTCCCTACCTTTCTTAGATTATCTAGAACAGAATAAGTACTTAAATGTTAGCTATGGTTGTACTCTTGCTCATGTGCGTTCGCACGCTCTCTCTCTCACACATGTACACACACTCATTTTTGAAGGGTCAAGATAAATTGATGAATTCTTTGTGCTGCCTATAGATTTGGAGAAAACATAGATAGGTAGCAAATAAAAAGAATTTCTAAAGTAAAGACCTTTTTCTTGAATAACTCTTTTCGAGAATACTATACTTCATCTTGTTAGTGAAGAGGATTTAAATTATTCCTTAGCACCAGGTCAGAAAATAACTCTGCTTATTTTGTTAACATTTTAACTTATGTTATAAACCCAAAGCTGGTATATATATTTACCTTTGTGTTTGAATTTCATCAGTGATTTGGTTCATGCATGTGTATCTCTAATTTTAAAGAAGATATTGTGGAAGTGTGAAATTCTCCAACCTTAAAACTAAAACTACCCCTTTTGTGTATATAATTACATATAATACACGAGAATTTTGGCTACACACTTATTTTTTGATAATGAATGTATATTCTCTGAGCATTCATATTACTTATTTGCATTTCTCCTCAGTGATACAATTTTTGCATTGCATTATATTTTTCTGTGTAACTCCCTACTTCTAAACTGTACTAGATTATAAACTCTTATTTATTATGGTGTTTCTGAAGTACCTAGCTCAGTGTCTAACAATGTAGATGCTTCAAGAATGTTTTATTAACAAATACTTATTATATTTTAATAGCTACAGCTTTTATTAATACTACAATATTTAAAGTACTTTTCACATATGATTACACTAAATTTTTGGGGCAACACTATGATGTGAATATTATATTAATATCTTCATTTTATAAGTGAGAAAATCAAGCATGTTAAAGTTAGTTTTTTCAGTCTCAATAGCAATAGTGGGTGGCAATTCCAGGACTCAATACTCCTCCTTCTTTACTCATAACAATAAGGACAAGTATAAGAACCACTATAAAGACAATACAATTTGGACTATTAGCCTAAAGCCTTGCTGAGTGTTTTTATGGGAAACCCCAAGCCCAGTTCTTCAACTACAAATCCCATATTTCATTCAGATCCTAAGTCTAATTCCACTCAGTATTGTTTGTAGCTATCATAAGCAACAATTCCAACCAGACAAAAAATGGGAGTATACATTCAAAAAAAAAAGGGAGAGAATTGATACAATTTGACACTTCAGGTATAGGTCACCTGGGAATATGTGATTATTTAGGTTATGATAAAGAACTGTGGTTTTCGATTCTCACTGGTTGGGTAGTCACACACTGCCCTTAATAACACCTGTTTATTTGGTCTGTTTTGTTTGCATTCAAAAAGTGTTTTCCTTTTTTTATGGCTGTTAAGATTTGACTTGGGAGTGAGGATGTGTGAGGCTATTGAGGATAATATATTTTACATTCTTTCTGATGCTTTCTGTGCCCCAATGGGCCATCATTTTGTGTAACTGGGCTATAATTTCTGTGAGAAAGATGCTTCCCAGAAAGAGTTGGGTGGATATGTTCCATCTTGTCTCGTGAGCAATCATCTTACCAAGGCTTAATTACTATCAGATCCCTCTATTACCTGTAATTTCACTAGGGAGGCATAATAGAGGAATTCATGCAGTACTCAAACTTTGAGTTTCAGCAACACAAAGATGTGGCATTTGGGGTGCACAATTAATGTTTCATTATAAATGATTCAAAAATCCTATCCAAAGAAACTGCTGAAAGGTTGTCTCCTTTAAGCCAGATCTTGCAGTCTTCAGATTTCTCCGACTTCACTTTTAGAGAGAACAGATCTGTTTTTTACTTCCCAAAGTTATGCCTTTTCTCTCCTTTTTTACTCCTCCCCTTTTGTGCTTCTCTTCTGCTTCCCTAGGTGTTTCTCTTAAGACAGGCACTTGATGACTCTTACTTCTCCTTCAGACTCATTTACCTGTTTTCATGAAATGGTTGGTTATGCCTGGGAACCTTTGTAGTTGGCTCTCCCAGCTGTTGGCCTAAATGGTCCTTTGGGAGACCAGAAGCAATGAACCTGGAATAACCACATTTGACTTCTGGGAGCCCTCTTGAGAATTTAGTAATTACTTAATGGATTGAATTGGCGACATACACTATTCCAGATAACAGCCTGGGTTGCATTAAATTAACCTTCACAAATGGGTATTTATTGGTGTACTCTTAAAAGACTACACGTGTTGGCTGTAATTGCTCTTCCATGTTTCTCCATGCTGATAGGTATTTGTACTGAGTGAAAAATTTCTGAGATTAAAGCCTGGGTGGTAGTTGTAGCCATTTAGTGATGTGTGTCATTGTGTTCAGCACATTGAGCATAAATCCTGTCTTGTAAACAGCAGGGAGACTAATGAGGTTTGCCCACATTCTGGTATCATTACCAGGAATTCCAACAGAGAAAAAGAGAAGGCTTAGAAAAGAAGTACACAAAACAGTGATTTTTGGAACTCTTGATGATCGGAATTAAGGATAAAGATTATTGCTCAACATTTAGTATAGGCATGTATACACAAATAGGAGTACATAAAGTACACTTAGCCAAAAAACAAACTAAACATTTTGCTTTTCCTGAACACTTGCAAAGTCACTAACTTATTGCTACGGAGATGAGGGCCTTGTTTATAAGTGTCTGTAATTCTGAGTGGTGCAAAGGGGACAAGTACTGAAATAATGCAGCTGTTAAAATGACGGCATGCTTTTTGCTTTTTTGGAACACCTCATAATTTCAGTGAACTAAAATTTCACACCAATTTTAGTTTTACAATTTTTGGAGTATTTCTCCTGTCATTTTCAGTGATAGGCACACATGACTTCAGAACACAACAAATCTCTTACAAGAAGCATTTTAAATGTAGCATTTTAGGTTTATTTCAAATTTCATTATTACTGTTAAGTAATGTGTGTTTTATAATGTCACACCAAGGAATCCAATTATTGTTTAACGCCTAGACTAATTCTTTTCTTCAACTTAAATTTTTATGAGAGCCGATATCATGGCTGCCTTGACACAGTGTGGTCCATACATCTTCGTGTTTGAATGAATGAGTAAATGAATACATACTAGACAATAAGTTGTCCGATTTCATTTCCAGAGTCATTAATAGTTAAAATGGCAGGACTAGAAAGTGAATTCCAAGGTAAAGAGTTTTGAAATAACTTTCTTTTATGTACTTCCTTTAAAGAAGGTAGACACACACAACTTTGGAAAACTCTTCTGCTTCATTCCCACACGTTTACCCTATCCTTTGAAATAGAAACCTTTCACAGTACCTTGCAGAGCAGTGAGCAAGGCAGTGGACAGGGCGTTAGAAGACCCGTGTTCTGACCCCAGCTCTGCCACTTATGTATGTTCATTTAACAGTTTCTTGGATATGCAGGCATTGAATAAATACTTACTGAATTGGTGAATGAACAAAATAACTTGATCATTTATTACCTAATCTATAATGGGACCTGGAAATATGAAAATGCTTTGTGATACTGGGTATACCACTTAAGTTTCCCGGTAACAGGAGGCAGAGGTTGCAGTGAGCCAAGGTCGTGCCTCTGAGTACAGCCTGGGTGACAGAGCATGACTTTCTCTCTCAAAAAATTAAATAAGTAAATAAATAAATCCTGGTAACAGTTTTATTACTTATAAAATGAGAGACCAGAACAAGATGCTTATTAATTAATCCACCTACTTTTTTAAAGTGTTGGATTAGAAAAACTATAAGATTTCTTTACCCCACCCTGACTAATTAGACCCCTTTACTTTCCTGGGCACAGAACCTGGGATTATGAGCATCCAAAAGACAATACTGAACTGCTTGCATGTTTAGTTGTAGTCTTTCGAGGGCCCAAAATTTGCACTCAAAACATTTTGTTGAAAATATTGTCTCAACAATGTACTCAGTTACCAAAAAGTTGTCCACAGAAATCCCTGTTAATGATTCTCGTAATATAAATGAGTGGCTAGCAGCGTCACAAAGATCCAGTGGGAATCAAAATGTTTCATGTTTGCTGAAGACTTACCATGCTAGAAATTAGAGCAATGACTCCCAAGAGACTTCCTCCTTTGAGTCTTGGTGAAAATTGATTTTAATACTTTGTAATAGTAGTAGGCAGAAAATATTTGTTGTCATTTCTCCTCTAGACCATTTCGGCAGCTTTCCTGCCAAGCTAAGCTCATGAAAACCATGGAGGGTGAGGAAGCGCGGTGGCAAGGGAACTTGTCAGAAGCTTACAGCTTTTCACTTGAGTCTAATAGAGACTTAGCACTTTGCAGGTCAGTGCCACTGCTATTTGTCTCTGACCTGAGAGATCTGGAGTTCTTCACATCAAAACCACATCTTGCTGAGCAGAGATCAAACGTAGGAAGGTAAGAATTCTGCCAGTGATTTATCATGCCAGGGAGAGTGATCAGGCCATATGGGGCCACTGCAAATGAAGTTGACATTCTGGCAGTTTCTCATATAGGCCTCTCATGTAGTTATGGCTAGTTTTTCTTGTAGAGGAATTCCGGGTCAAGTGGCAGCTTTCAGTGGTATTTCTTAGCAGGACTGACCTCCAACATGAGGTTTATTTCAAAATGAAGTCCTCGCAAGAGTTTTCTAATGTTGTATTTAAATGGCAAATAGGGATTTTGATCAAATATTTGATGGCTAAATTGAGCTTTTCATTTGTCTCCTTTCCTGTTTTTTTCTGTCCTGGGAAGTTGCCTATCTAGAAAAATAAAAAGAGAAAATTAAGTTTAAGATCTACCAAAATTTCTCAAAATATTAGATGTGCCTTTAAAATGAACTCTATAAATTATGCACAATTAGGCTTATTAGTTTATCATCACAGTTCATTAAGTCAGGGGCCTTTAGGAATGAATTACTGCAAATAATCCAATTCCTGGGGTAAGAGGAAGCATCACATTTAAGGAATAAGTTAATTCTTTAAATACAATTCTTTAAATACAATTATTTGCTAAAATCTGAGTCAAGTGCAAACCTTTTTATTCGACAGAAAAAAATTTAATAATTCCTCTTTATTTATATAAACAGATATGTAAAAATGATTGTGCTACGTAAAATTCAGCTTTTTGTTTACTGTCACAAGCAAATGTTTAGTCTCCTGTGGAGAAATGACTCATTTATTGGTTCAAAGGCTTCTTCAACCTTAGGATAAGCACTGGGGTGTTCGAACCCTTCCTTGCACAGATGTTTGCTTTGCAGCATAAATGAAAGATGATATTCACGTTTAAACATAGTGGTTCAAGACATTAACTTCTAATTCAACTGAAGATGCTAGTTGCTGCTTTTGGTTTTACTTTTTTTGTGATGAGAAAAATTTCCATAATTGAAATAGGCTTTAGTGACTAGAACTAGGTCTTAACCTACTGTAGTAAAAATTCACCTGATTTGTTGAATGATCACTTTATCTGTTTATAAACTGGAAATTAATATTCTGGTTGATGAAGTACTTCAGCTCTGCAGGGAGCAAGTGTAAGTGCAATAATGAAATGGAATTTGTCTTAGTTTTCACTTGCCGTTCTTGGAACATGTACAACGTCAATGAAAACGTGGTAGGATTGTCAGATAGAATATGTGATTTTTAGTGAAATGTGAAGATTAAGTAAATAATGGATTAGTTTTTTTAGTATAAGTATATCCTATGATTTCCCATATTTAGATTGAAATTTTATTTACTGTTTTTCTGAAATTCATATTTAATTATATTTTTATTTGCTAAAACTGGCATTTCTAAACTGTTAAAGAAATCATTGGTGATTTTTATCTGTGACCATTTAATAAACATCATTTTAATGTAAAATTAATTAGCATTAAAAGTGAAAACCAAGGAATTCTTTAAAACTGGTACATTGGAATAATGAAGAGTGCAGTAGAAATACTTTTTTTTTTTTTTAAACCCTAGCAATACTATTGAATAAATAGGGCAACTAAGCCCATTGTAAAAACAGCTTAATCTCCTAAATGAATTGCTCCAACCTTCTAATTCAAAATCATACAAACAAAAACATTGAGATAAGCTGGGTGCTTTTTCAAATGGGGACCCCCGTGGCTTTGAAAATAAACACTTCAGCCCCCTTCCCCCTCAAGACCCACACTCACACCCACTAGCCTTTCTGATGCCTTCCATTTGCAAATGAACAGGCTGAATTCTGAGAAAGACAGAAGACTAATTAAACCTAGGGAAGATAGGCAGAGGAACATTTGTTTCCAAGTAGAAGACAAAAAGAAACCATGTTACATTCTCAGTTTTCAAGACAGGAGTACATGAAAGCCATTTCTCTTGAGTTTTCTTCCTCCAAAGTACATTTCCCACGCCCCTGTTCAGACCCTCTCAGGGCCAGACAGCCTTAGCATGTTTGAACCAGCCTGCATTAGCCTGTCCCCATGGCAGTGTCAGAAGTGGGTAGCGATCAGACATTTGGGGAGACCAGTTAATGTGTTGGACAGCCTTCACCATCTTTACCTCTTTCCCCGCCTTGTGTGTGTCTGCTGGTTTGGCTAAGGGGTCTTAGTAGCAATAGAGAATAAGTGAATGAATACTCAGACAGAACAAGGAGTGACTAGCTTTTTAAGAGTACTAATAAATTGCCTTGAATTGGTTGCTTATATTCAGAAGCAGAATGAATAAAAAGTCTCAGTGCATACAATGTTAGGCTTTTCAGTACTCCAATACCTTATTTAATCCTTATAACCACTCAATAAAGTGGTTTTTATTATCTTATTGTACAAATGAGAAAATTAAGCCACAGAAAGTTTAAATGACACATCTAAGTCACACCATCTAGCAGTCTTTGTACACATAGGAATATGACCCATTAAGAAATCATGTGAGAGGAATAGAGGCACAGCTGGATCTTAGGATACCTTCATCAAATTTTTGTGGTTAAAGAAGATGTGGTATATTCCTAACATGGAGTACTCCTCAGCAGTAAAAAGGTTCAACAACATGGACAAATTGTCAAATATGCTGAGTGAATGGAAAAGGGTACATACTATGTGATTCCATTCATATGAAATTCTAGAAAAGGCAAAATACAGTGACAGAAAGCAGATCAGTGGTTGTTTGGAATGTGAGGGTGAGGGTGGGTAAGAGGGAGGGATTACAAAGGGAAACAAGGGCATTTGTGGGTTGGGATGGGGAATGGATATATTCATTACCTTGATTGTGGGGATGGGTGTACATATGCTAAAACTCATCAGATGCATACATCTTATTATTATACCTTAACAAAGTATTAAGATTTTAAACCTTTAAAAAATAGAGTCCAAGAAGACCTCCGTGAGACTCAGCTCAGGTGTTAGTGATACCTGTCATTTGATTAAGGGAGACAGGGAAAATTGGACATTTGAGATCTGTTGGGGGTATCCTGCTGTAACCCATGGAATCCTGAGTCAAATGGAACACTTGGTCTGCATCATAGGTCCCTGTGATTCCCCCGGACCCTTTAATCTGAATGACCCAAAATAGCACTGACTATCTCAAGCAGCATCATTCTGGGAAATGGGCCAGATCCCCCACCCATACTTCCCTTCTCAATTGATTTGGATCCAGCCTTGTCCATCAAAGGCTGACCAAACTGTCGTCTGGGGAACCCGACTAGTGACCTTTTGTCTCTGTACTCTCATCAGTGTCCTTTCACTTTCAGAAACAGACCTTGAGGTTAGATGGATATATGAGAAGCTAGGTGGATCTTGGCTACCTAACTGTTAATGTCCTAAGTTATTTCCATTTACAACATTAACACCGTTTGTGTAATCATTGCACATTAGTACAATGTGTTGGGCAAACAACACTTACTTTAAAATACCCAGCCACTTAATCCAGCACAATCACTTTCTATTAGTATTTTAAAGCTGTTTTAAAATGTTACCTTTAGTTTTACATTTTTTTTTGACCTTGTACTGTCGGAATACTTGGGCAGTCTAGTTAGCAGCCTTTTCTAGTGAATACTTTTCCTTTTTCCTGACTTTCAGCTTAGGACTCAGCATAAGTGGGGTTCAGGGACTGCAATATTGGGTCCATTATTTAAAACTGTTAATTGATTTAAAATTGTGATTGATAAATTAGTCCTTCTCAAAGCAAGCTGTCTAAAACCATACTTTCTGCTGGTAAGAGATTATGCTTATTGAACAAAGCCCATGTCTCTATAATATCAAAACATTGACTTTAAAGTGAAAAAAGCAATCAATCATCTAGGTGCTTTTTCTATACATTGCCATTTGGGTGTTTTTTCACTTTTTAGCCAGATGTTTTGGCGTGAAGCAAAGCTAATGAATAATGGAAGTAAACAGAACCACTCTTGCTCTAACCGTATAACCATTTCAGGAAAAAGTTTTTTCCCCTCTCTGATCTGAGCACTTGCCTTATCATTTTACTCTAGAATAGGTAGACTCTTAATTAGATATAAAATAAGGTGGGGCTATTTTTTTTTCAAAGTTAAAAATGCCTTTATTACCTTTGATTATAATGCTCAAAGGACACTAGCCTTACAGAGTGCCATACTGAGATGATCATCAATACAGTTTTTTAAATGTTCTATAGGTCAATGATAGCGCAGTCATTTTTTGATTGTTCATAAATCTCTTTAAAGTAGAAACAGTGGGACAATCATGTAAAAGGAGATAACATCATAAGTCCTCAAACTACTTCTTTGTATTGTTTAACCAAAAATAATTGAACTTTTTCATATAAATAGATCATTCTGGATATTGATTTGCTATCTGGTACTCTCTTATGAGGAATGAAAAGCAGTTTAATGGCAAGTTGAGTAAAATTGAACTCTCCAAGGCACAATCTACTGCAGAGTTTAATACAAATCATTTGAAGCATTTACTGTTAAAAAAAACAAAACATTTTATGACTGAAATAAAACATGGCAGCTTTATGTCAAAAGATTCACTGAGGATAGGAAATTATTTACATCTAACTCCTATCAATACCTGCTGCTTTGCGAATTCCTCAGGCTTTAGATTCCCCAATTAGAAAATCCATGGCAGCCTGTCTATATAATTACGGCCTTTTTGCTGTGGGCTGACAAGTGTGATAAGCCTAGTTTGTCCTCTGTTGTTTTCCTATTGCAAAAGTGGCCAAACAATGCAGGCTGTATGGCTAGTAAGCTTCACTGTTTTGAATCTTTATCCAACTAACTGTTAAGATTTATACAGCAACTTAAAGCAACTTTTAGAAGAATCTGATCCTGTTGACAGCCAATCTTAATTCCTTATCCCAGCCCCGCTTCTTTTTCTGGAAACATGATTATATCCTTTGAGCACCTACTGCATGTTAAGTGCTATGTTAAGATGTGGGGGAAACCAGATGAAGCCAGAAGACCTTTCTTAAAGGAACTTAGGGAAGAGAGAAACTCCCATTTTAACCAGCTATACCTTAGGAACATTTCACATTTTATCTCACTAATTGTGCAATAGCCCTGTAAGGTAGACAGGTCTTATTTCTGCTTTTACAAAGAAGGAAACTAAAACTCAGAGAGTTTAATAGCTTGCTCAGGATTTACACAAGTGGCAAAAGGCAGACTGGCATTAAAATGGAGATCTTTCAACTCTACCTCCCCAATTCTAGGTTGTTCTATGAGGAAGATGAAGGAATGCATACAAGATTAATCACCTCAATCTTTAATGAATTTCTTGATTTCTTTACTTTGTTTTACATACATAGACATGACCCTTGTAACATTTAACCATCAAGCTTGAATAAATTAAGCAACTCTACACCTGTCTTGGGGGAACGGACTTGCTTGTTACCTTGCTATCCTGATGCTCTCTTTTGAAAAGTAAAATTGTATAAACCAGCATAGTCACTTTTAATTGGCTTTCAAAAAGCCCAACTTTATGATCTTTACTGTTTTAACACAGGGATACAACCATCTGCACCATTCACATGTCAGACTACCTTCCTTGGAGACCGTGAGATATCAATTCCTTTGTGGTTTGGGAAGGGACATTTCTTATTGGCAGGAAGCCTTTGTTGCAGGGAGTATTGTCCTTATTAAAGTTCTTAAAAGCATTCCCCCAGGAAGGTGAAATTTCTGAGATTAGAAAATACATGACATTTCCTGCCCTGGTGCCCAGAATCTAAGATGCTTTGAAATACTGACAAAAGGAAGTTGTACTTATAGATATTTTTCAAATGCATGTGTAGAGTGTCTCTAATAAAGTACCATTATGAATTTTTATTTTAATTCCCTTAGGTGGAAGAAGAAATTGTGGGCCAAACAGCAGTGACCATGTTCTTTTTTAAATTATACTTTAAGTTCTAGGGTACACGTGCAGAACATGCATTTTTGTTACATAGGTATACACGTGCCATGATGGTTTACTGCACTCATCAACCTGTCACCTTCATTAGTTATGTCTTCTAAGGCTTTCCTCCTTTAGCCCCCCATCCACTGATAGGCCCCAGGTGTGTAATGTTTCCCTCCCTGTGTCCATGTGTTCTCATTGTTCAGCTCCCACTTAGGAGTGAGAACATGCGGTGTTTGGTTTTCTGTTCTTGTGTTACTTTACTGAGAATGATGGTTTCCAGCTTCATCCATGTCCCTGCAAAGAACATGAACTCATCCTTTTTTATGGCTGCATAGTATTCCACAGTGCATATGTGCCACATTTTCTTAATCCACTGTATCATTGATGGACATTTGGGTTGGTTCCAAGTCTTTGCTAGTGTGAATAGTGCCACAGTAAACATACGTGTGCATGTGTCTTTATAGTAGCATGATTTATAATCCTTTGGGTGTATACCCAGTAATGGGATCGCTGGGTGAAATGGTATTTCTGGTATTTCTAGTTCTAGATTCTTGAGGAGTCACTACACTGTCTTCCCCAATGGTTGAACTAATTTACACTCCCACCAACAGTGTAAAAGTGTTCCTATTTTTCCACATCCTCCCCAGCATCTATTGTTTCCTGACTTTTCAATGATTGCCATTCTAACTGGTGTGAGATAGCATCTCTTTGTGGCTTTGATTTGCATTGCTGTAATGACCAGTGATGATGAGCATTTTTTCATATGTTTGTTGGCTGCATAAATGTCTTCTTTCGAGAAGTGTCTGTTCATATACTTTGCCCACTTTTTGATGGGGTTGTTTTTTTCTTGTAAATTTGTTTAAGTTCTTTGTAGATTCTGGATATTAACCCTTTGAGCAGTGACCATTTTATAAAGACTTTGGCATTTGATGTGCTTTTCTTTTTCAGTCTGGGATACCCAGATTCTACAGAGAAGGGAACATACGAAAAAGGACTCACTTTGTTGCCATGAAATTGTAACCAGCTCCTAAATCAGTTAGCTTGGCCATTCCCTTTTCCCTGCTCATCCAAAACCAGCCCTCCTGTGGGAAGTCATTATGATAGGGATTGGTTTTGAGGTCCTCTTCCTGAATCCTCAAATATAGTCCTGTTGGTTGTAAGAGCACAAAGCTATTCTTTAATATGCCTAGGAAAATAATTTTCTATTTGAGGATTGTAATAGTCTGGTTGTTGACTGTCCTCTGGCAGAAGCTCCTGCTTCTGCACCTGGCAAGACTGCAGACAGTGTCCCAGGACCTCAACTCTAAGTACTGTTTCATTAGGAATATAAATCAACAGTTTCCCTAACATATTTTGCTTTCAGGAAAGAAAATGAAAAATTATTTTACTGCCACCTGTGTTGATTGTGCTGAAGTAAAAGGACTCAAAATTCCTTGTGCTGAACAGTATCTAAGAAGCATTATGATACAGGAATAGAAAACCAAACACTGCATGTTCTTACTCATAAATGGGAGTTGAACCATGAGAACACGTAGACACGGGGAGTGGAACATCACACACCGGGGCCTGTCGGAGGGTGGAGGGGCAGCGGAGGGAGAGCATTAGGACAAATACCTGATGTACACGGGGTTTAAAACCTAGATGACAGGTTGATAGCTGCAGCAAACCACCATGGCCCATGTATACCTATGTAACAAACGCACACATTCTGTACCTATATCCCAGAACTTAAAGTAAAATAAGTAAAAAAGAAGCATCATGATGGAGATGCAACAAGGATCGCTCAGCCATCAAGTCCTCTTTTCAAATAAACATCAGCAAAAATTAAATTTAGAAAAAGCACTGAGGTGGGAATCAGGATATAGGGGTTCATTCTTTATTCTGCCACTAACTGGGGGTATGTGGCCTTGGTCAAGCCATTGGACTTCTTTTGACAAGTTTGTTTATCTAACACTTGCATTTGCAGAAATTATATCTAAGACCCCGTACAGCTCTGTGAATCTGTCTTTTCCTAACCAAAGGAGCCTCTACTATGTTTAGACCAAGAAAAAGATTCTCATTCATTAGAGCATTTTAAAATTGTGCTTTAATAGGACTTGATTGTTAAAGTATGATCTTGGTGTACTGAATAATTTCACAACAGGAAACTAAAATCATTTGTTTTTATGCGGGGAGGGAGGGTTTCCAGCTGTTTGTGGTGATGACTTGGCATAGGTTTAAAAATGTTTGTTGTAGGACTCTTTTCCACCTGAATCTCACCATTTCAAATGATGTCTTTGTAGTATATTCATTGTGTGTTAAAATATTAGACATAATTGGAAAAAAACGCAGTCAATGTTGAGAATGCAGAGGGCGTCCTCTGCAGCAGTCATGGAGATTCTGTTATTCAAATGGCTATGAAACGTTCACGTACACTCTTTAGAAAAGGAGCAAATCAAACCTAGATTATCACAGAACTTCTGATAAACTTTCTTATTGAGCGCCCACTGGTGGCAACATGTGTTCTATATCCAGTAACCCAGATGTACAGAATATTAGAACTCAAGGGTTGTAAGGTATGGCAACAGATTTAATAATAAATGACATCTTCCATTTGATTGATAGTAGCTTTCTGACGTGCTGTATTGAAAAGTATTCAGAAAAGTTTAGCTGTAAGTGTCATGATTCATTATTAATGTCTGTCAAGAGCCTGGAAACAAGATTTGTATTGTAAGTGCCATGGGTTAGCCTTCTTTCAGTCACCACGTCTGGTACCCTCATAGACAAAGAAATTGAGGAGTAGAGAAGCTGAGTTACTTGCCAGATATTTAGCATGAAACCAGGACTAAAACACAAGCAACTTCACCTCTTCCTTTTCCTCCTCCTCCTAAGCTATAGAAGAAAATAAGACTTTTAAAGTGGTATCCCCTTATAAATAAGCCCCTAATGCACAGTCAGCTTAAATAACAAACTATAAAATGGCCACACTGCATCATTGATAGTGGCCAGGTGAGAAGAGTGCAATTCCAATTTGGCCTTTCAGACTGCAGGTCACTCAGGAGAACTCCAGTGTTATGATCCAGTGCCCCAAAGAAAAGCAGTTCCTTGTGAACCACCTTCATTTGCAAGGGCTTTAGCAGGATACCAGTGGTACTGCATCCTTTTTAGTAAATAAGTCCCTAGTCTTGGTGGCCACAGTGTCTTTATCTAGAATCATGTTCTGGATGAAAACTATTTGTCTTAACTTCAATTCAGACAAGAAAAACCGTAGGAAGCCTACAGTATAAATGAGATGGTATTCACTGTAGATTGAGAGACAGCTTTTCTGGGACATGAGATGAAAGTGATTCTAGGATTTCAAGAAACTTGACTCCTGGAATTCAACACATACGTTGTTTTGCTTTTAGCTGGAAGAAACAATGTACATTTTAAATTCATACTTGCTGCTTATGTAATACCAATACTTATCAAACATTTATTGAGCATCTACTGTTTTACCATTCCTTGTGTAGATGCTGGTTATACACAAGTAAAGATGACATAGTGGCATAGTATTTGTTCTTAAGGAGCAAGCAATCTAGTGGGGGCTTAGGTAAAGTATTACAGGACAGTATGATAGGTAGGTATATGTACAAGGACCTGCAGTTAGTTCTGTGTGAAGGGATTTAGGACGGCTTTACCAAGAGTTCATATTTGAACTGAGTTTTGAAAGATAACTAAGATTTTACTGTTTTGTCAACTAAAGAAGGGAGGAAACAGTGTCTTCAGATATCCTAACTCACAAAAGTTCATGTCATGTTTAGAAACTGGTATAGTTTTAATATAGAATTTGAGAGGGGTTGGGACTTCTACAGGCTGAATGTTTGTGTCTCGCCAAAATTCATATGTTCAAATCCTAAAACAGTAGTCTCTCCACCCCATTCATGGTTTTGCTTTCCGCAGTCAGATGCGTACAGTATAGTAAGATATTTTGAGAGACATCACATTTACATAACTTATTATGGTATGGTGTTGCAGTTGTTCACTTCATTATTAGTTGTTAATAATGTCTAGAGCCTGTAAATGGTAAGCACTCAAATGTGAACATTTATTATTATCTTGCTCGATTTGATTTTCAATTCTGACTTTATAGTAAATTTCCTATTTACATTATTTCTACTGCCTTTGGCCCAATAGAACATAGATCTTTAATTTAAAGTTACATCTTAGTAGAGGAGAGGGGGAACAGCCACAAATGTTGAGAGGAAAGGTTCAGGTATTTTGCCCTGTGAATTATTTGTGTTGTGAACTTGCATTTACATAATAAACTTTAGCTTATTCCTCTAGACGGGAAATAATGCCTACATCATAGATTTGTTATCTAGATTAAATGAAATAGTGAAAGTTCACAGTACATGGTAGGCCCCTAATAACATTAGTTGTATCTGAATTATTTATTGAATGTGTGTTATCCATGTACTTTGGGTTAGAGCAAATTCTTCTCCGTAGATTATCTGTCTGCAGGTTGTTTTATGATTCATGGTATAGTTGGACCTGAGTAAACGTGTTCTATTAGCACAGCTCTTGAAAAGGAACACACTTACCAAACAATTCTGCCTCTTCAGCTGGGGATTCAGAGAGCCAGTGCTTTCTTTAAAGAAGGCCACTTCATCAGAACATTCAGAAGAGTCAGAATATTCAGAGAGGTGTTCTGTTGGCTTCTGTCAGGCAGGTGTGGTTGCTTTCTTTGGTTGGAATTCTTTAAGACACACAAACTGCCTCTCTGATATTTTATACAGTTAGAATATAAAATATATTATCTTTGGAGCATATTCATAGCAGGTATTCAATAAATGCTTGTGAATGTTCCCACATTTTATTATTAGAACTGTGACCGTGTTGATCTCCCCTGCCACAGTACTGAACACTTATTTCAAGGGCAGAGGGCTGATTCTTATTTATTTATATATATCTTCCAATGCCTAGCACAGTGCCTGCCGTAAAATAGATGACTAAGAAATGATTGCAAATAAAGGAAGAATTAATGACTTCTAGGGAGCTAGGACAAACATGCCAAATGCCTCTCCTTTTACTTGTAACTCTCCTCCCTTTTTGTTCTCTCCTTTTCTCTTTTCAGCTCCTCCCTTCCTCTTGATAATCCATGTTATGAGTCACTTAACTAGCCCTAACTCACATTTTTAGAATACAATATTTCTTTCCTCTCTTCACAAAAATGAAAGGTGACATGTCTCTATTATAAAGAAATGGCCTCAGCAACTTCTGGAAAAACTCTAGTGGTTAATCAGTTACTTTTTATTTAAATATATATGCCTAATGCTGAATTACATTGTAAAACTCCCAGGCTGATTTATGGTCTCAGTCTGCCTTAATTAACATCGATTCCAGGGGTATAGTAAATGGGAATGGCCTTCACAATTGAGGTTGAACAATGAACTCTCTGGGTGTTGTCCAATTTGTAACATGATTTACATGGAAGCAAGCCCTTCCTTTCCTGGGGTTATCCCTTTTTCGTCTGGTGTTTAGGACGGGTTATATATAATCCATAGATAGGAACATTTGCTGTCAAATACTTTTGCTGATTTAGAGCTAGGCCACAGAATGGTCACTATTAATAAAAAAGGAGAGAAAAAAAAAACTAATCTGAGACTTTGCAGGGATTCCAGGTTCTTGCTATGTGTCATCGCTTGTCCAGTCTGTGGCGGTTTTACGAAGTGGCCATAATGAAAGTCAGATTAAATGCACAGGATATATACATTTAATCAACAGCCATTGGAGTCTGTGGTGCTGGAAGAGTTATAAGAGCCCCATGAATGCAAATTTATTGCAAAAGAATTCAAGGGGTGGAGGAATGAATGTCTGCTGAATGGTACTACCTGACACAGGACACCAAAAAACTTTCCAGAGTGAATGATTTAAGTGTAAGGTTTGGCTTGTAAAGCTGCCAGCTGCTTGGTTTCAAAACTTGAAACATTTCCAAAACATTGGATGAGGCACTTTATATGTGCACTAGAGTAAATACTCTGGTTTTACTGCCAATTTAAATGTGCTCAGTTTACAGTAATGAGCTTGTATAGGCATTACCTTGTTTATAGAAAGTGGAACAGGAAGAAATGAACATTAACCATTACCAGTAGCAATTCCCATTGCCTTCTACCACAATATTGATGGCAAGTTTAATTTCTTCCAATTTGGGACTGTGTCACAACTGACATTGGTGTGTATTTGGCTTTAATGTCATGTTGCTTCAGCAGAGGAACACATGCTGTGATTCAGCTTGCCTCTGTCAAGGCTGATCAGACCAGTTAGTTGTTTCTTAGTATTTTTCCTAAAACAGATGTCAAAGGCACATAATTCTGGGACAGTAGACTAGGTAGGTACCCTGATTACACATAACTGGGTCTGTTTTAGTCAAGTCTGTTTTCTACAAATGGATCACTCATGGGAGCCATTTATTTTCCCTTAAAAATTATTTGGGTGCGTTTTTATGCTGTACATGAAACCAGTGGTCTCTGTCTCTTGGGATGACTGGCACAGAAATATCCTTATCCCTGTTTGACTCCTTGGATCATCTCCTAGAGATAGGAAGATACTTAGACTGAAAGACATAATTTACTTGGCCTGGAGAAGAAAGAAAATATAGAAATTTAAGAAGACTCCAGCAAATACAATGCCTAGAAGAGAGAAGACACTCAGTAAATACTGTTGAAGGAGATAAGAAAGGAAGGGAAGGAAGTAGGTAGTGAGGAGAAGAGGGTATTAGTAGGAAGAGACCGGGGAAACCCATATCTTAAGAGACATATCCTCATGATTTCAGAGATTTAGATTTCAAGACGCAGGAAAATAGAGAAAAACAGAAGGGGAAGGCCGCATGGGGGAAAACTGAGGTTAACAGATGTTAGCAAACTTGGACAGAGAGACATTAATCTCAGGGGAGATAGAGAGATTAGGGTGTGTGTTATTAAAAAAACACAAAGTGTATCTTTTGGAGTTCAATTGATTTCAAAGTCCTTTTTATACATTGTCTAGGTGGATCAAAGACTGCTGGTTGCCAGGGACCTCTTATCTTTATTTCTGCTTTAATTTGCATGACTTTTTAGAACCTTTTGGCCTAAGTACACATACGAATATAGGGATGATGCTACCCAAGGATTTCCACACTTTCAGACAGTACAATTTCTTCTGCATTGTGTGGGATTCTAGCTAAATGCAGAAACTGACCAAAACCGAAAGCATAATCTAGGTCTGCAAATAGAATTATGATGCACAAGAATGTGAATATCACATTTATATTTTCATGTCATGGGCTGTCCATGTTTTCAGGTTGGTTTTGCTTTAATGGTTTTTCTAACAGTACTTTCATGATGAAAAAAAAAATAAAGCTAGTTATTCAACATTTAATAGTTTAAGTATTGAATGCCTAAATTTCGAAGTTTCATGGGAGATGAGTTCCACTTCTTTCTCTTAGCCCTATCAGTGTTTATTTTCCTTGGCTTTTAAAAGTCTTCTCTTCCCGTTTCCTCTACAGTATTTTTCACTCCATTTTATAGTTGTCCTTCCTAAATGTGTGGTTAATTTATAACATATCTTAAAATTTCTTTCTCTTTTCTCATAATTCTTTTTTTTTCTATTTTCTTAGGTCTTCGTTCTATAACGCTGTAGACTACCTTTATGAGCTTTCTGATTTATTTACTCTCATTCTTTTTTTGAGTTTTTGTGATTTGGGGGCTTTGGTGCTTGAATACATATTCTACTTACTTTGAGGACAGTGCTGTGGTAGAGGCTGTTAAGAATCCAAGGGGCACCTTCATCATTTGAGTTTTTGGTAGAAGGGGAGAAAAGCTAAATGTCCATTTCTTTCTTCTCTGTCACACTTCTTAAACCAGGGTATCAGATAATCTTCTGAGAGAAGCCAAAGTAAAGAAGGGTTGATTAGGCCAGCTGAATAATTCTACTGAGGATAGAGTTTTTTCTTCTACTTTCCCCATTCCCTACTCCAGGTCATACTTCCTAATTATTTCTTATTTCCCCAAAGTGTTCTAACAGATTTCTCTTTTCTCTGAAGCATACTCCTGCACTGCCTATCTGCACTATCCATCTTGGCACTAAATCACAGTGTCTTTTGTTATTTAACTTTCCTTAGAGTAATCTTGTCATTGAAACATTATTATAAGCTCCAGGACAGCAGAGTACACGTCTTCTGTGGATTTTCAGTCGTACTTACAATTTCATGCTCAGAAAAGGCCTTTAGTAAATATTTTGCAGTGTCTTCTGTGAAGTTACATTTCTGCTCAGGTATTCCTTTCCTTCTTAGTTCCAAATGGTGCTGTTCATGTTGTATCAACCTGTTTCACAGGGGAAGATGTGGTAGGGAGTTGTGCAGGTCCCTTAATGCTAAAAAGTGATTGCATTGCAACTAAGAGTCATAACTATTCTTTAGACATTTCTGTAGACTATTATTTTTAAGTTTATGTATTTTAAAAGGTTAAGAGTTGTTGCCAAAAGTTGCTGCCCAGTGTCTTTCTGTCATAATGCAGCTAGATCTTGGATAAATATGTGTATGAACATGAATATGTGTTTGTGTGTATATATGTGTGCATAAATATGTTTTAAATTTTATTTTCCAGTGATTCATTAATAGTCTATTGATTGTATGTTGATCTTGTATCCTGGAACTGTGCTAAATTTGTACTTCTAGCAATTTTTAAAGATATTTTACAAACTTCTACATGGACAATGTCATCTAAAAATATAGTATTACTTCTTTTATTTTGAAACTTTGGCTGCCTTTTTCTTTAATATTGTAATAGCAAATGTTATTATAATATTAAATAGAAATAGTAAGAGCTATCCTTGCATACATTATTTTTTAATGTATTGATTAATTAAAAGAACAGTGATCTGGAAATGGATAGGGAGCTAAAGGAAAATGCAAAAGCTGGGTTTACTCTAGAGGTGAATACCAATACCAGTTCTGGGACTAGCAAAATAAATGTGTCCAGCATCAGCAAAATGCACATTTTTCTCCAGCTCTCACAAAGCAGTCACCGAGATAGACCACATTCTGGGCTATAAATCACGCTTTACCAAGTTTAAAAAAGTAGAAATTATGCAAAAAAGATATTCTCAGTTTACAGTGGAATTAAACTAAAACAGAAAGATAGCTGGAAAAACCAAAAATATTTGGAGATTAAAGAACACACTTCTGAGTAACACATGAGTTAAAGAGTAAGTCTCAAGAGAAACTAAGAAATATTTTGAACTAAATGAAAATACAACTTAAAAAATTGTGGGATGCTGCTAAAGCAGTATTTAGATAGAAATGTATCACACTGAATGCATATATTTAAAAATAAGAAATAGACTAAGCTTCTTTTTTAGGAAACTAGAAAAAGAAGAGTAATAGAAATAGAAAAAATAACAGAAATTATAGCACAAATCAATTAAATTGAAAACAAAAACAATAAATACAATAAAACTATAGACTGGTTCTTTGAAAAAAAATAATAAAATTGCTAAACATGTAGCCTGGCTAACTAAAAGAAAAAGAGAAGACACAAATTACTAATATCAGAAATGAAAGAGGGACTATTGCTGCTACTGCCATGGACAGTAGAATAATAATGTAGAAATACTATGCACAACTCTTTGTCCACAAATTTGATAATTTAGATGAAATGGGCCAATTCTTTGAAGGATGCATTCTACCAAAACTCAAGGAGAAATATGTATGACTAGGCCTATATCTATTCAAGAAATTGAATCAATAATTAATAACCTTTCAAAAAAGAGAGCACCAAGTCCAGATGGTTTCACTGGTGACTTCTGCCAAACAAACATACCAGTTATCTACAGTCTCTTACAGAAAGTTGAAGCAGAGGGAACACTAACTCATTTTATGAGGCCATCATTACCATAATATCAAAACCAGATAAGGAGAGTACAAGAATGGAATACTACAAACCATTATCTCTCATGAACATAGATGCAAAAATCCACAAAATATTAGCAATTTGAATGCACCAATGTATAAAAAGAATTATACACCATAAACAAGCAGGATTTATTTCAGGCATACAAGGCTGATTTGGCATTCAAAATTCAATTAATGTAGTCGGTCTCATTAGTGGGCTGACAAAGAAAAAAATCAGGAGATCATGTCTGTACATGCAGAAAGAGTATTTGACAAAATTCAACACCCATTCATGATGTAAAGAAAAAGAAAGCCTCTCAGAAAATTATGAATAGAGGAGAATTTCCTCAAACTGATGAAAAACATCTACATAAAACCTGAAGCTAACATAATACTTAATGGTGAGAAACTAGATGCTTTCCCTCTATGGTTGGGATCAAGACAGGCTATCTCCTCTTGCCGCTCCTATTCAAGATTATACGAGAAGTTCTAGTTAATGCAGTAAGAAAAGAAAAGAAAAAAGAAAATGTATACAGACTAGGAAGGAAGGAATAAAATTTTCTTTTTTCGTAGATTAAATAATTTTCTATGTAGAAAATCCTTAAGAATCAATCCTCCAAAAAAGAAAAAAACTAGAACTAACAGGATTACAGTAAGTTTGCAGGATTCAATGTTAATATACAAAAGTCATTTGATTTCTTACATACTAGTAATGAACATTTGGAATTTGAAATTAAAAACAGTATCATTTACATTACCACTGAAATGTTTAGGAATAAATACAATAAAATATGTATATTTATAAGGGAAACCACAAAACTTCAATGAAATAAATCAAAGGAGATCTAAATAAATGGAGAGATACACTATCGATAGGAAGCCTCCATATTATTAAGATGTCATTTCTTCCCAAGTTAATATGTAGATTCGATGCAATCCCAATCAAAATCCTAGTAAGTTATTTTGTGGATATTAACAAACTAACTATAAAGTTTATCTGGAAAGGCAAAAGACCTAGAATAGCCAACACAATATTGAAGGAGAAGAACAAAGAAGGAGAACTGATATTACCCAATTTCAAGAGTTACTCTAAAGCTACTGTAATTAAGACAGTATGGTACTGGCAAAAAAAAAATACAGAAAAATAAGCGAAATAGAGAAGAGAACCGAGAAATACATTCACACAAATGTAGTCAACTGATCCCTGATAAAGGAGCAAACGCACATAGTGGAGAAAGGATTGTCTTTTCAACAAATCATGCTGGAAAAACTAAACATTCACATGCAAAAAAAAAAAAAAAAAGTCTCAACACCGAACTTAAACCTTCCACAAAAATTAACTCACAATTTAATATTGAGTTAATTGAGAAACCTTTTTTTTGGTATAAAATAATTTTTGACAAACTTCTGGAAAAGAGTGATTAGATTTAGTGTTGTATGGTCATGGTATTGTTTTGGGGGAGGGTTAAGATACTGACTAACTTCAGTGGTCAAGTTGTTAAATATGCATAAAATACCATGAATAAACAGAAAAAATATAACGCACAACTTCCAAACCAATAGAAGGGAGTAACTGCATTATAAAATGAGCAACAATAACCACATACTTTAATCAACTAGAACTAAGAGGCAAGAAAGGAGAAAATAGAAGGTAAAATAAAGCATGTCAAATAGAAAGCATCAAGTCTTAATATAACAGAATATATAACACTAAATATAATCCCAATACATACAAATGTGTTTTTTATTTGTACATATTTATGGGGGTACATGAGATGTTGTGTTACATGAATATAATGTGGTAATCAAGTCTGAATATTTAAGGTATCCATCACTTAAATACATTTTTGTTAAGTATAGTCATCCTAAGCTATCAAACTATGAATTTATTCCTTCTATCTTACTATAGGTACCCTTTAACCTACCTCTTTTCATCCTTTCCCCTCACCCCCACTCACCTGTCCCAGTATCTGTGATCTATTTTACACTACCTCTATGTGTTCATAATTTTTAGATCTTACATATGAGAACATGAATATTTGTCTTTTTGTGCCTGGCACAAAATTATTTTACTTATAATGACTTTCAGTTCCATCTGTGTTGCTGCGAATGACATCATGATTCCTTTCTTTTCTATGGCTAAACAATATTCCATTGGCTGTGTGTGCGTGTGTGTGTGTGTGTGTGTGTTGAGGGGGCACTTTGGTTGATGCTGTATCTTTGCTATTGTGAATAGTGCTACAATAAACAGGCTAGTGCAGGTATCTCTTTGATACATTGATTTCCTTTGGATAGATAACCAATAGTGGGATTGCTTGATCAAAATGGTAGTTCTATTTTTAGTTTTTTGAGAAATCCACATATACTGTTTTCCATAGTGGTTGTATTAGTTTACATTCCCACCAACCGTTTACAGGAGTTTCCTTTTCTCCACATCGTCACTGACATCTGTTATTTTTGTCTTTTTATCAGTAGCCATTCTGACTGGGGTAAGTTGATAACTCATTGTGGTTTTTATTTGCATTTCTCTGATGATTGTGATGTTGAGCGTTTTTTAATCTATCTGTTGGCTATTTTTCCTCTTTTGAGAAATATCTGTTCATGTTCTTTGCCTACTTTTTAATGCAGTTTTTTGGGGTTTTTCCTGTTAAGTCGTTTGAGTTCTTTGTATATTCTGGATACTGGTCCCCTTTAGGATGAATAGTTTGCACATATATTCTGCCATTCATCAGGTTGACTCTTTACTGTGATGATTATTTCTTTTGCTGTTTAGGAGCCTTTAGTTTAATTAAGTCCAATTTGTCTGTTTATATTGTTTGTGCTTTTGAGGTCTTAGTCATGAATTCTTTGCCTCAACCAATGTCCTGGAAAGTTTTCCCTAGATTTTCTTCTAGTGTGTGTGTGGTTTTTTTTAATAGCTTTGGGTCTTATGTTTAAATCTTTAATCTATTTTGAGTTGACTTTTATATATGGTGAGAGAGAGAGGTCTAGTTTTATTCTTTTTCGTGTGACTATCCAATTTTTCCAGCACTGTTTATTTAAGAGGTTATCCTTCCTCCAATATAAGTTCTTATCAGCTTTGTTGAAGATCAGTTGGTTGTAAATGCGTGGCTTTATTCCTGGGATCTCTGTTCTCTTCCATTGATTGGTCTATGTGTCTATTTTTATACCAGTACCATGCTTTTTGTTACCATAGTCTTATAATATATTTTGAAGTCAGGTAATGTGATTCATGCAGCTTTGTTCTCTTGGACCAAGATTGCTTTGGCTCTTCAGGTTCCATATGAATTTTAGGATTTTTTTCTTATTCAGTGAAAAATGACATTGGTATTTTGATAGGGATTGCATTGAGTCTGTAGATTGCTTTGGTCAATGTGGTCATTTTAATTATATTCCTTCAATCCTTGAGCAATGGAAGTTTTTTCATTTGTGTCATCCTCAGTTATTTCTTTCATCAGTGTTTTGTAGATTCTTTTTATATATCTTTCACCTCTTTAATTTGAATGTATTCCTAGGTATTTTTATAGGTATTATAAATGGGATTGCCTTCTTAATTTCTTTCTTGACTAGATCATTATTAGTATATAGAAATGCTACTGATTTGTGTGTGTTGAATTTGTATCCTGCAACTTTACTGAATTCATTAATCAAATCTAAGTTTTTGGATGGCATCTTTAGTTTTTTCTAAATAGAAGATCATATCATCAGCAAAAGGGACAATTTCACTTTCTCTTTTCTAATTTGGACACCTTTTATTCCTTTCTCTTGTCTGATTTCTTTCTTTCTCTATCTAGGACTTCCATTACTATGTTGAATAGGAGTGACTAAAGTGGACATTCTTGTCTTATTCCAGTTCTTAGAGGAAAGACTTTCAATTTTCCCCATTCAGTATAATATTATCTGCGCATTTGCCATATATGTCCTTTATTAATCTGAAATATGTTCTTCTATGCCTAGTTTGTTGATAGATTTATCATGAAGGAATTTTTTTTTAATTATTATACTTTAAGTTCTAGGGTACATGTGCACAACGTGCAGGTTTGTTACATAGGTATACATGTGTCATGGTGGTTTGCCGCACTCATCAACTCATCATTTACATTAGGTATTCTCCTAATACTATCCTTTACCCAGGCCCCCACCCCCTTACAGGCCCCAGTGTGTGATGTTCCCCACCCTGTGTCCATGTGTTCTCCCACCTATGAATGAGAACATGTGGTGTTTGTTTTTTCTGTCCTTGTGATAGTTTGCTGAGAATGATGGTTTCCAGCTTCATCCATGTCCCTGCAAAGGACATAAACTCATTCTTTTTTTATGGCTGCATAGTATTCCATGGTATACATATGCCACATTTTCTTAATCCAATCTATCATTGATGGACATTTGGGTTGGTTCCAAGTCTTTGCTATTGTGAATAGTGCCACAGTAAACATACGTGTGCACGTATCTTCATAGTAGCATGATTTATAATCCTTTGGGTATATACCCAGTAATGGGATGGCTGGGTCAAATGGTATTTCTAGTTCTAGATCCTTGAGGAATTGCCACATTGTCTTCCCCAATGGTTGAACTAATTTACACTCCCACCAACAGTGTAAAAGCGTTCCTGTTTCTCCACACCCTCTCCAGGATCTGTTGTTTCTTGACTTTTTAATGATTGCCATTCTAACTGGTGTGAGATGGTATCTCATTGTGGTTTTGATCTGCATTTCTTTAACGACCAGCGATGAACATTTTTTCAGGTGTTTGTTGGCTGCATAAATGTCTGCTTTTGAGAAGTGTCTGTTTGTATCTTTTGCCCACTTTTTGATGGGGTGGTTTGATTTTTTCTTGTAAATTTCTTTGTAGATTCTGGATATTAGCCCTTTGTCAGATGGGTAGATTGCAAAACTTTTCTCCCATTCTGTAGGTTGCCTGTTCACTCTGATGATAGTTTCTTTTGCTGTGCACAAGCTCTTTAGTTTAATTTGATCCCATTTGTCTATTTTGGCTTCTGTGGCCATTGCTTTTGGTGTTTTAGTCATGAAGTCTTTGCCTATGCCTATGTCCTGAATGGTATTGCCTAGGTTTTCTTCTAGGGTTTTCATGGTTTTAGGTCTTGGATTTAAGTCTTTAATCTATCTTGAGTTAATTTTTGTATAAGATGTAAGGAAGGGATCCAGTGTCAGCTTTCTACATATGGCTAGCCAGTTTTCCCAGCACCGTTTATTAAATAGGGAATCCTTTCCTCATTTCTTGTTTTTGTCAGGTCTGTCAAAGATCAGATGGTTGTAGATGTGTGGTGTTATTTCTGAGGCCTCTGTTCTGTCCATTGGTCTATATCTCTGTTTTTGTATCAGTACCATGCTGTTTTGGTTACTGCAGCCTTGTAGTTAGTTTGAAGTCAGGTAGCAAGATGCCTCCAGCTTTGTTCTTTTTGCTTAGGATTGTTGTGGCTATGGGGGCTCTTTTTTGGTTCCATATGAACTTAAAAGTAGTTTTTTCCAATTCTGTGAAGAAAGTCATTGGTAGCTTGATGGGGATGGCATTGAATCTGTAAATTACCTTGGGCAGTATGACTATTTTTATGATATTGATTCTTCCTATCCATGAGCATGGAATGTTCTTCCATTTGTTCATGTCCTCTATTTCCTTGAGCAGTGGTTTGTAGTTCTCCTTGAAGACGTCCTTCACATCCCTTGTAAGCTGGATTCCTAGGTATTTTTTTTTTCTAGCAATTATGAATGGGAGTTCACTAATGATTTGGCTCTCTGTCTGTTAGTGGTTTGTAAGAATCTTGTGGTTTTTGCACATTTATTTTTGTATTCTGAGACTTTGCTGAAGTTGCCTATTAAGGAGATTTTGTGCTGAGACGATGGGTTTTTCTAAATATACAATCATGTCATCTGCAAACAGGGACAATTTGACTTCCTGTTTTCCTAATTGAATACCCTTTATTTCTTTCTATTGTCTGATTGCCCTTGCCAGAACTTCCAATACAGTGCTGAATAGGAGTGGTGAGGGAGGGCATCCTTGTCTTGTGCCAGTTTTAAAAGGAAATGCTTCCAGTTTTTGCCCATTCAGTATGATGTTGGCTATGGGTTTGTCATAAATAGCTCTTATTTCTTTCAGATACATTCCATCAGTACCTGGTTTATTGAGAGTTTTTAGCATGAAAGGCTGTTGGATTTTATCGAAGGCCTTTTCTGCATCTATTGAGATAATCATGTGGTTTTTGTCGTTGGTTCTGTTTATGTGATGTTTTATGTTTATTAATTTGTGTACGTTGAACCAGTCTTGCATCCCACGGATGAAGCCAACTTGACTGTGTTGGATAAGCTTTTTGATGTGCTGCTGTATTCAGTTTGCCAGTATTTTATCAAAGATTTTCGTATCAATGGTTCATCATGAATATTGGTCTAAAATTCTCTTTTTTTGTTGTTGTGTTTCTGCCAGGCTTTGGTATCAGGATGATGCTGGCCTCATAAATGAGTTAGGAAGGATTCCCTCTTTATCTGTTAATTGGAATAGTTTCAGAAGGAATGGTACCAGCTCCTCTTTGCTCTTTGTACCTCTGGTAGAATTCAGCTGTGAATCCATCTGGTCCTGTACTTTTTTGGTTGGTAGGCTATTAATTATTGCCTCAGTTTCAGAACCTATTATTGGTCTGTTCAGAGATTCAACTTCTTCCTGGTTTATTCTAGGGAGGGTCTATGTGTTCAGGAATTTATCCATTTCTTCTAGATTTTCTAGTTTATTTGCATAGAGGTGTTTATAGTATTCCCTGATGGTAGTTTGTATTTCTGTGGGATTGGTTGAGATATCCCCTTTATCTTTTTTTTAATCGCATCTATTTGATTCTTCTCTCTTCTTTATTAGTCTTGCTAGCAGTATATCTGTTTTGTTGATCTTTTCAAAAAAACAGCTCTTGGATTCATTGAATTTTTTTGAGGGGATTTTTATGTCTCTATCTCCTTCAGTTCTGCTCTCATCTTAGTTATTTCTTGCCTTCTGCTAGCTTTTGAATTTGTTTGCTCTTGCTTCTCTAGTTTTTTAATTGCAACATTAGAGTGTTGAGTTTTGATCTTTCCTGCTTTTTCTTGTGGACATTTAGTGCTATAAATTTCCCTCTACACTCTGCTTTAAATGTGTCCCAGAGATTCTGGTACGTTGTGTCTTTGTTCTCATTGGTTTCAAAGAACATCTTTACTTCTGCCTTCATTTCGTTATTTACCCAGTAGTCACTCAGGAGCAGGTTGTTCAGTTTCCATGTAGTTGTGCTGTTTTGAGTGAGTTTCTTAATCCTGAGTTCTAATTTGATTGCTATTTGGCCATCTTGGAAGTATACCAATAGGAGCAGGATGTTGATTGTATCAAATACTTTTTCTGCATCTGTTGAGATGATTATGTGGTTTTGGTCCTTCATTCTGTTGATTTTCAGTGTATCATGTTTGCTAATTTGTGTATGTTGAACCATCCTTGCATTACTGGTAAAAATCCTGCTTGATCATAGTGTTTTATCTTTTCAATATGCTGTTGATTTAGGTTTGCTAGTATTTTGTTGAAGATTTTTGTGTCTATTTCATCAGGGATATTGGCTTGTAGTTTTCTTATTTTATTGTTGTATCATTGTCTGATTTTGGTATTAGGGTGACGCTCGCCTTATAGAATGATTTAGAGAGAATTCCCTTGATATGGTTTGGATGTATGTCCCCTCCAAATCTCATGTTGCAATGTGATCCCCATTGTTGGAGGTGGAGCCTGGTGGGAGGTGTTTGTGTCATGGGACGGGATCTGTCGGGAGTGGCTTGGTGCACTCTCTGAGGTAATGAATGAGTTCTTGCTCTGTTAGTTCACGTGAGCGCTGGCTGTTTAAAGAAGCCTGGCATTTCCTCTTTTCTCTCTTGCTCCCTCTGTCACCATGTAACACCCCTTCTTCCCCTTTATGTTCTTCCACGATTGTAAGCTTCCTGAGGCCTCACTAAGAGCAGATGCTGGCACCCTACTTCTCATATGGCCTGCAGAATCATAAGCCAAGATAAATTCTTTTAAAATTACCTATCCTCAGGTATTCCTTTACAGCAACACAAAACAGACTAACATATTCCTCCTCTTTGATTTTTTCAAATACTTTCAGGAGGATTGATATTAGTTGTAATGTATGTTTGGTAGAATTTGCCTGGATTCTTATCTTGGGCTTTTCTTTATTGAGAACCTTGTTATTACTGATTCAATCTTGCTTCTTGTTATTGAGCTATTCAGGTTTTCTATTTCTTCCTGATTCAATCTTGGTAGCTTATATGTTTCCAGGAATTTATCCATTTCCCCTAGGTTTTCCAGTTTGTCAGTGTATAGTTCTTCAGAGATTACTGTGGTAACCATTGTAATGTCTCCATTTTCAATTCTGATTTTGTTTATTTGATTCTTACGCCCTTTTACGTTGGTCCAGCTAGTGGTTTATCAATTTTGTTTATCTCTTCAAAGAACCAACTTTATGCTTTGTTGATCATTTTGTATTTTTAGTCTCTGTTTCATTTAGTTATGTCTGATCTTTTTATTTTCTTCTGCTAATTTGAGGTTTGGTTTCTTCCTGCTTTTCTAGTTTCTTGAGGTACATTGATAAGATTATTTAATTTATAATCTTTCTACTTTTATAGATGTAGACATTAATTGCTATAAAATTTCCTCTTAGCACTGCTTTTCCTATTCCCAAGAGTTTTGGTATGTTGTTTCTCTTTTCATTTGTTTCAAGAAGTTTTTAAATTTCTATTTTTATTTGTTGACACAATGGTCATTCAGGAGCATGTCGTTTAATTTCTATGTGTTTGTATAGTTTCCAGAGTTGTTCTTGGTATTGATTTCTAGTTTTATTCCATTGTTGTCTGAGGAGATAGTTGATAAGATTTTTAAAAAATTGCTGAGATTTATTTTGTGATCTAACATATGGTCTGTCCTGTAGAATATTACATGTGCTGATGAAGAGGATGTATAGTCTGCAGTAGTTGGATAGAATGTTAGGTCTGTTTGTTGTAAAGTCTAGTTTAAATCCAGTGCTTTTGGTTGATTTTCTGCTAGATGACCTGTTTAGTGCTGACAATGGGGGTGTTGAAGTCCCCCACTATTGTTGTAGTCTATCTTTTTAGATCTAGTAATATTTGCTTTATGCATCTGGGTGCTCCAGTGTTTGATACATATATATTTAGATTTTATAGTGTCTTGTTGAATTGATTCCCTAATATTATATAATGACCTTCTTTGACTTTTTTTTTTTTTTTAAACTGGTCTTGGCTTAAAATCTGTTTTTATCTGATATAAATACAGCTACTTCTGCTCACATTTGGTTTCCATGTGAATGGAATATGTTTTTTCATTTTTTTTTCATCCCTCAACTTTCAGTCTACATGTGTCTTTACTGATAAAGTGAGTTTCTTCTAGGCAGTATAAAATTGGATCATTTTTTAAAAAGTCATTCAGCCATTGTATGTCTTTTCTGGTTTTTCATATATTCTTGGCGTTTTTTCCTTTTTCTTATTGTTTATCACTGTAGTTTGATGGAGTCCTATAGTGGTACCATTTGAGTCTTTTCCTCCTTTGTGTGATTGCTTTACAAATGAGTTTTATACTTTCATATTTCAAAGTTAATATTTTGAGCATTTTTGTTTTTGAGATGGAGTTTCAATCTTGTTGCCCAGGCTGGAGTGCAATGGTGCAATCTCAGGTCACTGCAACCTCCGCCTCCCAGGTTCAAGTGATTCTTCTGCCTCAGCCTTCCCAGTAGCTGGGATTACAGACATGAGCCACCATGCCCAGCCAATTTTGTATTTTTAGTAGAGACGGGGTTTCTCCATGATTTGGTCAGGTTCATCTTGAGCACCCAACCTCAGGTGATTCGCCTGCCGCAGCCTCCAAAAGTGCTGGGATTACAAGCATGCGCCACCCTGCCCAGCCCTATTTTGAGCATTTCTTGTAGGGTCTAGTGGTAATGAATTCCTTCAATCTTTGCTTATCTGGGAATCAGTCTATTTTGCCTTCATTTGTGAAGGATAATTTTGCTAGAGATAGTATTCTGGGTTGCCAGTTCCTTTTTTTTTTTACCCCCCAGCACTTTGAATATACCATCTCATTCTCTTCTGACCTGTGAGGTTTCTTCTGAGAAATCTGCTGTTAGTTTGATGAGGTTTCCTTTGTAGGTGACTAGATGCTTTTCTGTTGCTGTTTTTAGGATTTCCTTTTTATCATTGACTTTAGACAGTCTGATTACAATATGCCATGCAGAAAACCTTTTCATATTGTATCTGCCTGAGAATCATTAAGCATCCTATATCTGAGTGTGTTAATCTGTTGCTAGACTTGGCAAGTTTTCCTCTTTGTTTCTTCTTTTTTGATAATACTGATAATTTGTAAATTTGGTTACTTTAAAATTTTCCCAAATGTCACAAAGGCTTTGATTATATTTTTTAAATTCTCTGTTCTTTATTTTGTTTTACTGGATTATTTCAAAAGACCCGTCTTGAGGATTTGAAATTCTTCATTTTGCCTGATTCTAAGATTTTAAATGCACTTTGTTCCCTTCAATGAATTATTCTGTTCCAGATTTCTATTTGGTTCTTTAAAAAAAATTTATCTCTTCAATAAATTTCTCATTTATTTCCTGAATTATTTTTCTGATTTTTTATATTCAGAATTCACTTGTATCTCACTAAGATTCTTGAAAGTCAATATTTTGAATTCTTTATCTGGGATTTTGAAATGTTCTTAAGATATATTGATGGAGTATTGTGTTCCTTTGGAGATGTCATATTTCTTTGCTTTTTCATGTTTTCTCTCTCCTTATGTTGGTATCTGCACATCTGGTATAACAGTTGGTTCTTCCTATTTTTGAATTTACTTTCATAAGGGAGGACTTTTTCCTGAAGGTGTATCTATGGTGTTGGTTGGATGGGGTACTTTGGCTTTGATTCTGGGTGGATGCAATGGTGTAGTCTCTATATGATTTTTTTTTGGCAGTAAACAACATCAGTGATATCTGTGATTTCCTTGGTAAGTTAAGTTAGAGTGTTGTTATTAGCAGAGGCTGTGGTGAAGTGCTGAGGACTGGGATGCCAGGTAGGCCAGTCTTTAGACCACAGTAGTTGCAGTGGTGAGTTGAGTGTGCCTGTCTTTGTGCCCCAGTGTGGAATACCCTGGCACCTGTGTTGGAGCAGGCTGATTCTTGGCTTCCCGGTAGCTTTCTCACCTGGAGGTAGTGGCAGCAGTGGACCACGTGGTTGGTTGTTCTCGGGCTCCTAGGCAGCTTGTGTGGCGTGGCAAGAGCAGTAGCAGTGGTAGGATGATCCTCTGCATCCTGAGTAGTGTGCATGGATACTGTGAGTGGCTGTGATGGGCTGGACAGGCAAGTCTCCAGGCCTGAGGTAGCACTTGTAGGTAGATTTCAGCTTATGTGGTAGTGGCTAGTAAGTTAGGCCCAACCTCAGTACCCTGTGAGGAATGTTCAGGTACCCAAGGTGGTAGATTGGATTGGACAATCTCCAGGACTTCGATCTATGTGCTCTGTCTCAGGAATGGAGAACAAAGCGAGGCTGGGTAGGCTTTTGTTCAGCCTCCACAGTGGTGAGAGGAGGCACCAGCTGTGATGGGCAGGGGTAGGGCAATTGTTAGGCCCTAGGCAGAGTGCTTGAGTGAGGGGCAATAGCAGCTGCATTGAGGCCCTGCCACTGGAGAGGATGTGGCCATCATCAGTGGCCACAGCCTGGACTGGCAGGTGGGGAATGTGTGTCTCTTTCATGCCCCAGTTTTAGTGAGGCTTGATGCCCTGCCCTCGTGGTGGTAGCCTGCACCTAACTCTTCATCCTGCATCAGCTGCAGCAACCCCTGCCCAGCTCATCACCAATTCCAGCAGCAACTTGTGTCTCCATCTTAGATCTCAGCAACATATGCCTACCAGCACTGGGTGCTTCAGCTCGTGTCTCACTGACTTCTTAGCGTTGGCTTCAGGAGCACTCCCAGCCTGCCCCACTGTCCCAGCAGTAATAGCCTGAGTTTCCTTAATGCCTCAGTCCTGGCACTGCTGGGTCCCAGGACAGCAAGCAGTTTATCAAAGGCTAGGTTTGGAAATAATGCCTTGCTGTAGCTGCTTAGGTCTCAGAAAGGATGTGGGGCCCAGTGTTGAGTTCTCTCTTAGGAGCAGTTCCATCTCATGGGCTCCTGGTAGCTCCCTGTGTTAGTTTCAGGGTCTGGGAGGGTTGAGGGCTTTTCAAGTGGCCAGGATTACACAATTCCATGGTGGGGATGTTGGCTGCTGGAAGTCTCACATCCATTTCCTACTTTGGGAAATCACTCCTGGCTCTCAGCTGATCCCAGTCAGGGAGGATGCAAGAGGCAACCTCTTTCCCTGTTTTTGGTGCTTCCTGTCCCTTCTTTGTTGAATTCCATTGTTCTCTTAGATAATATATTTGAAATGTGACTGTCTATATACTGTTTTGGTTTTCCTAAGTGGAGGAGTCAGGCATATAAAATGCTTCTAGTGAACCCTCCCCTACTCAAAAAGTTAATACAAATGTATTAAACTTGCTAGTTAAAATACACATTTTTGTATTAAATAAAATCTAACCATGTATCACAGAGACACATCAAAATAATAAAGACGTAGTTGAGAGCAAAAAGGAAAAGATAAATGAGAAATACTGGACAAAGGCTTAGGTAGCTGTACTAATATTAAACAAAATAGGCTCTAAAATACAAAGCTTTATTAGTAATAAAGAGCATCACTTCATATTGATAAATGGTTTACCAGAGAGATCTAATGGTTACAAACTTATATTCACTAATAAAATACCCTGAAAATTATAAAGGTAGAAATTTGGAGTTAAGGAGTATGTTGATAAATCCACCACCAAGGTGGGAAATTTCAGCATGGCTTTCTCAGTGATCACAGTACAAACATAAAATGTTAATAACAATCAAGATGACCTTAATGCATTTCACAAAATTGATACAATAGACACATACAGAAACGTGCCCCAAATAAATACTGCATTTGGGCAAGAAAAAGAAAGAAAATATCTAAGAATAAATAAATTAAAAATATAGGTTAGTGGTTACCTTTAGCGGCAGGGTGGGTCAAGCTGGAGGATGGGATTAGGAAGAAACACACAAGTAGCTTCAGTAATATTAATAATGGTCCAGTGCTTGAATGATGTGTTCATGGTATATTTTAATATGGTAGATCTTAACTTGCATTTATATTACATGTATTTTTACTGCATCTATTAAATATAACATAACAAAATTTTGTTCCTCAAATATTCTCCTCATTCTTCAGTGTGTTTCAGATTTGTTCTTGGTGTGGGAGGTACTATATTCTGACCATATCAGGAAAGATGTCAGAAAGTGATTCATGTCGATACCGTTTGACCTGGCAATGCCATTACTGGGTATACACCCAAAGGGATATGAATCATTCTATTATAAAGATACATGCACACATATGTTCATTGCAGCACTGTTCACAATTGCAAAGATGTGGAATCAACCCAAATACCCATCAATGATAGACTGGATAAAGAAAATGTGGTACCTATACACCATGGAATACTAGGCAGCCATACAAAGGAATGAGATCATATCCTTTGCAGGTACATGGATGGAACTGGAAGCCATTATCCTCAGCAAACTAACACAGGAACAGAAAACCAAACACCACGTGTTCTCACTTATAAGTGGGAGCTGCACAATGAGAGCACATGGATTAAAGGAAGGGAATAACACATGGTGGGGCCTGTCGGAGTGGGAAGGCGGAGGGAGAGCATCAGCATAAAAGAGCTAATGCATGTGGGGCTTAAACCTAGGTGATGTGATGAAGGTGCAGCGAACCACCATGGCACATGTTTACCTGTGTAACAAACCTGCATGTCCTGCACATGTATCTCAGAACTTAAATAATATTTAAAAAATAATAAGAGGAAAGAAAGTGATTTATGTCCTCTCTCAGCAGACTTTCCATTCTAATTAATGTTAACTAAGTGCCCACCATTCTGTCTTTTTAATACCAACAACCTATAATATGTCAGTGGACAGTTCTTCACAATGACAATGGAAAGAAAGTTAGGTATATGAACTAATCCCTCCAATCTCTGAGAAACCTGGAGTAGATAGGTGCCTTCTTTTATGGACCATCTATTCCTTTTACCTTCAGTTACAGTATCACAGAAGTACATGATTTTGATAAGTCAGTATTTGTATAGTTTCCAAATGAAGAAACTGAGCAACAGTCAAGTAACTTAGGGTCAGATATATTTTCTACTTTCAAAGACCTCTATAGTAAAGCCCACATTTTTCCTGATACTAATTCTGAAATTCAGTAAACTACAAAGCAAAATTTTCTGGTTTCTTATACTGATATTAACGTGGCTTTGAGTTAAACTGATTTGGCATAATTGGGCCGTGTTAAGGCAGCTTGAATGGCTTACTTTATTTTCTACAAAGTCACATTTAAAGAAACTTTTGTGAAGATAATGAATCCTCATTTAACAAATTTGTTTGGGGCATTTAAAATATGAAAGGTAGGCACCAAAAGATGACACTGACGTTTAAACTTTTTTTTTTTAACTTTGCATTTTGAAATAATTTCAGATTTACAAAAATAAAGTTCAAAAATAGTGCAAAAAATTTCTGTATACACTTCATGCAGATTCCCCAAATGATCTTACAATTATAAAAATGATAAAAATCAGGAAATTAACGTTGATATAATATTATCATCTAACCTAAAAATCTTATTCAGATTTCACCAGTTGTCCCAATAATATGTATTTTTTTCCTGGCTCAGCAGGGAATCCATGGTTACATGATGCATTTAATTTTTATGTCTTATTAGTGACCTTTTTTTGAAACAGTTTAGTTTTACTAGTCTCTCACGACCTTGGCACTTTAATAAAACATGGGACAATGATTTTGTAGGATATACTTTAGTTTGGATTTGCCTGTGTTGTATCCTCGTGATTGAATGTAGATTACGCCTTTTGAGTGAGACTACCACAGAACTGATCCTGTGTCTTTATCAGCATATTATATTAGCTGCACATGGTATCAATTTGTCCCATTGCTGGTGATGTCAGCTTTAATCATTTGATTAAGGTGGTGTCTGCCAAGTTTCTCCAACATAAAGTTACTATTTTTTTCTTTGTAATTAATAAGTATCTTGAGGGGAGATACTTTGAATCTACATGAACATCCATCATACATTTTTCATTGTATATTTGCCCACTAATTTTACTATCTAGTGATGATTTTTACCTGAAGCAGTTATTACTATGGTATTTTACAAATAATAATCATCTAACCCCATCATTTCTTTACATCTAGTAGTTGGAATTCTACTGTGAAGAAGAGCTCCTCCTTATCCCACATTTACTTATTTATTCATTAAAAAATGTATATCATTATGAACTTTTGGATGTCTTTTTCATTCTATGGGTAATAATCTATTACCAGCATTATTTATTTTTTGTTTCAATTATTCCAGTATTGTCCATTGGTAGCCTCTTCATGTTGACTTCTGTATCTTTTTATTATGTTCGTATCGATTTTTAAGTATTTACTTGATTTCAGGCACCACAATGTTTCAGGCTCATCTTGTACTTTTCCTGCTACAGTTCTGAAATAAATCATTTCTCCAAGGAGCCCTGGTCAGGGAATAATGCTAAGGAACAGGATTCATAACTTTTGAAATTTCCCAGAGAGCTGCAAACGTTCAAGTATTGACCATGGAGATATTTGTTATTCAATGTACCAACAAAGTTGTCCGTATGATTTTTTAAGTGTCATTTTATAAGACTAGGTCTGCAAAAGCAATGATGTAGTAAAATTAAAATTTTAATTTTGGCACACCAGGAAAAATAGCCATCACATTTACCATCTGGTTTCAATGTATTCATTTTATTTTTATTTTATGAACAATTTACAGGAGTAAGAATAAAGAGATAGTAAAAAAACAGCAAAATAAGAATTTAAACATAGCAAACCAAATTTTTATTTCATGTTTTCCTGATTTTGGAGGTAACATAACTTGAAATTGGCAATGCCTTTGAATGCAAATAACTGCTCATGAGCTGTCATATATGAACCTGGAACATAATCATCTCGTAAATACTGGCTCCAGATTTTAAACAGATCTCTAGAAGGTTATAGCTCATCATTACCTCGGGTTCTTCTTGCATATGTGTTATTATCACAGTGTAATGCTATGGAAAAATTTGAGGGTTCATGATTTTGTAGAAAAGGTGGTCATGTTTTTGTTTCACAATTACAAAAATATTTTCATTTTTACTTTTATAAATGTCAATCAGATTGATCAACCCAATGAACTTTTAAAATTTCTATATAATGTGTTTTTCCAGTCACCTTTACATATATACCTACCTTCAGCATTTGTCCGTTTATGAATATAAAGTAAATTTTTACCAACAAATATTATAAAATAATTGTCATATGTCCTTTTACCAAAGCAGGATGGTCCAGGTTCTTGTTGCAAAATATTAATGATGAAGTCCTTCCCATTAAATAATTAGTGGGTTAGAATATCATGTTTCCTTTTTGTCTTTGTAAATATATTGTTTACTCTGATTCTCAAGTCTGACAGAATTGATCTGAAAGACTCATAGCCCAAGATTTTGCTTCTATGGTCAGTTTTACCTCATCATTATAATCTCAAGTGCTCTGTCTCTGCTTTCATTTTCTCACTCATCTAATTATTGTGAAATATCTTTCTCTTAATTTTATTCTTTATTCCATTTTGGGCAGAAAATTAAGAATTCTGAATTCTTAACTGTGTTCAATGGAAGCTGAAAAGAATATGGCAAAGATGGCATCTCTAGACTTCTTTTATAACTTTTTGAAAGATGATGTATTAGACAACACAATTAGAAAACTGAAGGATGATAGAGTGGTGACATTCATTTCTAGGCAATTTTGTAATTTCTTTTGTTTCCTTATTATTTTAGTTGTTTAGCATAGTTAAACATAATTGATGAATGATGATGAAGTAATTCCTAGCATGATGAAATAGCAAAATGTTTTAAAATACAGGAAATATAAGATCACTAAAATCTCATAATGTATCTTAGATCCTATAATGCATCTTAGGTTTATAAAATGATCGATAGACTAAGTGATTAAGAAAATGAGTTTAACTTACTAAGTATTTTTTCCTTTTGATTTTTGGAAAACCTGTGAGAAACAAAAATCATGAAATACCAGTCTTTACAAATAATTAAAACTGCTGCACAGAGAAACTTAAAAACTGAACTTAGGGCTGGGTGTGGTGGCTCACGCCTATAATCCCAGCACTTTGGGAGGCCAAGGCAGGCGGATCATTTGAGGTCAGGAGTTCATGACCAGCCTAGCCAACAAGGTGAAATGCCATCTCTCCTAAAAATACAAAAATTAGCTGGGCATAGTGGCGGGTGCCTGTAATCCCTGCTACTGGGGAAGCTGAGGCAGCAGAATCACCTGAATCCAGGCGGCGGCGGTTGCAGTGAGCCGAGATTGCGCGCCACTGCACTCTAGCCTGGGTGACAGAGCAAGTCTCCATCTTCAAAACAACAACAACAACAAAAAACTCAAACAAACAAACAAAGAACTAGGATCAGTGGACTCTGGTGATATTGCAAAGGTTAAAAAGTTTGATTCATTCACATGGTGAATAAAAGGATAGGGACATTGGTAAGACCACTTTTTCCCTAAACCCAGTAATACTCCAGAAGTGGATCCTTAATGAAACTAACTTTTAATTTTCTGCTTTTGTTACCTGAACATTATACTGTGTTCAAAGGAGCATGCAAATGTAATGAGCTATCAGCTGTGAGCAAGTTTATTAAATAGAGTGAATGAAAAGAGAACCAGACCAATAATTCCAGAATTCTAACTAGCTCAGGCTTGAACATTAACTAGTTCTGTTTCTTTGGGCTAATCCTGGAAATTACGTATATTGGAAAGAACAGTAGTAGCCTTTGAGTCAGCCACAAGAAGAACCTGCTTCTTTGGACTCAAGCTCCCTGCCTCTCAATTTTCTCATGTTTAATAGAGATAATAAAACCCTGCTTCACAGGGTTATTGTAAGTACTAAATAAACTACTAGAGACTGTCAGACTCTGGAGGGCTAGAACTCTCTTAGCCATCTTTGTCTTTCCTGTGACTAAAAGTTATGTGAGTATTTATTGGGTAAATTATGTTACACATGTTTATGAACTGTATATTATAAACTGTAAAATGTACAATTACAAGGTCATTTTGTTTGTATCAGTACAGCTGTATTAAGTGCTCTACAAATTTAAGGTCTTTTCCTTTATCTTAAAAATCCTTTGGGAAAAGAGAGTTCTAGTTTAATCAGTGCCTCCTTCTACATGGGCTCATTGTTTTTATCAAACCAAGGAAAAATGAAAAAGAAAACTTTGGGACATTTTCTAGAATTTGATATTTACCAAGTGTAGATTTATATTTATTAAGCCTCATCTCTTGATTATTTTTTAAATGGCAGGCAATAAATCAATCAGTTTATTATTGTGTTTGTCCTAAATTGGATGACTGACTGGTTCATAAGTTCAGAAATTTCACTGTGGTGCTGTAAATTTTGTAGAGTAAAACATCTTTGTATGTCCTCTAAGATTACATGGTCTAAAAATACTAGTTTAGGTTTGTCAATAACAATTTAAAATTTTTCTTGCCTTTTCCCTTGTCATTTAATTCATTTATTACAAATCTTAAGAGAAATTGACTTGAATAATTTCTCAAATTTTTGGTCTCTTTGCCATTTTAATATAATCTCAATTTCATATATAGGGAGATCAAGCCTTTTAAGAAATCCTGGGGTGATCATTTGAAAGTTATACCCCACCTGCCAACTCCCCATCCCCATCTTTTGTGGCTCTGCAATATAGCCTATTCAGCAAAGGGAAATAAACCTAACTTGGATTTACACATATAACTTACTTAACTCACTAGTTAGTTTGGTTAGAGTCATTTTTCAGGAACTGACTATAAATTAGGTGAATGTTTATTGCAGCACCATTCAAGTTTCCTTGAGAAGTCACTTAGGTCTCTGGCAGAGAAAGTAGAATCTAAGGCTTGATGACTGTAAGTTTGATCTACTGTTTAACCCTCCTGGATCCTGGCCAGAGCTTGGGCTATCAATAATGTTGCCTTAACATCAGTGTATGATTGTATGTATGTGAAACACTCTATCCTTATTTGTATCTTTCGTTAGTTGACAGGTTCACGAAAGGTAAGAACTGTAGTTAGCCTTCGGATGATAGTAAAGCAAAAAAATAGAGGAAATTCCTAAATTGGGGTTGAGTCTAGAAGGGTCTCCTACAACACTTCAAATTCTATACTTTTATTATATAACAAGTGTTATTACCGTAGTAGTTCCATAACACTTGGCCATTGACTGGCTGCTTATCACCTGTGTCACAGATCCCATTCTGTTATCTACTCCCTTAGATCTTTATAAACAACGAGTGGCAGAACTCAGAGAGTGGGAGAGTGTTCCCTGTCTATAATCCAGCCACAGGAGAACAGGTGTGCGAAGTTCAAGAAGCAGACAAGGTATGTCTTTTTCAGAAAAAGATTCCCTATGAAATAACTGCCTTCAAACAGCAGAGCAGTAAACATATGCTCTCAATACACAACTACATGCTCATGCTTCACTTTTTTCATGACAGCAGATAGTTCTTCCTTTATTTGGAGTGTTTTTCTTCAGTTGTGCCTCTTCCTCTCTAACAGGCAGATATAGACAAAGCAGTGCAGGCAGCCCGCCTGGCTTTCTCTCTTGGTTCAGTGTGGAGAAGGATGGATGCTTCAGAAAGAGGACGTCTGTTGGATAAGCTTGCAGACTTGGTGGAACGGGACAGGGCAGTTCTTGCAGTAAGTAACCTAAGAAAACGTTAAGTCTTTACCCTACATTTACCATTCTGCTGAAATTTACGTTCCTTGGTTTTATTTTTATTTTATTTATTTAGAGATGGAGTCTAGCTCTGTTGCCCAGGCTGGAGTGCAGTGGCACGATTTCAGCTCACTGCAACCTCTGCCTCCCAGGTTCAAGCAATTCTCCTGCCTCAGCCTCCTGAGTAGCTGGGATTACAAGCGTGTGCCACCACGCCCGGCTAATTTTTGTATTTTTAGTAGAGACGGGGTTTCACTATGTTGGTCAGGCTGGTCTCGAACTCCTAAAAGGATGCTTTGAAGCAGACCTGGGGAAAAAGCAAAGGAATACGTAATACATATGAAAAATTAGACATGTTTGGATTTGGGGATCAGATGGAGAAGTGGAGGATCAGCTGAATATCTTAATTTTGAAGAGAAAACTAGAGCTTTCCATGACTGATAAGGACCTTCCTTTCTACAACTCCCCCTTCCCATGACAAATTAAAAACAGTCAAGCAACAAGAGAGTCACCATGCTGCTTGGAGAAAACCAATATCAAATGATTCTTTTGAGAATGAAATAGAACAAGTGTTTACCTCCCCAGAGTTAACCTCTCTTGACTAAAGAGAATCCTTCAGAAGCAGAGGGGATGGTACGGACCTCCCATCCACTTCTGCTCCGTTTGCCCTGTCATTCTGTGAGCCAATAGAAAGGAGAGACAGCAGGAGGCAGTAACTTACTTTCACTAAAACAGTGATTTTCCTCACATAAGGAACTTCTCCTGCCCTAATGGGTTTTGTTGTTGTTGCTGTTTTTAAAATAAAATTCAATTTCTTAGAGAATATAAACTTTGGAAACTGGAACCATTTAGGAATGTATGCACTATATACTTGGGATCTCCACCTAGGATCAATGAGTATTTAGGGTTTCCTTGTTCAGTCAGGGCATTCAAGCCATTAGTACTATATCCTTCCCCCTACTTGGGAAAATAGGTCATTATTGGGCTTGCTTTCAGGGAAGAAAGCATTTTTTTCCCTTTGTCAGTGTCCCTCCTACCATAGTTCTTCCCTTCTACCATCCCCCTCAGGAATCTGTTGATAGTATAGGAACAAAATGATTCCTTTATGGAAATGGTTTGGGATTCTAGCTATATATACCATTTATTTGTATATAAAAACATTTTCTAATCTGGCACTCTAGGGAATACTGTTCCAATGAGGTGTTTATACATACTGTGAAAAAGGTGTTTCATGATGAAGAAACTCTTTGCAGATTCGCAAGACACTGGGCATATTAAAGGCTCAGGAAAAGCCTACTAAATGCTTCTCAAGCTTATTTGAGCCTCATCACCATTTTTCTGGCTAACATACCAATATCATGCAAAACCAAGTGTTTTGGGACACATTAGAGAATGCTGTTTTTATACTTGTCTCTTCACTGGATTATCATTTTCTTGAGAATTGAACTTGTATTTTACCTTTTTTTTTGGTAATCCTAGCATGGTTCTTAGCACATAAATGGCAAATGAGGGCACATAGGTGGCCAATAAATGACTGTTTATTTGAGCTAAAGATATATGGTATCTATAGTATTGGATTAACACCATACTAGAAGATGATTAATTTCTGCAGTTACATTTTCATATAATAAAACTCAAATGCCTTTCTTTTTCTTCTCTGTGTCCCACTGATCAAGTCTTTTTTCCTACCACACCTAAATGAGATTCCTGCTTTTAAACACTCTCAAGCTATGAGAAAAGGGAGTTTTAGTAAAAGGTAGCCTGTGGAAGAAAGGGGAGCTCCTGACTGGAAAACTGAAGTTAATACTGCATCCAAAGTAAACACAGTTGAAAATAGACCTAGAGCTGGCAATTCTCAGTGGATTTGACTGTTGTCAGCCGCTCACAGGGACCATTTAGGCAACCCAAATTCTGGTTATTGACATTATTCACTCTGTGCTGTGTAGATTTTGGTGCTGTGCTAGCTGTACAGAGAATGTAATGCCGATCTTGTAAACATATACCTGTTCTAAAAAGTACTAGGAAATAGTTTGATTCTATTTTTTAAGGGTGAGCCAATATACAGTGATAAGTAACATGATATTTTTAAATAAGTTTCATTTTATACACATACTAAGTACATAAATTGTACTGGAAGTCATAGTATTTTCATCTCATTGATTGGATAATATTTTAATTTTAGCTTTGTCAGAGATGAAATAATTTTCACACCAGTATGTCCTACGAAATATACTTGTAGGGAATAAAGAAAATTACAAACATGTTTTTGTTTATTTCATTTGTTGAACTTGTAACACCTTTAATATTTCTCAAGTCAAAATACTCTTCTCATTTCAGCGTATTCATTTTTCATTGTTTTTGTTACAGACTTAGCCAGTTCAGGAACATGTCGTTAAAATAATAATGTTTATAATGTAAAGCAGTTCAATATTGCTATTTTTATTAAATGGAGCAGATATTTCACTCTTAATAGGTAATGGTTGTTAACGTAAATGTTTACAAAAAACCAGCCTTTAAGTTGTTAACATCTGGGCTTCCCTAGAGGAGTTCTTGTTTATTTGGTAGTAATAAATAAACTTGCTGTGCACTGTGGATATTCCATTTCTCAGCAGGGGTCTTGGCAGCTGTGGAGAACACTTTCTATTCTCATCAGTTGCATAAAGAGCCCATGTTTCTGCTCCTCTTTATGGATTCATATTACTGGTATAGACGCCAAAAAATCCCCAATGAGCTCTGATCATTAATATAACGGAAGCTGTTTTGACAAGCAGAACATTTCTTTTATCATTAAATAAATATTGTGTTAATATATTTGGATAGTGGTTACTGGAAGCACACAGGCCACAGGAACATGCACATACATACTCATTGTGATTTGTACTAGGAACTAAACCAAACTGACAGTACTAGAAATTTTTTTATTTGAGAATAAATAAAAAGATTTATTTGACCAGGTATGCATCTCCATATTCATTTGTATTCTGTCTCTTCCTTTTTTCTTCTGCTCTAGAAATTAGTGTATCACTGGAAAGTTCTGGGGACTTAATATCTCTCCATTTCTTTTCCAACAGACCATGGAATCCCTAAATGGTGGCAAACCATTCCTGCAAGCTTTTTATGTGGATTTGCAGGGTGTCATCAAAACCCTTCGATATTACGCAGGCTGGGCTGATAAAATTCATGGGATGACCATTCCTGTAGGTATGTGAAATCAGAGTATGTTGAAAAGGAAAATGAGACCACCAGAAATGCACTTTGGCTACCAAACACAAACAGTAGTCACATAGAATACAGATATGAGCACTCTTACAGCAGTTAGAACTGAGTGAAGAACCAACCAAATTATGTCACTGACTCTGACAGCGTCCCTTTTTCTATAGATAGTCCACATATAAGTATAGGGGCATGCCACTTCATTCATCTAAGGAACAGGTATGTATTTGTCAGCTGGTAAGTGGTCAGCATTGTGCTAGATGAGGTGCTGGTGTAGGTATGAAGGGGGCATTATTGGATGGAGGGAAGTCAAGGAAAATTCCAACAAGGTTAAGGCTTGCTCCTTGCCCTCCTGAAACTTAAGATCTACTCATTGGAAGGAAATACTCTTAAATGTTAACAGTTGTCTCTGGTGAGATTATGCCTGATTTTCAGTTTCTTTTTTATATTTTTCTCTACTTTCTATATTTCTCGAATGGCCATGAATTACTTTCATAATCTAAAAACAACAGTAATCCTAACCCTTTTTATTATTAAGATTCACGTTAGATGACAGAACCAACAAAACAAAAAACTTAAAGGCCCCTTTAGGAATATTATAATTGGGTGCTAAGTTATGTGCTTCACCTGTCAGTGCTGTAGCTGTTTAAATGAGAGGAAAGTATCCAAGACTAAAGCAACTAAAGCGGTCAGTGAAGAGATGTTGATCTGTGCTTGAATACTAGTGATAGCTAATACCATTTGAGTGCTTTCACAGCAACCCCAAGAGAAAGGCACTGTTATAAACATCTTCAGTTTACAAAAGTGGAAAGAGGTCTGGTAAAGTAAAATTAGTCTTCCTAATTCACAGAGTAAATAAGTTTTAGAGCTAAAACTTTGACGTTAGAACCTAGGCTTGTAACCGCTTCACTAGAGAATTCAAAATAGAGCCTAGGAGGAAGAGATATCCTTATAGGAAAGGGATGGACTGAAAGAGATAGGGCATGGTGAATAGACATAAGGAAAGGAAATACACATTTACTGAGTGGATGCTAGATGCTACTTAGCACTGTGCCAGGTGCTCTACCTGTGTTCTCCAGAAGGCAGTCTGCTTTTCATGGAGAGTGCATAGTAACAGGAGTGGAAAGTAATGCTGAGGACTTTGAAGTGTCTTTTTTGGGCCTTCCTAGCCAGGCTGAGCAGTATTGATTTACTAAAAAAGGGAGTGGTTTGGCCAATAGTGTGGATGGCTGGGAACAGTGCTTCCCAAATTTAATGTATGCATAAATCATCGAGGGTCTTCTTCAAGTGCAGTTTTTGACTGAAAAGGTCTGGGATGGGACCTGAGACTCTGCATGTCTAACCAGCTGCTCGTCCTCTGCATTGAGTAGCAAGGAGAGGACACAGCAGAACCAAGTTAGGTGGCTGTTGTGATGCCTCGTGTAGGTGTGGTATGACAAGGGAAGAATAATATACAGTGAGAATGGAGGTTTAGAGACAAGACTTCCAAGGATTATTTTTTACATCGCCCCCACAAATGATGATGACATGTGGAATGTTAGTTTTAGAAAACGGGTTTCTGATCACAGGGGCTTTTCCTTTCCATCCAGAGGTTTTTCCCTTGTTCAGCTGACTGAAAAGGATGGAGAAGATTGCTCTTGGGGAAAGTCCGAATCTTAGTTCAGTTCTGACTCTAAGGATATTATAGAACAGTTGTTCTCCAGCATCACTTGCAGAATGTGGGGATGGCCTAAGTAAGGTAAAAAGTCACTATTCGTTATGAGCATACCTAGTACAGGGCGTAAGAATTAAAACCTTTGTTAACAATGGGACACATGTCACTCTTTTTAGGTGGGCCTGTCCTATATCAGTAGAGAACGTAAATTAACAAGCTCAAAGTCCCTAGTTGTGTTTTTTTTCTTGGCCCCACCCCACCTGCCATTTCATTATTAAAACAACAGATATGTTTTATGCATTTAAATATCTTTTCAAACTATTTACAAAGCTCTGAAGAAGATTGTGAAGCAGAAGGCAATGCACATAGATCTCTATTTGGCCTAACAGTATCTTGGTTTTCTTTTACTTCCTCAGAAGGGAAGATCCTGATTAGATAAAGCTAAATATTGATTGGCATTCCTGATTATGTTTGAAGCTTTAATGTAACTTGATCTGGCAGTAGAGGTGGTTGGCCCATAAGCCTTACTGTTTTCATCTGATGCTTTTTGGCGATCCTGTGGATGCTCATCTACAAGTTAGAAATACAGGGCATAGGAAAGGCTCTCACAGTAGTCTTTCCCAGCTTTACTCATTAACTATTGTTCAGCCAATGAAGGAAAAAAAATGTGGAATTCTCTTAAACTCTTAGTAACTTTTTGTTGCCCAAAACCAAAAACTTTTTCTGAAAGTGCATTTAGAGGCATACTGGGATGAGGGACTCTACCTGTCATCAGGCCTGTAGGCAGAATTCCCAGGAGGCTGAAGTTTGGGTCATAAGAGCTCTCTCCATGGTATGTCAAACAGATGAGGGAAGGATGGAGGTAGAGGCTAACTTCGCAGCTTTCCTCTCTGTTCCAGTTTTAGATACATTTGGGTTTGCCTAGAGGTCACTTAGAATTCAGCCAACAATATCTTTGGCTAGTCTAGTACTTAGTGAATGTAGCTGGACTAAGTCAGGGGAGTCACAGGAGAAGATCACAGAAAGGGGTATCATAATCATAATTATTCACTTATTCTCAGATTTGTTCAGTAAATTAATCCATTTGTATTTGTCTTTTGTAACTCCATAATTTAACATCAGCTTCATTTTGTCTCTGCATACTTGGCTTTTTTTTTTTTTCACAGTGAAGTCTGGAATATAGAAAGTCCATTAGTTTTTAACCATGAGATCTTTATAGTGCTACATACATTTTCCTGCAAACAACCTAATTTTATGTTTAGAATTATAAAGAAATAATGTACTTTATATTTACATAGAATTTAAAAGTATAAAACATTCTTGCATGTACAATATGTATGTGATTCTGTGCGTGATCTGATGAGATAGTCTGGATTTTAAATGGTATTTTACCCATTTTACATCTAAGAAAATAAGACTCTAAGGGTTTAATGTCTTGAAGGTCACGTGGCTAGTAAGTGGGAGATCTGAGATTCAAACCTAAGCGTTTTTCTGTCTAAGCCATGATAAGTTGTCTTCTTATGGAGATTGGTTCAGCAAGGCAGGAAGGTGGCCCTGGTGATGTCTTTACCTCTGTGCAGATTTTTATAATAATATACAGTTTATTCTCATCATTCATGGTAGTTATGTTTTATAAAGTCGTGAACACTGAATTAGCAAATACTGAACTATTGCTCCTAGGGGAAATACAAGGTTAGGTTCCCGCAAGCTTCTTATCACAACATTCTTGTCCACTGATCAGAGCATGGCCTTGTTTTATGTTTTTCTGTTGAAAGATCCTTTGTTTAATATATATTGTTGATTTATGAATTCTTAACTCATGACCAGCCAGACAAAAGTACTATAACTGATGCCTGAATGAAGCTTGTGTGACACATGTATTTTGTCTGTAAGGCACATCACAGCCTTCTTGCACTTAGGAACACTAGACAGCACTCAACACTATGCTTAGGGGCCATTTTAAACAGCAAAATCATGAACAAAAGGCACAAAAATATGAAAAATGTGGCACTAAACAGACCACAAAAAGGACACTTTTTTTTTTTAAAACAATAAAAGAGCTGAAGCAAGAAGGCAAAGTGTCACCTTGTTCAACCTCAGCTGAGAATATGTGCATCAGGTGACTCAAAATTTTCCCTGCTTTGGGGAAATGCAAATTAAAACCACAATTGAACCACCTCACTACTGCAAAAAAAAAAAAAAGTCCATAATTTAAAAATTAAAAAAAAAAAAAAAGACGTTGGCATGGATGTGGTGAGAGGAAGCACTTTTACACTGCTGGTTGGGACTATAAACTAGTACAATCACTATGGAAAACAGTATGGAGATTCCTTAAAGAACTAGAAGTAGAACTACCATTTGGTCCAGCAATCCCTGGATTGCTATCCAGGGAAAATAAGTCATTATAGGAAAAAGACACATGCACATGCATGTCTGTAGCAGTACGAATGGAAACTGCAAAAATAATGGCTAACTGCACATCAGCCAACAAGTAGAGAAAGAAGATGTGGTATAAATGCACCATGGTCTACTACTCTGACATAAAACAGAATGAATTAATGGCCTTTGCAGCATCTGGGATGGAGCTGGAGGCCATTATTCTAAGTGAAGTAACTTAGGAATGGAAAACCAAATATCATGTGTTCTCACTTCTAAGTAAGTGGTAAGCTATGAGGATGCAAAGGCATAAGAATGATACAGTGGACTTTAGGGAAGGATGGGAGTGGGGTGAGTGATAAAAGACTTCATATTGGGTACACTGTACACTACTCCGGTGACAGATGCACCAAAATCTTGGAAATCACCATTAAAGAACTTATCCATGTAACCAAACACCACCTGTACTCCCAAAACTATTGAAATTTAAAAAAAAAAAAAAAAACCCTGCTTGGGATATACATGCCCATAAATGACTGAGAACACTCCATACTTATTGTTGGGTTACAAATAAATTTTAGAAAGTAGGCAAGTTCTTAAATACGGAATCCACAAATAATGAACATCAACTGTATCTAGAGCCTACTTTTTTCAAGATAGCATTTATGAGGCTTAAATGTTCTGGAACACTTAAGGTGTGGATCTGCCTGCCTAGATCCTATTCATATGGGTAAAGGGGGCTTTCGTAGTGAGTGTCAGAGATAATCACACAGTTCTGTTTGGTCACCCATAAAAAAGAACCTGAAATGTGTTTTTTTGTTGTTAAATTTTTAAATGTAAGACTGCTTTGCAACATTGAATTATACTCCATGGTTCATCCAGCATAACATCTCTAACACTAAACAACCAAAAAGAATGGGAAGAAATACACCATTATCTCTTTCACTCATTCCCATTTGGGAAGACTAGGGAAAGGTATCTTGTAACTGGAAGGGATTTTCCTTTACCTCCTTTCTGTGGCATCAACTTCGATCTCTTACTCATTCACCCATTTCTCCATTCAACAGATTTTTTTTTTAGCACCTGCTATATTTTAGCTCTTGTATCAGGCATTGGGGTTACAAAGGCAAATAACTAAGATGTTTATAGGACAGTAAGAAAAACAAGTAGACAAGCAACTGCAATATAGTGTGATATATTTAGATAAGAAAGCATGGAATTTGGTGGGACACCATAGGAGAGACATCTCCTAGTATTAAAGCCTTCTGGAAAAGGTGGTGGGATGTCTAAGTGATAACCTTGAAGGACAAGTTAAGTGAAGATGGAGACAGGGACATCACAGGCAGTGGGAATAGCTGGAACAAAGCATGAAGGGAGGAGAGTACCATGTGTTAGTGGATCTGAAAGTATAGGCAGATAAAAAAGACAGTAGGGCTCTGAGTCTGGGTCAGCCATACTACAAGTTTTATTCTGTGGGCAATAGTGAGTCACCAGATTATTTTAAATATATGAGTGCCTTGATGAAAATTACATTTTAGGAATTGCATCAAATCTGTATATTGCTTTGGATAGTATGGTCTTTTTAACAATATTGAGTCTTCTAATCCTTGAACGTGGGATATTTTTTCCATTTGTGTCAACTGTGATTTTTTTCATCAGTGTTTTGTAGTTCTCCTTGTAGAGATCTCTCACCTCCTTAATTAAATATTCTTAGGTATTTTGGGGGGCTGTTGTAAATAAAATGAACCTAACTGCATTCAATGGATGATTGGATAAAAAAGATACATACACATCATGGGATACTAAACAGCCATAAAAATTATGAAATCATGTCTTTTCAGCAACAGGAGTGGGGTTGGAGGCCATTATACTAAGTGAAATAACCCAGAAACAGAAAGCAAATACCACATACTCTCACCTATAAGGGAGAGCTAAGCAGTGGGTAAACATGAACATACAGAGAGACATGATAGACATTGGGGCCTTCGAAAGGAGGGAGAGTGAGAGGGGGCTGAGGGTTGAAGACTACCCGTTTGGTACCACGTTGACTGTTCTGGTGACGGGCCCACTAGAGCCCAAACCTCATAGTTGTACAATATATCCATGTAGCAAATCTGCACATACACCCCTTGAATCTATTTGATAAATTGCATTTTAGAGCACTTTTATTACAAATGGATAATCACTTGGAGAGAGCAAGTACTTGCTTAATTTCTTCCCATAAAGGATAGCCTTCACTTTGACTACAAATGAATAATAGAGAGGGCAAATGCCTGCTTAATTTCTCCCCATAAAGGGTAGCCTTCAACTAGAATATTTGGGAAGGAGAGAAAAGGGTTATCTGATGACCACTTTTCAGCAATGAACTGGGTGGCTGCTTCTCTCTCTGAATTGGAAATTTCTTCCACCACTCTTCATTCTGTTCCACTCAAGGCCCACAGCTGGATGTTACTGCACAATTATGCCATACTAGTTTGATTCACAAGAGTCTTGATGTTGTTTCCTTTAGAACACTATCCATTATTTCCTGCCATGGTACCCAATGGAGCCATTGTCTGTGACCATAAATCCTATGCCTTGACCCTTTTACGATGGCAGTGCCTAATTATGATGATAAATAATAATCATTACTATGACCCATGGAACACTTTTTACCTGTTACATTATCGCTAATGTTATAGCAGCCCTAAAGAAAAGTACTGTTTTCCCCATTTTGAGTATTTTAACCAGTATTCAAATCCTCTTCTCCTCTCACATCTACAACCTCTTAGTGATGAGGGAAGGATCAAAGCTTGTTTTTCGTTTACTTAGGGAGAAATAGAAGTTAATTTGTATTGCCTTAGGTTTTTCTCTGTAGCAAGTGTTGATTTTGATTTTATGTAAGCAGAAAAAAATGTCCACGTTTTAAGCTGAATTCTGACATTAAAATGGACTTATGATATATTAGCATATAGAAAAGGTTAAACACTACCCAGGTCATATATAATTATCCATTTCACTCTCTTCCAGTTTCACCTGTTAAACTAAAGAGTAGGATACAAATACACAAAGATATTGATTCAGATCCTAAGATTTTGCCTTGAATCAGCTTGATCTGGTTTATTGTCATTAACAACAAATGCATAGGGTGAAAGCTGAAATCTTCTTGTTCTATCAGAATAAAAGTGAGGGGCGATTTGCTCTGCCCACCTAAGAACAACCAGGGCTTGCTTGTTAATGGGACCTGAATTGGTTGTGACAGGAGGCCATGAACCTCTTTAAGAGGTTGAAGCTGAAAAGGACCTCAGGGATCCCTAAGGCTGATCTCCTCATTTTACAGAGAAGGTCCAGAGAAGTAAACTAACTTTTGTTAAGATCATGTAGTAGAATAGTCGTAGAGCTAAGCTATCTTCATAACAGACTCAGGAACATAATCTAACTTCTTAGAAACCACCAGCAGACTTCTGGGAAGAAAAGCATCATTACACTTCATACTAACATATGGTTTCAGCGTTTGTATAGGCATTTATAGAGTTTATCATCGTAGTTATAAAATGTTCGGTGAGGTCTGTTCAATGTCAACATGATGGGAATCTGCTACAGTACATACATAATGGAATAGTTCAATGTAATCTTCTCATTTTTTAATACTGTGCTCATCAAAGATTGTCAGCTCCTTGAAAGGTAATTCTGTACACAAATTAGAGATTGGAAGATGACCTTCATTCGCTGAATTGTGTTACAGATTTTTATGCTATTGAATAAAATCATTTTCATTGTTACTAGGTATATAAAATTTGCTATGGTTCTTGTAGTGTTCTTAGTGTTATAATTGAAAGCTATTTCTTGAGGTCCATGTTTGACAAATTTCTCAATTTCTGGCACATTTCAGATTCTTCTGATTTTATCACTATTTACAGATTGCTTAATCATACTCTAGTTTATATTAATATATAGAATGTGCCAATGCTAGATATTTTTATGAGACTAAAAATTCTGTCAATTTTCTTTTGGCAACTATAAAATCTGATTCAAGAAGTAATGTTTGCCTTGAATGAGTTATCCAAATAATTAAATTTTTCCAATTAACTAAATATTGCTGTCTCTTCTGTGTAGTTTGATAGACCCCCATCAAAAAACATAGAACAGTGGCTCAGTAGTTCACAAATATAGAAGAGGCTTATTGTACTGTTCATCTATATTAAGAAAAGCATCTAAGGCTTTTCTTAATATAATTACAAAAATGGCTCAATGCACACATGCTCAGTAAAATTTAATTCACAGCTCTGCCAAATTCATAGCATAATGAAGTATTTAATTGTGATATTTTTATATTTTTCATAAGTTGTAAACTACTCTTGGGCCATTAAAAGCACCCAGGTATCAAAACTCGTCAGAAAAGTTATCTCTGACTGGGTCTTAAAATAACCCCCCTTTAAGAGCAATATCTATTATTCTCTGTTTTACCTTCTGAGTGAAAGGGAAAAGAGACAGAGATCAAAAGTCCTACATATGTGATTTAATATTTGTTTTTATCTCTCATCTCCTCTTTAGCTTTCTCCATCGTAGTTATGTTGTAACTTGTTGACCTAGAATGTGGTATCCAGAACATTTTCTGATGTCCTCATCAAATGCAATCCTTTTTTATGCTGAGTCTGAGCGCTCTCTGTAATCTCTCAGGTTTGGTAAGAAGACACAAAACCATTCATAGCCTACAATGGAGTATCTCAATTTGGGTGGAGACTGTTTTTATATCAGGCTGTTGAGCTTACAGCACAAAGCTAGCGAAATGAAAGAACCTTTTAAGTCATCCTGCTGTATTGAGAGAGCGTTGTTAGCATAAAAGATGGAAAAGTCGCTTTAATTTTTTTCTTTTTTTAATTACACTTCAAGTTCTAGGGTATATGTGCACAACATGCAGGTTTGTTACATATGTATACATGTGCCATGTTGGTGTGCTGCACCCTTAACTCGTCATTTACATTAGGTATATCTCCTAATGTTATCCCTCCCCCCTCCCCCTACCCCACGACAGACCCTGGTGTGTGATGTTCCCCTTCCTTTGTCCAAGTGGTCTCATTGTTCACTTCCCACCTATAAGTGAGAACATGTGGTGTTTGGTTTTCTGTCCTTGTGATAGTTTGCTCAGAATGATGGTTTCCAGCTGCATCCATGTCCTACAAAGGACATGAACTCATCGTTTTTTATGGCTGCATAGTATTCCATGGTGTATATGTGCCACATTTTCTTAATCCAGTCTATCATTGATGGACATTTGGGTTGGTTCCAAGTCTTTGCTATTGTGAGTAGTGCTGCAGTAAACATACGTGTGCATGTGTCTTTACAGCAGCATGATTTATACTCCTTTGGGTGTATACTCAGTAATGGGATGGCTGGGTCAAATGGTATTTCTAGTTCTAGATCCTTGAGGAATCTCCACACTGTCTTCCACAATGGTTGAACTAGTTGACACTCCCATGAACAGTATAAAAGTGTTCCTATGTCTCCACATCCTCTCCAGCACCTATTGTTTCCTGACTTTTTAATGATTGCCATTCTAACTAGTGTGAGATGGTATCTCATTGTGGTTTTAATTTGTGTTTTTCTCATGGCCAGTGATACTGAGCATTTTTTCATGTGTCTGTTGGCTGCATAAATGTCTTCTTTTGAGAAGTGTCTGTTCATATGCTTTGCCCACTTTCTGAAGAGGTTGTTTTTTTCTTGTAAATTTGTTTGAGTTCTTTGTAGATTCTGGATATTAGCCCTTTGTCAGAGGAGTAGATTGCAAAAATTTTCTCCCATTCTGTAGGTTGCCTGTTCACTCTGATGGTAGTTTCTTTTGCCGTGCAGAAGTTCTTTAGTAGATCCCATTTGTCAATTTTGGCTTTTGTTGCCATTGCTTTTGGAGTTTTAGACATGAAGTACTTGCCCATGCCTATGTCTTGAATGGTACTGCCTAGGTTTTCTTCTAGGGTTTTTATGGTTTTAGGTCTAACATTTCAGTCTTCAGTCCATCTTGAATTAATTTTTGTATAAGGTGTAAGGAAGGGATCCAGTTTAAGCTTTCTCCATATGGCTAGCCAGTTTTCCTAGCACCATTTATTAAATAGGGAATCCTTTCCCAATTTCTTGTTTGTGTCAGGTTTGTCAAAGATCAGATGGTTGTAGATATATGGTATTATTTCTAAGGGCTCTGTTCTGTTCCATTGGTCTATATCACTGTTTTTGCACCAGTACCATGCTGTTTTGGTTACTGTAGCCTTGTAGTATAGTTTGAAGTCAGATAGCAAGATGCCTCCAGCTTTGTTCTTTTGCCTTAGGATTGACTTGGCAATGTGGGGTCTTTTTTGGTTCCATATGAACTTTAAAGTAGTTTTTTCCAATTCTGTGAAGAAAGTCATTGGTAGCTTGATGGGGATGGCATTGAATCTATAAATTAATTCGGGTGGTATGGCCATTTTCACGATACTGAATCTTCCTACCCATGAGCATGGAATGTTCTTCCATTTGTTTATGTCCTTTTATTTCGTTGAGCAGTGATTTGTAATTCTTCTTGAAGAGGTCCTTCACATCCCTTGTAAGTTGGATTCCTAGGTATTTTATTCTCTTTGAAGCAATTGTGAATGGAAGTTCATTCATGATTTGGCTCTCTGTTTGTCTGTTATTGGTATATAAGAATGCATGTGATTTTTGCACGTTGATTTTGTATCCTGAGACTTTGCTGAAGTTGCTTATCAGCTTAAGGAGATTTTGGGCTGAGATGATGGGGTTTTCTAAATATACAATCATGTCATCTGCAAACAGGGACAATTTGACTTCCTGTTTTCCTAATTGAATACCCTTTATTTCTTTCTCCTGCCTGATTGCCCTGGCCAGAACTTCCAACACTATGTTGAATACGAGTGGTGAGAGAGGGCATCCATGTCTTGTGCCAGTTTTCAAAAGGAATGCTTCCAATTTTTGCCCATTCAGTATGATACTGGCTGTGGGTTTGTCATAAATAGCTCTAATTATTTTGAGATACGTTCCATCAGTACCTAGTTTATTGAGAGTTTTTATCATGAAGGGCTGTTGAATTTTGTCAAAGGCCTTTTCTGCATCTATTGAGATAATCATGTGGTTTCTGTCTTTGGTTCTGTTTATATGCTGGATTACATTTATTGATTTGCATATGTTGAACCAGCCTTGCATCCCAGGGATGCAGCCCACTTGATCATGGTGGATAAGCTTTTTGGTGTGCTTTCGATTTGCCAGTATTTTATTGAGGATTTTGGCATCCATGTTCATCAGGAATATTGGTCTAAAATTCTCTTTTTTTGTTGTGTCTCTGCCAGGTTTTGGTATCAGGATGATGCTGGCCTCATAAAATTAGTTAGGGAGGATTCCCTCTTTTTCTGTTGATTGGAATAGTTTCGGAAGGAATGGTACCATCTCCTCCTTGTACTTCTGGTAGAGTTCGGCTGTGCATCCGTCTGGTCCTGGACTTTTTTTGGTTGGTAGGCTATTAAATTATTGCCTCAATTTCAGAGCCTGTTATTGGTCTATTCAGGGATTCAACTTCTTCCTGGTTTAGTCTTGGGAGGGTGGATGTGTCCAAGAATGTATCAATTTCTTCTAGATTTTCTAGTTTATTTACGTAGAGGTGTTTATAGTATTCTGATGGTAGTTTGTATTTCTGTGGGATCCGTGGTGATATCCCCTTTATCATTTTTATTGCATCTATTTGATTCTTCTCTCTTTTCTTCTTTATTAGTCTTGCTGGTGGTCTATCAATTTTGTTGATCTTTTCAAAAAAACAGCTCCTGGATTCACTGATTTTTTTGAAGGGTATTTTATGTGTCTATCTCCTTCAGTTCTGCTCTGATCTTAGTTATTTCTTGCCTTCTGCTAGCTTTTGAATGTGTTTGCTCTTGCTTCTTTAGTTTTTTTAATTGTGACATTAGGGTGTTGAGTTTCGATCTTTCCTGCTTTTCCTTGTGGACATTTAGTGCTATAAATTTCCCTCTACACACTGCTTTAAATGTGTCCCAGAGATTCTGGTACGTTGTATCTTTGTTCTTATTGGTTTCAAAGAACATCTTTATTTCTGCCTTCATTTCGTTATTTACCCAGTAGTCACTCAGGAGCACGTTGTTCAGTTTTCATGTAGTTGAGCAGTGTTGAGTGACTTTCTTAATCCTGAGTTCTAGTTTGATTGCGCTGTGGTCTGAGAGACAGTTTGTTGTGATTTCTGTTCTTTTACATTTGCTGAGGAGTGTTTTACTTCCAACTATGTGGTCAATTTTGGACTAAGTGCGATGTGGTGCTGAGAAGAATGTATATTCTGTTGATTTGGGGTGGAGAGTTCTGTAGATGTCTATTCGGTCTACTTGATGCAGAGCTGAGTTCAATTCCTGGATATCCTTGTTAACTTTCTGTCTCGTTGATCTGTCTAATGTTGACAGTGGGGTGTTAAAGTCTCCCATTATTTATTGTGTGGGAATCTAAGTCTCTTTGTAGGTCTCTAAGGACTTGCTTTATGCATCTGGGTGCTCCTGTATTGGGTGCATATATATTTAGGATATTTAGCTCTTCTTGTTGAATTGATCCCTTTACCCTTATGTAGTGGCCTTCTTTGTCTCTTTTGATCTTTGTTGGTTTAAAGTCTATTTTATCAGAGACTAGGATTGCAACCCCTGCCTTTTTGTTTTCCATTTCCTTGGTAGATCTTCCTTCATCCCTTTACTTTGAGCCTATCTGTGTCTCTGCACGTGAGATGGGTCTCTTGAATACAGCACACTGATGGGTCTTGACTCTTTATCCAGTTTGCCAGTCTGTGTCTTTTAATTGGAGCATTTAGCCCATTTACATTTAACGTTAATATTGTTATGTGTGAATTTGATTCTGTCATTATGTTAGCTGGTGATTTTACTCGTTAGTTGATGCAATTTCTTCCTATCATTGATGGTCCTTACAGTTTGGCATGTTTTTGCAGTGGCTGGTACTGGTTGTTCTTTTCCATGTTTAGTGCTTCCTTCAGGAGCTCTTGTAGGGCAGGCCTGGTGGTGACAAAATCTCTAAGCATTTGCTTGTCTGTAAAGGATTTTATTTCTCCTTCACTTATGAAGCTTAGTTTGGCTGGATATGAAATTCTGGGTTGAAAATTCTTTTCTTTAAGAATGTTGAATATTGGCCGCCACTCTCTTCTGGCTTGTAGAGTTTCTGCTGAGAGATCCGCTGTTAGTCTGATGGGCTTCCCTTTGTGGGTAACCTGACCTTTCTCTCTGGCTGCCCTTAACATTTTTTCCTTCATTTCAACTTGGTGAATCTGACAATTTTGTGTCTTGGAGTTGCTCTTCTTGAGCAGTATCTTTGTGGCATTCTCTGTATTTTCTGAATTTGAATGTTGGCCTGCCTTGCTAGGTTGGAGAAGTTATCCTGGATAATATCCTGCAGAGTGTTTCCAGCTTGGTTCCATTCTCCCTGTCAGTTTCAGGTACACCAATCAGACATAGATTTGGTCTTTTCACATCGTCTCATATTTGTTGGAGACTTTGTTCATTTCTTTTTACTCTTTTTTCTCTAAACTTCTCTTCTTGCTTCATTTCATTCATTTGATCTTCAGTCACTGATACCCTTTCTTCCAGTTGATCGAATTGGTTACTGAAGCTTGTGCATTTGTCACGTAGTTCTCTTGCCATGGTTTTCAGCTCCATCAGGTCAGTTAAGGACTTCTCTACACTGGTTATTCTAGTTAGCCATTCGTCTAATCTTTTTTTCAAGGTTTTTAGCCGCTTTGTGATGAGCTTGAACTTCCTCCTTTAGCTCGGAGAAGTTGGATCATCTGAAGCCTTCTTCTCTCAACTCATCAAAGCCAGTCTCTGTCCAGCTTTATTCCATTGCTGGCGAGGAGCTGCATTCCTTTGGAGGGGGAGAGGTGCTCTGATTTTTAGAATTTTCAGCTTTTCTGCTCTGTTTTTCCTCCATCTTTGTAGGTTTATCTACCTTTGGTCTTTGATGATGGGGATGTATAGATGGGGTTTCGGTGTGGATGTCCTTTCTGTTTGTTAGTTTTCCTTCTAACAGTCAGGACCCTCAGCTACAGGTCTGTTTGAGTTTGCTGGAGGTCTATTCCAGACCCTGTTTGCCTGGGTATTAGCAGTGGAGGCTGCAGAACAGCGAATATTGCTGAACAGCAAATGTTGCTGCTTGATCATTCCTCTGGAAGCTTCGTCTCAGAAAGGTACCTGGCCATGTGAGGTGTCAGTCTGCCCCTACTGGGGGGTGCCTCCAAGTTAGGCTACTCGGAGGTCAGGGACCAACTTGAGGAGGAAGTCTGTCCATTCTCAGATCTCAAACTCTGTGCAGGGAGAACCACTACTCTCTTCAAAGCTGTCAGAGATATTTAAGTCTGCAGGTTTCTGCTGCGTTTTGTTTGGCTATGCCCTGACCCCCGAGGTGGAGTCTACAAAGGCAGGCAGGCTTCCTTGAGCTGCAGTGGGCTTCACCCAGTTCGAGCTTCCTGGCCACTTTGTTTACCTACTGAAGCCTCAACAATGGCAGTCCCCCGACCTCGCTGCTGCCTGGAAGTTCGATCTCAGACTGCTGTGTTAGCAAAGAACGAGGCTCCAAGGGCATGGGACTCTCTGAGCCAGATGCCGGATATAATCTCCTGCTGTGCCGTTTGCTAAGACCATTGGAAAAGTGCAGTTTTAGGGTGGGAGTTACCCGATTTCCAGGTACCATCTGTCACAACTTCCCTTGGGTAGGAAAGGGAATTCCCTGACCCCTTGTGCTTCCTGGGTGAGGCGATGCCTTGCCCTGCTTTGGCTCATGCTCGGTGGGCTACACCCACTGTCCTGTTCCCACTGTCTAACAAGCTCCAGTGAGATGAACCCGGTACCTCAATTAGAAATGCAGAAATCACCCGTGTTCTGCGTTGCTCACATTGGGAGCTGTAGACTCGAGCTGTTCCTATTCAGCCATCGTGGAACCGCCCCTCTTTAATTTTTTTCTAGGCAGAGAAGAGTACTCATTATGTACCATCTGAGGTATAGATGAGAGGGAGAGTTAACACTCTGTCTCCCGTTTGAGTTGGCTCTGCCTAGATGAAAGCTGAGAGAGGCACTCAGTCCTGGGCTCATCTATTCCAGGGAATGTTTCTCTGTAGTGTTCTCATTATAACTTTCTAACAAGTTTCCATGTGCTCTGTGTTCATATTCACAAAAGAGTTGTCATTGGGGTTTTTTCTTTTCATTTATTTTTACCCCATTTATGATCCTTCTTGACATTATACTCTAATTCTGTGATTTGTGATTATCCATCTAAATCCAATACCTTCCTCACAAGAGCCATGAATATGTTTTTATGGGGAAAGAACTTGAAGTCTGAAGACCCAGATCCAAGTCCAGGAGCCTCAACTTAATCAGTGGTACCACATTAGACTTAACTTATCTGTGCCATATTTTTCTGTTTATAAAATGCTGATAATGATAGTTGCTTCATTTTTTTTCATAGAGTTTTGAGTGTAAAATGAGAGAAAGATGTGAAAATTATAAGGCTTTACAGAAATTGATATCTTGTTTTCATTCTTTTTTAAACCATTGTAAAGTTTTAAAAATACAAATCAGATTCTCCTACACTATATACTCCTTTCAGGAAAACTAGTAGAGTTATTAGACAAAAAAATAACAATAAATAAAAATGAAGTCAGACAAATGTAAAGCAACCGTAGGGCATCATAATACACATGGACTCCCCTTTATCCTCCTGGTCTTGCTACCCAGAGTGTGATCTATGGATCAGAAGCATGAGCCTCATCTGGGAGCGTGTAGAAGTGCAGACTCTCTGGTCGTATCCTAGACCTGTTGATTCAGAACATGCATTTTCACAAGATCTCCAGGTGCTTAGTGTGTACATTGAAATTTGAGAAGCACCATATAGTATCTCATGTAGCACTGGTAGCATTCAAGATGATTCTATGCAGTAAACAAGCAAACTTTTTTTAAATTTTAATTACTTGGTTTGAAGAATATTAGAAGAACATATTACCAACCCATGAAACCTGTTATTTCATAGATTTTCCTTGTGGTAAGGCGAACAGGTGAGTTAAATTAACACAGATTATTAAGTAAATGATAGAGCAGATGATTCTTGGAAATGGCAAAAATTATGAAGGTGGCTTTTGTAAGTGGTCTTAGGATAACCCTGATCTAGAAGCTCAGTGGGATTCATAGCAGGGTCTTAGTAGCTGTGAATGACTTCTGGGGTGCCGTTAGCCCTAGCTGAAGGTGCCCCCAGAAGGCTTAGCTCTTGTGTTTGTCATGTACCCCAGGTCAGACTAGGGTTGTCATCTTTCATCATCCACTGAAAATGCAAATAGCTTACAAGGTCTAGGGCCCTTTATTTTATTTTAGTTCTGGATTCCATGTGTGAGATGTACAGGTTTGTTACATAGGTAAACATGTGTCATGGTGGTTTGCTGCACCTACCAACCCATCACCTAGGTATTAAGCCCAGCATGCCTTAACTGTTTATCCTGATGTTCTGCCTTGCTCTGCTCCTCCCCAGAAAGGTGCCAGTGTGTGTTGTTCCCTTCCCTGTGTAGATGTGTGTTCAGCTCCCCCTAATAAATGAAAACATGTAATGTTTGGTTTTCTGTTCCTGTGTTAGTTTGCTGAGGATAATGGCTTACAGCTCCATCCATTGTCCCTGCAAAGGACATGATTCCATTCCTTTTATGGCTGCATAGTATTTCATGATATATGTATTTATATATATATGTGTATGTATATATATGTGTGTGTGTGTGTGTATATATATGTGTGTGTGTGTGTGTGTGTACATTCTCTTTGTCCAATGGGTCATTGATGGGGATTTCAGTTGATTCCACGTTTTTGCTATTGTGAATTGTGCTGCAGTGAACATACACATGCATGTATCCTCATAACAGAATGATTTATATTGCTTTAGGTATATATTCAGTAATGGGATTGCTGGGTAAAAGGGTATTTCTGGTTCTAGGTCTTTGAGGAATTGCCACACTGTTTTCCACAATGATTGAACTAACTTACATTCCCACCAACAGTGGGCTATTAGCCCTTTGTCAGATGAGTAGATTGCAAACATTTTCTCCTATTCTGTAGGTTGCCTCTTTACTCTGATGGTACTTTCTTTTGCTGTGCAGAAGTTCTTTAGTTTAATTAGATCCCATTTGTCAATTTTGGCTTTTGTTGCCATTGGTTTTGGTGTTTTAGACCTGAAGTCCTTCCCCATGCCTATGTCCTGAATGGTATGGCCTAGGTTTTCTTCTAGGGTTTTTATCATTTTAGATCTCACATTTGATTCTTTACTCCATCTTGAATTAATTTTGTGTAAGGTGTAAGGAAGGAAGTGATCCAGTTTTAGTTTTCTCCATATAGCTAGCCAGTTTTCCCAGCATTTATTTATTAAATAGGGAATCCTTTTCCCATTGTTTGTTTTTTATCAGGTTTGTCAAAGATCAGATGGTTGTAGATATGTGGTCTTATTTCTCATTTCTCTATTCTTTTCCATTGGTCTATGTGTCTGTTTTTGTCCAAGTACCATGCTGTTTTGGTTACTGTAGCCTTGTAGTATAGTTTGAAGTCAGGTAGCAAGATGCCTCTAGCTTTGCTCTTTTTGCTTAGGATTGTCTTGGCTATACGGGCTCTTTCAGTTCCATATGAAATTTAAAGTCATTTTTTAAAATTCTGTTAAGAATGTCAGTGGTAGTTTAATGAGAATAGCACTGAATTTATAAATTACTTTGGGCATTATGGCAATTTTCATGATGTTGATTCTTCCTATCCATGAGCATGGAATGCTTTTCCATTTTGTATCCTCTCTGATTTCTCTGATTAGTGGTTTGTAGTTGTCCTTGAAGAAGTCCTCCATTTCCTTTTATTAGCAGTATTCTTAGGTACTTTATTCTCTTTGTAGCAATTGTGAATGGGAGTTTGTTCATGATTTAGCTTTCTGCTTGTCTATTGTTGGTGTATAGGAATGGCTGTGATTTTTGCACATTGATTTTGTATCCTGAGACTTAGTTGAAGTTGCTTATCAGCTTGAGAAGATTTTGTGCTGAGACAATGGGGTTTTCTAGATATAGCACCATGTCATCTGCAAACAGAGACAGTTTTACGTCCTCTCTATTTGAATACGCTTTCTTTCTTTCTCTTGCCTGAGAAAGAACTGGCCAGAACTTCCAATACTGTGTTGAATAGGAGTGGTTAGACAGGGCATCCTTGTCTTGTGCTAGTTTTCAAGGGGAATGCTTCCAGCTTTTGCCTGTTCAGTATGATATTGGCTGTGAGTTTGTCATAAATGACTCATTATTTTGAGGTATGTTCCATCGATACCTGTAGTTTATTGAGAGTTTTTAACATGAAGAAATGTTGGATTTTATTGAAAGCAGGCTCCTTTTTTTGTCCCTTCAACTCTTCCCAAAAGAGTTTTGGGAAGAGTTCAAGCACAAAAATAGCCTTTATTTTTAAATTTACTACTTAGACTAACTGTAGGGGCTAGAAGATTCTGTCTCTTTCCCTGTGGTAGCCTATAGCTGAATGTTTATAAAATATGTGAACAGTTTATCCAAGAGACTTCTAATTCCTCATAACTCAGTTTCTCTTGAGACACAGTTATGGAGTCAATTCCTCATGAGGTCAGATTTTTAAGATTTTTGTCTGCATTTTCTTCCCTTTTACTTTTTTCAGTAACTTGTGACATTATATAAGTAAAACAACTAAATTTTAAAGCATCTAGAATGTGTAGGGGGAAATGGTTTATGAATTGCCATGCCGTGCTTGTTTAGTTGCCTTGTGAGTTTTTTTCTGAACTATTCCAGGTTCCTACACGTGCTGCTAAAGTAAACACCTGTGCTCTTCTGTTCATGTTCCCATTTTTTTCCTCAGTCCCATTTGCACTCTACCTTGACATTACTCTGATTCTGTGGTTTGTGACTATCCACTAAAACCCATCACCTTAACCAACTTAGAAAGTTCAGTTGCAGAAGATTTTCTTGCAAATGAAACTCTAGCTTATTGATCAGTGGTGTGGCTCCTCATGAAAAACCTTTTCAGAGACTTTACAAATTGAAAAAGCATGGAAACTTGTACTCTTGTAAAGAATGATATCCAGAAGATTCTTCAATTGTCTACATACAAAGGTAAATAGTTAATTTGATGTTTAAAGTATTACTCAGACTTCATATTGTCATCCTATGGACAGTTGCAACATCTTCGCTATTTTTTGTTGTAATAGATATTTTAAAATAATTTCATACAGTTGCAGAATCCAGCCTACTTCTGAATTTCTTCCATTTAAAATAATATACATAAAACAAAGTCAAGAGATAAGTAGTAGATTGGGGAAAAATCTTCACAATATTATGACAGAGGCCTAATTTCCTTAATATCCATAGAGCTCTTCAAATGGCTAAGAATAACCCAATGGAAAAATAGCAAAGAATATAAGCATGAAAGGATGTTCACTCTCATATATCATTAAACATAAATCAAAACAAGTTGCGGTTTTCCAGCTGTCAGATTAGCTGAAATGAAAATGTTGGAAAAACCTCAGCATTAAAGAGTAGGAAGAATAGCATGTTGTTGCAATTATGAATTGTTAAAATTTTCTGAAGGGTGATTTGGCAATATTTATGAAAATGTGAAATGTACTTACACTTTGATCAAGAAATTCCACAGATATGAAAAGATACATATGTAATGATAGTCTTTGCAGCATTATTTATAATATCCTAAACTGAAAGTGACTTCTGTGTCCCTTAGGAGGATTTACAGTAGTAACATCGTTTATTGAGCCGATGGAATAACCTGCAGCCACTAAAAAGATGTCCTAGCTTTACAGGAAAAAAAGGGGGGAAAAACAAAATATAAAAGACTGACTAATATGATCCCATTTGTATATAAAAAACAGGAGGATAAAAGGATCCTATAAATACTTGTATGTGAATAAAAGTTCTTGAAAAGAGGAAACAGATAGTTAATTATGGAAAGAGGGGGTAGAGAGATCAGAGATCCAGAGGATAGAGAGTGACATGGGAGAGTGAGAGAGAGAGAGAGACCAAGACTTTAATTATTTAAAAAATAAATAATTTTGAATTTGTCAGAACAATTTTGTATGATAAATGTGATTTAGATGTGTTGAGAGACTGATAAACAATCTGATTCATATCAATTCTCTTTTCCCAACCCACACAGTCCTCCTGTCCCCACCTTCATTTCCACCCCTAGTAGTTATGCTTTCATGAATATTAGCTGAGTGTTTTTACTTCCCTTGGGGGACTGCTTTTGAGAGAGAAAACAAGTATCTGTGAAGTGGCCAAAGGGCCGGCAATGGAGGGAAAAATAAAAACTTTGCTCAGTACTGAAAATGAAAAGCTATCTGCTAAAAATGAGCCATTCTTTGGTAATTTTAATTAACCATTTAAAATAATTCAGATAAAAGCAGTGACATTTTCCTAAAGAAGAATTTGGTTTGGACTTCCTATCTAATTATTTCAGTTGCCTATTACTCCTGTAAGGAAAATAAGGTTATTAAGCTTTTCTCAAGCTCTTTTTCTTTTAGCCCCTACGACATTCTCATTTCTATGTCTAGTTTGGGGGCAGATGCTTTGGATTATTGATGGAGGTCTTTTTAGAAATGGACTTTTACCTTCTTTAAATAGCCCTGGACATGCGTATATCTCACCACTACCCAGGAAGTACATTTTGACACCTGGATTGAGTTATGAAATTTATCTTTTACTCCTCACTTTTTCCAGTTGCCCTGCATTTTAAATTTGCCCAATAGCATTTTACTTAGTTTATTTTAATACTTCAGAAAGTTATTTAAAGGTTTGTTGACTCAGTTTTTAAATCAAACAACTGTTCTACATGTTATTTTAATACTTGACATAAAATTCATTTTTTACATATTTTTCAGCTCTCCCCTCTGCCACCCTGAGGACTTCTAGTATCATAAATTTGTCCTTCATTTTGCCTTAGAGATCCTTTCCTCGGTACTGCGTTTGGGTGTCTGAGAGAGATATTCAGAGATACCCTGTGCCCAGTGTTAGGTTTCTACAAGCTTTCATGCACAGCTGAGTAGGACGTTTTTCAACTTCATTTCTGTTTTTGTTTTGTTTTGTTTTGTTTTTGCAGACACCAAACTTCTCCCTCTGCAATTTTTTTTTCCTGATCTAAACTTTCTGGGAGTGATCAAGCATTTTTCTTTCAGATGGAGACTATTTTACCTTTACAAGACATGAACCCATTGGAGTGTGTGGACAGATCATCCCAGTGAGTGTATCTCCTCGCACCTCGTATTTATTTTCATTTGACCCAGTTCTCTTAAAGACACATAAAACGTGGTCCTCAGCGATGTGTGTTTTCCATTACTGGGGGAAAAAAAAACTGAGCTCATGTTGTTGACATATCTTTAACAGCCTCCCTGCAAATGCTTATTTGAACAGGTTAATAGGGTTTCAGCTCTGTTACCAGGAGTTGAATTCTCAAGTCATGGAATTCTCATGATTAAAATAAGCAAAGCACAGTGTATTAATAACCTGCCCTTCATTATTATGTCCATTCTGCTTATGGAAAATTAATGCTTTGTTATATTTGTTTATTTTTTAGAACTGTGACTCACCGTCCTTCCAAGCATATTATTTTATATGAGCTTTTAATCCCATTCTTTCCCACTGTTTCTTTCCATAAGAATCTAGATAGAAGATGCTACAGAAGACACAGCAGTACAGTTAACGTCACAGTCATAATTGAAACCATGCCGAGCTGCTGTGTGTCTTGTAAAGAGAAATAGATGTAGTGCTTAGTGTTTGGATTGGAACATTAAACATTGTGCTTTTGTTCCTCTCTCTCATACACAACCTTTGTACAACACAAAACGTGACCAAAGATTCTAACAGTACTAGCTAATAGTTCTGGCAGGGATTTCAAGGGGATGCTCAGAGTTTAACTCTAACTCTTATAGTATAGACAGGAAGTTTTCTGTTTTCAAAATATAGTAGTATAACTCAAGATAATCTTTGGCATTGGGAACCAAAGATGTGGGGAAGGTATAATATTTGTTTGAATAATTGATAAATCCCAGATTACTGTGAAATTTATTAGAGAATGCAAAGGTAAAATGCGAGGTTTGGGTTAAATTCTTTAGCTCCTAAAGGCCCTAGGGAAATTCCACTTGGATCAGCTCTGGGACGAGGTCTGTCACCTTCCTCGTAGGATTCAAACTTCCCTTTCTTGCCCTTGCCCACACTCTCAACGCTGCAGCTTCACTGACAGGACAAGAGTTGCTTGTCAGCCAGCTCTGGCTCAATTACTGCACTTCAAGATTTATACACTGTAGATGGAATTAAAACATTACTGTGGACTCCCAAGTTTATAAACAACTAAGGGGAAAAGAAATTGGGTGTTTGGTGAAGGCAAGACACTTGTATATTTTTGCAAGCTTGCCAGAGCCAGTGAGAAGCCTTCAAGGATGGCAGCTGAGATGCTTCAGGCAGAAACACATTGTGGTCAAGGGCTGAAGCCAGGGGATGTGGATTTCTGTTTTCTTTCTTAATGAAATTATCAATGACACCTGATAGTACTGAGGTTCATGCCTGATCTTGTGACAATACAAGCTTAATATCCTTTTAAAATCAGTTTAAAACATTTTAGACCCCAACCTCATCTACTCATGTAAATGTACTGTAGTCTCCAATAGCTTCTTTTACAGTGGAAAACAAATGAAAATGTTTGCATACTCATAAGTATATGCACTTTATTTTTTGTAATCATGTATGTTTGTGACAATGCGTGTATCTAAAGAAAAAGTGCTACCTTGAAATACACATTGACTTAACTATAACTCATAGTTAGAATTTTCTTTTCTAGTTCTTCCATGTTGAAGAGCTTTCCATACCAGTGTGAAAATTCTGATGTAAAAATCTCAGATGCAGGAAAAAGTTTTCATACACGAGAACTTATTGGAACCAAAGCCTAATTTAAAAATACATGAAAACAACAGTGACAAAAAAAAAAAACAAAACAAATAACAAAACTCCCTTTTCACCGTGGGATTTCTTTTGGTGGGTAGTTGAAATACAGTAATTGGTTGGTCAGAGAGAAAAGGAGAGATTTCCAAGGTCAGTGCTATTCTATTCTTAATGAAGTAATTGAAAATCCAAACATCTATACTTTGTAGTGGTCAAGATTTATGTTGAGGACTAGTCTGAGAAGTATGAGAAGTCACAGCTTGAAAACAAAGTAGTGGAGGAATATTTTTCCATCTATCAACTTTGAGTTTTTTCCTTTTCAGTGGAACTTCCCCCTGCTGATGTTTGCCTGGAAAATTGCTCCAGCCTTGTGCTGTGGCAATACAGTAGTTATTAAGCCAGCAGAGCAAACACCACTCAGTGCACTCTACATGGGAGCCCTCATCAAGGAGGTAAGAGAAACGGACTTCAGGAGTGCTTCTGACTCCCCTTACAGCTGGAGCCTACTAGAGCATATCTCATTTAACATGAATGCATCAGCTTTCATCAGCCACATTTCCTCCTGTTCTGTTTTCTTAGGCTGGCTTTCCTCCTGGGGTCGTCAATATTTTGCCAGGATACGGGCCAACAGCTGGGGCAGCAATAGCTTCTCACATTGGCATAGACAAGATTGCGTTCACAGGGTCTACTGAGGTAGGTATCTGAAAAACCAGGGATTAAAGAACAGTCTTGCGAATGAGTTGAGGGGTTACAAAAACAGTAAAATTAGTACCCATAGGCTAGACACCAAAAGGGCAGTGAGTACCCAAGCCCACAGAGGATAACATCGGTGTCATAGAACACTGGTGGAAGTGAAAGCAAAGGCACACAGGGACCATTTGACTCCACAGATCTCTTGAGCATTTTTGTGATACCGTCTGTGTAAGAACTATTCCAGAATCTGAGGTTCTAGCCTCTTTGTTGAGTCAAGAACAGCAGTGGCAGAAGCAAGTTAAGAAGCTGGAAGTCTAAACTAGTCTCTGGTAAGGATAAGAATGGAGACACAAGCTTTCCCTACTCATTGTTTGGACAGATCCTGTAAGTACAATTGGAACTCACTATGCCCCATGAACCATAAGAGATGATATAGAGCAGGGTTCAGCACATTTTTTCCTGTATAGGCCCAGATAGTAAATGTAGATTTTGTAGGCAATGTGGTCTCTGCTACAACTACTCAGCTATACCATAGTATCACCAAATAGTCATAGATAATACTGAGTGTGGCTATGTGCCAATTAAAGTGTATTTATAGACATGGAAATTGGAATTTTTACATAATTCTTATGGATTACAAAATAGTAATCTTTTTATTGTTTCTAGACATTTAAACGTGCAAAAACTGCTTTTAGCTTGTAGGCCATACCAAAACAGCAGGATTAAATTTGACCCATGGACCATAGTTTACAGATCCCTGTTACAGAGTCACACGTCAGCTTAGGAAGATTTATAAATGTTACTCAAATGTCTTTGGTTCAGGTAACATATGATAAAGTCTTATTCATTGTTTCAAGTAGAACCTTACAGATGATATCATCATTGAACAAAGGATGTCTGCAGGTCTAGAGCAGTGCTGTCTAGTAGAGTGAGAGCAACATTTGTCATTTAAAATAGGCTAGTAGCCACATTAAAAAATAAGTGAAATTAATTGGAATAACTTTAATTCAGTATTTTCAAAATATTTCAACATATAATCACTATAAGCTATTAACACAATATTTTTCATTCTCTTTTTCATGTTCTTTCTTGGAAATATGGTATGTGTTTTACACGTACAGCATATCTCTTCAGACTAGCCACATTTCAAGTTCTCCATTGCCATGTGTGCTACCATATTGGGCAGCACAGATCTAGAAACGTTATATCAGTTGATACAGAGTTAATTATACTTGGTTAAACTGACTCACAGTAGTAAATTTAATAAAAGATTTATTAATAAACTTGAATATCAATTCACAGATTACTGAGTTTTGTGTTTGTCAAGAGTTAACCTTGTTTGTTTCTAAACGTAATTTTGCAGTTTAATGAAATATTTGAATCAAACAGTTTAAGGCTTTGAAAATATTTACTAAAGTCTAGATACTAAGAAAAACTAAAGACGCAGTCAGTTAGGAGTAAGCAAGACAACTGTAAAACACTTGGGAAAAATAGAATGGGCACCTGGAATTGCTTTGCAAATGTTTTTAAGTCCCTATTTCACTTTAAAGAAATTGAAACCAGAAATCATAAATAATAATAATGATAAATAATGATTTAATCAGAAGAGACAGTTGGACCCATAATTAAAGAAAAGTCATTGGTTCTATATCAAAAGACTGGAGAATGAATATATGTATTTTTGAAACCAAAATGAAATATTTAAAGTATCTTTTACTGCTTTAACCTTTTTCTGCTGGCCAACCAATGGTCCTGATTGAGTCAGTCAAGAGGCTTCTATTGTGTAATTTTTTTTTTTTTTTTTTGAGACGGAGTTTCACTCTTTTGCCCAGTCTGGAGTGAAGTGGCACAATCTCGGCTCACTGCAACCTCCGCCCACCATGTTCAAGCGATTCTACTGCCTCAGCCTCCCAAGTAGCTGGGATTATAGGCACCCACCGCCATGCCTGGCTAATTTTTGTATTTTTAGTAGAGACGGGGTTTTGTCATGTTGGCCAAGCTGGTCTCGAACTCCTGACCTCAGGTGATGGTCTCCCAAAGTGCTAGGATTACAGGCGTGAGCCACGGTGCCTGGCCTATTGTGTAATTTTTGTAAATAAAAATGACAGCATAATATATCAAACAAGAGATAACACCTTGCCCTGTCAGTACCTACATCTCTGCCATTTATTTTTAATAGCTGCATAGAATACTCTTACATCAGTATATCATAATTTAATCCTGTATTTTTAATCCTATATTAATGTACTCTTGAGGGTGTTTTTTCCACTTATTTTTCCTATTAAACAGACTACTGAAATAAAAACCTTTGGAGACCCAAGAAAAATTTTACTTGTGTGTGTGTATATGTATTTATAAATCTTTAACTGTATACACGTATGTATGTATGTATACACACACGTGTATAAATGTACATATTAGACACTCAGTTGGATATGGTTCTAGAAGTGGAATTGCAAAATAAAAACATATTTATAACTTGCTTACCAAGAAGGCCTTAGAGTAATGGTTTCATTTATAAGAGGTCTTTTTATGTTAGGTATGTTAATCTTTTGTTTGTTGTAGAATTTGAAAATATTGTTTGTTCTTTGCTTTTTAATTTTTTAAAAACAGTTGTTTGCCATGTGCAGATTTTAAATTTACGCGTAGTCCTCTCCTTTAGTCTTTCTCTGACAGCTTCTGGATTTCCTGTCATTTTTGAATGACAGGAAATGTAGGTACTGACATGACAAGGTCTTATCTCTTGTTTGATATATTATGCTGTCATTTTTATTTACAAATCTTTAAGATTATACAAATGGCCCTAAATATTTTCTCTCAGTACTTTTATGGTTTTGTTCTTGTTTAAATCTTTAATCTGGTTGGATTTATTTTCATGTACAATGAAATGTGAGGGTTGTTTATAAATGAATGTTCAGTTACTTCAAAACAATTTATTAAACAGTCTACCCCTTTGTAACACATCTGAATATAACATAACATTACATGATACATTTCTATATGTGATATATTTCCATATATACATGTTGGTGTAAACGTAATTTGATTAAAAGTAATGGCAAAAACTGCAATGACTTTTGCACCAAACTATACAGGAAATTTCTGTTTTACAGCTCATAATTTTGTCTGTTCTTTCACTACTACTAGACTGCCTGAATTACTAGATTTTATAAGATGGTTGTTACCATAATATAGGCAAGATACCTTCTTATTTGGTTTTTCAAAGCCCATTTATTCTTTTAGAAGACATTTCAAATCGATTTTCTAAGCACCTTATGTTACTCTAAAAAAACTTTCATTGGAATTTTGATTGGCATGACATCACATGTCTATATTAAAATGAGGAAAAGTGTTGTCTTTAGCATATCATGTAGTGCAGGTCTACTAGTAATGATTTCTCTCACCTTTTGTCTAAAATTTTGTCTTCACTTTTTAATAACTGTTTTCTGGATATAAAATTCTAATGTGACAGTTTGTGTTTTGTTTTATTTTACTTTCAAGACTTTAAAGATAACATTCTGGCATGTTTCTGACTTTACTGTTTCTGATGAGATACAGCAATCATTCTTATCTTTATTTTACTGTAAGTAATGTTTCTTTTCCCCCAGACTGGTTTTGAGTTTCTTTTCAGCAATTTGATTGTGATGTGCTTTTGTGTATTTTGTTGGTTCGTTAAAATTTCTGCATCTGTGTGTTTCTAGTTCTCATCAAATTGGGAAACATTTTGACCATTATTTCTTCAAATCTTTTTTTTGCTTTCTACTTTCCCCTTCCATTTACAGATACGTTAGATCATTTGTCATTATCTCAAAGGTCACTAGGACTCTTTTATTCCTTTGTGCTTCCGGCTAGGTAACTTTCATTGTCATCTTTGGAGTTGATATATTCTTCTGTAATGCTTAATCTGCTTCAGAGATTTCATTTTTAAGTTCTAGAAATTCCATGATTTTTAAAATAGAAGATACTTTCTTCCTCACTACACCCCCTCATTCGTTTTTAAATTTATGTAGACATATCTGTTTTATAATCCTTGTCTGTGGCCGGGATTGGTGGCCCACACCTGTAATCCTAATACTCTGGGAGGCCGAGGCAGGTGGATCACCTTAGGTCAGGAGTCCAAGACCAGCCCGGCCAACATAGTGAAACCCCAGCTCTAGCCAGGCATGGTGGTGCACACCTGTAGTCTCAGTTACTCGGGAGGCTGAGGCAGGATAGGAGGCAGGTTGCAGTGAGCCGAGATCACACCACTCCACTCCAGCCTGGGCGACTGGAGTGAGACTCCATCTAATAATAATAATAATGAAATCCTTGTCTATTTTAACTTCTCTGTCATTTCTGGATTTATTTCTTTTGACTGGCGTTTTCCTGTTTTTGGGTCGTGTTTATTTTGAAAGGATACTGGACATTGTGACCATTATATTGTTGAACATACAGATTTTGTTGTTTTTCTTTAAAGAATGCCAAGCTTTTTTTTTTCCCTAACAGGTAGTTAAGTTACTTGAGGTTCAACAGGTAGTTAAGTTACTTGAGGTTCAGCTTGTCTCTTTTGGAACTTAATTTTAAGCTTTGTTAAGACTAGCTTATTCTTATTAATAAGTAGAAGTCCTGCTGAGGTTTCTATTGAATGTTCCCAGTGTTCCACAAGATCTTTCTTATCTGTCTGGTCAGAACTCAGTGAGACCATCATATTCTGCATTGGTTTCCTCATCTCCTATTGCAGTCTAGAAAGTTTTGGCAAAAAAGGATTTCCTTTGTTTTCCTCTTCTCTAGATTCATAGTCCCATACTGCCTGATATCCAATGATTGAATAAAACAAGTCCATATACTTTTCTAGTTGTTTATAATGGTAAGACAAGTCCAGTGTCGGTTGCTCCATTACAGTTAGAAGCAGAAGTCTCCCTGGCACCTTTTGGTTAGTTTTGATGCTGTTCTTTGATTTTCTTTAGGTTTTCTGCAGATTGCCTTTACAGTTAATGAGGTTACTATTTTATTTAATTCCGTTGGTCAAACCAAAGTATTAGGAGTACAACCATAAGGACATACTGGATTTGAAAAAGCCCTAGATTTAATTAATAATTGAATATTTAAGAATCACTTTCATAAGTAACTCCTTTTTCATCTTTGAGTAAGCTGATTTGCTTATCAGTTTAGTCTTGATTTTATAAGTTTTACTTTTAGAAGATGGCAGTTTCTGGTCATATATGAAGATTTGTGGGGAGGACATTCTCTTTGGAGTCTATCCCTTAGGCCTTCTCAGTACCTCCAATAGTATCTTATGTATGGTAAACATACATTGTAAATATTGGTTGCTACATGAAGGAGGAAAGACTGAATTTGGTAAATAAAAACTTTATCTCAGAGCTAGAAGGTGAGGGATCAGTAGATCCCTTCCCTTCTTTAAAATGCCACTGTAAGCATAGGGTTTACTGTTTTTCACTACATAGCTATACAGTTATGGACCAGCCACTTGGTTTTGTACAAAATCGGTTTAATAATAGCATACATACCTGTTTCTCAGGGTCGTGAGAATGAAATGCAGTATGAGTTTGGGAAATTTTAAGCAGTAAGCAATTGTTAGTTTGTAATATGACATCAGCATCTCAAGAAGGGAGAGATCTCTAGGGGTTGGATGGTCTCTCAAGGTTTCAAGACAGAGGGATTTGGTGGGTCTGTAGGATATGGATAAGTAGAGTGAATTGGGAAGAAGGGCCAGTGTTAGTCAACAACTAGAAGAGGGGAACACAAAGTCTTAGTGGGACAGCATGGGGATTGGGAAGGGACTGAGGAGAAATGTTGGGAGTCAGATGAACTGGAAAATAATATGGTACAAATCAAGGCATTGGAAAGAATTCTGGGTCAAAAAATTGTGGCCAATATGTAGAAGATATCACAAGAAAACTATATGCCAACATGTTATGAGTATAGATGCAAAAATCCTAAGCAAAATACTAGCAAATGAAATCCAGCAATATATAAAAATGATTATATACTACGACCAAGTGGGATTTATTCCAGGAATGCAAGGTTGGTTTTATATATGTAAAAAAATCAATGTAAATACGCCATAGTAATGGAATAAAGGACAAAAACCAAGTGATCATCACAGAAGAAACATGTAGAAAAATGTTCACAGCAGCATCATTCCTAATTGCCAAAAAGTGGAAACAACTCAAATGTCCATCAAATAAGCTGATTAACAAAAAGTGGTCTATCCATACAGTGGAATGTTATTCACTCATAAAAAGGAATGAGGTATACAGCCTGAATAAATGAAAGCACTATACTAAATGAAAGAATCCAGTTACAACAGGCTGTGTGATGTGGCTATGTGAAATGTCCAGCATAGGCAAATCTATAAACAGACAGTTGATTAGTAGTTGCAAAGGACTGGGAGAATGGAAAGTGACTGCTAATGGAATATGAAGTATCTTTTGGGGTATTTATGTCCTCAGATAGAAGCAATGGTTGTGATGGATGCACAACTCTTAATATACTAAAATTCACTGACCTGTACACATCAAAAAAGTGGATTTTATGGGATACGAGTTACATCTCAAGCTGTGAAAAATCAATTTTACAAAGGCTTTACATTTTGGATATTAATAGCCAACATTGATTTAGCACTTACTTTGTGTTAAGTACCTGCTAAATACTTTGAATCCATTATTACAACAACCCTACACCAAAGAGCAAAGTGTGGCTAAGAGGGGTTAAATTACCTGCCCAGGGTTACATGCTAGTAAGTTGTAGGGCCGAGAGTCACACAGCACTATATTCCATATTACAGTGGTACACTGCCTCTCAGGCTAAGGGACTGTACACCCTCCCATAGGAGGAGGGAGCCATTAAAATTCAGAGTGACATATTAATGGGGGTACTTAGGAAGGATAATTTCTCAGTGCCACATGCTTTGTTGAATGAATGGTCAAAAAAGAAAGGTCATAGACACATTGCAACTCCATTTTTCTTTTTCTTTTTTTTTTTTTTTTCCTAAAATTCACTTCAAAATTGCATGGTTAGCCTCTTTAAATTTCATTTGTTACAATATAAGGTTTCCGTTTCACACTGTCTGATATAGGACTTGAAAGTTTTAAACTTAGGTTGTTTCAAGTCAATTCCACAAACATTTATTGAGCACTTATGTGTCTAGCACTGTGCTAGATGTTGGAGAGGCAAAGGTGTTGTTTTGTGTGACTCAGTCTAGCCCAGGCAATAATCTGTGAATATGTAACTATTATAGTGTGGTGTGTTATGGGAGCATGGAGGAAGATGAGAATTCTCTGCATCATTACCTAAAAATGTTACGATTTTCAAGATGCTAAGATCAAGGATAGAACTAAAGTTCTGTCATTTAATATAATTTTCAAAAGTATCTGTATCTAGGAGAAAGGCATTAGTTGAAGATATTTACATTTGAATGAAAAACTACTTTATTCAAAGATAAAAGTTATTTTAAGATAAAAGATAATTCTCCATCTTAATTCCACAGTTGTTAATATTCACAACCGGGAAGAAGAACTTAAGACTGTCTTCCTTTTCTCTTACCACTAATCTCTTTGGAAAAAAGGGAATTGTAGTTGTATGGGAACCAATATACAAAAAGAACTTCGAGGAAAGGAATGCTAGCTGTGAGGACCCTTGTGAGTAATGTGTTGTTTGATATTGGCAGATAATCAACAAATACTGGTATCATTTATTCTCAAAATCATTTCCTATGCCAGATATTAAAGAATCAGTACTTTGTAAAAGCTCAATACATATTTTGCTGGAAGGTAGGATGGGATATTAGGTTTCACTGCTTCCTTTCAATAGCAAATGCAGTTTTGTTTTTTTTTGGTCATTCCTGCAGTTGTACTTTTAACAGGCATTTAAACACCAGAGCTGCAGATTTTATGTGAATTCAGTGTCTATCCTTAGAAGTCTCTTTAATAGGATGTGAAAAACCTTATAGAGATGGGGAAATAAAAACAACACAGCCCAAAGAACCTAAATCATACCAGATGGGACATGTTGAGAAGGGTAGTGTGTGTCTGATTTCCTAGGGTCCTTAACTCTTGCTAGTTGAGCCAACACTGAACACCACATGCTGAATGACTGCTAAACATGTAGCTTCAGTGTTCTAGTGAGAGTAGTTAGTAGTCAGGTGGTGCAAAAGCCTGTAAAAGCTGGAGAAAATAATAGGTTTTCTTCAACAGTGATTTCCCATGAATCGTCTTTTTGCACTTCAGATTATATTCTTAACCACATTCAGGGCAAGTTAATGTCCATATACAAAACTATGCGGATTGCTTGTCATAAGCAAAGATAATCCCAAGCTGAACAGTAAATGATCAATCTGATTAAGCTAATGATCAACAAAGACCAACTCATACAATTTAACATTACTTTAGGATTTTTACAGCTTTAATGTAGTTCAGCCTGAGTTAATTTCTCTTCATCCTTTACTCTCTTAAAAGAAAATAAAGTACTCCTCAGTGCTTTCCTAAAATGAAAGTTTGACAGAATAGTGTATCACAACTCTATACTTTGCCTCTCTGTAAACCAACTACAGGAAATCATCACTTTTTCATAAGAAGTTCTGAACACAGTCTTCAAATCATGCTAAAGGAATCAAGATGAAATATGTCAGAGTCATATCAGAAAACTAGACAATTTAAACATCTATTATACTTGAATGGATTCATTCACAGTACATGTTGTTATTCTCTCCAGACCTCAGATATCCCAGCTGTAGATTAGAGATGATTGTACCTACCTCATGGATTGTGAGGATGAAAGATGATTTGAACGTGTTCCCTGGAAAGTGTGTGTAGGTTAATCTACAATACAATAGTGTTGAGAGAGGGTCACTAGTGAGAGGTGTTTAGATGGGTACTAATCTGTTAACCCACATTAATAGATTAATGCCTTTATAAAAGGGCTTGCGGTTACACATTCAGTCTTGTGCTCTCTTGCTCTTCCATCTTTCACCATGGGATGACACCACAAGAAGTCCTTCACCTCATGTGTGTGTCTCAACGTTGGACTTCCCAGCCTCTGGAATTATAATTTCCTTTCTCTATTAGGTATCCAGTCTGGGACATTATAGGTAAACTGAATGGACTAAGAAAAGCTAGTATATCTAGTGTGTTTAGCACAGGATCTAATTCTTAGTAAAGTGTCAGTAAATATTAACCGTCACTGTTTTATATTTATTTTTAAAATGAAGTTTACGGGACAATTAATGCTTGGGGAAGTGTGGTATAATAGATGACGCACTGGATTTGATCCACCAATCATGGACCAAATCCCAGCTTTCCTGCGGTGTGAGTTTTGGTGAATTATTTAGTCTTTTCTTTCATGTCTTCTTCTATTAATAAGGCCTATGAATCACTCCCTACAGGCTCATTTGAAGATTAAAATAATGTATTTGAAAGTTCCAAGCATACTGCTTGGCATATTGTAAGAACTCTAATATTAGTTGAATCTGAAACTTCCATTTGTATATAATATTTCTATTATTATATGCAAACTTCCATTTGCATATATTTATTATATTTAGCAGTAACTACATTCTGCTGTCCTCTGGCAACTTTACTCTCCTTTTGTTTACTTTGTAGCTTTTGTAAATATTTTACAAATAATTTTGGCTACCAATAAGTGTTTTTTTGTGTATGTTTGCTCTTCTATTTCACTTCTTGGAAGACTGCCTGAGTGCTTGCTTGGATAAACTGATGATGAATCCTTTTTCTTTTTTGGTAACATAATGTACTGGATTTAGAATACGGTACAGGAACAGAGGAGCCGATTTTTTGAAAAGATTAACAAGATAGACCACTAGTCAGACTAATAAAGAAGAAAAAAGAGAAGAATCAAAAAGACACAATAAGAAATGATAAAGGGGATATCACCACAGATCCCACAGAAATACAAACTACTATCAGAGAATACTGTAAGACTAAACCAGGAAGAAGTTGACTTCCCAAATAGACCAATAACAAGTTCTGAAATTGAGGCAGTAATTAATAGCCTGCCAACCAAAAAAGCCCAGGACCAGATGGATTCACAGCCGAATTCTACCAGAGGTACAAAGAGGAGCTGGTACCATTCCTTCTGGAACTCTTCCGAACAACAGAAAAAGAGGGACTCCTCCCTAATTCATTTTATGAGGCCATTATCATCCTGATGCCAAAGCCTGGCAGAGACACAACAAAAAGAGTAAATTTCAGGCCAATATCCCTGATGAACCATCCAGCAGCACATCAAAAAGCTTATCCACCCCTGTCCCGTGCAACCCCATCCCGCAGCCCCCCAGCCATGAGTTATACACAGTTCAACAAGGGCCTCTTGTATGGGCTGTCAGCCAAGGTAAAGAACTGGCTCCTGTCCAAATATGACCCTCAGAAGGAGGCAGAGCTCTGAAGCTGGATCAAGGAACTCACCGGACCTCTCCATCGACCCCGACTCCCAGAAGAGCCTGAAGGGTGGGATTATCTTATACACACATGAACAAGCTGCAGCCAGACTCAGTCCCCAAGGTAAATCATTTCATGCAGAATTGGCACCAACTAGAAAACCTCTCCAACTTCATCAAGGCCGTGGTCAACTATGGCATGAACCCCGTGGACCTGTTCAAGGCCAACAGCCTGTTTGAGAGTGGGAACATGAGGCACGTGCAGGTGTCTCTTTTTGCTCTAGCAGGGAAGGCCAAGACTAAGGGGCCACGGAGCGGGGTGGACATTGGTGTCAAGTACTCAGAGAAGCAGAAGCAGAACTTCAATGACGCCACCATGAAGGCCGGTCAGTGCATCATCAGGCTGCAGCTGGGCACCAACAAATGGGCCAACCAGTCAGCCTGACCGTGTATGGCATAAGGAGGCATCTCTATGACCCCAAGAACCACATTCTGCCCCCCCACGGACCCCTCGACCATTAGCCTCCAGATGGATACAAATAAGTGTGCCAGCCAGGTGAGCATGACGGCTCATGGGATGCGATGGCACATCTATGATACCAAGCTGGGAACTGACAAGTGATAATTCCACCAAGTCCCTGCAGATGGGCTACACCCAGGGTGCCAACCAGAGTAGCCAGGTCTTTGGCCTGGGCCAGCATATATATGACCCCAAGTACTGCCGGCAAGGCACAGTGGCCAACAGGGCTCCCTTGGGTGCTGGCGACTGCCCTTACTACCAGGAGGAGTCCAGCTATGCTACTGAGGTTGCCAGCACTCTCTTCCCCCATTGTCCCCCTGTCTGGGTTTTTTTGGGTTTTTCTATGTTTTCATCTTTTTTTCTTTCTTAACCTGTTCAGTGCTGCCAGTCAACCAAGGGTCTCTGAGTGGCAAGATGGAATCAGGCAGCAGGGCTTTTTCCCCCCTTGCCTTGGTCCTTCACAGGACTGATCCACCAGGCTGTGGGGGAAGGGGTCAAGGCCATATCCCAATATGTGTAGGGTGAGGGTCCCTGCTGGCACGTCCAGGCTGTCAGCAGAGCTGTGCTGGGGAGAAGAGACAGGGGCTTGGAGGGAACTAGTCCCCGAAGGTTTCCGGTTGCCTCGCCTCTTCCCACTTTTGTCAGCTGATCAGTTTATGGTTTCTCTACCCGCAAAAGTTTCAGGAAGTATTAACAAAAGAAAAATACATTTTTTCCCCCAAGGAATGGGGTGAGGACAGTGGGGAGGGTGCTGGGAAATGAGTCCCCTGGGAAAGGGGGCCTGGCTATGATGCTAAATATTTCAGGATCCCAAGTGGCTGAGTTTCCCTAGGACCCTCAGACCAACAGACCTCAGACCTGCCTCAGGGCCCAGTGGGGAAAGTGAGTTCTGTACAAGGAAGTGGAATGCTGAGTTGTTGGGGCTAATCCCAAATCCCCGCCCCACTGTGGCCTCAGTAGGTTTTATTTTTAGTTGTTGTGGCCCAGGCTGGAGTGCAGTGGTGTCATCTTGGCTCACTGCACCTCCACCTCCTGAGCTCAAGGGATTCTCCTCCCTCAGCCTCCCAAGTAGCTGGGATTACAGGCATACGCCACCATGCTCAGCTACTTTCGTATTTTTAGTAGAGATGAGGTTTCACCATGTTGGCCAGGCTGGTCTCGAATTCCTGGCCTCAGGTAATCCACCCGCCTTGGCTTCCCTAAGTGCTGAGACTACAGGCGTGAGCCATTGTGCCCGGCCCCTTAGTAGGCCCCAGCCCTTCTCCCCTTCTGGGCCTTGCCAGCTATATTGCTCCATCTCCCTTGGCCACATGCCCCACCAAGTACTGCACAGGGACCCCCACCCAGGTGCCCTGCTCCATGAGATAATGTAAAATACGACTGTGGACCAAACACAATAAAACCTCTGTAAGGAAAAAAAAAAATCTTACCCACCACAATCAAGTCGGCTTCATACCTGGGATGCAAACAGAGCCAAACAGAACCAGTGACAAAAACCACATGATTATCTCAGCAGATACAGAAAAAGCCTTCAATAAAATTGTATACCTCTTCATGCTAAAAACTCTCAATAAACTAGGTATCGATGGAATATATCTCAAAATAATAAGAGCTATTTATGACAAACCCACAGCCAATATACTGAATGGGCAGAAACTGGAAGCATTCCCTTTGAAAACCAGCACAAGGATGTGCTCCCTCACCACTCCCATTCAGCGTAGTATTGGAAGTTCTAGCCACGGCAGTCAGGCGAGAGAAGGAAATAAAGGGTGTTCAGATAGAGAGGAAGTCAAATTGTCTCTGTTTGCAGATGACATGATTGTGTATTTAGAAAACCCCATCATCTCATCCCAAAATCTCCTTAAGCTGATAAACAACTTCAGCAAAGTCGTAGGAAACAAAATCAATCTGCAAAAATCACAAGCATTCCTATACACCAACACTAGACAGCCAACTCATGAGTGAACTCCCATTCACAATGGCTACAAAGAGAATAAAATAGGAGTAAAACTTACAAGGGATGCGAAGGACCTCTTCAAGAACTACAAACCACTGTTCAATGAAATAAGAGAGGACACAATAAATGGAAAAACATTCCATGCTCATGGTTAGGAAGAATCAATATCACAAAAATGGCCATACTGCCCAAAGTAGTTTATAAATTCAGTGCTATCCCTATCAAGGTCAGCACCACTGACTTTCTTCACAGAATTAGCACAAACTACTTTAAATTTCATAAGGAAGCAAAAAAGACCTCGTATAACCAAAACAATCCTAAGAAGAAAGAACAAAGCTGGAGGCATCATGCTACCTGACTTCAAACTTTTCTGCAAGGTTACAGTAACAAAAACGGCATGGTACTGGTACCAACACAGAGACATAGACCAATAGAACAGAATAGAGACCTCAGAAATACCATCACACATCTACAACCATCTGTTCTTTGACAAACCTGACAAAAACAAGAAATGGGGAAAGGATTCCCTATTTAATAAATGGTGTTAGGAAAACTGGCTAGCCATATCCAGAAAACAGTAACTGGACCCGTTCCTTACACCTTATACAAAAATTGACTCAAGATGGATTAAAGTCTTAAACGTAAGATCTAAAACCATAAAAATCCTAGAAGAAAACCTAGGCAATACCATTCAGGACACAGGCATGGGCAAACACTGAATGACTAAAAGACCAAAAGCAATGGCAACAAAAGCCAAAATTGACAAATGGGATTTAATTAAACTAAAGAGCTTGTGCACAGCAAAAGAAACTATCATCAGAGTGAACAGGCAACCTACAGAATGTGAGAACATTTTTTGCAATCTATCCATCTGACAAAAGGCTAATATCCAGAATCTACAAGGAATTTAAACAAGTTTACAAGAAAAAAACCCATCACAGAGTGGGCAGAGGATATGAACAGACACTTCTCAAAAGAAGACATTTATGCAGCCAACAAACATATGAATAATGCTCACCATCACTGGTCACTAGAGAAATGCAAATTAAAACCACAATGAGATACCATCTCATGCCAGTTAGAATCGCAATCATTAAAAAGTCAGGAAACAACAGATGCTGGAGAGGATTTGGAGAAATAAGAATGCTTTTACACTGTTGATGGGAGTGTAAATTAGTTCAACCACTGTGGAAGACAGTGTGGCAATTCCTCAAGGATCTAGAACTAGAAATACCATTTGACCCAGCAATCGCATTACTGGGTATATACCCAAAGGATTATAAAGCATTAAACTATAAAGATACATGCACTCGTATGTTTATTACAGCACTATTCACAATAGCAAAGACTTGGAACCAACCCAGATGCCCATCAGTGATAGACTGGATAAAGAAAATTGGCACATATACACCATGGAGTGCCATGTAGCCATAAAAAAGGATGAGTTCCTGTCCTTTGCAGGGACCTGGATGAAGCTGAAACTGGAAACGATCATTCTCAGCAAACTAACATAGGAACAGAAAACCAAACACCATATGTTTTCACTCATAAGTGGGAGTTGAACAATGAGAACACATGGACACAGAAAGGGGAACATCACACACTGGGGCCTGTCAGAGGTTGAGGGGCTAGGGGAGGGATAACATTAGGAGAAATACTTAATGTAGATGTGACAGGTTCATGGGTACAACAAACTACCATGGCACATGTATACCTATGTAAAAAACCTGCACGTTCTGCACATGTATTCTAGAATTTAAAGTATAATTTTAAAAAAGAATACAGTGCTGGAAGAAGATGCCTGGTACCTATTAAGGAACTCACGTATGATTTCTTGCTGTGGCCTAGAGTGGTGGCTACTCCTTCAAACTGAGTTTGCCAGAATGGAATTCTGGTGTAGGGAGAAATTTCTTTGCAGAAAAATGTTATGTAGTTTCCTTTGTTTTTCAGTAGTTGTGTAAAGACCACCTCACCTGCAGTGGTGAGGTTGGAGGTGCTTATTAAAACAGACTTCTGGACTCCACTCAAGATTTTCTTAAGTTAGAATTTTGGAAATAGGTTCAGGAATTCCCATTATTACTAAGTATACCCAGTGATTCTTACATTCACTGACATTTAAGAATCACTACTTTACACATAATTTGAATAGTTGGGTCATACTCCAGAAGATGTTTCCAGGCCCATTTGAGAAAAAAAACCACAGTTCTGAGTTTGTTAACCTGTGCTAGAATAAAGCAGTTGTGTAAACTGAAAGATACCACTCATATTGTTTACTATGTCTATAGTTGGTCAGGAGAGAGATAATTGATGGAATCCACCTTAAGGAAAAAAAATGAATTCACAGTCAGCAAAGCAAGGACATGGTCCAGTGTATTCCCTGTAACCATAAATTAACCAAGAAACAAAAAACTGCCAGTATTAGAAGTTTGCAGACATTTCTAAAAGCTCACACATACTATAAAACTATACAGAACTGGCAATATAGTAAACATCTGACTGAAGACAGGGGTACATATGGGCATGTGAGCAAAGTTCTACTTTGATTCTATTTCTCTGAAAGAAGCTCTGGCTCATACAGTGCAGCTGTAAAGTAAAAAGACATATCTATAAGCCACACTGCTTAAACAAGTAATACCATTGCTACTCCTCTGCCAATTTAATCTATTTGTAGTTACAGTTTCCCCTCACTCCTGTGTTCTTCTTATAGTGGAGCAGCCCTTGAACCCACAGAGCCACTAACAAACTGTCTAGCTGTAAAAGAGAGATGACTTTGAGAATCTTAGAACTGAGATTTCTCTTTCATTCCATAAGCATTTTTATTTTCCCACTGTGTACCAAGCATTATGTGTATAAAGATGCCCTTGAGTCACTCCATGTTTTACCAATGAAGCCATCGAGGCTCACCTAGCATACAGCAAATAGGGCTGATTGTTGGTAAAATCACCTGAGTTTTTCTCTATTCCTTCTCCTCTTCTGTGCTCCAGTCCTAGTCCCTGATTTTATAGGTTTAGCACAGCTAAACACCTCCAGTGCCCCCAGGACCATTATGTTCCCCCTGCATAAGTTGTTCAGGGGAGCCTGGGGAATTAGCTGAGGAATTCATAGGAAATTTTATCTTCCATACTTGGCTGATGAGATTTTCTTCTTAAGCAATTTTTGGTGATTTGGCTATTACCTGCTTAAAGTGATATTCCTTAGGGAAGGCCCATGGTTAATTTCAGTTATAACTATTATAAGTGTTGGTTTCTAAACATGGAAAGTAACCACCATTTCCAAGCTAATTGACTCAGTTATTTGTTTACCAGTATGGAAGTAATGAAATGGGTGAATCAACACTCTATGTCAAGAGATTTCCCTAAAATAGCTTGCTTTAAATTAACAACCTCTCTTTTGAGCACTACACTTCTAACTGTAGTGTGGACATCTCTACCTGCGTATCCATCATATGCCCAAATCCATACTTCTTAGGGTAACAGATTGATTCATGACCTGACCCCTGCCTTTCTCATCACCTTCATTTCCTACACCTGCCCATTGTATACTTGCCTTACTAAACTTTTTGCGAAACCCCAAATGAGACATGCCTTTCACAGTTCTGTGACTTGACACATGCCATTTCTTCTACCTGAAATGAACTTTTTTCCCTTATCTAGCCAGGGAGGCCTTAGCTCAATATCTTTTTTTCTAACTTCTATGCATATAAATAAAAACTGATCAACTTTATAGTGACTATGATGCTTTATTCCTTGGATTTGTAATCTCAAATATTGCCTCCTTTTCACTCCAGTCATCAGACTTTATTTTATTGGCCACTGATCTATTTTTCACCACCTTTTCCTTGGAAGTTTTTTTAATTCACTTTTTTCGTCTGTTGGACTCTAATTATTTCAAAATATAATAAATTTATTTCTAATGAATTTTACTTTGATTATAACCATTGTATCATGTGTTAAGTCATCAGGTAGATTGAATGTAATTTTCCTGCCAGTAGTCCGCAAAGGACAACAAAGAGATATATGGCATAATTTCTGTAATGAATTACCATTTTTGCTTAATGTACCTTTATTAACAGCTTTATTGAGGTGTAATTGATATACAGTAGATTTCACATAAAGTTTGATATGTCTTGGCATGTGTATCCATCTACCTGTGAAACCATCAGTAGAGTTCACGGTGAATATGTCCCTCACCCTCACGTTTCCTAGTGCCCCTTTGTAATCTCTCTCTCTCCACCCCCACCCCCACATTCCCAGGCTTTCTGGCACTATAGATTATTTGCATTTTCTAGAATTTTATATAAATGGCAACATATAGTATATACTCTTTTGGCCATTTTTACTCAGCACAGTTATTGAGATCTATGTTGTTGTATCAGTTCATTCCTTTTTATTGCCAAGTAGTATTCCATTTATGGGTATACAGTTTAAGTATTCTGAATTCAAAAAATCTGAAATCTGGAATGCTCCAAAACCTGAAACGTTCTGAGCAACAACATCATGCTCAAAGGAAATGCTCATTGAAGCATTTTGGATTTTCGATTTCCAGATCAGGGATGCTCAACTGGTAAGTATAATGCAGATATTCCAAAATCTGAAAAAATATCCCAAATTCAAAACACTTCTCGTTCCACACATTTTGATAAGGGATATTCAACCTGTATCAGGTTTAATATCCATTCAGCCATTGATGAACATTTGGATTGCTTTCAGTTTTGGGACTACTACAAATAAAAGCTTCTATGAACATTCATGTGCAAATATTTGTATGGACATGTATGTCCTTTTCTCTTAGGTAAATACCTAGGAATGGAATGGCTGGATTGTGTGATAGGGCAGGAAACTGCCAAACTGTTTTCCATATCGGTTGTACCATCTTACATTCCTCCCAGCAACGTGTAAGACTTTGAATTCCTTCACCTCCTCACCAACATTTGATGTGCTTAGTCTTTTACATTTCAGCCATTCAAATAGGTATATAGTGTTGTCTCAATGTGGTTTTAATTTCCAATTCTCTACCATTGACTCTCCTTTAATTTGCGTATTTGCCACAGTGTATCTTCTCTGGTGAAGTATCTTTAAATCTGTGTACATTTTGGAGAGCAGGGTTGTTTGTTTTTCGTATTGTTGAAGTATGAACATTGTTTGTATATTCTAGATAAAAGTCCTTTGTGCTTTGCAAATACTTTCTCCCAGTCACTGTCTCTTAAAGAGAAGTTTTTAATTTTGATGATGTTCAGTTTATTAATATTTTCTTTTATGGATCAGGCTTTTGGTACTGTGTCTAAGAAATCTTTGCCTAACGTAAGATCACAAAGACTGTCTCGTATGGTTTTTTCTAGAAATTTTAAAGTTTTATGTTTTACATTTGGGCCTATGATCTACTTTAACTTTTGAGTATGTTAAGAGGTAAGGATCCAAGTGCTAGACAGATGGATAGATAATGACAATAGTTCCTGCACCATTTCTTGAAAAGACTGCCCTGGATCGATTGAATTGCCTTTGTGATGTTTGCCTTTTTCAAGCATAAGTATTCCATATTTATATGGGTCTTACTTCTTTTTTTTTTTTTTTTTTTTTTTTTTTTTTGAGACGGAGTCTCACTCTGTCACCGAGGCTGTAGTGCAGTGGTGTGATCTCAGCTCGCTACAAGCTCCGCCTCCCGGGTTCACGCCATTCTCCTGCCTCAGCCTCCTGAGTAGCTGGGACTACAGGCACCCGCCACCTCCCCCGGCTATTTTTTTGTATTTTTAGTAGAGACGGGGTTCCACCATGTTAGCTAGGATGGTCTCGATCTCCTGACCTCATGATCCGCCCGCCGTGGCCTCCCAAAGTGCTGGGATTACAGGCATGAGCCACTGCACCTGGCCCTATGTGGGTCTATTTCTATACTCTGTTCTATTTCAGTAATCTGTGTAACTGTTACATCACAAGTACCACATTATTTTTACTATTGTAGCTTTATAGCAACAGGAAATTTTTTTATCTTCACAAATAAAACATTAACAACTACATATGCAATCTTCCAATACTGAGATATTCAATAGGGAACTGAGAGAGAGAAGAGAGAATTTGGGAAAGAGGATAGGGTGGAAGGTGGCTCTTTGAATTGTTTTGCTTTTAGGAATACTTAAAATATTAAGTAGCCTATTGCAGTGTGAATAGAGCAAGTTTCAGCTAAATTTTCTGACAGAATCTACATTTGATTCTTCTCTCTCTCTAGAGAGGCTTACATTCATTTGGAGGGGAACTAATCCTGTGACTTCTAGGTTATCTCTTAGTTTCTTCTCTGGAATGGCATTATTGGCAGACACTAGAGGACTTAAGGGAGAACAGCATTGTTCTAGAATATAAAAGCCAACTTGTAATTTCCATATTAGTTGTGGATGGAGAATTTTCACAGGCAAATCAAATGATCACAGAATCCCCAAACCCCTTTTCAGCTGTAGTTATTTACTACTTTGTCCATTTATTCTTTTCTAAGTTTGCAGCATACTTGAGAAGTTATATAGATTCTTCCAGAGTGAACATTCCCTTAAATTTATGGATTTGAACATGGCTTCTGCTGTGATCACCTTAGGGAGATGGGACCTATTGGTACATTACAAAGTATCTGGAACAGTTAACAACAAGAATCTTATTTGAGGTGGCTGCTTTCCACTTTACTAACGCAAAAGTCCTATAGAAAGCCAACAACTTTACTCAGATTAAAGATGGGATTAATTTCTCCTTATGCAGCTAAATACATAAGCAATGCATGTAAATATTTAATAAATATAGAAGAGCTCTTATAAACACAAGTCAATAAACAACCTCAATAAAGTGCGGGAAACAGTATGCATTTTGCTTGGGATAGTGTTTTCTTTACTCAGTGAGGTTAACAAACAATGATCTCATCATTAGTCAACAAGATAGTAGAGAGACCATCAAAGCAAACTACAGGAGAGTCCAGATTGATTCGTGCCAAACAAATGTTTGTAGCTAACAGCTGTATTATCACTCATTCTAAGTTACGCAGCTGGGGTTCTCCTTTCATTTCCTAAGTGAGATAAATGTCATGCTGCATGATACAAGCACCATCTCTACTGCTTGAGTCATGAATCAGCTCAGCTCTCTCCTAGTTAGCTTCGCCCCTCATTGTAGGTTGGGGGAAGTGGCTTGCTACAGTTATAGCTATAAATAGCTAATGAGCTTTTTTCTAAGGTTGTTTGAGTCCATTTGTGAATCATTCGCTATTTTATTTAAAAAATACGGGTTTGATTGAATGTCATGAAGGTATTGAAAAAACCAGTTTCATCTGGAAAAATGTTTGGTTTTGTAGGTTTAAAACTATTAGCATAAAACTTCTTTTTAAAAAATTCTTAAATCAAAACTTGAAGACTGGAGAATAAGAAAAAGTATGGTATAGTCTCTGCCTGCTGGATGAGATTCCATGATTTATTCTCTAAGTCAAAGATTCTGCAGTTAGCTTTCTCCTCAGTACTCAGGCTGAGTTTGGACAGGTCCTAAGGTGTTGATCCCTTTAGCTCATCTAGTTAATGGGACATAGAGTACTCTTGACTATTCCATGCTTTTTCCTATCAGAGCAGACCAAGACAATCAAAACCGTGATTTTTAAAGCTTATCTAAAATAGAAATGGGAGAGTATTATGTAAAAAAGGATGGCTAAATGTACAGGGCAGTTGATCCTAGAACATGTTAGTAGTAGGTGATGCGTTTAACTGTCAAAATGCTACTCACAGCAAAGGGGACCCAATCCCCAGGAGGAGGTCTGGAACAGAGGAGGGAAAAGAGGAGGGAAAAGAACCTGAGGCTTGGTGTGCACATTCTGAGACCAGTCCTGGCTCTGCCACTCAGTGGGTGCCTTTTTGCAAGTCATTTCTTGATCTCTGTGAGTCTTTTTTCCAATTATAAAGTAGGATAATAATTCCTGCCTCCCAGGATTGTCATGAAGATTAAATAAAATAATGTTTGTGAAAACAAGTAAACAGAATAGGTGTTCAATCAACAATAACATTAGCTGGACACGATGGCTCACGCCCATAATTCTAGCACTTTGGGAGATCAAGACCAGAAGATTGTGTGAGCCCAGGAGTTCAAGACCATCCTGGGCAAGATGGCAAGCCCTGGTTTTTGCAAAACTAAAAATAAATAAAAGAAAGTAGCCGGGCTTGGTAGTGTGCACCTGTAGTCCCAGCTATTCGAGAGGCTGAAAGGCAGGATTGCTTGAGCCCAGGAGTCCAAGGATGCAGTGAGCCGTGATCACACCACTGCTCTCAAGCAATTTTTATATTCTGGCTTATTGACTTAACACATTATTTAAAGTTTGTCTGGGTCCTGGTGGCTCACGCCTGTAATCCCAGTGCTTTCAAGGCCTAGGCAGGAGGACCCCTTGAGGCCAAGAGTTTGAGACCAGCCTGGTCAACATAGTGAGACCCTGTCTGTACCAAAAAAAATTTTTTTAATTAGCCAGGCATGATGGCAAGTGCCTGTGGTCCCAGCTACTCAGGCTGAGTTGGGAGGATTGCTTGAACTCAGAATTTCAAGGATGCAGTGAGCCATAATCATACTAACTACAGTTCAGCCTTGGCAAGAGAGCGAGACCCTGTCTTAAAAGAAAATCTTCTGTGTGTACATACACATATTTTTTAAAAAGTCAGTCATTGTAGTGGGGGAGACAGCTATTAAGCACAATGTGAGAGTTATGTACATAGCGCTGTGAGATCAGAGAAGGAACACCAAACCCTGCAGGGAGGGGAGGGGAGGAAAGCCACCTTCTCAGAGGAGGTGAAAGATGTATCTCTGTAAAATGAGTTTATCATCAAGTAAGCAAGGCGTGAAAAGGCTTTGCAGGTAGATGGAGCAGCTTATACCAAGGCACACAGGCATGTTCCAGGAAGGGCAAGTGGTTTTGTGTGGTTAGAGTCGTGGGCGTGTGGTGCTGGGAATGGTGGGAAAGAAGGCTGGAAACATAGTGGTTATATTGGCCTTCATAATCTGAATTCCACAGATAAAGGTTTAAACTGCTGTTACCACATAAAGGAACTGCTTCAGTGCCTTGGTCTTGTTTGTTTCTGGTAGAAATCTGGACAGATTAATTTGGCCTGTTATTTCTGGGTACTTCAGAAAGACAAATACCCATTCCCCATATTTTTGGCATTTCTGTTCCCAACACAGTTGGAACCAGGAAGCATAGCAATGAGAATTAAGAAAGGAGAACATGGAAGAAGCAGAGAGGAGATCTATTTGGGATTTATGAAGAGATATTACAAAAAGCAGGCATCTTTGACTAGTTTACTGGGATCTCTAGTAGAAATTTATTTTTCTATTTTTAAAAAGGTATATCTCTGAGAAGAAATCTACCTTGATATGTGTAATAAAATAGCTCTGACAAGGAACTCACCCTAATATGAGTAATTAATAAAAAGAAACATTTTACCCAACTTTAGAAACTGTTCAGGGAGCAACTGCCCTGAATAAAGAGGGCATGAAAAGCCTTTTGTGTTCCTTTTTGTCCTGTATAACAAATTATTTTTCTTGCAAAGCCCCAAATTGCTTTCCCCTACATTGCCGCATTGCTGTGAACATGATTCCAGTACACTGTGGCTCTTCCAGGGATACTCCTGGTATCAATCTTGAGGCCTATTCAAACGAGGATGGGAGTCAGAGTTGAACTGTGCCAACATTCCTGCTGAGAATTAGCCCAGTTTCATTATGTGCGGAGGAGCCCCCAGTTCACTGCCCTTACATGTTTGGGGTACCCAGAGCTGAGAGGCTCTGCAGGGAGTGCAAAGTTAAGAAACTGCATGATAGGAACACTATCACTTACTCTTTCATAACGAGCTCTGTGCAGGGAAACAAAAAAGATGAGGTTTTTCTGTCATTCAGTGCGGCTGTGGCGTTCTACTTGTAACAAGCTACTTCTGCTTCACAAGGCAAGAAGAACACAAGAATGGTGGACAGACTCTCAGAATGAGCAGAGTCCCCAGGAGTCCTATCTGTCTTTTTTAACTCCTTCAATTAACTGGAGTACTAAGGGAGAGATTTGTTGCTTGGCCTGTGCCTTCATTCTACAGATGAAGAAACTGAGACCCAGGAGGAGGAGAAGTGGCTTTCCCGAATTGAAGATTCATTAGAAGCTAGAGTTTGTAGTACCAGGTCTTCTGACTCCTGTGGGTCAACTGGGGCAGGAGGTATAAGACTCAATATGGGCTTATAAATATATAAGCCTAAATATGGTTATAATTAGCCAGGTTGTCAGCAATGGGGCAGAAGGTATCACACGAGTGCATTGTAAAATCTTTTCTGCTTGGAAGAAAAGATGACAGCGAACTAAAACTTTGATCTCTGTGGCTTTATGTGCCTTTATCCTATTTAATCCATATTACATCATATACAGGATTTTATTTCTCAAACTGTATGTTTACCTGTTTTATTTTACAAATTGGCCGTATCATCAGGTACATCTCTATCAACTTGCCTTTTAACCACTTGGAAGACCTGTGCACCCCTGCAGCCTCCTTTATCTTGCCAGGCACTCCCACCTTCTGGTCATGTCGGGAGGGGCAGTATCCCTCAGGAACCAAAGTGAAACTTTTCCATTTTAGAAGATTGGTCAATCCTAGGCCTTTGTTTTATGTGTAATTCGTTCGTTCTTAGACTTTCTAATGCCACAGACTTTGACTTTGGAAACCTTTGGGTTATAACAAAGTACTGAGGAACTATAACTTAATCTGTTCAGATCTAATATTAAATGAGACCCAGATTTTTTCCCTAGTGAACTGCAAAGCCACGTTTATTGAACACCTACTAGGTTTACATGGGAGTCCTTTTAGCTGTGCATTCCTTATTGGTAAGGGAGTATGCCCAACAGTGCACCTGGCACATAGGAGAACTATGAATATGTGTTGAATGAGGGGCATTGGTGAAAGCCAGGGTTGTTTAGGAGTGTCCTGTCCTGTCCTGAGGCCACTCCGGATGGAAGTGTTTCCCCCATAGCCTAACACCTCCCATTCTGTCTTGAACTGCAACTCGACTTTCTTCCAAAGATGAAGGGGAAAGGTATTATTCATCTGAGATTTGCCTTGTGGTATTTAGCACAAATTTGGTTTCTGAGGAAAGGCTGGTAAAGCATTGATGCAGGGAAAATTATTCTTAGGTAGTATTCTCTGATGATCATAGACGGAGTGAAACTTTTACTTTTATATAGTTACTGTAGCCATGAATATAATCACTGGCCGACATTTCTAGTGGCAAAAAATAACCTCTAGAATGGTCTGATGAATATCAGGGAGTAGGGCTGACAGAAATGTAATGCCTGCTGGGCCAGCAGTGTCTGCCAACCCCAAATATTTATTCGGCATCTTACTATGTGTAAAACTCATGATTTTTCCTTGCTTTTGGTTGTTTCTTGAATGTAAACCTGAAGGCAGAATCTATGTTCTGTTTTGTAACTGATGATTTATGAACATTATTTGTGTCTTCAAGAAGTCATATTCCTACCTACTTTGAAATCAGCTTTGAGTGCAGGGATAAGATTTTGATGGTATGTGGCACACATTAGTGCTCAGTAAATATAGAAAAGAGAACAGAAAAATGACAGAATGCTGGGAGGAAGGAAGGGAAGGAGAGGGAGTAATCTCAAGCCTGGTCCCTGGCGTCAGCCTGCAGATAGTCCAACAGGTTCTGTCATGAACCAGCTGGGGAGCCTGGTGACATTCACTAACTTCTAACTCAAGTTTGCTCATCTCTAAAATGAGATAAAACCTCCTTTGTAGGGTTTTTGAGAGGCTTAAGTGACGTATTGCTTGTAAATATCTAACACAGACTACTCAATAAATATTAAATTCAATGAATAATATGTTTGTGAATTCCAGTAATTGTCTTGCTGAGAAAGCAGTTACCTGTTTATCTTCCTGGAGTTTAAAATGAGTCCACATCAGTTAATTTGGATTCCCTAGAGCGGAGCGAGCAAGCACACTGACATTCTCAGAAGAGCAGACAGTCACAGACAACAGCATCCTCAGGGAACACCCCTCCCTGAGTGCTGGCATTAAGTCAGAGGATTGCTGTTTCCCCAACTGCCCTTCACTGTGAGTTCCCCCTCTCACCAGTCATAATCTTCACCATTCCCAGAACAGAGGGCCAGATTCTCCTTCCCTTTGTGTCTGCCTATTTTCTTCTCAGAGGAGCATCTCTGTGTGAGAACGGGGACTTTACTGAGCCCAGGTCTTCCTGAGGCCTTTGCCTGGAAGTAGAAGAGACACAAACTGGCATGGGAAAGGCAATCTGGCAGGTTGGCCACAGCTCACCCATCCAACTTCAGGGCCAGATGTTAGCATTTCCCAACACCTTGATAAGTAATGTTTTCAGCAAATCAAGAAACTCGAGTTCTGCCTCTTTCAGAGACATCACTTTTTCCCTTTTCTCAGGATGGGGATACATTTTCAAAATCTTTTTTACAAGGAGGCAGAGTTACAGCTAATGAGTGACATTGGAGACTGAGGGGAAGTTGGAGTTTCCCCAGTGTTTTTCTGAAGGAGTTAACAGCATAGGCAGTTTGGGAGATCTAGGGGAGACCTGCTTTGGAAGGTCCAGCCATCTCCTTAACAGCACCCCCATTTCTCTCCATTGAACATGGAAGAAAAGGGGAGGCCCTGGCTTCTCACACTTGCTCATGGTTAGCATGTCTGCACACTTACTGTGTGCCAGGCTGGGTTCTAAGTGCCATATATGGTATACCACTTAATCCTCAAAATAGAATTATAAAGTACATAGTATATTTTTCCCCCCCTACAGAGGAGGATCCAAGGCTCAGAGACAGTAAATAAATTTCCGAGGCTCAAACAGTTATTAAGTGATAGAACTGGTTAAAAACAAACAAACCAACAAAAATCCGGGCAGCCTGGCTCCAGAGCCTTTTCTCCTACCCAGGGTTCTCTGCTGTCCGCAAAGTCATTAGTCCCACTGGAGGATCTCAACAAGGGACTGCAGGAATTGAAAGTAAATGTAGCGTTTCTCTTCCCCAGGCTTTTAAAATATTTAATTTTCAGGTAAATTTCAGGAACAAGTAGCAATTTTTCATCTCAACAAGACCAAATTGCCTCTATGGGCTATATGGTGGCTCTGCTCTCCTTTTTCCGTAAAGTGGCGTATGCTCTCCAGTAGAGTCGGACCCTGTTGCAGGTTAGATTCCCAGGGAGCATTCACGGAGTTGTACTTTAGCTTGCAGGATTTTACTAGGGATCCCTGCTGAAGGGGAGTGGCCATGGGGAAGTGGAACTGCAACACAGGCCTGACAGCCTCTGCCAGTCACGTGGGTCATCATGGAGTATATACGGCCACTCAGAGCCCAGTCCTGTGCTAGGCTGAAAGGGTAGGACCTTTATACAAATCCTGCCACCACCAGTAGGTGGATATGGGCCACTTGGAAGAGGGCATCTCCTTGGGCAAGGGGGCCCTTTTCAGCTGAGGTGGACCCAAAGGAGGTGACAGCACTCCCCATCACTGAGGTAGAGTTGTGCCTTGAGCAGGGGCTCTAAGTAGTGGATCTTTGTTTCCATAGTGAGACTTTCATTTGCATTGCCAATGTGAGTGTATTCATTGGCAAGTGCTTTCTCCTAACTCAGCCTCTTGTTTTGTTGGATTCAAGATAAACGGCATTTACAAGATTGCACAAAAAGAGACAGATTCTCAACTGTCTGGTATCCTTTTACTGTAGCGCTAGGCAGAGGCAGAGGTATAATATGGATAGTCTCTTTGGAGCATGTAATAAAAATCATGCCTGGCATTTTGAGAGATACATGAACAATTTGTTTTACCCTCATGATATCTTTAAAGTGGCACCAGTTGACATTTTTCTGGAGCCGGAGTCCAAAGCTAAAGGCCACAATACAGTGATGGAAATCTCCGGTTACATTTTGCTTGCCAGTTGTCTTTAGAGAAATCTTTCAGTGATGAAGATTCCAGATTTAACTCCCTTTTCCTTACTCCTTCCATCACGAAACTAAAGCTATCTTCCAGTTCACTCCAGCATGGACATTAAACTGTACCCCACTAACTTATGTCTTGTACACCCAAGTTGATGACAAGAGCTGGGTTGGTTTGCCTTTTAGCATTTGTTACTGTTGCATCCCAATGTTACCCTGAGCTGGCATTGACCAGTGACTGTCTCAGCTGCAGGGTGTGCAAAACCTGTCTCCATTTCCCTTCTTTCAGGTTGGAAAGCTTATCCAAGAAGCAGCTGGAAGAAGTAATTTGAAGAGAGTAACTCTGGAACTTGGAGGCAAAAGTCCTAATATTATTTTTGCTGATGCTGATTGTAAGTCAATGACACGTCCCATACATGAACCAGCACACACCCTTTGGTACTCTCTTTTGTATCTCCACTTTTTACAGGACACTAGCAAAAGATCTTTGAAGCTAAGGGCAATTAAGAAGATCTCTAAAGAGAAAATAGTTTGATAATGGGGAAAAAGCACTTTTCAGTTGACGACTGAACCATTTGTTTTCTAGACACTAATGAGCCATTTTGAATCTGTGATGTTGTAGAACGGGAGATGAGATGAAGGCTTGGTCAGTGGCATATGGTTAAACAGCAACGGTCTCAGCTGCTGAGCACCTGAAGGACAGTCTCTGCATAGATACAATAAATCTGTAACTTTTCAACTGTGCCTGGTGGCTGGTAGACCATTATAAATAAATCCAACTTCATCAGCTCTGCCAGCATTTTCCAAACCCACAGCCCCTTTTCTGTTTACTCAATTCCAACCCCTTTCTGCTACTCCCATGACTTTCAGTCAGGATGACAGCACACGTGGGTCAGTTCGGTATGTGTAGTCCTAAAGCTGGGATGATTCCACCTTGCCAGTAGGACCTTCCCGAGGCTTAGAGCAGTAACTGAGAAACCCCATGTCTCTCGGAAGGATGCCACCTAGGCCATTCTGCACAGGTGTGACCTTTCTGTTTTGAAAAGCTCTCCAGGTAAGGAAATCCCAACATCTCATTCAGTGATTTTTTTTTTCCTTCACATTTTGCCAGGCAGAGCTGCTTTCCCAGTTTCACCACCAGAGAGATCAGAAAACCGAAAGCAGATTGCTTGAATTTCAACCCCAGCTTGGAATTTGCAGAGTTTAGCTTTAGCTCTATGTTAGTTGTCAAGAAAATCAGAATCCTTATGCCTGTTCCTCTTGAGGAGTAGGAACCCCATCACCCTCACATTGACTGATTCATTTATTCAGTCAGTCAGTCATTTAGCAACTAATAGATGTCAGATTAAGCTATTTTGAAGTGTAAGATAGAAGGGATGAATATGGAAGAGTTATCATGCGATTTTACACAAGTCCATGTCAATCTAGAGGCAATTTAGTGTCTTCAGAGAAGACCCATTGGTGTTATGGTTTAATCCCCCAAATACCAAACATACCGCTACAAGGCCCTGTACATTAGGAGTTATAAATTGGCCAAATACAAAATATAGACATGTTTACTTGTCTAAACATTACGCTATGTTCAAAACAAAAACTGCACATTAAAATATTGATTTCTGTGAAAATTGAGAAGATCTGACAACCTGGGGCTCGTATTTATGCATAGCAATGATTAAATGTAGTGACTTACTTTCTTAGCCGCTCCATTACTTGCTCCATTACCACCTGGTAGCCTCATACCTTTACCTTGTCTGCCTAGCCCTGTGGTGTATTGGGGATTGAGACTCCTGTTATACGTGAGGTTCAGTCCCTCTGTTTGCAGAATAAGAAAGAGACCCAAAGAAGTGAAGTCGTTCAAGTTCACATAGCATGTCAGGGTGTAGTTAGAACTGGAACTAAGTTGCATTCCCAATCCAGTACTATTCATGGTTATGTCCTGCAGTGAGCACACTATACCTGGGGCTTTGGAGAGGGGAGGGAGGTGGCTCCAAAGACAAGCAGTGGCAACATGGCTGTTTCCTCTTGTAGTGGACTATGCTGTGGAGCAGGCCCACCAGGGTGTGTTCTTCAATCAAGGCCAGTGCTGCACTGCAGGCTCTCGCATCTTCGTGGAGGAGTCCATCTATGAGGAGTTTGTGAGAAGAAGCGTGGAGCGGGCCAAGAGGCGCATAGTGGGGAGTCCCTTTGACCCCACCACTGAGCAGGGTCCCCAGGTAGAAAAATCATAACCATTCCCTTGGTTTACTTAATTCTTGGCTGGCACAGAACTGTGTGCACTCTAGTAGGACCCAGCAAAGCAACATCTTTCTTTTCAGCTGCCTCCTTTATTCCCCACCATGTCTTCATGGCTGGAAATGTAGCCAGAGAGGGATTGCTTATTTCTTAGGCTTCTCTTTCCCTTTCTAAGTTGTATCTCTGAAAAACTATGGCATTACTGTTACTTTAAGAATATTCTGACCTTTGGGACTAAGCTGGAGTCTCTCAGTTCTAAAGAAAGCCCTGAGTTATGACAAGATGGGTCTCGACACTAGAACCCAGTCCCAGTCCTTCCAATCACTGAACTTTAGGACATCCCTACAGATGCCACAGTCAAGGTGGGTAGCTATCTTTCTTTCCTAGAGCCATCTATCCTTTTATGAGCTGCCAAGGAGTCTGTCCAGCAGCCTGAACCAGTCTGGACATATCACTTGTAGCTTGTGAATGTGTAGGAAATGAAGGGCTGGCTCACTTCCCTTTTGCTGTATGGTTATTTCTTAACCTGAATGCCTCGTGTACTGCAGTGGGGTGGGGAGGGCCACAAAGTCTCTCCTGAGCAGCCAGACTACACTTTTCACCTCTGCAGGTTCACCGTAATCATCAAGGCATATTTCTAAAGGGAATTCTGGTCTTAATCTGTAGACAGGTTCTGAGACTTTTTAGAAGGAACTTGGACCAGCTCCTATATGGGTCACTAAAGCATGGGTTTTCCTGTTAAGGGACAACATCTCCTCAGTTTAGGGACTATTCAAGAGAAGACTGATGTTCTGGCTGAGCCATTCAAACTTGGGTGAATGTAGGTTTTTGTATTATTTACCTCTGTCAGTTTTTGGGGGGAAGCCTGACCTTATTTTTTTTGGACTAGGAAACTAGTCCTTCACTCTTGACTGTTAATATTTTTCTCTAAAGTTCCTCTAAAAATGTAATAGGAATTCCTTTAAAAACAAACCACAATAAGATTGAGTGTGTAGCACTATCTAAAGAGGCTGTGTGCTAATTTTTGCCTCTTTTTTACTATCAATACAACTTGCTAACTTACTCCATTATAAAGGTCAGTTTTCCCTCATATGAACAATGAATAGTAAATTAGCCAGTGTCTCCATCATTTTGAAACATTTTTCTAAATGTTCAGCTGGTACTTCTGATTAGGCAATATCATCAGAGCAGTACATTTATTGGAATCATTGATATATTAGGATTAACCATACAAAATTGCCAATTTTTTGTAGGTCAAAAATTGGTAAGTAACAGCAGTTTTAGATTTGACTGGGTGTAAACTTTGAAAAAATCATGTCTCCCACAGATTGATAAGAAACAGTACAACAAGATCTTGGAACTCATCCAGAGTGGTGTGGCTGAGGGCGCCAAACTGGAATGTGGAGGCAAAGGACTGGGCCGAAAGGGGTTTTTCATTGAGCCCACGGTGTTTTCAAATGTCACTGATGATATGCGGATTGCCAAGGAGGAGGTATCAAATATGCTGTTCTTACAAAAGCCGCATCTTTCTTGGGATCGTTTCTAGAGCATTTCTAGTGGATGATATTAGAGTTTTAGCTCTTTATATTTTACATATATTTATTTTGCAATAGTAATGAACATGGCTATGAAAATTCCAGTTTCAAGAAGAAAAGTAAACCAAAAGACAAGCAAGCTAGGTGGAGGCCAGGTGACATGCTGTGTGCTTGTGATGATTATTAGCCAACGGAACAATCAGAATATCCTACCATTGACCTCAACAACACACTGGCACCAGTTCAGTTCTCCTAAATATGAGTCACTAGGATGTTAACCAGGAGAGAGAATACACTGAAGCATCTTCAAATCTGTGCAAGAGAAGGACCAGGAGCAAGTCAGCCCACAGTCCAGAGCATTCAGTTCTGGAGCAGTGTTTGCAACATCGTGGAGGATGCCACTTTTTCTTCTGTACCTAAAGAAGACACCCCTAGTATACAGAGTGGAATCAAGCGATGCCGGAGAGGTTGGGGAATTTGGGGATGTTAAACAAACACTAATGTTAGACTCTTCTTGCATAATCTTATCCTAGGAAAGGTTGGGAGATTTTACAGTTTTATACTGCTAAACTTAAATGTTATTTAAGTAATCAAGGCAGAGTAAACGTGCATTGAAATGTGGAAAGCAGGTAAAAGAATGACAGAGCACCCATGTTGAGTCATACTATCTTTTTGCAGATCTTTGGCCCTGTTCAGGAAATTTTGAGATTTAAGACGATGGATGAAGTTATCGAAAGAGCCAATAACTCAGACTTCGGACTCGTAGCAGCCGTCTTTACTAATGACATCAACAAGGCCCTCACAGTATCTTCTGCAATGCAAGCTGGGACTGTTTGGTAAGATCAGAGTCAGTCTTGTAACAAATTCCACTGGTGGTATAGGGACCAGGGGGAAATAAACAAGTATCTTCTTGGAAGGATGGGGAATACCAAAAGCAATCAAACTTCACCAGAAAAGGTGTACACTCTGTACTGCTTAGATCCAGAAATCAAAGTAGATTTTAAATTACAAACTTTTCCTCTGGAGGAAAGGAATTTAAAAATCAAACTTGTAAAAGAAATGCCGTGCCACTCAGATTATTTCTGTATGGTCAGACTTTACATGAACTCACAGTACTATGTTTTCTTCTTTCAGGATCAATTGTTACAATGCCTTAAATGCCCAGAGCCCCTTTGGGGGATTCAAGATGTCTGGAAATGGGAGAGAAATGTAAGTCTCAAAGTTGCTGATGCCTGCAGAGAAATAGATTGCAAATATCAGCACAGAGCAGTACTTTAAAAATAGTTTAAATGTCTTACACTGACCCATTCATTCAACAAACATTTCGTTGAGCACATGGTACTAAAAGCTAAGTACTACTACATGTTGCAGAGATGAATAAAACACAATTCCCTTTCCCAAAGTGAGAACAAAAAAATTACTGTACTATTAATTCCCTGTAATAAAGGCTATGATAGAAGTATGTTAAACGTTTTGTCAGTACAGAGAAAAATTTTTGACTGGTGAGGTCAGAGAAGACTTCACAAAGGAAGTGACATTTTTTTCCTGGAAGTAACATCCAGGAAAAAACCCCACTTTCCCTCCTTTTGAAAGAAACTGATCTATATTTTCCAAATCCTGTGATTCACAGAGGAAACGTGTTTCATGCCCATTCCCTCAGCCATTACTGAATGCATATTCTTTTGAGCAAATGCCTAGTTCACAATTAACAAGTATTGAGCATAAACTATGTACAAAGCACTGCACTTGGTCTGTGGAGGAAGATGCAGGCCCTTAAGGCATTTAATATGTTTTGGGGTAAATAAAACTAATAACATTGAAAGAATCAGAAGAATCGCAGAGAAGACTGAAAAGCAATGGAGGAGCTTAGGGGTAGGGAAGATCATTGTGAGCTGGAGAAATCTGGGAAACCTTTAGATGTGATCTGCTACAGGGGTTTGAATCAGCCTTTCAAGAAGAGGAATGCTTGGATAGAGAAGGGGGAATGTATTTTCAAGGTTGGTGGGCAAAGCAGGGTAGCAGCGGGGGAGAGTGAATAAAGGTATTGTGGGAAAAACAACTGTGGTGTTGGTGGGAGAAATGCAGTGAACCAACAAGACGAGAGCGGAGGATTTACATACTGCAGATAGTTTCACTGGTAATCTCAAGCTCCCAAGCACTGAACTATAAAGTAGGTATAGCTTGGAGATTAGAGCAGTTTCTAGAATCACACTGCTCGGATTTGAATCCTGCCTATATTACTACCTGTACAAGCTTGGACAAATTCCTTAATCTAAGCCTCAGTTACCTCATCTATAAGATGGGAATAATTATAGTACCTACCTCAGGGTTGCTGTGAGGATTGAGTGTAAGGGTTAAGTATGCAAACATCCAACAGAATGTCTGGCAAGCCTTCAGAAAATGTTAGCTGCACTCATAACATTATTCATCAAGCAGATTCGTGTTATATAGGTGATCCCTCTTTTTCTTAACCTGTAACTTTGGCAGAAGTTTCCCTAAATCTCAGCTGGTGTCACCGACTTCTGTTCTGTATCTGTTAACGCCAGGGAGAAGCTGTTCTCACTTGAACCTTTTCTTCTGGCCTCCAGTACCCCTCACTGACTTTACAGCTAGAACCTATAGACAGTCTGGATCGGATTTGTTCAGTTCTTAGTATTCCTTCAGCTTTTACAGAGTCTTCTTGTACTCCAGGTATCTCTTCATTTGCTTTTGACCTTAACTGTCTGCTTCCACTTTTCAAGATGCATTCCGCTTCTTATTTCATTTCCTTCCTCTATGTCTGTGCTCTCCCAGTCTCTGAAATGCTGGGGGTAGTCACTGGCTCTGGGAATGCTGCTTGCATTGACTGTTTTGTTACAGATCATTAACAGGGTGAATCATGAGCATAAACTATACTTTCAATAAATGATCGCTGGTTGATGGAGCCTAATCCCAGGTTAAGCCGTGGTCCCTCATCATGGGCAGGCTTGTGACATTAGCTGAGTCTAGTCTGTTCCCATCAGAAATGTTCTCCTTGCCCAGAAAGATGGTCCAGGAGACAGTTTGGCTGTATCTGAACCTCACATAACAGTGCCCAAGAGACTGAAGAACCATTTCTCTCTACTTGTCTTGCAGGCACTGTGGTGATTGCACCTTCCCAGTGGAGTTAAAAAATAATTAGGAAACGCTGTTCTTTGATGAGACCCACTTCATCTTGTCTAGATTGCATGGTTTTCTGTTTTGTTTGGTTTGGGTTTTGGTCTCTACCTTCCCCCAAAACATGTTTTCTCTTTCTTAAATGACACAGAGTGACAGAAAATGCTTTCTTGGTCTCCAACTCTTCCACCTCATTTGATATAGCCTCAGAAACTCCACTTAACCCTCCATCTAGACAGAATTGTTCATCTCATGGCCTGCAAACTCCATGCAGCGTTGGTCCCTGACAGCTCCCTGTCTGTCCCTAAGAGGAGCAGAGACGTGAAGTGGCACTTCCAGAAACATCTGGAAACTCCAGGGAGGGCTGACCTAGCCCATGAGGTCTCCCCACAGAGAGCTGTGGGGAGGGCTGCCCTCTTAATTCCCAGGCTCAGAGACAAGCTTTTCTCAGGTCCTCCTGCCCACTGAATTCCGCCTGTTTGACTTCTCCTGTCCTTTTACTTACTTCCTCATCAAACTCCCCTGATATAAGGGGTGGCAAAGCACAAGCCATAAAATGTCACAAACTGAGGAGATGGAAAGAATGCTGTGAACCTCAGCATTTTAAAAACTCAAGACACTGGCTTTGAAAATGAGAAGCATTGTTAGATAATCTAAATCAGGGCTTGTCAAGTTTGTGTGTGTGTGCATGCATGTGCACGCATGCATACAGAGAAGTCACCTCCAGTCTGGGTGATGGTTTTGTTAAGCATGTGTATCTAGGGACCCACTCTCAGAGATTCTGAGTTAGGTGATCTGCGATAGGACCCAGGACCTGCGTTTTTAACAATCTTCCAGAATGACTCCAGTATAGATCACTGCCCAGGACCCACAGAGAAGCATCTCCATTCCAGCAGCGTTTTCCATTGCATCACACACCCAAACAGTCATCCTTGGAAGCAACCTGCCTTCTGGTGACCTGCTCCCACCCTCCCTCTTAGTCCCCACCACCTGCAAGCTCCTCTGATGCAGGTGGTCTGGAGATGTTACTCTGAGAAGTGCTGCTGCAAGTCAAGTTAAACAGCAGGAAAATATATACCCTAAACAGAAACTCTTACTTGTTTTATGAGCGAGTCTGAGTGATTCCTAAAATGGATGGCCAAGAGCTACCAATACTGACAGGTTACCTTAAAGCCTCTAGGCGTGCCAAGTTTCATTTTTCTTAGGGACTAGAACCTAGTCTGCTGAGGAGCAGGAGTATAGGCTTCTAAATGTGATTGTGCCTTGCTGTATCTTCCTGCTGTGAAAGTGACCATGCAGAGAGATAGGGCTGCATCAATAGTGATACACATATCTTTTGTGCATCAGTGGGCTTCTTCCCTGTTAACTGTATGTGCCACAAAATTTAACTAGAGTAAATAAATTTGAGACAGAAATTCTGGAACAAAATGGTGAAATTGCTTAAGAATCCAAACTTCAGGGCTTAGTGACCTTTAAGCATTGTTTCCCAAAGTGTGACCCAAATGACCATCTATCTCACAGTCTCCTGGTCCCTCCCTAGAGCTTCTGAAACTGAATCTTTGTGGGGAAGGGGTAGCATTCTAGAATCAACAGTTGAAGCAAGCTCTTTGGGTGATATGTATGCTGAGGTTCAGGAACTGACTGGAGAGATGACTGTGCACCAAGAAGATGGCAGTGACTCAGCTGGCATCTCTTAGCTGGTTCATGGCAGAGCTGAGTGGGCACTCCTGTCTCTGACCCCAGGTTCGGTGCTCTTTGTATCCTCCATGCCTTCTCAGTTGTGCCACTAAGACCTCTTACTGGCTTTCCTTCATGTCCTGGGCCCAGGGCAGTTCTTTTCATAGCAGATTTGAGTCCACTTCCCCCGTGCACGGATTGCTGCTCCGGACCCAGAGAGGAGCACCTCTGCTCCAGCAGGGTTTCCCATTGCATCACACACCCAAACAGTAGGATCCAACAGTCACACTTGAAAGCAACCATAATCGTGAGGTTTCTGACTCTGTAGACTTCCTTACGTTTCTCACAACCTAGTTAGAGAGTCACATGGGAGTGAAGTGTGGCTTGGGACCTGCCCCAACAAGTGCGTGCAAAAGCCAGGAAACAAGGGAGTAAATTCACTTCAAATGGGATGCACATGGTGTCCGTGATGAAGAGACACATTCAGAATTGCCCAAGGACAGGAAAATGACCAGAGAGTGCCAGAGCTGAGCTGGTAATGAAGAGACTCCGGGCCTGGATGGAGTTAATGAGGGAAGCATGCAATGAGTGGGGCAATTTCAGTGGATTTCTCTCATTCCTCTAAGCAAAATGAACTATACCGACAAGAGAACAGCCTGCTTGCCCCAGTCCCTCCTTGGCTGCCCTCTGTTGTCTGTCAACTCAGGTGCCCATGGTGCTCAGAGGAGCTGCTGGCAAAGCCACTGGAGCCTTGTGTAGGCCATGGGGGCTCCTAAAAGGAACCCAAATGAATCACTTACAGCAGGTCTCTCTTGTAAAGCCCAGCCACAGTAACTCATACACTGACTTTCAAAAGACAGCCTTTCTTAATCATTTAATCCTTTCATATTCAAATATATCTCCTAAGTGTTCTTTTATTTTTTCTTGATCTAGAAGATATGATGAAGATATGACAGCAGGGTAGAACTAGGGAAGGGGGAGTAGGAAGCCTGTCCTTCCTCCTTCCCTCTTCACTTCCCTCCCTTCGTCATCAGGTACCTTCTTTGTGCCTGCTGTTGTAGGCTATACCCTATGTTTGGTGGAAGGCAAAAAGAAAAATCAGTAGGATACAGCTCAGCAGGGAAGACAGAGATATTCAAGCCCTTCGTCCTCCCAGTGTGTTAAGTGTGGTGGCTGAGGTGTAAACGAGGGGCTCTGTGAACAGAGAGGACTGAAGAGGAGCTCCTCCTGAGGCTGTTGGGAAAAGCATCACCGAAGAATGATTTTCAAAAGAACAGAAGAAAAAAAGTTGTTATTTTAAAGAAAAATAGTTAGGAGAACATGCTTGATTTATATAATGAAATGGAAAAAAAGGCATTTAAACAAGGCGAAAAGAACAAGAGAATAGAGAAGAAATGTGGAGAAGGAGCATTGTAGTAAACACCCAGAGGGACAGGAACACTTAGGCATGTGACCCGCTCCCACCCTCCCTCTTGGGGGAGGAAAGCACACTAGTGTCCCAAAGAGCTAATACTGAACCAGTGCTGCCTTGTAGAGAGAAGCATGGCCAGGGCGTTCAGAGACCTGGGCCTGGTCCCACTGCTGCCCACAGCACTCAGCCTCTCAGCACAGCCTGGGGTCGTTTGTGTGCCCTCTGGCCAAGGCTGACAGTAGGTCTCTGAGTAGTTGAGAGTCACTGCCTTTCTGTGCAGTATTGTGAAAACAAATCACATTTTAACTTTAAAAACTACTCATGAGATGACAGTTCCTCTGACCCTCAGAGGAAGGCTGGGCTGCCCATACATGAGGAATTTTTACATGAACACCCCAGGACTTGCTGTTCGCAGGTGATAAACTGCGCCTCCTCGGGACTCCCGCCGCACTCACATGCAGCTCCCTGGACTTCTGGTATCTGACCCAGCCCATTTCTGTGTTTCAGGGGAGAATTCGGCTTGCGGGAGTACTCAGAAGTTAAGACTGTGACAGTAAAGATCCCCCAGAAGAACTCCTAAGAAGGCCAAGAAGGAAGATGAAGCCCAGCCTGCACGTCTCTCCCTCTCTGCTTTCTCTGTAGGGCCCAGCTCTCAGGAATACACAGTTGAGCCACGGTCCTTATTTAAAGATTGAAAAGATAACATGTAGGCCAGGCAGGTCGCTGCACAACTAAAGCAAACCAGCCGGGTACAGTTTTTTGGCACTCTGTAAGGGGCCACCTTAATCATACCAAATACTGGGGAAAGTGGGATAAAAGGAAGAGGAGGAGCTAGCAGATACTTCCGGTATGTCTTTCTGGAGCACAGGATGAAATAAGGGAGCTGTCTTATTTCATGCCTTTGTCACAAAGAACTTTCCTCTTAAGGAAAGGTGACCTTTCTACTGTCTTCATTTTCCTCCTTTCAGGCCCTCTTCACTCACGCACCCCCGATCTCTTCCAAGGAGATCTCAGCTGAGCTCATTTTGGGGCAGATGTTTGGGCCGGGAACAATTTTCCAAGGTTTTAAAGCCAAATTACCATTTCATGTTATCCGTTTCTTCAAAGCAAAACATGAAATGGTTTTATCTAGAGTCAGACCAGAATGAAAATGCCAGGAGCTGGTACACTACAGATGTAATAAGAACCTGGGATATTCCTGACCCAGTCTGGTTTTCTTTTACGCATAAATAACATGAATGAAAAAAGATTGGGACAATAGAGATTGGAAGTCATCATGTGCAGTTCACAGCTTCTGAGTTTGCTGCACAGTTTTGGGGTGTCTGTGTGTGTGTGTGTGTGTGTGTGTGTGTGTGTGTGTGTGCGTGCATGTATTAGATTCCTTCCTTCTCAGTTATTCTGGAATAAGGCAAGGGGTGCATTGTTTTTCATAGCTAGGTAAGATCTTTTCCAAAGTTTTTCTTAGAACCAACCAAAAAACAATCCAAGTAGGCCCAATAATTTGATAATGCTGGATGCCTTGCAGGTATCATTCAGTTTCTAATATTGGGCAACAATTACTATTAAATGAATTATTTCTGTAGTTGGAATCTGTAGCTTTTTCTGAACCTCTACACCAATACCTGCTATTCCAGTGCTGCAGGTGTGATTTTAGTCTGTCATACTGTACCAATGTGCCCTACATCTATTGGCAGTGACCTTGGAAAATCTGGCCAAGCCTAGAAGTTTCCTTTTCCATTTGCCGAGTTCCATTGTGCTAGGACTGCTGTGCTCCACCGAGCTCCTCTGTCACACCGAGGGGCTCATCCACATACCATTCTTGCACCTCACTGAGCAGGCCGTGGCCTGCAGTGTGGGGGGAGTAAAGCAGGCTCACCTCCCTTTCTTCCCAACCACATACTCCTCTTCTGCTTTCCAGTGACTCCACCAGTTTGATGTGGGAAGTTAGCTTCCTTTCCTTCTATCTTTCCAGCTGTCAAATCCAATCCAGTCTCTAACCTAGATACAGATCATTTATTTAAAAGTACCAAACATAACCTAGAGTATGTGGAATATGGGCAACTATGTATAGCCTTCTGTATTTAACGATTTTCTGCTTCCTAACCATACCAGTTTTCTATTTATAACTCTTATCTATCCATGATGTTTTAAAGTCTCCACTTGCTGTTATTTACAAATGACAGTGCATTCAGCAGCCCGATGCCGTGAGCCCTGACAGATGCCATATTTCTGAGTGCTTCCATGTGAATGCCACCCTCCTCCTGTAGCATGTGTCCAAGTGGACATAGCCACTAACCAACTAGTTACCTTTGGACTGCAATATAAAATGTGAAAATGAAGATTTATTTCTTTTAATTTACTTAAAAAGAAACCTCCATGCTAGCAATAAAGCATTTATATTGTGTACTCCTTGGGATTGTTTGGCTGTGTTTGTAAGTCTTTGTGTCATATACTGAGTCTGTTTGGGTCCTTCCCTCAGCTGCTGGGTTTTTCATCTGTGTTACTCTCTTGGGTAACTGAGCAGAAGCCCACAAGGGTATTTTTACACAATTCATTAAGGTAAACAGTATTCAGGTAAACAAAAACCTTATTTTCCAATACTGTTTAAAATCTATGTGCACGTGTAGTTTGGCTGGCATGTAAGTATAACCATGTATGAAATGTATGAAATAACAAGTTTCCTTTAGAATAGTCTCCATGAAAACAAATGCAGAGGAGTCTGTAGGGTCTGTTTTCACAAATGTGGACAACATACCGCGAGCTCACATTGCTGATGGCATTTCACAGTAGCTTTATTTTTATTTACCAAAGTGAAATGAAGTCAAAGGCTGATAACCTGATGAAGTATTTTTGCAGCTGTAAAAAGAAATCTGTAAGTGGTGACTGTACTACTACCAAGATTGAGCTTGTTTTCTCTCAGTGTGTTCTCAGAGTTGAGCTTTTGAGGAGAGGTTCCAACCCTTTAGAACCGCACATCTCCCCACCTTTCCCTCCAACCTATGGAATCTCCACCCAAGTTCCGATCAAGTGAGACAAAAGGTAAACCTAATGTCTTAGCCCCAGAGCAGATCTCGCTTGGGTGATGAGAAGCATTGCTGTGGACTGGGGTTCACTGCTCTATTTGCCAGTAGCTTACCTTTCAGAGAAACAGATGGAGCATGGGAAAATGCAGCCCCTGTGACACTAGATGGAACTCTGAAATACAAGATGCAGGACTCCCTGAGACTCCACCTCATGTCCTGTCCATTGAGCCATGAGGAAGAAAATGAGAAAGGCCTGGACATGAAGTAATCATTTGAAAGTCTTTTAGAAAGGTGCCATTGTTGCATGTATAGATAGCAGGAATCTGGAGTCAGATAGACATGCGAAAACATTTCTGATAAAAAGAATAACCTACAAAGGCAGAGAGGAGAGGCCAAGCTCAGCATACTTAATATGACAGTGAAGAGATGGGCTGGCAAGAGCAGGCACTGCATACTGGCAACTGGTCGGACTAGAGGGTCTTAGGTCAGCCAGAGCTGTTCTCTAGTAATGTAATAGAAAACACAGACACTTGTAGGCTTTGAGTTGGAGTGTAATGGAAGCAGTGGTTGGAGTATACTGGTCTGGAGCAAAGTGGATGAAAAGAGACTGATGACAGAGTTTGTTTGCCATAAAACTATGGATGCCATAATGCTATGGGGGAGGGAGAGGAAGGAAACAAATCAGTGGAGAAGTCACTGGAACTTAAGGAATGAATATGAAAGAATGAACAAAATTTATTAACGAGGGCAAATAGGAAAATGGTAATGCCACTGCCACAGAAGCTATAACATGAAATGCAGTTTTGGGGAGAGATCTTGACTTCAGGCTTTTGACATGTAAATTGTGGAGTGATGAAGGGACATTCAGATAGAAATCTCAAGCAGACAATTGGAGATAGGAGATTCAGACTTGGCTCAGGTGGACCAGATTCTCGCATGAACATAAAAGTGATGGCTGCAGATGTAGAGAGGGTGAAAATAAAATCAAAACCAGGGCCAGGGAGAAAAAGTCCAGCAAAAGAAATGGAGGCTGTAGTCAGAGAAATAGGAGGCAAGCTCTGCAGGTGGTAACACCCCAGAAATAAGGGAGAGAAGTGAAGGAGCATAGGCAGCAAAGGGTTGAGAAGTAGAGGGTGGTGTGTGGAGCCCGTGCATTAGAGGCTTTTGACCTCTGTCTTCATGCAGTAGAAGTTGATGGTGTGCATTAGCTGGGAGGGGTGATGGCAGGGCCCTGCTCTAAGCTGTGAGCCATGTAGCCTCGCCGATGCTCGGGGACAGCCCCGTGCACTGTCAGGCCCTCGTCCTGAGCCTTCCCACAGATTCCCCTGCCAGGAGCCAGGACGTATGGAATACCTGCTCTCTTTTGCTCTCCACCTGATGCCCTTGCCCACCCAGAACTCCAATAAAGAGGGAGGGCAGGAGCTCACGGTTGATAACGGCATCATGAGTTACAAGAAATGAGAGCTTACAGTAGCTGGGGCAGGAGGAAACTGGTCTCAGAATACATGTTAAAGAGTGAATAGATTTAGGAAGGTGTGAAAAGGAGGAATACAAGACGGCTATGGAGAAGAGTCTCAATGCAGACTTTGCTCGTTCCGTATTGGCAACATTCTTGGCAGGGAAGGAGGGAAGGTGCAGCCTAAACAGAAATGCCCATTGCCACTTATATGTATTTATACAGTCATTTATTTTAGTTTTTCTTTTGGTTGACTAATAATTCAGAAATATTAAAATCGTTCACAAAAATGCTTAAAAGGTAAGAACAATGATAAAAACAAAGTCCCATGAATTAAGAGTTTAAAAAAATGAAGATGGAAAACTAATGAAATCAGAATGGGGCTAGAAAAATACATGTGACCCGGTATTACCACACTGCTTCTATGGCACTGCTGCCTCATGAGGGAATCCTGACACTGCATACCCGGTGGTCCTAAGAAATGAACCTCCCCTTCCACACTCCCTCTCCCCCTTCCCTTCACAAATGTTTATTCTGCTAGTCACTGGCACAGGTGCTGGGAATACAAAGCAAGCCACACATGGCTACTACCCTTGTAAATCGCATAGTCTAAGGTCACTCATAACCAATAGTCAGCAGGTTCCCTTGCCATCCCACTGTACCTCCTTCCCACACACAGACACCGGAGGTATGGAAGAGTAACATGGTACCTTTCCCAGGTCTGCTTAGTGAGTTATCCAGAGTGACAACTTTGCCTGTGGCATCAGCTGACTAGCAGTATGGCAGAGTGAAATTTCAGCATGTTGTATCAGAGGGTGAGAAGTGTAGTCAGAAGTCCTCACTCATTGTCCCTTAGCAATCATTTACAAGATATATGTCTTAACTTCCACGGGCTTCCACTTCCTCCTCTGTAGGATCAAGATGATCATTCCTGTGCGACCTGCTTCACAGAGGTGTGTGGGGATTAAGCAACATGGTGGATGATATTTCTTCAGTTAGTCTGAGACATGATATACACACACAAACTCCAAACAACTACAGAAAGCAAAAGCAGGATGCTCTTTGATGTTTACTAATCAGTCTACAAGACATCAGAATTCACTTCTCACCCAACGTTGAGGCCTTCATGTAGACCTTAACTCTAGTATAGTTTCCTGCGGGTATCCAGTGGGGCTTCCTTGCCTGGAGGCCAGACCTCATCTGAATACCTCAAGCCAGCTAGAGGTCAGAGGGATGCATGCAGCTGCGACTTTCTTCCCAGTTTCAGTCTCCTGCATATTCAACACATTGTTCAGACCCTCTGTAGAGCAATAATCTGGCCCATAGCCCTGGCCACGCTGTCTGTGCCACCCAGAATGTCTTATACAGCAACTGCTCTGTGGGACCAGCTGGGAGTGAGAGCATGGGAAAGTCCACTCTGGAACGGCATGAAGCCCTCTTCCTAAACATGTACACTGTCTAATTTTCACTTGGTTATTGGCCAGCTTAAAAGGATGACCAGCTTGCCATTTAGCCTTTGATGTGAAACGGCTGGGATAATGTTTCCTTTGGCCATTTATCTATGTAGCAAGGAGGAACCTGAAACCAGCACAGCCTGCCCCCGTTCCTGCTGCAGTATGCACACCTCTTAATGGTTTCACGGTCTTTTGGGCTTGCTTTTTTGTTGTTGTTGTTTCTCTAGAGCAGTCCCTGTCCTTCTCCTCAAGAAATAGATGTTATCAAGTCTATTGAGTTGAGTTGCCCAATTTCTTCTACAACATGGTTTCCCCAGTGTATTTTCAGAAAGGCGCCTCTGGTTTCCTGCTTTAGTGTCTAGACAGGAGAAAATCACACCAGCTCAAGCAATCCTAAGGTGGAAAGAGAAGAGACCCCTCCTACCCCTCTGCAGTCATATGTGGGGATTCTAGGACCCTGTGAAGACCTCTTTCTCTAATCCCAGGCAGTTACATCCAATGTATGGACCAATAATGTAGTAGCTTTCTCCAATTTCTCTTGGTTGGAAATTTAAAGTGACAGCTTTCAAGACTGCCATTGGGGGTAGCTGAGTAGCAAGGAACAAGAACCTATAGTGCTCTCTGGCTGGCCAGAGCTTGGCATACCCAAGGGGAAGGTCTGTTTGTTAAACAGTGGAGGCCCCAGTCTCGATTTCCCGAGTTAGGTTCATTCATAAACAACACAGGATTCGTGTAAAATGGAATAAAATCCAGATGCCACTTGTTAATACAATTAGTTCATGCTCCCTGGTGGCCCTGGGGGAGGTTTGATGCCCACAAACATTCTCAGAGCCTGGAACAACGTCTGCTTGCAGCCCTGAGCTATGTGTGCCAAGGCGGGTGGGGACAGGGGCTTGTAAGGCCAACGCTGGGGAACGGGTGTATGTGTGTGAAGGGAGTGTCTACCTCTCACATGTCTAGTCTTTGAAGCTTCGATCTGACGTACTCTAATTCCAGAAAGGGAGGCCTGTTGGTAACATCAAGACCTCCTCAAACGGCCAAAGGTACAGAATTCCAAAGTGCTCCATCACTTACCAGCTGTATGCCCTTTGAAAATTAATTAGCCTTCCAAATTCTCTATTTTCTCACCTGTAAAATGGGGCAATAAAATTACCTGTGCCTACACTGTTGTCATGAGGGTAGAACAAGAACGCGTATAAAGTACTTAGCCCCCATTGTAAGAGCTTAAACAAATGACAGCAATTAATGAAAAGGAATAAATAAATCGGTATTTACTGGAGGCTGTAGTCCCAAAGAGGTTATAAATCTCACATTCCTTTGGGGTCAATTTCTATATGGAAGCCAGGCAGGCAGACACCTACATTAAGGTAGACTCAGATGGTGGGACCGGAGCCAGTAATTAGGAGAATGCTAGGAGGTTGGAAGGATAACGACCATTTAAAAATTACATGACTGTGCCCCGTCAGCTCTGCTCCACCTGCTGAATCACTGAGAGCCAGAGAGTTTTTTTGACACGAAATGTTGGGCTGGCTCTCGTTTGTTTAAATGAACAGATAGCAAGAACAGGCGAGGGATAAATTGGTGCAGCTAGCAAATAAATACTTAGAGGAGGCTTTGCCAATTCATGCTAAATAAATGTTAGCTGTATTAAGATTTTTATTATTATCATGGTCACCAAGCTTGAGGAACATGGTGGCATTTGGCCTGGGAGAGAAATGACTTGCCTGCTTTGCATATTTAAATGGAACCACAGCAGTCCTCAGCGGGTGATGAGAATGCCTCTGGAAGAACAACATTCTGCAAAGGCCTCTCCCCTCCCCAAAGCTGCAAGAGGAGCGGGGCTGCCCTGGCCAGATGCTGAAAGCAGGAGCCCTCTCCCAAGCAGGGGCTGAACTCAAGTCAGCTCCGCCTAAAGGACAGCAGAGAGAAAACTGGAAAATGCTCAGAACAATTCTTCTGTTGCTTGTTTGTTCTGTTTCATTCCCACAAGAAACTGTTATTCTTGCAAACTAGATACAAGAATTGCCCACAAGACCAACTGATAACCTTTTAAAAATCTAGGAAAATAAACCCACGCTGGAAACCCACCCAATCCTGAGGTCTCAGCTTGGGGTGTGATGACCCAGGATTGTGACTTAGCTTTTTTTTTCCTCCCTTTTCTTCCTCTCAAAGATAACAAGTAATGCAAAACGCCACATACGTATTGGAAACACTTGTCATTTTTTTCCACTTACCCTCAGCGATATCAAGGACTATAATAAATAAGCCTGTCAGGAATTCTTGTCAGGAAACTAAACCACAGTCTTTAGTCTTGCCTATTCAACACATTGTTCAAAAATGTTTTGATAACCTTTAAAGCCCTACTCCAGGAGAGAGCTTCCCATACCCTCTATTTCAATTCTTTCCTATTTTGAAGGTCATGGACACTTTGGGAGACGTGCTTATTTACATGGGTTTGAGTCATGCATCCAGGTCCTCCGCTGAGGAGGCAGGAAGGCACAATGCTTGTGAGGAAAAAGTGTTCCACAGAGCCACTAAACTGTGTGGTTCCAGCCCTCCTGAGAGGAAAGGAAAGCCTGAGGGGTGTTGCTGCCCACTAGGGAGGGTTCACCAGTGTGTGGGGCTCAGCTCACAGTGCATGGGGGGACGAGATGATCTCAAGTGATGAGCACAGGGGCCCAGCTCCATAGGAAGGCTGTGTACAACCATGAAGGAGGCAAGTTTGTCCTCAGTGCCCAAACCTGCCAGATATGGTCCTCTCATCTCATCCCTGTCTAAACCTGCTCATAGCTGGGACTTGAACATGTATCATGTTCACGATAGCCAAAAGTGTCCATCAATGGATGAAGGAATAAACAAAATGTGGCATGCATATATATGTATAATTGCATATATGCATAATTTCTGGTATACTCATTTTCTTTTAGTGAGTCTCAAGCTACTCTTCTTTCTTCTAATCAAAACTGAAATTTCACTGAATGGTCCCCTTGGTCACCTACCTAATGCTGACATGGCTAAAACCATGCTTTTGGTGCTCAGAGCTACACACACACAAACCACACACACACCATGCACACACACACCAGACACACACACAGCCCCATATATCCCCCACACCCCCACACACACACCACACATATCCCCCCACACACCCCCCACACATTCACCACACACACAATTGTTTTTATATATGTATATATACACAATTGCATATTATATATATTATATACTATGTAACATATTAACATATAAATTTTTTCAGCCTTAAAAATGAAGGAAATCCTGTCACATGCTACAACATGAAAGAACCTTTAAGACATGCTACATGAAACAAGCCTGTCACAAAAAGACAAATATTACAGAATTTCACTTATATATATGAGGCTCCACTTACATAAGATGCCGCTTGTATGAGGTGCCTAGAGTAGTCAAATTCACAGAGACAGAAAATAGAATGGTGGCAGCCAGGGGTGAGTGGGAGGGGGAATAAGTGTTAGTGTTACAAATGAATATGGAGTTTCACATGGGGAAGATGAAAAAGTTCTAGAGATAGATGAGGGTGACAACAGTGTGAACGTGCTAAACGCCACAGAACTACGCACTTAAAAATTGTTAAAATGGTAAATTTTATGTTATGTATATTGTACCACCATAAATTTTTTTAAACCTGCTCATAAAAAGATTTGAAAAATTCATATACACTCAGGATATATGGCTGATAAGACTTAATATCTCTCTCATGCATTTTTAGTAGGAGAGAAACCTTAAATCAAGGCTCCTTGTCCCAGTTTGTATAGTAGGGACTGCAAGGAAATGAAAAATAGAGAATCTCTTAATGACCATCCCTTTCTTTGATACATATCTTGCTTTCCTCCCTCTACAGGAACAGAAATCATGAGAGATCAGGTATGTTTGTGCTAAAATACAGCATTCCTTGCTTGGTTCTCCCCAATTCTAACAGGCTATTTTCTCTTCCTTAACTTATGTTTGGTCACTGCTACTCTTCTTTCTTCTGATCAAAACTGAAATTGCCCTGAATAGTTCTTTTTGTTGCCCACCCAATTCTGAAATGGCTAAAACCATACTCCCAGTGCTCAGAGCTACAAAATTTTCAGTGTTACTGGGAACTGTTTTCCAAAAGGACAATTATATCTTCCTATCATTTAAAAAATATAGATTCAAACAGATAAGAAATATTTATGTAGGGATTATAGATAGAATTTTGAGAGGTAAAGGGGGTCTTTGAGGTTTTGTCTTAGTCCATTTTGTGTTGCTATAGCAGAATACCAAAGACTGGTGAGTTACAAACAATAGAAGTTTATTTGGCTCACTATTCTCAAGGCTGGGAAGTCCAAGAGCATGGCACCGACATCTCTTGAGGGCCTTCATGCCACATCATCGTATGGCAGAAGGCAGAAGGGCAAGAGAGGCCAAGAGCAAGCCAGCAAGGGAGAGCTAAACTTGCTTTTATAACAAACCCACTCCCATGATAACATTAATGCATTCATGAGGGCAGAGCCCTCAAGACTTAATTGCCTCTTAAATATCTCACTTCTCAACATTGTTGCTTTGGGGATTCCATTTTCAACACATGAGCTTTGAGGGGCACATTCAAACCATACCTGGGGGCCTTTCAGATTATTCCATCTAATATCCTCATTTTACAGATGTACAAAGTGAGCCAAAATGACTTCCACAGGATAAACCTTTATATCCAGGCCTTGGGACTTAAGTCCAATGCCTTTTCTCCTCTGCCTCCTGGGGTAGAATTTTGGGAAAACTGCTATCCTACTGAATCCCCTGTATTACTTTACAGAAGTAAAACACAGTTGTTAATTGCACATGGCTCCAGAAAGCTTCATGAAGTGTCTTTTAATAGAGTACATTAGCCCATTAGTACCCACTAAAAACATCATCACTCCGTTTACCATATTAGCTTGAAGAAAGCAGGGTTTGAAGGGCAGGGGACCTGGGGCAAGAAGTAGAATTGAAATAAAAAGATGCTCGTGGCGGCAGTGAGGTTAGGGTGAGGGTTTTCATAGTTTGGAAATCTGGCATTGAAAACCTGAATTTTACTTACTATTCTGTTTCTCAGCAACTCTATAACGTGGCTTAGTCAGTGCTCCTCTCACAGCTCAGTTTTCTTATCTGTAAAATACAGGGGTCCTGAGTAAGGAGGGAATAGTTGTCCTTGAGGGTAGTGGTTCTTGAACCTGGCATCAGAACCACTTTGGAGAACAGATTAAAAATGGCTGCCCCATTTCCTCTCTGAATATTCTGATTCAATTTGACTGCAGTAGGCCCAGAAATCTATATTTGTTGTTTGTCTTATTTTAAATGTAAATTATTTTAGCTATTTTTAAATTGTTAACTGCATGCATTAGGTTAAAAATTCTAAAATAAGTAAGTATATAAAAGTATATGTATATTGGAAGATTTCCTTCCAATGCCTTATCCCTGTGTCTCAGTCCTCAGAAACAAATGTGATTATTGTTTCTTGGTATCTTTCCAAACATGTCACATACATGTTTAACATAAAGCACCAGTACCTGTGCTACAGCTGGTCTCAAGACAGGCATTGGGGGGCCCTCTAGGGTCTCCTTATCTCAGAGATGGAGAGCTGAGGCTTTGGGTTTTGCGAAATGACAGCACATCATGTATGCAGTGTTCTTAGTTCTGTGCTTGGTGTGTCCTAGAGGCCCAGCTTATGTTGCCTGTTCTCATCTTACTGAAGACCTGTGCCATTCTGGGACTGGAGGGCTGTGGCTCCATTCTTCCCCAGACCCTGTCTCTCTCCTCCTGCAGGGGGAAAGCAGAATTTTTTCTGGCATGGAACTGTGCCAGGAAGGGCTTCTGCCAAGCCCAGAGCCTGCCCGCAGAGGCTGGGGGTTGCTGGATGAATGGCTCTGGGGACCCCTAGGGTGTTGCCTCAGAAGGGGAACCTGTCAAGGTAAATGTGCCTCTCCGCCGGCCCCTCTGGGAAGATGCAAGCCCTGCTGTGTGTATTGCCTCTTTCCTTACTCCCTCTGTCATTTGCACATCAAAAATTCAAACAAAAAGACAGTTTTCCAAAGTTGACTGATTTCATACCAGAAAGACTGCCCCATAAAAGGAGCTGGGGTTTCTGGAGAGTAAAGGCCCTTCATTCCTGACATTTGAGTCAGTAATGGCCATAAAGATCTTCTATTAATGGTCCCAACAACCCTTCATTTCCACATACTCCTAACCCTTAACTAATAAATAGCACAATGAAGCTTCACTAGGGGTCTGGTTTTGGACAAATTATCTTTTCAACACTTGGATCAGTTTTCTTCATAGCTTGGTTGTTTCCTGTTTCTTAGCATCCAGTTGGCTTGCCTTGGAGCTGGACATGAGTATGGGCTTTGTGTGCAAGCATATGAAGAATTCCTGTGCATTTCTTAAAATTCAATGTTCTTCACTCTGGTGCTCCCACAGGGACAGCTCGATGTGGTGGGAGGGCTCTTGACTAGGAGTCCAGGCACCTGGGTTCTGGTCCCAGCTGTGTGCTGACTCCACGCCCTTGAACAAGCGATTTAAGCTTCGGAATTAGCTTCCTCTTCTCAACGTCCTTTGTATTTGTGAAATTTCTTTGTTACATGGTTCCACTGAAAGTCCACCACTGCCCTGGTGAAAGATATGATTAATCCCTGTTTTGCTGATGGAAGCTGAGATTTGAGAGGCTATCAGAAGTGGCAGTACAGAAACTAGAATCTAGTCTTCTTCCAGACCTTGGGGTAGGGCATCAGTAGAGGTGACGAAGCCCCCAGTCTCCAGCCCCTGCCAAACCAGTTCTCACTGTCCACTCCTCTCCTCTTTCAACTCCAGCTTACCCATTTGGAATTATTCCCACTCTGCTCACTGGTGTCTGCATCCACACTTCCCCAGATCCCTTTTGTCATTCCTTCATTCATACTTTCAGGAAGGATAAATTGTCCTATGCTCAGTGTTGGGCATTGCACTACGTCGCAAGACTACCTAATGAACAGGAAGTACTGGTCCTTGGGAGCTCCCAGTATATGTGGGAGACATAGAAATAAATCACTATAACATCATCTATAATATAATATCACTATAATATCATATGAAAAGTATAGGAAGAAGAAAACCTGCAATGGGAAGGCAGAAGAAGAAAGTGATACATTTTGATGGTGAGAAGGAGCTAGGGGGAATTTTAGAGGAACTTTTATAGAAACTCTGATATTTAAGTTTTTATAATGCCTCTCTGCTTGCAAAAAGTACAATTGAAGGATGAATGGAGGGAAGTGGTCAGAAAATGAGAGATTATTTATTATGTAGCCTACAGTATATCAGGAACTTTTTATTTGCTCAGTGGCACACAGCTAGGTGCTTCAAATGCATGTTCAAAGTTGAGTATCTTACTTAACCCTGTACTGACTCCCTCTATGATGGTAGCTTCTAGAAAACAGTGTAGACAGAAGTAACAAAAGACAACAGAAAGTACATGGAATCCACTTCAAGGGGAAGATACCTATCCATCAACCAAGGTCGATCAGTGAGTGTGGATAAGAAAAGTAGTGAGGCACTTGCAGGGCCTTGAAGACTGATTCAGAAAGGGAGGGAAGGCGACTAGGAGTCTTTTCTGACAACAGATGGAAATGATGACTGTACTGCTCTCCTCTGAACCTCTGAATGGAATTTACAAGGAGGTGGCTGAGGCATAATATGGAAGAGAGGCTCTTGAAGATAACTCAATACCAGGATTTGCTTATTTGCTCTATGACCTTTAGACTGATTTCTAAAGTGACTTCTCTAATGTAGCAGGCGGGCCGGTGGACTGAAAGCTGCTCTGCTGGAATCCACAAGAAGCAGTCATGGAAAGGAAGAGGGAACCCATTACAGGGCAGGGTAGGTTTGCAGGATCTAGCCGCACAGCTCTGAACCCAGGATCAGGGTGGGGGAAGTACAGTGCTGGAAAGACATTCCCAAGGACCCTGAAGAAAACGGATCCTTCCACAGCTACTGCCATCAGGCAAGTAGAACTCTGCCTGCTAGAGACTGGACCTTTCATCTCATCAATTCCTAGCACCTCCATGTGCCTGGCTGTGATACAGCACTGTGAACAAGACTTGGCTCCTGTCTCCAAGCGGCTTGTGGCTTCATTTGTACTGAGTTTGCCTGCATATTGCCACACCAAATGGCATTGATGGACAGTAGATGAGAACTTACTGGTTGAATTAAAGAGTTTATATTCTTAGTCTATTATAACATGATCTGAGGTTTAAAACATAATCCTTACATTTGGTCAAGCGGGACCATTAGACTAGATAAAGGTCAAGAGTGGTAGTAAGACTGGGTCTGAAGTGAGACAGTCAGGCTTCAGATTCTGGCTCTGCTATTTATGTGGGACTTGGGGTAAGGTGCTTATTTTTTGCAACTCATTTTCATCTGTTATAAAACTGAGAGGGAGAGTAATATGTGCTATGTTGACAATGTATTCCGACACCTAAAACATGGTATTCAGTTCATCAGTGGTATTTTTAAAAGTATGCACACAACAGATATGAGAAAATATTTGCAATGCATTAACAAATTATCAGGATCCAGAGTGTATAAAGAGCTTCTAGAAATTAAGAAGAAAAAGACAAGCCAAAAGAAAACTGGGCAAAGAATATGAAAAGGCAATTCAAAGAAAAATGAATATAAACAGCCAGTTAACATGATAAAAGTTTCTTATCCTTGCTAGTAATCACAGCAGTGCAGATTCACAATCGTGAGATGCCACTAATACTTTTTAAATATACTTTCATAAGCTCTAGCAGAGAATAAACTACATTTATTGACTCTTTTCCATGTACCAGGAAGAGACAGAATGATTACTTTCAAACATAACTGTTAAGTGAATAAGGCCTGTTGCAGAAAAATATATAAAGCATGATACCACGTAGGTTAAAAATGCATAGAAGGCCTGGCGTGGTGGCTCATGCCCATAATCCCAGCACGTTGGGAGGCTGAGGCGGGCGGATCATGAGGTCAGGAGATCGAGACCATCCTGGCTAACACAGTGAAACCCCGTCTCTACTGAAAATACAAAAAATTAGCCAGGCATGGTGGTGGGCGTCTGTAGTCCCAGCTACTCAGGAAGCTGAGGCAGGAGAATGCCGTGAACCCGGGAGGTGGAGCTTGCAGTGAGCTGAGATTGCGCTACTGCACTCTAGCCTGGGCAACAGAGTGAGACTCCCTCTCCAAAAAAAAAAAAAAAGCATAGAAAGAGGGGGTGGCCAACATGGCTGACTAGCGTGCACAGCTCTCAGGAAGAGGAACAAAAGGGGAGAGTAAGTACAGCACCTTCAACTGAAACATCCAGGTGCACACATTGAGACTAATCAAGAAAAAAACCCGACCCATGGAGAATGGACAAAAGCAAGGCAGGATGACGGCCCACCCAGCAGCAACACAGAGCCAGGGGAATTTTCCCAGGCCAGGGAAGCAGTAAGTTAATGTGTGACCCCGGGAACCCTTGATTTTCCCATGGATCTTTGCAACCCTCAGGTCAGATCCCCCTCGTGAACCCACTCCCCCAGCGCCTTCAGTCTGACACACAGAGCTATGTGGAGTCTTGGGAGAGCATCCACCCAGGCATGCACAGAGACCCAGGAGCCTTAGATACCTGAGCTTTCCCGGCTTCCCAGCAAAAGTAGCTAGCTGCATCTCTGGCAAAGTGGGAGGTTAGATCCTGGCATATATCCCTAGGAAAGGGGCTGAGCAGCAGTAGTCTACAGGTCTCACTTCCACAGCACCTCACAGGGTAAGACCCACTGCCTTGGAATTCTAGCCTGCCATTTTGTACCTCCCTGAGACAGAGCTCTCAGTGGGAGAGATGGGCTACTACCTTTGCTCTTTGGGCAACTTAGCCATCTAGCCTTCAGGCTTTGGAGAATCCAAGCCAACTGAGGGCGGAAGCAGGCTACCAGCACAGCACAGCTGCTCTATGAAAACATGGCCAGACTGTTTTTATAAGCAGGTCCCCAATACCATTCCTCCTCACGGGACAAGACCTTCCAACCAGATCTCCAGCCACCTCCTATGGGTATGTTCAGGCCAGCAACATGTTCATACCACCCTAGGATGGAGTCCCCAGAGGGAGGGGCAGGCCACCAACCCAAGAAAACTAAGAACCACAATAAAACAATACAGGAGCTGAAAGATGAAATAGCCGGTATAAAAAAGAACCTAACAGATCCGACAGAGCTGAATAACACAATATAATAATTGACAATGCAGTCACAAGTATTAACAACAGAATAAACCAAGCTGAAGAAACAATCTTAGAACTTGAAGACTGGCTCTCTGAAATAAGACATTCAGACAAAACTGAAAAAAAAGGATAAAAAATGAACAAAATCTATGAGAAGTATGTGATTATGTAAAGAGGTCAAATCTATAAATCATTGGCATTACTGAAAGGGACGGGGAGAAAGCAAACAATTCAGAAAACACATTTCAGAATATTGTTCATGAAAACTTCCCTAACCTTGTGAGAGAGGCCAACAATCAAATTCAGGAAATACAGAGAACCCCTGCAAGATTCTACACAAGATCATCCCTAAGACACATAATCATCAGATTTTCCAAAGTCAAAAAAAAAATAAATGTAAAAGGCAGCTAGAGAGAAAGGGCAGGTCACCTACAAAGGGAAGCCTATCAGGCTAACAGCGGACATCTAAGCAGAAATTCTACAAGGCAGAAGAGATTAGGGGCCTATATTCAACATTCTTAAAGAAAAACAATCTTCACCCAAGAATTTCATATCCAGCCAAACTAAGCTTCCTAAACAAAGGAGAAATAAGATCCTTTCAGATAAGTAAATGTTGAGGGAGTTTATTACCACCAGACCTGACTTACAAAAGATATTGAAAGGAGCACAAAGCATAGAAAGGAAAGAGTGCTGCCAGCTAATACAAAAACACACTTAAGTACACAGACCAGTGACACTATAAAGCAACTACATAAAAAAGCCAGCAGAATACCAACTAACAACACAATGACAGGGCCAAACCCACACATACTAATATTAACCTTGAATATAAACAGACTAAATACCCCAACTAAAAGGCACAGAGTGGCAAACTGGATAAAAAAGCAGCACTCGATGGTATGCTGTCTTCAAGAAACCCATCTTACATGTAATGACACCCAGAGGCTCAAAATAAAGGACGGAAGAAAATCTACTAAGGAAATGGAAAACAGAAAAAGCACTGGTTGCAATCCCAATTGCAGACAAAACTGACTTTAAACCAAAAAGATCAAAAATGACAAAGAAGGGCATTACATAATAGTAAAGATTCAACAAGATGACCCAACTATCATAAATATACATGCACCTAACACAGGAACACCCAGATTTATAAAGCAAGTTCTTAGAGACCTGCAAAGAGACATAGACTTCCACAAAATAATAGTGGGAGACTTCAGTACTCCTTTGACAGATAAGTGACAGGTCATTCAGGAGATCATTAGACAGATCATCAAGGCATGAAATTAACAAAGATATTCAATACCTGAACTCAACATTGGACCAAATGGATCTGATAGACATCTACAGAACTCTCCACCCCAAAACAACAGAGTATACATGCTTCTCATTGCCACATGGCACATACTCTAAAATTGACCACATAGTTGGACATGAAACAACTCTCAGCAAATGCAAAAAACCTGAAATTATACCAAACACACTCCTGGACCATGGTGCAATAGAAAACAAGTCAAGATTTAGAAAATCATTCAAAATCATGCAATTACATGGAAATTAAACAACATGTTCTTGAATGACTTTTAGATAAATAATGAAATTCAGGCAGAAATCTAGAAGTTATTTGAAACTAATGAGAACAAAGATACAACATATCAGAATCTTTGGGAAACTACTAAGTCAGTGTTAAAAGGGAAATTCATCATACTAAATGCCCACATCAAAAAGTTAGAAAGATCACAGATTAACAACTTAACATTACAACTGAAAGAATTTGAGAAGCAAGAGCAATCAACTCCAAAGCTAGCAGAAGACAAGAAATAACCAAAACCAGAGCTGAATTAAAGGAAACCAAGACGCAAATAAAAAATAAAAAATAAAAAAATTCAAGTGACCAATAAATCCGAGAGTCAGTTCTTTGAAAAAATTAATACGATAGATACACCATGATATAGTTTGGATTTATGTCCCCAGTCAAATCTCACACAGAATAGTAATCCCCAGTGTTGGAGGAGAGGTCTGGATCATGGGGGCAGATTTCCCCCTTGTTGTTTTCATGATAATTAGTGAGTTCTCACATAATCTGGTTGTTTAAAAGTGTATTGCACCTCCCCCTTCACTCCCTTCCTCCTGCTCTGGCCATGTAGGACGTGCCTGCTTCCCTTTTAACATCTGCCATGACTGTAAGTTACCTGAATCTCCCCAGCAATGCTTCCTGTACAGCCTGCAAAACCATGAGCCAATGAAACCTCTTTTTTAAATAAATTACCCAGTCTCAGGTATTTCTTTATAACAGTGTGAGAACAGACAAATACAGACTGCTAGCTAGATTAATAAAGAAGAAAAGAGAGAGCAAAATAAACACAATTAGAAATGATGAAGGAAATGGTACCACTAACCCCACAGAAATAAAAATAACCATCAGAAACTATTATGACCACCTCTGTGCACAAACTAGAAAACCTAGAAGAGGTGGACAAATTCCTGGACACATAGAAAACCTAGAAGAGATGGACAAATTCCTGGACACATATGCCCTCCCAAGACTGAAGGAGAACCAGGAAGAAATTGATTCCCTGAACAGACCAATAATGAGCTCTGAAATTGAATCAGTAATACATAGCCTATGAACCAAAAAAAGCCCAGGACATGATGGATTCAGAAATGAATTCTACCAGATGTACAAAGAAGAACTTGTGTCATTCCTACTGAAACTATTCCAAAATGTTGAGGAGGAGGGACTCTTCCATAATTCATTCTATGAGAGCAGCATCATGCTAATACCAAAACCCGGCAAAGACACAACAGAAACAAACAAATAAAGGAAACTTCAGGCCAATATCCTTGATGAACATCTACATAAAAATCCTCAACAAAATACTTACAACCCGGATCCAGCAGCACATCAAAAAGCTGAGCAACCATGATCAAGCAGGCTTTGTCTCTGGGATGCAAGGTTGTTTTAACATATGCAAATAAATAAATGTAATTCATCACATAAACAGAACTAAAGGCAAAAACCACATGATTATCTCAATAGATGCAGAAAAAGCTTTTGATAAAATTCAACACCTCTTTGTATTAAAAACTCTCAATAAACTAGACATTGAAGGAACATATGTCAAAATATTAAGAACCATCTATGACAAACTCACAGCCATTATCATATTGAATGGGCAAAAGCTGGAAGCATTTCCCTTCCACACTGGCACAAGACAGGGATGCCCTCTCTCAATCTATTCCTTTTCAACATCGTATTGGAAGTCCTAGCCAGAGCAAGCAGGCAAGAGAAAGAAATAAAGGGTATCCTAATAGGAAGACAGGAAATCAAACTATCTCTGTTTGCAGACAACATGATTCTATATCTAGAAGACCCCATAGTCTTGGCCTTTGGCTGATAAACAGTTTTGGCTGATAAATAAGATCCTTCAGCTGATAAACAACTTCAGCAAAGTTTCAGGATACAAAATCAGTGCACAAAAATCACTAACATTCCTATACACTAATAACAGCCAAGCCAAGAGTCAAATCAGGAAGGCAATCCCATTCACAATTGCCACAAAAAATAATAAAATACCTAGGCATACAGCTAACCAGGGATGTGAAAGATCTCTACAATAAGAATTGAAAAATACTGCTCAAAGAAATCAGAGAAGACACAAACAAATGGAAAACATCTCATGCTCATGGATAGGAATCATCAATATTATTAAAATGGCCATATTGCCCAAAGCAATCCACAAATTCAATGTTATTCCTATTAAACTACCATTGACATTCTTCACAGAACTAGAAAAAGCTATTTTAAAATTCATATGGAACCAAAAAAGAGCCCAAATAGCCAAGGCAATGCTAGGCAAAAAGAACAAAGGTGGAGGTATCACATTACCCAACTTAAAACTATAATACAGGGCTATAGTAACCAAAACAGCATGGTACTGGTAAAGAAAAAGAAAAAGAAAAAAAAAAAGCAAGCAAACAGACCAATGGAACAGAATAAGAGAGCCCAAAAATAAGGCCACATACCTACAACCATCTGATCTTTGACAAAGCTGACAAAAACTAGCAATGGGGAAAAGACTCCCTAATTCAATAAATGGTGCTGGGATAACTGGCTAGCCGTATGCAGAAGATTGAAGTTTCCTTATATCATATATAAAAATCAATTCAAGATAGATTAAAGACTTAAGTGTAAAACCCAAAACTATAAAAACCCTGGCAACAACCTAGAGAATACCATCTTGGACACAGGAATGGGCAAAGATTTCATGACAAAGACACTAAAAGCAATCACAACAAAAGCAAAAATTGACAAAGTATCTTTATTTAAGAGCTTCTGTATAGAAAAAGAAACTATCAACAGAGCAAACAGACAACCTACAAAATGGAAGAAGATATTTACAAACTATGCCTCTGACAAAGGTCTAATATCCAGCATCTATAAGGAACTTAAACAAATTTACAAGTAAAAAGCAAACAACCTTATAAAAGGAAGCAAAAAACATGAACACTTTTCAAAGGAAGACATGCATGCAGCCAACACATAGGAAAAAAGCTCAGTATCACTGATCATTAGAGAAATGCAAATCAATTATAGCTTTAAGTCAGATAATGTGATGCCTCCAGCTTTATTCTGGAGATACCACAATGAAATATCATTTCACACCGGTCAGAATGACTATTAAAAAGTCAAAAAATAACAGATGCTAGCAAGGTTGCAGAGAAAAGGAACACTTACACACTGTTGGTGGGAATGTAAATTAGTTCAAGCATTGTGGAAAGCAGTGTGGTGATTCCTCAAAGAGTTAAAAGCATTCAACCCTAGGTTAAATGCTCGAAGAGTTAAAACCATGTTAAATTCCTCAAAGAGTTAAAACCATTCAACCCTGCCATCCTATTACTGGGTTTATACTCAGAAAAATATAAATTATTCTACCATAAAGACACATGCATGTGCATGTTCACTGTGGCGCTATTCACAATAGCAAAGACACAGAATCAAATGCCCATCAATGACAGATTAGATAAAGAAACACCGTGGAATGCCATACAGGCACAAAAAAGAATGAGATAATGTCTTTTGTGGGAACATGGATGGAGCTCAAGGTTATTATCCTCTGCAAACTAATACAGGAACAGAAAATCAAATACCAAATGTTCTCACTTATAAGTGGGAGTTAAATGATGAGAACTTAGGAACACAAAGAAGGAAACAACAGACACTGGGGTCCACTAGAGGGTGGAGGATGGGAGGAGGGAGAGGAGCAGAAGAGATAACTATTGGGTACTGGGCTTAATACATGGGTGATGAAATAATCTGTGCAACACCCCCCCATGACATGCATTCACACCTCTGGAACAAACCGCCACATGTACTCCTGAACCAAAAATAAAACTTTAAAAAACAATGCCGCAAACATATGAGATATGTTTATGAAGTTCATGTGTTAGTGCAACTATATAAAGACTTGGAAGGATTCATACCAAATAGGTATCATATTAGCTTTATCCAGAAAACTTCAATTTCTTATAAGAATGTATTCCCAGATTAGTTTAAATGGGTAAGTGATAAAGAATATATTATAATTTATCTGAACATGGGGTGTGGTTAAAGGTTTCAGCTGTAAACTCAGACACCCTGGGTGTGAATACCATGGCTCCACCACTTATTCGCTGCATGAGCTTGCCCAAGTCATCTAACCTTAGTTTCCTCGTCCTTAAAATGAACGTAATAGTAGTACTAACCAAGGGGAGTAGTTGTGAGGAGTCAATAGAAGTACACAACTTAGTGCCTCAGTAATGTAGGTTTTACTATCATTACCCTCCTTCCTCCCATAGATCAGCAAAAACCATCCCATACTGGAGTTGGAAAGGTTCACACTAAACCCAGTGTCGTTCTACTGATAAGGAAACTAAGGTCAGAGATTCAATGACTTGTCCAAGGGACACAGTTAGTAAGCTTTAGACTCCAAGTCCCAATCCTGTTTCCCAAGTCTTAATGCTGTAGTAGTAAAAAATCAAGCTTTCCAAGGCATGAAAACATCCAGACGAGGCTTCCTTTCTGTAAAAACGTTAACAGTTCTTTCCTTAGGACACACATCTCACCAGACTTCCTTAGGAGAAGTGCAACTGCTATAAAAGCCTTACTCATGGCCTGAATATTTCACTTGAGGGCAGAGGGAAAAATCAGTTCTGGTCATGGTGACTGTCTTATTTCCAATCAATGCTCCAAGGAAATACATCACTAACAACTAACATTTGTATTTCAAAACATTTTCACATATTATCTCATTCGGTCCCTAAAACTTGGTGAGGCAGGACTCATCATTATTCCCAAGCTACAGAGAAATAAACTGAGACTAAAAGAGTTTAAGTAGTTTGCCCAAAAGTTTTAGAGAAGATTTAGCTTTCTACTAATTTTTAAGTAGCAACTCTAAAATTTAAAAAATAAGCAACTTTTAAAAGTGTGAACTATTGTTTTTTTTTTGTTTTTTTTTTTGTTTTTTTTTGCAGAACTGGGATATAAGCAGGTTCAAACATGCTTTATGAGCATATATATATGTATGGAAACCATACACATCTCAGATATTCTGTAATAGAACTATTTTCAGTCACTTTACCTTATTGACTTAACATGAATCCTGATGTTTGTTTGAGAAAAAACAGTTACTCTTCCTATGTAAAAATGTTTTCATTCAAAATATACTAAAGATGAAAAGTATCATGATGAAACTGATTATAATTTCCAACTTTTATAATTTTATACTAGTTTTGGGTGGCAAATAAATATAACTTGATAAATATAGCTGCGTTTCATTTTAAGAAGAGTTTCATAAACTCATCCAAACAGAGAGCGAGCTATGTGAGGGGCCCCCTTCATGGGGTGCCCATCTGTAGATAGGTCCAGAAGTAGTTGGAGATGACATAGAAATATTAAAGAAAAATACTCCTCTCCATGGGAGTCGGTGCTCATTCCCTCTAGAAAGAGGTCTTTGGAAACAAAAATGCTCAGCTCTCAAACACTGAGCGTGTATCTGTATAAATGTGGTGGTTTATCACACTCCCTCCCATCAGACCCATGCCCATCTGCAAGTTTATGTGAATTAGAGGCAAGCCCTTAACTCTCTCTACCCAACAAAGGCAAATCAAAGGGGGTTGGCTAGAGTTGATAGGAGTGCCCAACCAGGCATAAGCTACTAGATATAAATGAGAAGAAGGGGCTCCAGAAACAAAGGAGAAGATTCCGAGTGGAAAGTCCCATGTCTTGAAGACAAAGTTCCTCCTTGAGCTTCCCCTGAAAAAATACCTTGGCCTGGGAAGTGGGTCATGTGGGAAAAGGGAACCTGAGGAGGAGGACTGTCCTGGCTGGAGAATATTTTAATAAACTTCTACTTTTGGCTACAGGTACAAGTGGTAAAGTGCAAAACGCAAACAAAACAAAGACATGCAAATGGCCTGTGTGCTTTGCTAGTGCAGCCCACCCAGAAGCGCCCTGCTCAGGAAGTTGCCAGGAAGGTGATGGGTGGAGCCTGGTCTCCCCAGCTCAGCCATCTTTCAGACTCCCCAGTGCCTCCTGGCAGAGTTTGGGTAATCAAATTTTCACAACAGTATCTGAGCATTTTTGCTATTGTGGTACAGACCTATCATCTTTTAAATGCAGCTGGGAGAGTGCTCGTGGCCTATCTTCCTTTCACAACATCTGAGGATCCGTAGCAATGGTAAGCACACTCACCAGTATACAGGACTAATGTTCCACATCTCTCCTCTAACTTTGAAACTCTTTATTGATGAGGCCAGATGTCAGGAATACATTTTTGTATGCTAAAAAAAATTTTTTTAAATCTCTACCATAAGAAATAACCTGGATAAATTTGTCCTCATAAGCAGCAAATGCCACCAACAAGAAAATTCATGCGTGTTCATGAAATGAATGTTTTGTGGGGCTGTTGGAGAACCCACATATTGTTGTCATGGCCCTCTCTCACCACTCCTATTCAACATAGTACTGGATGTTCTGGTCAGGGCAATCAGGCAAGAGATATAAATAAATAGTATTCAAATAGAAAGAGAGGAAGTCAAATTGTCTCTGTTTGCAGATGACATGATTGTATATTTAGAAAACCCCATCATCTCAGCCCAAAGTCTCCTTAAGCCAATAAGCAAATTCAGCAAAGTCTCAGGATACAAAAATCATTGTGCAAAAGTCACAAGCATTCCTATACACCAATAATAGAGAGCCAAGTCATGAGTGAACTCCCATTCACAACTGCTACAAAAAAAAAAAAAAAAAAAAAAAAAAAACCTTGGATTCCAACTTACAAGGGATGCGAAGGACCTCTTCAAGGAGAACTATGAACCACAGCTCAAGGAAATAAGAGAGGACACAAACCAATGGAAAAACATTCTATGCTCACGGAGAGGAAGAATAAATATTGTGAAAATGGCCATACTGCCCACAGTAATTTACAAATTTAATGCTATCCCCATCAAGCTACCATTGATTTTCTTCACATAATTAGAAAAAACTATTTTAAATTTCATATGGAACCAAAAAAGGGTCTGCATAGCCAAGACAACCCTAAGCAAAAAGAACAAAGCTGGAGGCATCACACTACCTGACTTCAAACTATACTACAAGGCTACAGTAACAAAAACAGCATGGTACTGCTACCAAAACAGATATATAGACCAATGGAACAGAACAGGGGCTCAGAAATAACACCACACTTCTACAATCATCTGATCTTTGACGAACCTGACAAAAACAAGAAACGGGGAAAGGATTCCCTATTTAATACATGATGTTGGGAAAACTGGCTAGCCATATCCAGAAAACTGAAACTGGACCCCTTCCTTACACCTTATACAAAAATTAACTCAAGATGGATTAAAGACTTAAATGTAAGACCTAAAACCATAAAAACCCTAGAACAAAACCCAGACAATACCATTCAGGACATAGACATGGGCAAAGACTTCATGACTAAAACACCAAAAGCAATGGCAACAAAAGCCACAATTGACAAATGTGATCTAATTAAACTAAAGCACTTCTGCACAGCAAAAGAAACTATCATCAGAGTTAATAGGCAACCTCCAGAATGGGAGAAAATTTTTGCAATCTATCCATCTGACAAAGGGCTGATATCCAAAATCTACAAAGAACTTAAACAAATTTGTAAGAAAAAAACAACGCCATCAAAAAGTGGGTGAAGGATATGAACAGTTCTCAAAAAAAGACATTTTTGCAGCCAATAAACATATGAAAAAAAGGGTTCATCATCACTGGTCATTAATGAAATGCAAATCAAAACCACAGTGAGATACCATTAATGCCAGTTAGAATGGTGATCATTAAAAAGTCAGGAAGCAACAGATGCTGGAGAAGATGTGGAGAAATATGAATGCTTTTACAGTGTTGGTGGGAGTGTAAATTAGTTCAACCATTGTGAAAGACAGTGTGGTGATTTCTCAAGGATCTAGAACCAGAAATAACATTTGATCCAGTAATCCTATTACTGGATATATACCCAAAGAATAATAAATCATTCCACTATAAAGACACATACACACGTATGTTTATTGCAGCACTTTTCACAATATCAAAGACTTTGAACCAACCCAAATGCCCATCAATGACAGACTGGATAAAGAAAATGTGGCACATATACACCATGGAATACTATGCAGCCATAAAAAAGGATGAGTTCATGTCCTTTGCAGGCACATGGATGAAGCTGGAAACCATTATTCTCAGCAAACTAACACAAGAACAGAAAACTAAAGGCCTCATGTTCTCAATCCTAAGTGGGAGTTGAACAATGATAACACATGGACACAGGGAGGGGAACATCACACACCAGGGCCTGTTGGGAGGTTGGGGGATAGGGAAGGGATAGCATTAGGAGAAATACCTAATATAGATGACGGGTTGATTGGTGCAGCAAACCATCATGGCACGTGTATACCTATGTAACAAACCTGCACGTTCTGCACATGTATCCCAGAAGTTAAAGTATAATAATAATAACCCTTTTTCCCATTTTTGAGGATGCAAGAATTTAATTATTTAAAATATTTCTTACAATTTAGTATATAACTGATGACAATGAAGTCCAAAATGCTTAATGATTCATATTAAAGAAAGCAATTTGCTGTCCAGTGGTCACCTGCTGCCTTGGACAGGAGCCATCTCCCCATAACTTGATACATTTCTGCTGGATCCACCTTCAAAATAAAAGAGTACAGCCATCACTGGATGTCCTAAGGTAACTGTACCACATTCACCTCAAGGAGCTTTCTCCCTTGTGAGTGACTTTATCCATCAGCCAGGCCTCCAACCTACAGCTCAGAGAACAGGCTGAGGTATCCAGTTTCTGCTGACCTTATGGAAAGGGGCCTTCAATTGAGATGCATCGGGCCAGTTCTGCACCAGATGAAGAGGACACTCTAGCTTGAAAGTCTCGGTACTCCCCACCCTAATCTGAGGAAAGCTTCAGGATTCGTGAGAGCAGAGCTTGATGAGGAGTGGTTTCACTTAGGCCATTCCACTTCTCTTGCCCAAGATAATAACTCCAGAGTAATCTGTGACAAATCACTTACATGTGAAGAGGCTGTTGAGTGCCCACAAAAGCCAAACTCTGGCTCTTTGATGGGTAAACACATTTTCATGTAGCCTGTGGCTTTCACCATAGAACACCAGCAGGCAAGGCATTGCCACACACATTCTGGGTCCCTGGACAGAGGTGCCACTTAAGGAATTACGAATGTGCTACCCTAAGTTATACCAGTGCAAGGTGATGGATAAGATGGTGGTGGGCCTCAAATCCATCTGTATATCAGAACCACTTGGGACTTTGCAAAAGTGCAGATTTCCAGTCTCTTCCCAGAGACACTAAATCAGAGTATGTATCTGGGCTGGGGTCTGCTAGCATTTTTGAAAATCTATAAGATGATTTCCCTACACTGTTACTTGGGTTTGTATTTGGGAACCACCGACCAGCTAACTATTTTAGGTATAGTAACTTCCCAGAAAATATATTGGTTTCATCTAGAACTCTAGATAAGCCTAATAAATATTTCTAAGAAGAGACTTTCTGTGGAAGTTATTAATTTTAACTTGGCTGAAGTTATTGCTGTCACTTTTAACCACGTACGATTTAATCTTCATTTGTAATCAGACTAGTAAAAAGCTAAGTTAAATATGTTTATATTTTTTAGTTATTGTATATGTTGAGTAACAGGGAAAATCAGAATAGAAAAAATATATATATCAATGAATATTGGTCAACTGGAACAATTAACATGTCTACAACATTTGTGGTCTCTACACCTAATACAGTGTATCTCCAGAATAGCTGTGGTTAACCCACTGAACTGGAGTAGGTTTTCTTGAAAAAACAATGGAAACATGCCTGTGCACACAATTTATATTGTTTCTTTTTGATGGAAAGAATAACTCCAAGTCTTGCTCCTTTGCATAACAGGGTGTCGTCAACAACGTTCCAATTCTTTTTGTTCAGCCAATGAGAAGGACAGAGTAAGGGGGGTGTGGAGGCCCATTCCCCTGGATTAATGTGCTGGCAGAGATTTTGTTCGACCCTTGTGCTGAACCAAAATCTTTTCCAAGGTTCTTAAGGGTTCAGTCAAAGTGTTTGTTTGAATAAAAACTTCAACTAAAAAAAATAAAATAAAAACATTGTTTGCTTGTTTTAAGATATTTGACATGCCACGCAGTTCCTCAGCTCAGGAAGAATGAGAAATAGCCACATCACATCATGAGGTGAAGAATATGGTTTCTGTGGTTGTTGGAAAATGCATGAAAAATTGTAGGAGGACACAGCCAGTGAACGGAACAAAGAAAAGAAGAGCCATCTTGTATACAGCCCAATTCCAAATTTAGAGATTCACTCTTTCTTTCAGACAACCCCCATCAAGTGACTTCTATGCACTAGACACTAATACTAGAGATTTATAGATGACTAACACACATCTAAGAACCCTGAGGGAAAATGACAGATAATAAATAATTATAAGAGTACTGGAGAATTCAAATACAGTACACTCCTACAGTACAGAATATATGAGGATGGATGATTTGTGAGTTGGACTATTGTGGGACGCATAGGAGTTCACTAGGAAAGAAAGGGAAAGACATCCTCTGCACCTCCCAAATATGAAAAGCACAGAGATGAGAGAGAAAATGTCCTGAGTGGAGAATGGCCAGTGGTTCAGTGTGGCTGAAATACAGAAACGTGAGAAGTAATTCACCTACAGTTGTAAATCTTAGCAGAGTCCAGGCCATGAAAGGTAGTTACTCATGCTCAGAAATTAAATGTTCCTCTTCAAGGGGTAGGGTAGTCTTTGGGGAATAAGATTTCTGATGACAGGATGGAGGATGAGCTGGAAAAAGATGAGACTGGAGGCCTCTTTGACAAAGACATCTATGACAAAGCCCAAGTGAATGGTGATGTGCACCTGAACCAAGACAGCAGCAGAGGGGAAAGAGAGAAGTCAGATATGAGAACTACTTGCAGAATGCATTTGAAAGAATGAATTTGAGTGGATAAAGGTATCCAAACATCAAGCTAGGAGGTTAATAGGAAAAATTCTGACCCAAGAATTGCTATTTCAGCATCCTGTTTCTCCTTCTCTCTCCTTGCCACCATATGCCCTGATTTCCTCAGATCCTTTCCCTGTTCTCTTGTTGCTACTTCTTTTTACATTTTATCCATTGAGACTTGAAATGTCACCATTGCCATTTAGGTGAGCCCCCATCACCATTACCCCATGAACTGCAAGAGCTGAGGCTATAAACAGAAGCTCGGGAGGCAGGAGGTGGGTCCCTGTTGTACAGCATTTCTCAATCATAAGAATAACAGAAACACTTGCATATTGCTTTACAGTGTACACATTTTTTGTTTGTTTTTTACATCTGTGCTTCACTTTCCAACTTGTCTGTAGGAAAGACAAATTTTATTATTCCCATTTTCAGAGAAGAAGGAACTGAGGCTGGGTTCATAGCACACTCACAGGCAAGCAGTGTCGAGTAGCCCGTATACTTGCTGTCCCAATAATCCCTCCTTCTTCTTCTAGGACCTTAGGCTGTTACCCAGACACCTGAAGAGTCAATTTCCTTCTCTGAAAATGAGGACAATAAAAGTATCTGCCTCCTGGGATCATTGCACATGCTGAAAGAAATCATGCATATAAAGTGCTTAGCATAGACTTGATGAAGTCTCTATAAATGTTAGCCATTGCTTTTATAGGTCTTCTAGCTCCAGAGTCCCAGCTCGTTCTACTGTATCACAGTGTTCCCTGCTCCTGGGAGCAGAGATACTTTTTTCAGAAAGCTGTAGTTTGCCTTACAGGCCACTGAATGGATTTCTGCCTGCTGACAAAAGAAAAAAAAAAAAATGCCACAAATGAAGCAGGAATATTTCACTAGCCTGGTGTGTCATTCAATAGCCACAACTTAGGCCCTGAAGTTATTTAAAATACAAAGTAGCCTGGGCACAGTGGCTCACGCCTGTAATCCCAGCACATTGAGAGGCCGAAGTGGGCAGATCACCATGTCAGGAGATCGAGACCATCCTTGGCTAACACGGTGAAACCTGTCTCGACTAAAAATACAAAAAATGAGCCAGGTGTGGTGGCACACACCTGTAGTCTCAGCTACTTGGGAGGCTAAGGCAGGAGAATTGCTTGAATCCGGGAGGCAGAGGTTGCAGTGAGCCAAGACCATGCCACTGCACTCCAGCCTGGGCAACTAAGCGAGACTCCATCTCAAAAAAAAAAAAAAAAAATACAAAGATAGGGATACAGTGTCAATGGAGAGATATGCTAATTTTTAAAGATCCACTCCCAGCCCCAATGGAACCTCCTATACTTGGACCAAGTGTAAGTCTGATAGGGTGAAATGTTGACATGGCTACGTGTCTTACAAGGACACCCACTACTGGGCTTGGGTGGAGTTTTTGGCTTGCATTTCCTGGCAGTTTCAAGTAGAAATTACAATCGGAAGTATCAGGATGTTTTTGAGATCTTGGCAATGCTGGGTATCTGCACTGGTAACAAAGGCAAGGAGCCAAGCAGTGTGTCCTCCAAGCAGCTACTCACTGGCTGGAAGACTTTCTCAAGAAAAACATATTTCCAGTTCCCACATCAGGATCTACTTCTACCTCCTGAGACTTTTCTACACACTTCTCTCCAGTGCTGATGCTCTATAATGAACAATGTGAAGGTGGTGGGGAACGGGGAGGAGGGCAAGAGGATGGGCACGGTATTTGGTAGCATGATGGGGATAGATATCTTAGGGAAGACAAGTAAGGAAGAAAGGAAGAGGGCTTCCACTCTGCCTGGCTGGATGGAATAAATGTTTGAACAGCATTCTGTCCAGCTGGGGAAAGGCCAAGACTAATTTAACCTTTGGTCAAATGGTTGGGAGTTAGCTAGTTTCCTTTTTCCTCTTACATCACTCCCAGAGATTCAGACAAAAATAACACGGTCCCGATTACATGACATTATGGGCTCTGAAAATACACCAGGGAGGATAGTGTTGAAACCCCTCAGAGGCAAATTAATCCTAGCAAAGCAACAGCTGTAAGACTGATACAAACGGGAGAAACAACAGCATATTGGTTCCAGGTTTGCTTAAAAGTTTATTTTAATCCAAGCAATTTTTTAAAAAGGGTTAAAATCACTAATTGGGAGTGTTTCTGTTACTTGAAAATGGAGCTTTATGAAATACTTATCAATCCTCTATATGCTGTTGTCCACTGGCATACTTTCGGATTTAATTTCCAAATTCTCTTTTATATCCTTATTGTTTAAAGCAGAAATAAATGCCATGTTGAGGAAGAGCTTGCCTCTGCTGAATCACAGCTTCCACACCAGGCCTGCATCAGGGAAGTGAAGGTGTGGGAGTTGCCTCTGTCCTGGGCTGCTTGCCCAAATCTGGCAGGCAGGAGCTGGGCACCTGCCCCTCCTCCCTGAGCTGATCCTGTCCAGAGTGGACACTTGAGTGTTTCCTGAAAGCACAGCCTGCAGCCCCTGGAGGACAATCTGCAGAATATCTATGCACCATTTACACTCAAAAGTCAAAATATTTCCTCTCCCCGGGACACAGCAGCCCCCTCCACACCCGCCCACTTTGCAATTGGGCATTACTTGGAGACCCAATATGAACCCTAGAATAGAAATCTCACAGCTGGAGCAGAACTTCACCAAAAGGAACACACTTTTAGGACAAGAGGAAATTGATCATAATGGTTATAGGCATGGTCTCTGTACTTAGGCTGCCTGAATCCAAAGCCAGCTCAGCCCATTGCTGTTTGTGTGACCTTGGGCAACTGCCCCTCTGTGCCTCAGTACCCTCGCATGGGAAATAGAGATAAGAACAGCATCTACCCCGCAGGGTAGTTGGGAGGATGAATGATACTGTTTGGAAGGTACACAGGCTAACAAATAACAAGAACAAAACAATCAAGCTGCTCTCATTGTCAGAACCACAGTGGTATTGGAGGTCTTAGCAAACTTACTCTAGAAATTCAGTGGTGGCTAATGGCCTCAAGTAATCTTCGGGACTGGGCTAATTTCTAACTCTTCTATCATAAAGGTAGACTCTCAGGACAGCAGCTATGTAATCCATGAAGAGTCCCAATGCCCAGTCAGACGAGCAAACAGAAAAGATCCATCTTTTTCTCTTGGGAACAGAGAAAGTGGTTTGGGCTGTGCTTGGATAGGGGCTAGGGGTTAGTTGCTGGGAAAGAGGGAGCAAGGTCATTAACACATAGAAGGCAGATGAGCCATTTGAAGGGGATGTTGAAGCTTGGGAACCATGGCCTCCACGCATCCATCTATGCATTAAGTCATTCAACAGATCTCCATTTAATCTGTGCCTGGTGAGCACTGTGCTAAGGTCTATTTGCAGAATGAGTATTTGATAAAGCTTATAGAATAGTAGCAGAGATACATTAAAATTTAATTACATGAATATTTAACTTAAAATTGTGTGGTTTTTATGGATTATTTTTAAAAATAGAGCATTATGATAGGAAATAATGGGGGGGGTCCACAGAAATGATCCCAGCGGACTGAGCAGCTGGAGGTTTGAACCTGTTTCCCATAGGGCCTCCTGGACAGATCAACAGCCTCATTTCACCGGCTCTGGTCCTTCTTGACTTTGGCCTTGTAAACTATCACGCCTTCTGCCTCGGCAACAACTACCCTCAACCCCACCAATGCCCACTTTCACCTTGGAAATAGGCATTAGATTAGCACACCACTTTTATTAACATCTTCTCCATGCAGAAACCCAGGCATGGGTAGGAGGTGGTTGTTTGTCCATCGCCACATGGCAGGTTGGGACTAGAACCAGGACTCTTGAGTCTGGGTTAGTTGTTTCTCCCCTACACCCTGTGACTCAGAGCTCATATGCTGACCCCTCTGGCTCTGACTTCTTTCCCAAGAAATAATGATGAGAGGCAAATGTCTCTTACACGAACATCTCCTAGAGAAAGTCATCTTGGGGCAGCTCTACTGTTAGGGGGAAACTTGGTCCTTTTTTGGAGACCCCTGATGTGTTCTGAGGTCCCTCCAGGATCCCATCACATAAAAATAACAACAACAGAATGAAATAAAATTAAACAAAGTGAAATAAGCCATTGCAGGGCATGCTGGAGATAACACCTTCAGAAGGATGACTGCTTGGCTCAGTTTGCTGTGGCTTGTATTCTGACTGGCCTGGCTTTCAGGTCACTCTATCAACGAAGGAACGTATTTCTGGGTATTTCTGACTCATCTGTAGACCTTTTGCTAGCACAGCACATAACTAGTGGGACTTCAACCCAGGTCTTTTGACTCCAAGCCCAGTGCTTTTCAACTCCAGCATGTTCAGTTAGTAACAAATTCTGTTTGGGATGCATGGAGGTTGCAGAAATTGTGAATGTTTCAAATGGTGATTTCCCATGGGTAGAAGGAGCAAGGCAGATGGTCACTAATTTATTCAACAAAGATACGCTGAATGCCAACAAATCAGGCCTTGTGGATTTCCTGGTGAACAAGAGAAATTCAAGCCCCACCCTCATGGACCTAATAATCGTTCAGGAAATTCACATAATAAATGCAGAACTACTCAGATAATGATTAATTACAAACAGTGCTGTATGCTGTGAGGGTTTATACAGGGAGTTCTGGCCTAGATAAGAGGGAAGGCATAATAGAACTCAGGATCTGTCCTTCCAAATCAGGGCTTATTGCAGTCCTACCTATCTCAGAGAACAGCAATGCCCCCTCCCCCTCATCCAAAGTAGAAGCCAATGACCAGAGAATCCTCACATCTGCTCTTTCCTTTTTGCCAGCCTTCATCAGATCCCCTTAGCTTTGCTCCCAGGTATCTTTGGAATTTTGCACCTCTCTTCATGTTCACTGCCACAATCTCCACTAGCACGTCTTGAATGCACCACTGTAGTACCCGCTACGAGGTTGGCTGCCACCCACTTTGCACTCCACCGTACACAATGCAGTGCAGTGATATTCTGAAAAGAAAACCTGGCTATGTTGCCCTTTACCCCTCACCCTCTACTCCCCTGCCCTTTGACATCCTCATCCCCATCCCATACTTAAAACCTCCATGTCTTTTGTTTACTTTCAGAATCAAAGTAAAATTCTAGAGGATATCTACAAAATCCTGGGTATCCTGCCCTTTCCTCTCTCTGCAACTCATTCTGGACACAGCCTGCACTCGCTCTGCTCCAGCCACCCCAGCCCTCTTTCCAGCTCGAATATATGTTTTGTGACCCTTCTATGGGCTGTTCCTGTGCTTGGGATGCTCATGTGTGTCCCTGGTTGCCTAAAGCAGCTTTCCCAGATCTCCCTGACTAGGTCCAGTTCCTCCAGTTATGGTTCTTTATCGCACATGTACCTTGCATATTTGGAGCTTATCACAGCTGCATTCTTATATTTACCAAGTTTATTGTCTGCTTCCCCTACCCCAGATGTAAGCTCCATAAGGACAGCGACATGTTTGTTTTGACTCATCTTTAATCCCCAACATCTGGCTCAGGGCCTGGTACACAGTAAGTAAGGAAACAAAGAGAAAGAAGGGAGAACTCCCCGATGAAGTTTGAGCTGAGAGGTGAAAGACAAGAGGCATTCAGTTAGAGTCTGGGGAAGAAGGAATGTTCCAGTCTAAAGGAAAAACATGCCCATGGAGAGAAGAATTGACATGAACATGAACCCTCTCTCACTTTATAGGGAGAAACAAGAGGCATCAGAGAAGAACTATATGGAGGGGCAGTGCCTTCCATCCTGAGCAGGTCAGACAGATGGAGTTTCGGTGAATGTGGGGATGGCAGTCGAGGCGAGGGGCTGTTTATAATGAACATGGTCAGAAAGTAGGAAAATATATATACATGGTATGCCATATATACAGCATATTTTATATAGCATTGAAAGGTCAGAGTTACTTCACAAGGTCAGGGTCATGTAAATTTTTTAAAGGCTTTCTTCATGAACTAGACTATGGCGTTCTCAGAAAAAGATTAAATTTTCACAGTGGCACGTTCCCCTAGACAACCCAAGAGGAAACTAGTGACAGGTGTCCCCCAGAGAACAGAGAGAAAATTGCAGATGAAGCAGCATAGTTACTGGCTGTGAGACAGAGCTGCCCACTGTCTCTCTGAGAGGGAAGAAGCAGAGGAATAGAGCATTAACATCTTTGAATGTCCAGGGAGGCACAGTGGGCAGGACCAGGGCTCTGGTTTGTGGCTAAGCAAGTGAGGGTCCTGAGGAGCGGGGGCTGGGCTTTGGATGTTGGGAGTTGAAAGAGGGGCCTCAAAGTGGTCACAAAGAAGCTTGGGGAGGGAGTAAGGGTTGGGGGGTGGGGACCATCCACTCAAAGACCAATGTGAAACCTTACAGCCCAACCCTCACTTCAGCCCAAAGGGCAAGTTAGCCTGGTAAGTTAGAACTCCTTGTTCTTCCATTGGGTACAGTTTGGGGATGTTCCCTTGAACCTTCAGGAAAACAACTGCTTACAACTAATTTGCACGCAGCATGTGAACTGTGTGTGGGAAGCAGACATGGTGGTCAGGAGGTACTGGAGCTACTAGATTTCCGAGGACCCCCGATTCCCCAGTATAATCACCTTGGGTTACATCCTGCAATTATTATGGAGGGTGAAGACTGCAGACCAGCAGAGGACCCCGGAAGCTGAGCAGACTATATGGCCCCTTCCTTTGATATTTCCCTTTCCTCAGCAGGTTCTAAGGGAGAATCGTTGTGCCACAGAAAGGAGGGACCTGTTACAGGTTACAGGTGCTAAGGCCATGTAGCAGAAGGGAATTTTGTGTTCATAAGATAGAAAGAGATGATCAGATGGCTCAGACAGAGTAAGTGGGGGAATTGCAGGGTGGGGCTCCAGAGGCTGTGGAGATCAATCAGGTGGCTGTTTTCATCCTTGCTCAATCCACTGGACTCCATTCAAGGGTAATGAGAAGCCATCAGCAGGCTGTAAGCAGTGAAAGCCACAATCTCATCTGCATTTTCAGAGCATCTAAGCTCTGAGTGAAGAATGGATTGTAGGAAGCACAGAGAGGCCAACAGCAAGTTGCTGCTACACCCAGGAGAGAAGAGATGATGCCTGAGCTGGGAGATGGCAGAGGACGTGGAGAGAGGAAGTGGCTTCCTCATCCATCGCTCAGCAGTGATAAATCGTCATGGCAGCTGGGAGGAGTAGGTTTCTGACTTACACAAACTGGATAGTGGGTGGCGCCATTGTCTGGGCTCTGGGACACTGCAGGAGGATCAGATACAAGGTGAAGGGGAGCTGTCAGGTCCCATATTCTTTGGTGGAAACTATTTTTATGTGGCTATTCCTCACCACAAGCAGCTTCCTGGTGGCAGCAGTCCCCATTGATCTTAGTGACTCCCCTCCTCTGCACAGCCTGGTGTGGAAGTGGGTGCCCATGGGACTCACGGCTGCTCCTTTGCTTGTGAAAGGTTTGGTCTCATTTTCTCCTCGGCAGGCTCTCTGAACTGGTATGTTTGGGAATGTGGCATAACGGCCCTTCCTCGTCCCTCTTGTGTTTATCTTTGCCTATGGATCACCCTCCCCAACAGGATGGTGACCACATCGGTTTCAGCAAAATAAATTTGCCAAGTACCTGGCTTGGGGTTCAGGGCTGGGCTTAGTTCTCTACCATCGCTCCAAAGTTAACAGAAGACTGAGTCCTCCCCTTCCTTAAAAGGTTTAGATCTCTGTAACCTCAGGTACATTCTGGGGATGGGCCTTCTGGTTAGTATGATAAAGAATAGGATGAATAGTTAAGGACACTATATTAAAATTATCTAACAAATGCCAAACAAGAACCAGCTTACTTTGTTGTGGTTTTTTGTTGTTTTCTTGTTGTTTTGAGACGGAGACTCGCTCTGTCGCCAGGCTGGAGTGCAGTAGCGCGATCTTGGCTCACTGTCAGCTCCGCCTCCTGGGTTTAAGCGATTTTCCTGCCTGAGCTTCCTGAGTAGCTGGGACTACAGACCTGTGCCACCATGCCCAGCTACTTTTTGTACTTTTAGTAGAGATGGGGTTTCACCACATTAGCCAGGATGGTCTCGATCTCTTGACCTAGTGATCTGCCCGCCTCAGTCTCCCAAAGTGCTGGGATTACAGGTGTGAGCCACCGCGCCCGACCTGTTGTACTTTTTTGACCCAGAGACTGAGCACTTTGTCTTTTGCTGTTTCACATTTCCACACACAGGTTGTACCTTCTCTCCGAGGCCTCCCCATTCTACTTTAGCAGCTTCATCCATATGCCCTTCCTTCATCTTTCCTTGGCATCTTTTGGGTTTCAGGTCTCAGTGGCCGCCTCCCTGACTTCCAGATCCATCCTCCCCTCCTCCAGCCCTCCCCTCCCAGCCCCCTCCCCTCCCCTCCACACTTTCCTTCTCTCCTGTCACCATTTGTTCTCTATCACCCTCCTTTCTGGCTGGCTGATGCTGGAAACATTTCAGGAATTTTTAATTGAAAATACCATGAGAACTGTTATCACCTCAGTTTCACCAGGGAGAGAACCCGCAGCTCAGGGATGATGACGGGTCACTCCCAGGGCTGGGGGAGTTTAATATCTCACCCAGGTTAACCGGGCAGCTGGGCTGCACGAACCTGGGCCCCGGGTGGAATGTGAGAATGAGGTACAGTGTGACGGGAAAGAGGGTGTGTTGAACAACCAAAAATTCCTATACAGGCTGAGTGAGTGGGAGAGAAGTCCAGGAAGAGGAATCCATTAAAAAGAATAAAACAAAGAATTCTACCACCACCCCCCTCTAAATGCCCACCACAGAAATGACTATGAGGGGAAACAGGTGCCACGTGAAACTGGAACAAGGCTCTGGGGGCTCTGTCCTCCCTGCCTGGAGTCGTCGCTGCCCTCCCTCTGTTCTCGCAGCTGTCCCAGCCCCTGACTCTGTGCAGCCTGGGTCAGATGAGCTCAGCCTCCTTTGATCTCCTCCCCTGTGAGGTCACCAGCTCCCCCACCACCACCCCAGGCCCCAGATCAACCTTCACATCTGCCAGGATCACAAAAACAAGGAGGCCAAGGCTGAGGAAGGCAACAGTGGCCACGGCAGGGAATGGGCTGGCCCAGTTCTTCTATAACTCTATGCCAGAATCAAAGAACCCTGTTGCAACCCCTGTGGAACAGGGCAGGCCGGCAGGGATGCTGGGACAGCAGGGAGAGCTGGTGATACTGTGGTTCTTCCCTCCTCACTGGCATCCTCAGTTAGAGCCGAGGGCTATGGCTCAAGAATCCTAGATTACCAGAACTG